>NC_049210.1:4026159-4626159 GCF_013347855.1 Anguilla anguilla | reverse complement strand
TGGGAAATCTATAGTATATAGGGAAATGGATGACATGGTTTGGCAGATTATGGCCTGGGGATTTAAACTAGCAGGTAAAATACAAAGCCCGGGCAATTAACTGTGCATTAATATGCTGATCAGGAGGCAATGGATCTAGTCCAATAGGCATGCAGCATGAAGACGGTCAGGGCTATAAGGTATTATGCTTTTGTTAGAGACCGTATTGTTACAGAACGTGCTACTGCTTACCTGTAACTTGGCGCCATGAAAGCATGTTCTGCAGATGAAGATGTTCTGAAGATTTTTGTTGTACAGAACTGAACAGCGGTTGAAGGGCCCAGTTGAAACACAAGTGAATGGAATAACATGTATGAGTTTTAACCTGAATAACAGGCTACAAATCCCAGTCACAGAAAATACAGGAACTTTCTCACAAGTCAAATAAATGCATATTACAATATATGGAGATGCTGTAACACTTTTTATTAACTTGACCTTAAAATAATTGGAAATACATTTATGTTGACAGTGACAACGAGCGTTAAACTTTGACACTGTTTGTCTTTAAACTTAAATGAAAAGGTAATATTTGAAAAGTGAATGTATTTATAAAAAAGGACGCGTAGCTGTAGAACATTTTTGGTGAGGCGGTGATTTCAGTTAGATTTTCAAAATGAAAAGAACCGTTGTACCGAATCAGGCCAATATGATTTCAAATATTTCCAAAGGGAAATTGAACGACCAAGTGTTCATGTTCCAGTTAACCTGTATTATTTCAGGGGAAGTTAGAATGTGATTGAAAGCTGTGCTTCTGAGAACTACAGAGATCAGGGGTGTCCAGTCTTATCCAAAAGGCCCTGTGGGGCGGGGGGGTGCCGGCCTTTGGTTAAGCCCAGCAATACAAAACCTGAGTCAACTATTTAACCAATCATCGTCTTCAATCAAGACCTGTATAAGCAGAATCAGGTGTATTAAGTGCCAAGCTATCTCCCTGAAACCTGCACCCACACCAGCCCTTTTCAGAAGAGACTGGACACCCCTGGCATAGTTTCTCATTTCCTATCTTGCACTAATTATGGAATATGCACATCTGGGGTTTAGAATGGCACACCATCTCCAGTCACTAATGAGACCTGGCTGACTCTGATACAAAGAAATGAAGAGCAGATCACATGCACACACTCATTATCCTGGCCTGAAATTAAAAAGGTTTTGTATTAATGTCCTGGAGAACTAATGTTTCTCAACCATTGCATTGGTGTCTGTTAGGGTCTGTTAGGTCTGCTGTTGCAAATGAATTAGTTTTTTTTTTTTTTCCATATTAATTACCCAGACATCCCGATAATAACTTTTCTGTGCCATTTTATACCCCCCTACAGGTAGAAGTAATTGGATTTGACTCCGATGTGTCAAAGCATAGGTGTAATATTGGCATATGCTGTTCTTAAATTTAAATAAGGACAACTTTCATTTGACTGTCTGCAGGAGTCCATATATATGGTTGGATATTATACTGAAGCAGTTCCTGCTGGGTACCTTGCTTGAGGGTACAACGACAGAACTACACCCGGGAATCAAAGCTAAAATCCTCTTTGTTACTGTACAAACCCAGTTACATAACCATTACGCTATGAAGTGCTGTTCTTTCCTCCAGTCACCTCATATCCTCTCCAGACGCTGCTCTGTCTGTTCATGAATGTTCTAGAATGTTCTCTCTGTTCCGAGCACTCTAATGGAATAGAAACTAACATATGTATGTTCTGCATGCTTCAGCTGGACTCAAAGAAATGTTTGCAGAGGAATTTATATTGGATTGTGTTTTTCTGTTCTGAAACTTCAATGTAAAAATAAAATCAGTTCATATGGACTGGTTCCAGTATGTGGATCATGCCCCAACTCGATAAATACAGCTACATGTCTCATAATATATTCATACATAACTGTGAATAATTATTAATTAGATTTGTACTGCATTTATAAACATGCAAAAACATGTTGGGATTTTTCTTAGTCATTTCTTAGACAAAAAATGAAATTATTTTTTTGATTTGAAGCTGCAAAAAAGTACAGCCTTGAAGCTGCACATGTTGTACCTTTCACTGAAGAAGGTTTTGTTTTTTGGTTTGTTTTTGTTTTTTAATTTCAGCCTCCACTTTATATATGGAAAAAGTTGAGTGGGTTATCTGTGAATTTGAAATTCTATCCACCTTTGTTTTTAATTTACAGATGAAACAACAGCCCAGCCAGTTTCCATTAGGAATAGTACTAATGGAATGGAAATTGCAGAAACCTTACCCTCAAATGCTGAATTTAGATCGCTGAACTCTATTAAAATGGAATGCCTGTTCTGGAGCCGGTGTGATTAGGAACATCCATTCAAATTTAATTGCAGTCAGTGGACCAGCCTGAAATCTACCATGGTTTCACCTGTCCTTGTGCATTTATTGTTAACTTTTTAAGGTCTTAACTGCCGGATTACGAACACAAATAGGAATTAATATTGCTAATTGCAGCTCCAGTGTCAAATGATTTTGATGAAAAGGAATAAAAATCATTACCTCTCTTTTTCTGATTTGGCCAGGGAGCCATTTACTGCAGTGCAGTTTGCTGAAATTTATTTATTCATTTGTGTGTGTGTGTGTGCGCGTGCTTGTGTGCATGCGTGTGTGTGTGTGTGTGTGTGTGGAAAGGAACACTGGTTTTAAATAAGCTCAAAAACACTCTTTGTTCTCAGTCAAAGGTGGTTCCATGAAGTCATGCATATCACATCTCTGAAAAACTCACAAACTTATTCATTGACAGGGAACAGGAGACTCCCAGGAGCAATCCTCTGATTAATAATGTATGTTATGTACTTTTTTTTTTGGTAACTTTACTGCACCCATTTCTTGTGGTAAAATGTGAAGTGTGACATTTGCATTTCCAGTCTTTGTCTGATTTAATAACAAAGCTTAATTTTTATTTTTTATTTTAATTATTTTTAGGTATTCTCGTTTTCCCAATTTGGAATGACAAATTTGTTTCTGGGATGGTCTCATAATTATCAGGTCCTCTGTGAGTTTGGCCTTCATTCTCCATGGAATGCCAGCAGTCAATTCTTTTGACTAGGGAAGTCTCCAAGCTGAGGAGCGTAGTGATTGGAGAACTCTTCACCTGCAGCTGCAGCCACTATAGGCAGAATGCAGGCTTCCAATCATATCAATGCAGGGCCGCCCTACCCTGTCCCTGGAGATCTACCGTCCTGTAGGCTTTCACTCCACCCCTCACAAAGCACACCTCATTCAACAGCTAGAGATCTACTGTCCTGTAGGTTTTCACTCCAGCCCTAACAAAGCACACCTCATTCAACAGCTAAAGATCTACCGTCCTGTAGGTTTTCACTCCAGCCCTAACAAAGCACACCTCATCCAACAGCTAGAGATCTACAGTCCTGTAGGTTTTCACTCCAGCCCTAACAAAGCGCACCTCATCCAACAGCTAGAGATCTACAGTCCTGTAGGTTTTCACTCCAACGCTAACAAAGCTCAAGAAACAGCAGTCCTGTCATAGAGGGACCTGCTGCTGACGTACGGCTGGACCAACTAAAACCCAGCCTCCCTGGGTGACACTCTGGCCAACTGCATGCTCTCCTGCAGGGCTGGAGGTACTTAGCATGCCATAAAAAAAGACTCCATAATAAACTTTAATTTCAGTAGCCTATTTTCAGTTAACAATATTTCCTGCTCTTGTTCATTCTTTTGTCATAATGTTCCCCAGTAACTGTGATGGCAATTTTGAGACCGTTAGCTATTATCACTATTAGTGCTTGACTGCAGGATATTATTAGGAATTTACACAACAATGCTGTGTTTTCTGTGACTCTGACAGCAGGGATATTGCTGAAAGGATTAGCCCAGCAAATCTACAGTAATGTTAATTTCCCTCGTCACATTAGAAAACCTCAATGTCTACCAGAATAATGGCTCCTGATGTTCTAAATGCAAACTTTTTTTTGTGGTGCCCAATTCAATTCATTTTACCTGTGACTGCACGACACCTTTTGCTTTCAGTATGGATGCATTATGTATGAAGTCTGGCCCCCATGTCGCGCAGCAGAAATTTTGGCTCTCTAGGAGAGCACACACTGCCTTCTTGAGCGTTATTAATATACAGTTCACCCTCAGGCGCCAGATATGAAGCATAACTGATAAAGTTTACAAAGGGTGCTGTTCTTGCTTCACCTGGCTTGTCATCCGGAATCAGACTTATCTACGGGCCCTCAAAAGCTCTCCACTAGCACTACACAGAGTGCAGCAGCAATTCCATACCGAGCTCAGCCTTCAGAGAGGCTATGGCAAGTAAGGTTAGCACGTTCTGACAAATAATTGATTCATCTTCTCGATACTGTGGCATCCTCGAGAGGTAATGAAGAAAAAAAAAAAAAAACAACCCTGTCCATGAATCATGAAAATGAACCTTTGCAGGCACAATAAAGCACAATGCAGGATAACAACATGTAAATGTGAGAGATCTGACCGAGAGAGGGTAAGAACAGCACATTCTATTTTACTTATTTGAATTTGCCCATCTCTCTCTCTCTCTCTCTCTCTCCCTCCATCTCCATGATCTGCGCTGACGCGTGGCACTTCTTTCAGGCTGATATGTATGCAAAGTTGTCCCGCTCAGAAAAAATCAGTGGAATTAATTTGAATGCAATTAACGCTCACCAATTTGTTGAAGAGCGGGTCGTCTTTAGCATGCAGGGCTTAGACGCAGTTGGGCACAGACGCCAGGCAGCGGAGCCATTTTAAAGTATTATCGTGGAATACTTAAAATGCATTGTGCTCAGAAGATCCATAAGCCTCTATTGTTTCAACATTCATTATAATTACTGTGAGCTTTTTTTTTTTTTTACCTCAGGATAAGAGAAATCCGCTTAAACAATATATATAAATATATATATATTTTTAAGTGTCGTGCAGCCTGGCTCCTGGGAAACTCTTTATAACGAGGACGGGAGTTTGGGCAAGTTAATTTCCATCCCCCGTCTTCAGACTTTAACAGATGCCAGATTGAAAATGCCCAAGGATAGGATATTCTCAAAACAATCAACTGTCTTCATCCCCTGGCTGACAAACAACAATTTTGTATACAAATGGCAATATCTTGGTACAGTACACTGGTGATAAAGTTCTTAAAATAATGTACTCTGAACAGATGTTCATTGATAAACATGTTGTTTTTTTTCCACTGGTTGACAGATGCTGCACTAAAAATGTTATTTATGTCTAAATCTTAACTTCAAGTGTGGAAAATTGCAATAGAAAGAGTCCCAGGTGCTCAACTATACACCCCCTGCCCCCAATTATTTTTAAGTACCTTATAAATATAATGCATGAAAAATAACTGGGCGTTGTTTTCTTCACAAACAGTTTGCCAAGTTAAACACTAAAAGTGCATTTAACATCTAAAGTTATGGGCAATACTGGCTAACATATTTGGTAACACTTTTACATTAAGTTGCAGCTATACCTGTGTTAAACTGCAACTAGTTTGGTGACACAAGGTTATTACTGAATATGTCCAACCTAGGTTACAGTACATAGAATAAGTCAACTGAAATGTTTTTCCATTTTCTTGAATGCGCTGCGTGCTCCTGGATGAAAATGGAGCACACAATCTCTTGAAATTGAATAAGTCCTCAGGTAAATAAATATGGTGAGAGCCATTGCCGTAAATAAGTAAGTAAATAACATTTGCCAAGAAATATGTAAGCTGCACATCCAACCAAACATCACGTTTTATACAAGCATCACATTTTTTTTTTTTCATGTGTGGATGTAATTTTCTTCGTATATTAATCAAACAGCTCACATAATTGCATTGTGAAGGGATAATTAGAAAAAATCATTTACAGAGAAGTCATAGTATTTGTCATACATTATATTTCAGTTTTCATTGAGGGCAGAATCTGCGCTCAGTGAACTTGCACAGAGAGAAGAATTGCATTTGCTGCAATTAACCGCCAAACAAGCTATGAATATACAATAAGACACATTATTAGGCTCTATAACCTTTGCCTTCCTGAAATGCTACTCAAGAATATGTTGTCTGCAAATTTAATCTCCCCTGAAAATCAATACAACTTTATAGTGACTACAAAAATGATGAGAGTGAGTACAACTGGTATATTGATTTATTAACCTGTGGCTCCCGCAATCAGTGATCAATATCCTATCGACACTTTTTTTTGTTGTTGTTGTTGTTGTTGTTGTTGTTGTTGAAGGAAAATTAGATTGGCTGCTCTCAAAGGCGTGTCCTACACCCACATCGGTTTTACGGCCGCTCGAACGGTTTAAACGAATTAACATCGCAATTAGTGTCACGGTCCTAAAGTGAATATAAAACTTAACAACCCTTAATGCATTTTTGATCTTTCATGACTTCCATCCATCTTTCCCATCCCCGCGGTTACCGTCGCCCGGTCCCGTTCTCCGCCGGCGTGATTTTCCTCCCCGTGGAGCTGGATCATTAGGCTATTTGACCGGTGGCTTCGGAATACCAGCCCGCGCAGGTTGGGTGGTCCATCGATTTGACGTCGTTTGGGGGGGGAGGAGGATGAATTAGTCCGTGAAGTGAACGCACGCGACAATCCGTTGTCTTCTCGCTGGATGGAACACGGTGACACTGTTCCGGAACTCCCACCTGTTCCACGTGCGTGTCATGCTGTTGATCCGCTAACAAATGCCGCTGCTGAACTGGTGAGACGGAACTTGCTGAAATAGTTATTACTTTTATTATAATTATCAGAGTAGACCAAGGGGCGAGATGGTGAGGAGGCGGAACTGGAAACGCGCAACACACAGCTGTTGCCTGACAAACTTGTGCCATATACAGAGAAAGACCAGTGACATTTTTGAACTGAAAATTGCATTCAACATAAAACAGGCCCTCTGTTCACTGTAAGGGGTTAGCCATTATAACGCCAAGCTCAATTACCTGACACAGAAAGGCAGATTTCCCCTCACTACACCCAAGTGCACGTACCGAAGCCAGTGTATGGAAAACTTAATTGGAAGAGCCAGGCATCTGGAAAACATGCACTGAAACCTTAATTGGAACGCTGACATTGAACTGTTTGTTTTTTTTTCCCCAAACAAACCTTCCTTCTTCCCTCAATTACAAACTTTGAATTACTTTTTTTTAAGGGGATACTGGCTGCAAAATTTCATTTCCAAAGCCATCTCAGGTAGAGCAGGTGTCTGCCTGCATTAAAGCCACTCTTTTACAGGTAAGCACCTGAGGCTCCAATAGAGGCGACAGCGGTCTCCAGACTAACAAGCTTTATCTATGTTTACTAATTAATGAGCCAATCAGAAAGGAGAAAAGAAGATAAAAAAGAGGGGGGAGGCACAATGTCTGCTGACTGAAGTTTCATAAGCACTACATAGCACCTTCCCAAGCCCTGCATAAACACTTACAAATGTTTATGCCAGTAACAGATAGGCATACAGTATGGTGTTTATGAATGTGTCTCTGTGTGTGCCATGTAGAGTGCTTATAAGGCAATATTCACTGTTCACTGAGGAGTGATATAGTTCTTATGAAGGGCCAGTCAGAACATTTTCACCCAGTTTCGGTCAAAATACATCGTGTTTCCCAACATTGAAAGATGTAAAATATTCTTTTAAAAATCCAACAGTAAACTCTCTGCTGTTGCTTTTAATATCTGAAGTTTCCCTTTTTTACACCAATGTCTCAGTTTAGATCTCTGAAGGGAAACTCAAAGTGAATGAGATTATCGCCACACGCATCACTTGAAATAAAAACAGTGTGAAAAACAAGTGAGACCGGTGGCATTTCTATTCTTATTCTTAATTTATTTTTGTTATTTCCGTCATTTCCGGGTTTTTTTTTTTTGTTTTTTGTTTTTTTTGCACATCAGTCCAAGCTGGTTGCCTTACTTGGAGACATAAGACAGCGAACATAAAATCTTATACTCAAATGGCATCACTTGGGTGTGTGTGTACATATATAATTCCTCATTTCCAATCAGAAATCTTTCTGTTACCCAAACAAGAGAGATGTAGACCATGGGTGTAAAAGCCTAAAGAAAAATTCAAATCAATTCAGTGGGGGAAAAAAAAACAAGTATTGGCAGTATCTGGTTAACAATACTGGTGCTGTCATTAAGAACACTGGCAATTTAAAAACGAAAAACTTTTTAAAAGTCTTAACCTCCACATATTGAACAATGTTATTCCCGTAATGTTTGAAACGGTTTACAGTAATTCCTGTACAGATTTCTGAAGCGCTGTCTGGATTGTTGAGATTAAACGCCATAAAAAGGCAAACACGAGCGTGTTCTTCGGGGGGCTGGGATATTGCCGCAGCAAATCTTGCGATGTGAGAGCCAAACTCCCTTTCTCCCACGGTGCCTGACGGGGGATGGGGGGCGGGCGGGGGTGGGGGGGGGTAGCCGACGGGTGCTCCGTGGCGCTCGGCCTCTCTCCACCGACGGGCCAAAAGGTTGGAGGCGAGGCCGAGCGGTTCGGGTCAGCTTCACCGCGCGCGGTGTCCTCGGTGGGGTTGACCTCCTAAAACCACGAGGCACGGGCCCTCCTGCCTCATGCGTTATTCAGCGCTCCCTGGCAGCAGGGAGAGAGAGAGGCTGCTGACAGGGAAGAGGATTTCGATGGATGGATGTGAAGGCCTGCGGTCTGAAGATGTGAAACACATTGACCGTTTCTCCCCCCCCTTATGGGCTCATGGGGTATTGAGATTAAGGCCCTGTGTCCCCGTGTTAAAACGTTCTCAGCTTTAAAGGTGCCTTAGGCAACCTAGTCATGCTTCACAAAAAAAAAAAAAAACCCCAGGGGGAAGTTTTGAGTTTTCGCTGGTGCGGCACATCCAGAATGTAGCTGATCCATAAACATAGGAAAAATCAAATGCAGACTTGCTAACTACACCTTCCTACTCAAAAATGCACATGTTAATTGCCATTGTTGTTTTGTGAGAATTTTTTTTTTTTTTTTGTCCTTCCCAAATATAGCAAGTTTTCTCTATCCGGGCAGACTGTTGGATTCATTTGTGGGTCAGTGTTTTGATCTAATTCCAGTTTAAGCTCTTTTTAAAGTAGTTAAAAAAACGCACAACTGTGAAATCTAGTTTAGTGCGCCTTTCATCTCCGGGAACTAAAAAAAAAAAAATCAATTGCTTCAAATTAACGAAGTGTGAATTTAACCAGCTGTTTTTAGAACACTGAAAGAATGTGTGTTTGTGTGAGAGAGAGCAAGAGAGAGAGAGAGAAGAGCAAAGAGAGAGAAGTAGTTTCTCTAGAAAATTCCCCCTTGTACATACATATCTACAAACGTGAAAATCATTATGAGAACATCCATATATGAAGTCCAATATCTTTGAACTTATTTACAGAGTAGGAAAGTGCAAGCCCTGCTATAAAATGACATTTTAAATAAATGCAAATTACGGAAATCAATCTGTGTAACGGTGGAGGTCTCTGGTGGCAGATGAGAGGGATAAGCTCTGGGTGGGTTAATGCAGCAGATGTGTGCTATAATTGGCTCAGTGAGACTTGCGAAACGTGGGGCTTCTGGAAGTTCCGAAATTAGCTTCAAAGTTAGCGCGAAAGTTATAATGGCAACAGTCAACTTGGTGAAGCATCTTCAGTGGAAAAAGCCTTGCTTCCCCTCATGCACAAAATGGAGGAAAACACACACCCATGGGCCACAAGGAACATTTGTCTTGATTAAGACAACTTGTAATGTTAAACGGTAAACTTTCACCCGAACAGCTCCACAGATTTGTGGTTCCTCTCAACTCACGTGGCCTATAAATCATGTAATCTTTGGACCCCAGTTTCAAGAGATGTTCCAACTTCTACATTTATTGTGTTTCTCTTTATGAGAGATCCCTTACACACATTGGCCCCTATGCAGACCTGAATTTGGATTGAGCTGCAACTATCATGGTATTGATAACACAGAGCAATTGTGAACAGCACCAGCATCTGTGACTGACTCATAATTGGGTCCAGCCGGCTTTCGATGCACATACATACTCTGCAGCGGATGTACACACCTGTATCATACAAGCGGTGTGTGTGTGCCAGACTTATCCCACCAGGTGGGGGGGGGGGGGGGGAGGGGGAAGGGGGGGGGCATATCGATCCTACTGCAGAAGCTGTGGAAAGGGTGTTTTCGAAATGGGAATATTCCTGTGCACGTTCGTTTGGTGAAGAGAGGACAGCATAGCAGCACAGCTAACACTGAGGGAAAAATATGACCAGCTTCTGAAACAGGAAGTGTATTTTTGTTCTGTTAATAGCGCTCCGGCTGAGAAAGTCAACAGCTGAAAAGTTAAACTCGATAGCTGCATAAATGGTAAAGTCAATAGATATTTACTGCAAAATGAACAATCTTTCTCTCCTGGCCATGAAAATTCTTCTTTTTTTAAAATAGTTTGCTCATAAAAATAAGAAAGTAAACAGTGCTGTGCAGTAAATTGGCCTCGATTCATGCAGTGTGAAATCCAGGAACTCATCTCTGGGTTTGACTATTCTGCTACATTTCATTATGGCGCATGATGAGTTCTGCCACTTGCCTATCTATTTTTTATTTTCTACGGCGGGAAGACACAAACAATATTTACAGTGTTGTGCATCGTTGTTCAATTTTGCTGTTTTGTTTTAAAGAATCATACAAGTATCCCATGAATACTTCATACAGCTATTCCATAATAAATCTCTTGCATTTAAGCTTCTAAGAAGGCTTAAGGCTTCTTCAAATATTTCAGATTTTTCCTTTTTTTAAATATTTTATTTCTTTCCTTTTTGGCCTTGATTCTCCACTGCAAAGAAGCAGACACAATTTACATGTAAAATATTCACATTATTTACAAGGTTATAAATTAGTTAGCGAGAGGTGTATGGAAAACAGTGATATATGCGGTGGACTTTGGCAGCCGTTGCGAGCTCAGTGATGTCCTTCAGGACGTCTTTCAGCTGCTCATTACAAATTAATGACTGACTGCTTTTCTGCAGGGCTTATTCTGCGACCTCAGGCTAGAGCGATGCCGAAACTCAATTTCTACAATGGAAAGGGAGATCGTTTTCTTTCTTTTTTTTTTTTTTTTGCAAATATTAATTCCAGATCATTTTCGCAGCCTTGATCAGACTTTATTATTTATTTATTTTTATTTTTTTTACATTTTAATATGGCAGAAGGAAAGTGAACAAACAAAACTGTGTTTGTTTACTTAAGGACACAGTGCTGTGTTATTACATTCAAAAGGTGATTGCTAACTTAAAATTAAAATGTAAAAAGTGTGTATAATGGGTGAAAATATATTTTCAGGGTGGCCGTAGCATCGTCCAATGAAAGAGGGATCACAGTGTTTGTAACGTGTCTCACCTTTTGAGCACCTGTGATCTACCTGCACAAGCTGCACATGAATTGGTGCAGAGTGTGAACAGAAGCATCAACTTGATATCGTCTTTCACAAGAGACCACTGACTGTTGCTTCAATGATCACAAACACTGGACACAACTGGGCATTCTCAAATGGGTGAAAGTAGGGCTCTTTAATAATAAGGCTGCTCGGTCAGTGTCGATATTTATTTATTTCCATTCATCAATTATTGGTGAGACTAGTCGATCTTTAGGTGCAGTGGGTAGCACTGTCGCCTCACTTGGGCCTTTCAGTGTGGAGTATTCCTGCCTCTTGCCTGAGGTACACTGGGACAGGTTCCAGCACCCCCTGCGACCCTGCCCAGGATAAGCGGGTATAGATAATGGATGGATGGATAGTTAATCTTTATCAATCATCATCGCGATATTTTCATATCGGTGCAAAAACGGGCTCGGTGATAAGCCGTACAACGTATGCAGCTCCAGATTTGGCAGATAACGGTACATCCCTGTGGATCGCGGCATTATTGCCGCCTGCTCCGTGCCACGCTCAATTCTGCCGACAGTTCCACTTACGAGACGCCGCGAAGAAGGGGAAAGCGCGGTAATGTGTAATAGAATTTACTCCCCGCCTCCTCCCAGGGACCCTGAAAATTTCCACCTTTTATTTTATCTGACACCGTCGCGGTTACACGACGCACCGTAATGGTAATCTGCCGCACACACACAAACACGCGTGCATGTGCTCTGCATCCCCAACGCTCCCCCTGACGAATCTTTTATCCGCCTCTAATGCCATTTCCTTCCACCCACTGTAAGCGGGCGGGCGAGGCGATGTTGATTTGCTTTCACAGCTGCGTAAAGTTTTATGAATTTTTATGCAGTGCAAAGGTTTAGAGTGCAGTGCTGGCTGGCTGGCTGACTGGATCGTGGCAGGCAGGCAGGGCGTTGAAATAAGTTCTCATCAACTTTACTGGCTGGAAGATAGTTTTAAACCTTTAAAGACATTGTTAAAGACGTCTGCAATCTTTCAGAGTGCCGGTACCTTTTAAGACAATTGCGGGCGCAGTACTTACCCTCCCGTCCCTCGTGGTGTTTCTCGAAAATGATTTAATCGTAATCTGCTGAGCTCCATAGAAGGGACCTTTTTCTGTAAAGGGGAAGGCTATTCAAATGTAATTATCTTTAAGCATTTGGGCGAGCCCTTAAAAGCCAAGTAAAAAGTGTGTCGCAAATCCTTTCGGGTCTGCTCTCATGTCTTATTTGGCTGATTATCGATGGACCTTGACTGAAGAAACTGTTCTTTTTTTTTTTTTGTTTTTTTTTGTTTTTGCATGCGCTTGAAATTGCATAAATACCGCCAAACTTTAAACCACAAAATCATGTGTTTAATAATGTTAATGCCATGGGGAAAAAGACATCAATCAATATATTACCATCTAGAAATTAATGTTTTTTGATTAAGACTAATTGCTTGTGTCACACAGTCAAAATAATTGCAGTCATCTGTGTGTAAAGGGGTAGAGAGTGTTATGGCTGAAGTTGGATGGAACTGATCGGAACAATTTTAGACTGAATTCAATGGCAGCATCATTTACTGGAAGTGATCAAGCAAAGAGGGGAGGGAGGGGGGGTGAAATGATATATAATGCTTAGAATTATTCAAAGTGTTCTGTGGCAGATGGAAACCCATCTAACCCCTTCGAAGCTTGGCAATTCTATGACTGACACAACTCTTCCATTAAGAATCAATTTTCTTACACTCATATTTCCTTCAGCTGTGGGTTTCCCCTTTCTTTACTACATATTACAGTTTATGACTCCAGCCCTGTGTGGAACAGCTTGGTGCCAAAGAGAAAGGAGAGAACAGAGAGCATGGCAAATGGAGATATGATTCCCTTTTTTAATCTGATCACCAGGAAACTTAGATGGGAGTACAGTAAAGGGTGTTGTAAATGTAGTTCACAGCACCTACCGAGAGAGAGAGAGAGCTGTGTTCTTTGTACATGTAAAATAAGAACAAATTAGCCAACATGTTAAATATGCAAGTGTTTCAAGACTAGCGGTAATTATTGATGCATAATGATCCCATAGCTCAGTAAACGTCTACTCTGTTCCCCTCACTATGAAGTTAATCATTTTAATATTACTGTTCGAGTTCAGCCCGGTGTACAAAAGTCATCATATTTCAAATTTATGCTTTTCCCCCTGTTTGCAGTTATCCCACTTTCCCAAAGGTCTTTCCTATGTAGATCGTGTCCTCCTTGTGCAGTGTGCAGGACATTGCTGTGTCATCAAAGATGAGAAATGCGGGGGGGGGGGCATGTCAGCGTTTGTTTTGAAAATAAAACTTTATTAGATATGAGACGATGACAGGGGTCCCTCAAAACCCTCGAGTCATTGTGTTGACTAATTATCATAAAGGGGCAATTACTCTACATTTTGGAATAAAAGGTGAATCTGTGACTCTGCATTTAGTATATTTCACATGGAATAAAAAGATGATGCTAGTGGCATGTCAATATTTTGTGCAGGTGCAAGAATCTAATTTTAGTGAGAAAAGTAATTGTGCACACTGCAAATCAAAATGGCTAGGACAAGCACTAGCTCTAAAAATTAGTTTAATGTATGACATTGGCGCCCAATTTAAACAAATTACTACATACAAAAAAAAAGATATTTTATATAGTTACTTCATTACCTGCAGCGTTAAGCTGGGCACTGATGTAATAAATTAGACTAATTTTTGGAACTAGCATATTTAGCAACTAAATGGAGCACAGAAACAGCCACGCTAAATTATAAATAAATTCCCCTTATTATGTGTGTGGCAGGGGGTAGTTATTTCAGAGATACTGTATGTTAGCATGCTATGAGGTGTTGATGTTTATAATTGTATTATTGCTGCATAGGGTGTTGGCTGACTAGCTTCAAACTGCCAATGTGTATAGTGCAATATTTGACCCACAATCTATTCACAGCAGCCATTTTGTATTGGCATTGGCTGGCTTGGCAATGTAACAAAAATCTGTTTGACTGCTTTTCCCCATATGCACAAGCTGTGGCATAGGAAAATGGACAGCACTCGCAAGAATGCAATACACTGTTTTATAACATTCATGTATGAGGGCATGACATGCACAAATGTTTCAGCCTAAGCCTTCTTCAGCGTGTCGAATGTGCTAAAAAAAATAAACGAGGTCCCATTCCACGTCTAGCACTTAAATGGATCAACCATACACCATGTGACGAACACTGACAACCTGGGAGCCATTAGCATTGTTTAAGATATGCTGATTAAGATATGCGCCGCATTTTTCAATATTACGAGGTTTGTTTGTTATGAAGTAAATAGCACTGCCGTAGTGATGGCTGAACTAACAAAACTGTTCCTGAAGAACAAAATTTTAAATCGCCTTTTAATTCTGAGTCAAAGCTAAGGACTAAAATTGGATCCTTCAGGCTCACTGCAGTTCAGACTTATCTGCCTACTCAAAGATTACCCGACTGTATTGCCATTCAAGTGCAGTACAATAGACAATAGAATGATTCACTAATTAGCATCACTTGAATTAATAAGCACATGCAGGATACCTCTGTCATAATATATTGTTGTTTTGGAACGTAATCCCACCATTAGACATGCCGAGGTTTCATTTATGAACAAGTTTGTGCATTTCTACACTCTGACTCACTTTCCCAATGTCCTTATGACGGACTACTTGTATCAACAGAGGGTAAAAAAATAACACTGATGTGCACAAGTATTCATTGAGACTAGAAAGTGCTTTTATTAGGGCCCCTGTCCTCATGGGCCCCTGTCACCGTGGTAGCAAAACCTCATTCATTTCAATAACTGAATGCGCTGTATGACTTGAAATATTTTGCATACCTCAGATGATCCAATTTTTACACACAGCTCAGAATTCAGTACTCCACCTTTCTTTCGAATTCTCGAAGATTTGAAAACACAGCGTGTTGCTCATTTTTTGAAAAACATCCTGTACTATTGGATATATATGACTATAGAGCTGCTGGTATTGTCTACACACATTGTTGTATTGAACATTTGTAGAAATATCTGGTTTATAATTTCGCTGCCTCTGTGCTTGCCTGTTTATGTACCCTAGGCTAGTAAGTTTTATACTATTTTTTGGAAAAATGTTTAGCATTGGTATTAATTACACATGCACAATATGGATTATGTGCATACACAACAAGGTTGGAAAATAACACCATATATAACACATTTTCAGTTTAGGAAACTGGGCTGTACTGCATACAAAGACTCTCACACGCCAAGACTCCAAGGGGGACTCCAAGACGACAAACAAACCAACAAACCATTGCACTGAAACTTCAATAATTACCAGCATGTCAATAGATGATAAACGGCTCAAAATGGCCAATCCCATTAGTCGGTTACTTATACTGCTGCAAACTGTTGTGGAGGTGGAAGCACGGACATCCTTAAGGCTGTTCTACGCAAAAGCTTGACTGATTGCTCGATTGTCTCCGTTTCTGGCGAGCCCAGGTGAAATGTCGCTGAAGAACCGTCTCGTTCCGACGCCTCGATGAACGCTCATAGGTGCGTTTTTGGGCCCCTGCGTGACCTTATATGGCCTGTTAACGATAACCTGCGCGGCAGGTGCGAGGACTACGGCGAAAGCAATCATGAAAAATGGAGCATGATGACACCTCCGCCTTGGCAAGGTGTGGCACCTCATTCTTGGCACCCGTGAAGACCATCAACGGTGTCAGCAGGCTAAATTTTCCCAGGCTGTATGGAAAGCACTGGAGCTAGGGCATTGTACTGCTGCCAAGCCAGACGTTATTTCCCTTAGAATTGTTGCATCCCTCCTGTGATGTTCGTGATTCAACAGGTTAAGTCATTACATCCCGTACAGCCAAAAAAGACATGACTGACTAAGAGAAGCAGCATGACACATGCAAGAGGAATCGCTGCAGTGTACCGTGTTCAGTTGTAAATGTTAGAGGAATAAATTTCCTATGTCACACATACTGCAGATGTTAAGTGCGTGTCTGTGTGCATGCATGTGAATGCGCGCACTTGTGCGTATACACGTGCGCACACATAGTATACATAGCCGCTATTTGGAAATACTGTGGGTAAACTTAATCCCATTTAGAGTGGAGTTTCACAGAAATGAGAATCACGCCGAGCGTTTCATATGTTGTCTCCTATTTTTCTTGCGCTCAAATTGGTCTGGTAAGCTCAAGACTGGAAGAAGAAGAATAGAACCCGCCGATATAGAAGGGAGATGAGTTCTGTCGTTCCACACACCTCATATCTAGATGGTAACCTTTTTATTTTTTTATCCGCTCCCCCTTTCTTGGAGCATTTTTTTTTTTTTTTTTCTTCTCCCAGATGGGGATTTAGATTGCGGGGTGTGGGGACGGGACACGTGCGGCGATTGAGCCCGCAGTGTGCTGTCAGTAGAGTCTTCCCTTTATCATTTTCCATAATCTTGTTTACAGACAGCCGTACAACATTTCCCATTGGAATCTGAGCAGCCGTTACATTGTGTGCATCTAGACGGTTTCCCTGCGTTAATTTTCTCCCGTAAAACATGGGTAGACTTTCAGATAGCTAAAAGGTCAAATTTCTCATTTCTGTAAATCAGAAGTCCCATAAAAACTTGCTGTGTGTAATGCTGTATTAGATTTTTTTCTTTTTTTTTTTAAACATCCTTTATAGGAATCCACAAGTCAAATATTACATTACATTACATTACAGGCATTTAGCAGACGCTCTTATCCAGAGCGACTTACACAACAAATAAAGAAAATGTGTTATGTCCATGACTGGAATGGCATTATTGACCATAATGCAAGCATGCAACTAGGTGGAACTTTTTTTTTTTATTGGAATTTAAGCACGCAGGATCCTCTTTTCCAGGGTTATAGTTGGCAGACGTCTGTAAATGTGCAAATTGTTTATCATGCTTTACCAAGGTTCAAAAGTACTGAAAAGGCATTTTGCATCTAAACAATGAGAACTGTCTCATGTTGCCCCATGAGAATTATACACTCAGATGGAGTTGCCTGAAGTTATGAATTTCACATCTAAGCATTGCACGGAGGACTCTAACCTAAAAAAAATCACACAATTGTATAATTCGATCAAAATCCAAGCAGGCCAATAAAATAGACAAAGGAAGGGCATAAGCAGGGTATTCAGTATCAGAACAATTTGGTGTACTGTACACACACATTACATATTCTCTCAAACACCTCTAACCTTCATGTTTTTCCCATCTTGTCTCATTGATTTCCCATCCCGTACACAAACAACAGAGAGTGTTGAGTGCCTATTCAGGGGAGAGAAAAAAAAATATATTTTTTTTGTTTGTTTTTTTTTTTTTTGTATGGGTGGGCTGCATTCAAATAACCCAATTAAGATCAAGTGCTAATATAAAAAGGAAAATGCATCCATTTAACACGCGTTAATAAATGCTGCATGCTTTTGTCGCAGGGCATTGACAGTGCATTATGTGCGTGTGCGTGTGCGTGTGTGAGTGTGTGCGTGTGCGCGTTTGTTTTTTTTTTTCAGGGGTTGATTCAGAGGTAATTTTGAAAAGTTGGCTTCTGCTGTTGCCAGAAGCAAGCTTTAACATTTCCGAATACTCGGGACGTTCATCTGAGGCCGGTCCGGAAAGTATGAGCAATAAATAACGGCAAAGCATTTTCCAAAAAAATGGCCGTTGGTCATGCCTTATCTTTCCGTGCTCCATGCCAGTTTTAAATTTGGTAAAAGCACAGATGAGTATCTCAGAATTTCACATTTCGTGATAAGGTGAGCTGCGTGTTTAACAGGAGCACAAATTTTGTAAAAAAATAAATAAATAAAACCGTTATTTCTTGTATGAAACCTTGATGCATAGCGACAGTCATTTTGCATGCTAGTACCCAATGTAACCCCTGATATAAACTCTGATTGGCAGCTATATTACACATATTCTGATGTAAAAAAGAAAATTGTAAAAGAAATTGCCATGAGACCCAGACGGCTAACGTTTATTTCCCAGTATTATGTGAGACTGATTGGACCCTTTTCAGACCTACAATCAGTCTCACATATGCGGTTTAGAATAAAAGCATGGTAAACATAGGCCTCTGACTTCCTTCCCAAGATGGTCTTGCTTTGAATCGGGTATATAATACCTTCTGCAATAACTGCAGAGGAAAACCAACCAGGTCAAAACATAGTATATGGCTGGACCTAACACACTTCATAACTCGGCCGACCAATGGTGTAACTTCATAACTCGGCCGACCAATGGTGTAACTTCATAACTCGGCCGACCAATGGTGTAACTTCATCACTCAGTCACTCAGACACAGACATTCGCGTTTGTAGGGCTGGCCCCGCTGTTGCGGTCCAGCCAAAAACTTTATTTCTAAATGGTGGTCAAATGCCTAGTCTTTAGCGCTGCTCCGGGGTACGCGTTGGTACGTCCAACCAACCGCATTTGTTAAGAGCGTTGTCATGGTTTCATATATTAGAACACTATTGCGATAAATGTTTGTGGTTTTTAAAAAAAATTTTTTTTTTACTTTGTACTCAAATCGCTTCCTACATATTTTTCAATGTCGTCTACACCTGCTATATTATCACTACCAGTACTTTCTACTAACAAGAGTGGCGTTCTGAGGCACGCGCAGAAGAACGGCTGCGTCGGTTTCCAAATTTTCTATTAACACCAGAAAATTGTTGTTACATTCGCCGCGAAGCCCCTGGAGAATCAATAAAGCCGCCGTCTGTACTTCTATCACCATGTAGTGATATATTTCAGAGACGGCGGCTGATGTTAGACATGATAATACAGGCATTTGCTTTCTTCAATCCCTTTTCTTGGTTTTATGCACGGCCGTGTTACATTAGCCACGTCGTCTGCGATCCTTTACCAGGGTCAATTTACATAACCCGGCTATAAATGACATTACATTATTCGCCTGCTTTGTGGATGTACTGCAGCGTGCTCTGCGTACTCTTTGCTGTGGAGTGGTGACACAGCTGCCGAACTTGTAAGCCAACAGGGCTCCTTTCCCTGACTGAAATGGAATACATTTTCAAATGCAGTGTGAAATGTACGCGCTACTGGCTCAGGAGCATTGTTAGAGGTGGTAAGCCTAGTATCTGTCATCACTGACAGACTTGAACGAAAACACGCTTTACGACCATAAAAAAAAAAATCAGAAATTGCTAATTCATAGTCAATATTATTTTTTGGAGGAAAACCAATACTTTGCAAGCTCAGTGGATGTTTCTTTTTTTTTTTATTATTTGTCTACATGAAAAAGTTAAATATGGCACCATTAATCTTTTTTTTTATGTCATTCAATGTATCATCATTTCATATGAATTCTTTCACACACAATGCATTAGTTTCCCAAACCTTTTCGAAATGTTCTGTTTATAGTCCATAGATTCCATTTAGGATTATATTTTTGTACAGTATGCATGTCCCTGTATGCATGTCCCTTTTCCAAATGCATGAACATCTGCGCAGTAGGGATTATTTGTAAAGTACTTTAAACACGGACTTCAGAAATTATTATATTACCTGAAAGCTCAAGCAGTGAGAAGGATGTTTACCTGTACTAATGCCAGGAGCGAAAGATATTGTCCGTTCTGAAATAAATATGATTCTATGCGGTCCTGTTTATCCTCAGTAATGACCTTCTGGAAAAAGAAAATTTGATTTGCATCTACTACTGGTAGTGTTTATTTTCACTTGATTACCTCCACCTCCTTGTCCGTTATTTATTTATTTTAAGTAAATTTCTCGGGAAATTAAAAATAGCCTCCAATTTTCCTGGCCATACTTGCAGAAGAAGAAGGTTATGAATCTAATAATTGACAGGGATGGATTGCTGAGAGAAAGTTACCCAACTGCACAGAAATTAAAGTTAATAAATTACACCTAAATGGATATGAGGTTTCAGAGGAGTTATTAAGCCAAGGGCGTATTGTTGCCAGCTGAATTGGATATGATATCACATCACCCGGCTTTGGTTAAAATTCAGTGAGAGGAGATTCAGGGTAAACCAAGGTCAGCGGAATGTTTACAGCTGATGTATATCATTTGTGAAAGCGGTTTCATAACTATTTCATAGTTATGCCTGCCAACAGAATGAAATAAAACGGAACAGCCAATCAAATCAAATGAATGACATCTTCAAACATTTACCAAAATAACCCATCTCGCACACTAAAAAAAGAGTGGGAGAAAATGTCTGTTTTCCCGCTGTATAAAGTTTTGTTTGTTTCTATGCAGAACTGTTAGACTGGGAGGCTTATTGACGTATTCACGTGGTTCTTTATGCATTTCGCCTCTCTGAGCTGATAAAAATGGAACTCTCTCCGCGTGGTAGTGAATAAAATGATCTCCTTGGGTGGATCTGAGCCCACAAGAAATATCGATCCCAACTCTCGCCGCGAGACACCATTTTGTTCTTCTTCCCCTTCTGTGAATTCGCTCTCTACGCCGCGCTCCGCCCTCTCCACCTGAGCCGATCGGTGAGAGATGCCGCCGTCCCGCGTGTGTGTTGTGGGAATTATTTATCTTCTCCCATTATCTGCGACCCTGATAGGATCCTGCGGCTGCAGTTCGCTGAAGCCGGCCGCGCTCACAAAGGTAATCGATACGCCCCTGTGATTTAAAGCGACAGCGCATGAATTTACGCACTCTCAATCTCGTGCGAGCTACAGGGAGAGGCAGTTTCTTTTGTTGTTGGTGGTGTTGGTGTTGGTAGTGGCCTTGTCGGTCTGTGTGTGTGTGTGTGCGTGTGCGCGCGCACGCGTTAATGCTGTTAAACATGTTTATTTCTAACAACAACATTCAATGGCAAGTCAAAACTCCAGGCGTATTTTAGTACTTCCAGGGTAAAACAATATTGTAGATAATATATTTCTTGTCATTCCTGTTTTTTTTTATTTTTATGATCCTGTCTGAAGCTGAAGGAAAAACAGTTCTTATTTTACGCACAGAGTTAGCGTGTTCAATTTATCCTGACAAAGGACGTATGTTGGAAAGGCCGGGAAGGCTCCATGCTGTCCATACCCTTCCAGGTCCTAGCATTCCCCGTCCCTGGCAGTGCCCGAGGATAACAGAGCACGGGCGTCCCTAGTGCTTTGCGGTGTGTTAAATAAGATCCAGAGCTCTGCGGGAGGAATACAGAGGAAGTGGGGGCTGGATGCTTGATTTTTTGCCATCGCGGTTGTGTTTTAATTACGAGCAGGAGGGGGGGCTTTTGGGGGGGGGGGGGGGGGGGCTGCAGATGTGGACAGTCGGGGCCCAGGACGCCAGCCCTTGTTTTGGCCCCAGGCAAGACCGGCAATCGGGCCCACTGGCAGTCAGGTAGCGTATAACAAACACACGCAGCTCGGACATGACTGGCAGTAAGAAAGCTATTCCCTCCCTAACCCCCCCCCCCCCCCCCCCCCCCCCCCCCCCCCCCCCCCCCATGTGAGTCATGGCAGCTCCCCGCATTGTTTCCTTTCCCGGGTCTGACAGACAGGAGCGTGGGGAAAATGGGAATTTATCACACAAAATGAGCTTCAGGACAAAAGAGCTTGGGAATAAAGTACACACACATGCGCGCTTACATATACATACACACACACACACACACATACGCATACACACAGACAGGTGCGTGCGCACACACAAACACACACAGGGACATATGCACACACATACAGGGGCACATGTGCATGGCTGCACACTGTGCTTATCTGCACATGCACTAACATTAACAAAAATAAGCTTTTGTGCTACATCCAGATTCGTTCATGCTCGATCACACCTACTGTGAATGCACATGCACACACACCTGCAGACGTGCACATGACACACATGGAAACATACGCACATGCACAGCGATGCACGTCTACACCACAAACACGTAACAGAGGTAAGAGCGCTTTCATTTCAAAAACTGCACTAGGTATCAAAGTAGGCTTTAATTTGCCTTTGGATTGGGATATTTATTTATTTTTCTTGATCATGCTTCTTTTTTGAGGTGATAATTACATTTGTCACACCTCCTCATGGTTTGGTATGGAAGGGAGATGAGTTTTGCCTGCTCGCTCTGAATAGTAATTCACAAAGTCTGATTACCTCCCAACTTGGATCAACTCATTTTAATTTCAGTAAGCAGGGTAAGATTTAATATCCCAGATTTAATGTGCAGATGGTAGAGAACATTATATTCCCCCCTCAGCCCTCTGAAAGGATGGCTCTCATCAACACAATACAAACAATTCTGGATACACGGATCTCAGCCAAGAGAAAGTCAAATAAGAATTACCCTTTCCCCTGTGGCTGTGACATCACAATGCCTGACCAATCATTGCACCCCGAAACAGCTTTGACACGTGCAGCTCTGGGGATGAACAGGATTTACCATCCGAAAGCTTAGAATGTCTGAACCAGCAGAATGCCTCTCAGGCAAGAACAGGCTCCTGAACCAGAGCTGAGCTGGAATGGTATAAGTATGCGTGCATGTGCGTGTGTGCACAGGCATGTGCACAGGCGTGTGTGCGGGCGTGTGAGTGTCTGCGGGTGCGTGTGCATGCGCGTGTGCGGGTGCGTGTGCATGCGCGTGTGCGGGTGCGTGTGCATGCGCGTGCATGCATGCGTCACGTGTGTGCACACACATGCGCTCTCTAGTGCATAGCCTGGCGTGGAGTTTCACCCCGGGTTAGCTGAGAGACTTGGAGGCCTGTAACGGGACTCTGTGTGCGGTCAGGCTAATGAATGCTTTACAAAATGACTGGCTGTTGAGCGTGACAGAGCTGATTCCGAAAAGACAGGAGATGGGATGTCAGCCCGGGACTCTGCAGCAGGTTTTATGTTAAACTGTCATGTGAATCTTGATTTTTTACCGCCCCCCCCCCCCCCCCCCCCCCACCAACCACCCCCCCACCTACTCGCCGCCAAGATAATCGGCAAAAGCTGGATATAATGGAGGTATAATGTAGCAAAGCTGTATAAAAAGCGCTGTGATTTCTACATGGTGAAACCAAAATGTGTAAAAAGAGCCAAGTCAAGAAAAAAAAGTCTTTGTTCAAAAACAATATGGAGATCACTACATATATATATATATATATATATATATATAATAGATCAATCCCACAGAAGCCTGCACAAGCTGTCCAGACAAACTATTTGAAATGCTGTTTGCAATTTCAATTTTTTTACCATTGTGCACACCATTTCACACTTATTTCACGGCTTCAATTCCACACATGGCGTTTAGAGAATATCTGACAAATTTCACGGCTACAGTTACTTGTTCTGTTCTTAAATCGACTCCCATTGCCACGTACAGTGTATTCTACCAATACTTGTATCTTGGAACACCAGTGCCCTGCACCCAGTTATAGGGTAGGAATAGAAGTGCAGGTATAAACAACAATTTCCCTTTCAGAAACGTGTATATTTGTATGATACCTTTTAGCACACAGACAACACATGCTGCTGCTGCTGCTACATACATGTCATGATACACGCTGCAACTTAAAAGCCGAAGAAGCATTAGTGAAAAATGCATAGAGCTCTTCCATGAAATATATATCCAGAGCTTTTTTTTTTTTTTTCCTTTTCTTGTGAGGGCATGGTGGATTATCTCAGGGATTCAACCTAATTTGGAGCTACTCTTCTGAGGCCTTAAATTTTAATTTTAAATTTTTAATTTTTTTTTTAATTTAAAAATGTTATTTTGTTACCAGAGATAGCCCAGTGATGATTTTTGGGTGTCCTCCACAGCACCAGTCTTTTAGTTGTGAGCGTTGTCACACAGTTTCCATTTCCATTTTGCATTTGCATTTCGGCATTTAACAAACTCTCTTATGCTGAATGATAAGTGAGTTTGCAGTTGAGCATCTTTACTGGTACTTGGGCCTTTACTGCATTTCGAGATTTAGCAGAAGCACCCATCTACACCGACTTATACTGCTTATTTTTATTTCACTCGCAATCCATTTATACAGCTGGATATTTACTGAAGCAATTCAGGTTAAGAACCTTGCTCCAAGGGTACAACGGGAGTGGCCTATCCAGGAAGTGAATCGGCTCTGGGTTACAAGCCCTAATGTTACAAGCCCTTACTTCCGTAACAATTGTAGTACACTGCCACATAAAATGGTCCTGAGCCGCCTGTTTGTGTGGACATCCTTTTTCTGAACCCACTCGTTTACAACGAGGCGGTCTTTGCGATACTTGTGTCTCTTACTGTTTGTCAGAAACATGCACAGAAAATTAAATAGTATATTGACTCAGTGCAAGCCCTAATTTAATTTGCACTTCGTTTGTCATCCTGACAAAGAAGTAGTAACCTACACTGCGACGTGTCCCAGCTTCTTCGCGCAATAAGATCGAAATGGAAAAAAAAAAAACCGAACAAAGTTTAATCAAGGTCAGCAGACGGTATTGAAAATGACAAATGGAAACAATATTCTGACAAAAGACGGGGGGGGGGGGGGGGCTCGTAAACAGAGCGATGTGCGCGTGTCGCTGGGAAAGGCGTTCGGCGGCGCCAGCTTCGCAATCAAAGGGCCCCATCAATTCAGGATTTCGGACAGGGAAGTGCACCAGCGGCATCCATTAAAAAAGGCCCCGCTGCCGGGGGCGTGCGCAAAGTTCCCCCATCAGCAATTCAGATCTCACGCAGTTCAACTCGCCCGCGCTCCTGCTCTCATAACCGGTTATTGCTCTGAAAACCCCATTAACCGTATTAATCAACGGCAGAGTACCTCACTATGAAGGCCCGCATGGAAAAAATGATTTATGGAAATGTATGGGAACTATATGGGAATATATGTATTTTAATACGTGTACTTATATGGTTTCTTAACATATTTATTAACCAGATATTTTTTCATACATTTCAAATATATTGTGAAAATATATTTAAATATTCAAAACCGCCTGCTTTTGCATATGTATGACGTGTTCACATATACGCATGTGATATATTTAAAAACATGTTCTTCATTTATGTATTTCATACATATTCTGCAATATTTTTCCAATATATTACACAACATATTAATGCAATATATTTCCTGCCATATATTTAAAATGTTATTTTTCTAAATGGAGGGGGCTGGTCAGAAGCTTGGATTCTGCCCTTTTAGGAAGCTTTTGATCCTCTCTTCTCTGCCTTTTCAAACTGGAATCAGGCCACTCTTGCTTTCACCAAAGACTCGGGACTCTGCCACCAAGGGCATCCTTCGTGTATGAATTACATCTGGGGCAGAAGTGTAAATATCTTTTTCTGACAAGTTGTTTGTATCGAGGCTGCGTTGCAATCCAATGCTTTATGCATCGTGGGGGGTGGGGGGGGGCGGGGAGGCTGCTTATCCTGCCGGGGGTTGGGTTGCCCTGTCATCGCCGTGGAAACACTGAGAAGGCTTTTAGTCCTTCGGCAAAAAAGGTTGGACGCGGGGGAAATCTGATGCGGGGGGTGGGGGAAGTCATGTCGCCTTGATTCAAAGTGGGTCTGATTGAATGTCTTAAATTAATAAGAGTCTAAGGGGGGGGGATAATGCCCCGGATTCCGAAACGCGAGCGAGGACCGGGGAGAGGTATCGGGGAACGCTGTCGCGGCGGATTGCGGGCGATCTGCCGATTTGTAAGCGGCGGCGCGCTCCGGCGTTCGCCGGGCTCCTGTTCGGCGGTAACGCCGCGGTCCGCTTTGACCTTGGAGGGCAGGAGAAGGTCAGAGCCCTCTCTCCTGCTGCATCTCCGGGGTATTTTTCTTTTTTTTTTTTTTTAACGGATAGCGGTAACAAAGCCGATTCTGAAGCCACCAGTACCCGTGCGGTCTGCTAATTTATGGACTGTTTATCCTGGAGAGGAGGGAAGAGATGTATGAATCGGCTCAGCGGTGCACAGTATTTACCCAACACCGAGCTAATCAGTCTGAACACCGGGGTTAATCCGCGGTGAAATCGCAAGCCTCTTCGCCCGCCCACCCTGAATGTAGACCGAGCAGCCGTCCGTGAAAATGTTTGGGCAAACACGCTTATGCAAAAGGGCGTACGAAAGGGCACCGGTGACCTTGCCCCTTCCCCAGGAGGGACCATGTGTTCTTGGGGCTTTTCGTTTTGAGCACAGAGGCACACAGCAAGGTAGAGACCTTTTGGCCAGAAGGCCTGCCAGACACCCGTTAAGTTCCAGGCAGAGATTGCGAGGAGATGGTACAGGACCTTAGGGTAGTGGCGAATGACACTGTTCTCCGAATAGTTTCCTGCTGTGGGTGATCGACGATCTCCTTTAAGGTCACCGTTTGTGGTTCCGTGGCATCTGCCTGAAGACCTGGGCCCTGTTTCAGGAAGCAGGGTCGGTATTCCAGGAAGCAGGGTCGGTATTCCATGAAGCAGGGTCGGTATTCCAGGAAGCAGGGTCGGTATTCCAGGAAGCAGGGTCGGTATTCCATGAAGCAGGATTACTCAGCTCGATGACTGTGCTCTTAAAAAGGCGCAGTCATGCTCTGTTGCTTTTTCACCCACAATAGTGTTTCTTATACTGACCTTTGTCAGTTCTTTGTTGAAGCTATGGAGACAGAGACCGAGGTCTATGGAGACAGAGGCATTGGTTATCGTATTAAAATATGGTGGTAATTTCTGTGGTGACGTTTTAAGAGTGCCTTAGCATATAATATCTACAGGATGCGTGCCAGCATGTATAAGTGCACTGAAACTTTTGTGGAGCAAAAATTATATTCCCCATTATAAAACATGTAAAGAAGTTCAAAAATTAAAATAGGGTATTACAAACACGACAGCGAGCATGTACAGTAATGTAAGGTAATTATGTGTTACAGCAGATAAATAGCAGCATGCATGCACATTAAAGTTAATCAACCAAATCTAATGAAATTTTGCTGATAAATTCATGAAGTTCACTCGGAATAAAATATCTCTGTGTTTTAGGCTGCAGGCATGCCCTCTGCACAGTCATATGTGGCATGAGGGGGAAGTATTATTTTTTTTTTTATATATATATATATTTTGTCCTGCGATTTGTTGGACAGCTGAATGTTCTCATACATTTTTTTTTTTTTTTTTGTAGTTCTTTACACAACTCCCAGTACAGTGCTGTTGACCTTTCCCTTTTGCATCTCATTATTAAAAGGAACCAACCTTCAGAGGGTTTTGGATACGCTCGTGTCCCTCTGGGCCCCGCAGTGACACGCAGGCAGCAAAGGCGGGGTCAAAACTTATAATTACCTTCACAGAAGGCAAGACACTTGGGCCTAATATACTGTATGGATGGCTGATTCATTATTTATGGCCTTCCTGGCTCCAGTTAATTCACTGTAAAGGGTGTACTTTCAGACTGACGGGAAAGACTGTCGAGTTTTGTGAGGTCAAATGCTAAATCCACTCTAAAACCTTCTGACATGTATATGTTGTTTATTAAATATATATCATATATATATATATATGCATTTCTTGGCACAGCCAGAAATCTGGACATCCCTTTTGGTCTTCATTGACACATACTCGATGTGTGGTCCAGATTATAATTAGATTAGTTTTGAAACTTTCTGAACTATATTTTTATTAACTTTGACACTGATGTGACTAGTGGCATGCAAATGTAGCTGTCTGCCCTAGTTTAAGACAGCCATATTTCAGTTCCTCCTGGGCTACATAGTGCATTTTCATTTACATTAGACCTCACGCGTAAGCATATTGGTCATAGGAATAACCTGCATGAGAATTGCAACAGAATTTTTCTTTTTTTTCTTTTTTATTTCGGCTGTACCTTCTGCCCACCACCCCCCCCCCCCCCCCCACATCTTTGGAGGACTTTGTTATTCTTTCAGTCTCATCATTCAGTTTCTCTTTCAATCCTTTTTTCCCTTCTCCTCTTTCACCCCATTCTCTGTCAGACTCTTTTCGTTATCTCCATTATCATCATCGTCATCATCTTCATCGCAACCAATCACTTCTCATTTGGGCCTTCTGCGTGTAATAATAAAACACCCCACTTCTAAGAGTACTTTTAGCTCTTTCGCTTTTCAGCATTATAAATGAGGCTTATAAAAGACGTCATAAAAGGCTTTCAATTTTATTTTTTTGTTTTTTTTATACACTGGTAATCACATTTGATGCCTGCTTTTTTTAAACAATCAGACCTCTTTAAAGCTTATTAGGGGTCCAAGCACTGCAGGTTTTGTCTTTGTTTGGTTTCTTTTTGCTTCCTCAGAGTTGACTAATAACTTTTACTCTGGATGCTTGCCAAGTATAATCCTTCAGTGACACACAAATATATAATACCTGAGCTGTGTAACGTCATAAAATGGACCAGCATGTTGATTCATTTGGTCACTTGTGGAAACCAACATGGAAATTATAATTATTTTTGCACTTGTTATTGTTATTACAGTACTTAAGATACTGCTTTTATCGCTGTCCTACATCCCCCATTTGAATTCTTCTATAGACAGCATTTTACTTGCAGTTCTATGGTTGCTCCTTTCATTCTGTTACATTTAAAAAATATAGACATTATAAAGAAACAACAAGGTTTTTTAAAAAAACGACATTTTGTTTTTGTTTTGCCTCTGTTTAACATGACCTTCAGGAGTCAGTGTAACTGCATACATGTCAGCATGCAAACGACTCTGACCTTCCTGTGCAGGTTGCTTTCGAAAAGACAGAAAAAAAACACTGGTGCTTTGCCAAGGATGGAGATGGCATTTAATAGCCCTCAAGATTAAAAAATAAATAAATAAATAAATGAACGGTAAAACAAGCTTACAGTATTTAATGCCATGTCCCTGTCGGAGCCCTGTCAAAAGGTTTTCGGTTCTAAATCCATTTTGTGAATATAAAACCTGAAAAAAGAGAGGGCCATTTAGTGACAAAACAAGATGCAGCCTGGGCATGCCAATTTATAATTTATCCTCATTGGCCCGTCTTTCTCTCCTCCACGCCAGCTGTAATACAAAGCAAAAGCCTGGGCATCGATCGTTCATCACACCCTTTAGTGACAAGTCGGGCTGAGTCATTCCACACTCCGTGTGACCTTTTCAGTTCACTTTAAAGTTATTCCTTCCCTCCCTCCTCCAGGAGACATTGAAAGACATCGTTGGGGGGTGGGAATTGTTTGACTGTGCTATTTGTGTAATTCTGGGGTTCTTTTTTTTTTTTTTCTTCTTTTTTTTTTAATGAATGCGGACGGAAGCAAAGGGGTTATCGTTTCAAAACGCAGAGCTGCGGACTTCAAAGTTGTGGTAATTGATTGCTCTCTGTGCACTCGAGACGCGGTCCGCATGCATAATATTACTTCGGGGGGATTTTCGCGGTGACAGCAGCAGCAGCAGCGCCGTCATGGAGAAACGGGAGCGGCTTCCCCGGCCTGGCTGGCTTTGAACCCCGCGAATGTCACGCACGCGACTTTGTTCTCCGGGCTACCTGCATTGAGTCATTATTCATGATCGATGGCCCGAGTCACCGCTTGTTTGCGGGGGGAAACCGTTTGTTCCTGGAGGGGAGGGGAAGGGACTGCCTGGCAAGTTCCTCGTTGGATTCCGTGGCAACCTGCGCTTCCAAGGTGATGTGCATCCAAGACACAGATAGAGCTGGATTCCCAAGGCTTTGTCTTGCCCAGGACTTCATCCGTTACCCGTTACTCAGGGAGGAGAAGGAAATTGTCAAGGCCGACAAGCAATTGTGTTGTGGGCACTCTGCTTACCATGGTAACCAAAGCTGGTGGGCCCATTGGGGCATACAAGCAGTCGCCCAGGGCCCTGGCATAGTTCATGGGCCCCTGTGTGGTGTTTTTTCTTCTTCTTCTTCTTTTATTTATCGTTGTTATTGTTTATTATTTTGGGGCCCATTTTGAAGATCTCGCCCAGGGCCCCTGAGACTCACTGGCTGGCGCTGAGAGTAACTGAAGACTGTCCAACATCTAAAATATTGACCAGTGCCCCCAGCTTGAAGGCCCCATCCCTGCAGATAGACAGATGAACACATGCTGTTCCACAACACCATATTCCAGGATGGACAGCTCTAGGAAACACCTTCAACGTGACATGCAACCCCAGTAAAAAAAAATATGCACCTTGCAAATCTCAATTTGCGGCACATCTATGATGCACAGAGCCATTTCAGCTTGTTTTTGGGAGCTTAGGGATTGAACACACTTCCTCTATTGCAGATAAGCTCACCAATTAGAAATTCCGATCACATTATGAAGTGGAGCACTTCAGTTCTAACACCACAGAGGCTTTTCAAGGAATATAATTGTGTGTTTCATATTTCTTGTTCACGGAAGTCCCGGGAGTGAGGTCAGCATGCTCTTTTTTTTGTGAGCGCGCACAATTTTTCAAAATGCTAAATGTTCTCAATTATAGTGTGGAAAGAGACACCTTGTTATGTACTATATAGATGCAACTAATATGAAAAATTTTCTAATTGACGGAATTACAAAAAGGCCTCCATCTTACAGTCAACAATTACGCAGAGCTCTGTTCCATGGTGTGTGTGTGTGTGTGTATAGATATTTTGAAAAGTTTTGATGCATTTGTCATAAATAGCAGAGTAGCATGACTGCTCATTTCAAAATGAAGTAAACTTCCCCCCCACCCCCCTGCTGAAAAAAATATGAATTATGTTTGTGTGATTCTGTGAAACTCTCTTCCTTCAATGATGAGTAAGTCAGTAAAAATACTGCTGACCATATTCTGACATATCCCCCCCCCCCCCCCCCCCCCCCCCCGATGCCATTTCTATTGCCCATCTCCAGCAATCTCCCTGTACTGAAAATAACTGAGCAAAAATGTGTTTGCTGTAAAGTGATGAAGAGCATAAATTGGAAGTGTCTGTTAAATGCCACTGTAGCTTCCATTTATATTCCTTTTATGATTCATGGGGTCCTCTTGCTCCCTAATGGGGAAGAGATTACTAGATACTGACATTATAGCTACACATCTTCCCAGCTCATAAATAATTCCTCACTGCGCATGCATTTTTGGTTGCAGCCGTAGAAATAACCACAAATTCCGATACACTTCATCTGATGACGTGGGACACAGTAAAAAAATTAATAAATAAAAATGAATTTTCAGAAGAAAAACAGTAAAGGCTGGTTTCACACATACAGTGGTTAAGCCTATTTAATCTTGGCTTAACTTAATCTTAACATTTCTCCAATGACAACTGAAACAGAAAATTTATTGTTGGACTGCTAGGCAAAAACCAGCGCTAACTGTGTTTGACTGTAATGTATAATCTGCTTTACATCCACCCATCCATTATCTATCCAATGCATGCTATGATAGATGCAGTCTATCCCAGCATGCATGGGGTGAGAAGCAGGAATACACCCTGGACAGGTCACCAATCCATCGCAGGACACACACACGCAATTCATTCACACACTCATGGGAAATTTAGGGTCTCCAGTTATCCTCACCTGCATGTCTCTGGACCGTAGGAGGAAACTCAGATGACAGAACGTGTAAACATCACACAGAAAGGCCTGGATTCAAACCCGCAATTTTTTTTTTGTACCGGTTAGGAAAAGACTTTTTTTTATTTTTTAAATGCATTCTTGAAATGTTTCGATCTTTGGCCGAACCCTGAGTCGGCCCCGTTGCTGGAGTGTCGGGGTGACCGGCGATGGGGCAGTGCCCGGTGTCGCCGTGTTCCATTGGCATGGTAATCACCGCTGGACTCGTCCCACACCGCACGGTGCCGTGGCATTTTGCCAAGCGTCAGACGGTCGCCACGGCTAGCCGATGGAGGCTACACGCGGTTAGCAGGCCCTCACAAAGCAAGACCAATACGCTGGCCATGAAGAACAAACTCGCTCCCCTTTGCGGTTGTAAAAAAACCCCAAAACCCGTCAACGCGATGCGTCGCAGGGGAGGCCTGAGAGAGCACCATCCTGCCAATGTAGCAACAGTTTGGAACCCCTTAGTTAAACCCCCCCCTCCCCCACCCCCCTTCCCCTCCCCTCTCCAAACAACCCCACACGCGAAAGACAAATTGCCGCGATCCGTATTGTGCTTCAGGTCAGGTGTAATGAAATGGGGGGGGGGGGGGGGGGTCTAAAAAGCCTCGACTGGGGTGGGGTGTCATTCATTTTCCAGCCTAGCATTTCCACACAAAGCCAGGAATGTATCTTAATACTTCATTTTCACCCGGCACAGAGGATCCAATTAATGAAAACAATGTTTCCTCAGCCAGTGTTTCTAACTCCCCTCAACAAACCAAACGCTGCTTGTCTCTGCTCCCCCTCACACAAACAAGGTGATTTATTAATGAGGCCTTTTCCTCTTTGTCCCTCTTCAATGCAATGCCCCGTTTTTTTTTTTTTTTTGTTTTCCGGTTTGAAAGGATGAGGCTGTTTTGAAGAAACATGGCCTCCCTCTCTCTCCCTCTCTCTATCTCTCTCTCTCTCTCTCTGGAGACTTCCTGTTATCAGTCAGCTCCTCTCCTCTCCACTTCCCCCTCCGTGTCTCTCCTCTAACTTGCCACCCCCCCCCCCTCCCCGGCCACACATAATCTATACTGTCTGCCGCTGGTTTGGGCCATCCCGCCACCCTCGGGGCCGCCCTTAATGGTCGCCTTCCTCATTCATTATACAAGCGACGACGAGAAGCAAACATGGCGGCGTCGGACCTCGGCCAGACTCTGTCGCGGGGAAGGGGGGGGGGGGCGGCCCGGGTTCTCTGATTTACAGTGAAGATTTGCAGCGGGTTCGAGGAGGAACTGCAGTAAATTCGAAGCTAATTTGTTTATTTGTTTGTTTGTTTGTTTGTTTGTTTCATCGCTTTCCCGGGCACAATTTTTTCCACGGGAGGATCTTGAACGCGCTCCAATACGCTGCTGTAAAAACGGCTTAAGGAAAAAAAAAAGAAAAGAAAACACAATGTCTGAATGAAGAATGTCACAAGGATTATGAGCTTTCTGAAGGGCATTATGTGGTTCTTTTTTATGAGCTCGTTCTCTCTTTTTTTTTTTTTTTTTTTTTTTTTTAAAGGCATGATTTAGGTCCCGCAAAACAATGAGCGGAAATGAATTTTACTTTCCGAAACACTTAAAACCGAGTGGTAATAACACACTCGACGGAGTGTACTCGTGTTCGGCTAATTGAAGGATTCAGACGGCTGAAATTCGCTGGCTCTCAGCCGGGTACCCTACTACCCAAAGCATGCAATCACGGGCACGCTTTCATGTGTGTTATTGCTTACATTAGGTTGAACAGCAGTTCGGCGTACTATATTAGAATAATAATTTCAGAATCGGAGCCTGTTTTCTGCTTTATTATTAACAATTCTTTTGCGCAATGACTGTTTTAGGTTTAACGTGTGTTCGTGTTTGACTACGTTAATATTAGTTGCAGTGTTTTTGTGAAAATCTGACATTGTGTGCTAGCTCACCCTAATCCTCGCGCCAAGGAGGACACACGGATGTTGGAGAATATATAGAGATTACAGGGGGCTTTCATGGATATTTTAATGAAATAAATAGATAAACAAATAATGAATGAGAAAAACAGTACAAGCTTGTTTGCATATTCTATCATTCCAATGAAATGCAATCAAAGTTTGTTTACTGTGCTAGCATACATGCTGAGCATGCAATTCCTGCAGAAAATTTAATTGGCAACAAATTAGATTGGCAAGCTCAAGGCAGAGATGGTATTAACTAACAACCGAACTGGCTACTGCCATTGGAAAGAGAGCATCTGTTAATGGCAGCCTGTTCAGTATTCTTGAAGATTGTTAGAAGACACGAGAGTGATGTTTGTCTGAAAACACATTCACATTTCACTTGCTGGTGACTTAACTCAGTGAGCTGCATTTGTGAAGGATAATAGTAACATCAGACGTAATGACGAATTTAGTTTTGAATTCAGGGGTAGAACATTGACACTGCATTGGAGTAAAATAAATTACCTCCATTATTTATTTATTTTTTTACAAAAGACGTTTGTAAAAGGTTCACATTTTAATGCTTGTAGCTAATGCTGTTGGCAAGGTCACCTTTGTAGACACCTGTGGTTTTTTTTGTTTTCCCCCATTTGCAAATGATTACTGTGAATTGTACCGCTTTTCTGGATCCCTTGTGTGTGACGGAGAGGTGCATGCTGGGAAGCACCGCGCCAAAGCGGACCGAAAGAGGTCATTAGAGCTCAGAGAACCTCCCCGTGCTCATTGGCTTATTCCGCGGTTCCGCGGTTTCCATGGTTTCCTGCGACTGTCCACCTCTGCACGCCGGCCCAGGGAGACCTCCTCACGGATGCTCATCTTAAAAAAATATGTGCCTCCGCTCGGTAATGGCGACAACTGCGGGCCTCTGCAATATCCAGAGGAATCTCCGAAGAGATCCGGCGGAATTCCCAATCCGGTTTTTAATGGGAGCTCAGCTCCAGCAAGATGGAAGCCTTCGTTAACATGGCCGCCCGTGGGTGACACGTGAGAGAGCTGTTGAGAGCAACTGGGCCCCGTTAACCTCTATTTTTTTTTTTTTTTTCCCTGTTTCAAGCATTTCTCATACCAGCCCCCCTTCCAAATAAACTGCCTCTCTACTTCTTGGCTCATTACTATTATTATTATTTTTAAAGATCTGTGGGTTTCATTTTACCTGTCATATCATCTTTCCTTGCCTTCCAGTTTTTTTTTTTTTCCCTCTATCACCTCTGGGTTTTTAATCTAATGCTGTCCCACTGGTGCATCGTTGAAGTATTTTATTGCTGATGTTGGTTTTCTGAAACCTAATCATGTTTTAATTTTGTAAGTTTTTTTTTGCAGTTTTCGCTTGGATAGCTCTTGCTTTAATGGTGTGCGCTTTCGTACCCGTCTCTCCCGTCGCATCATAAAGGTAATGAGCCAGCAAAAGGGTCTCCCTGTCCGCGCTGTACACTGGCTTCCTTTGTACACTAGTTATTCCCTCTCTAGGAAGCTATCGGAGGTCACAGTTGGTGAGCCTGATAACCATCGAGGTTATACAAACAATAGCGCAGTGGCAACAATGTCCTCCTATGTCAATTAACTAGTAAACAACAATGTAAACAACAAAATGTTTTACTCAAATAGGTGCTTGGTAAGTAGAGACGAGTGGTGTGCCTTCCCAGTGTTGACGGCTGTGGAGCTTGGGCATCATCAATGCTACGCCCCTCAAACCAGCGACTAGTCTGTGCTCTGTGGATGGGGATGTTGCCATCTTGAAGGACACCGCTTCGAGTGGGTTAAAGATGATTGCCTGTGTGTGTGTGTGTGTGTGTGCGCGTGCATATATAACAGTTTTTGAAAATACATTCTTAGGCAGCATTACGAGCCACACAAATGGTAGATACCGTTGCAAATGTCACTGTTAAGTGGGGCCTTGGAAATCTCTAACAGTAAGAACTCACAGGAAAAAGATATTGGAAGAACACTGGCCTGTCTTGTAGCAACATAAGTCACAGGCTCCTCAGTGTTTTGATTATATTTTGCAAGAAAATGAACAAATGAAAAATCACCTTTCAATAGAAAAAGAAAATATTTGTCGTGCGCCAAGATTCTTTGTACACAGCAACCGGTATTGAATCGCACTTCATAAAAACCGCAATGTCGTCAGATAGCGGGGGCCAGTCTTATGAATTGTGTCCCGAATTTGCTGTTCCAGGACAGTTTTGCGGGTATTGATTTTTTTTTTTCCCCCCCCCCCTTATCCCCACAACACAATGATATACACCTTTAATCTAATTGCAGCTGGAGAATTTTGAGAAGTGATATCCAGAGAGTCATTACTCCTACGTTTCCCTGAGACAGTCATTCGGTGGCAGCCATTTTGACACAACACTGGAATGTCGTGGATACAAGAATGGTTCCTGGATACCAGGAACCTAAACATCTGCGGTAAATTAAACTCACTCCTGCACCACCCAGAAATCAACACTACTTTCTAGACCTTACAGCAACAGCTATAATGTCAAGTAATATCCAGAACGGTGGAAATGTTTGGAAGCTCTGTTTAGTTATGGTATTATTTTCAGTTTGAGTCACTGGAGACCTTATCTTATGTATCATATATTGCACGGTTACATATTATTCAGCTGTACAGACAGAAATATTGCCTGAAAATAAGTTTTATTACTTTTCACAAGGATGTGACAGTAGCGCTGTCCCTGGTTCAAATAAATTAACCGGAAAACTTTTACTTTTATATATATACAGTACTGCCAAGTTCTTTGACTGCTGAGCCTGACTACGGACTCCCATTTAGCAGTGCCCATTACTTTCTGAATATCCAAATCAATCTGCACCAGGTGCCAGATCAGCAGCCGGGAGAGACTACTGACGACCGTCCGTGTTCGCGAAGGGGTCAGGGTGCACCTCCCGGTCTATTTAATTGCCGTCTAGACACGGCTTTCTACAAAGTCAGGCTGAGGTTTTGTCACCCGAAAGACAGAGGAGCGTGAATTTCCACAGAATCTGAAAATGTACAACTCGCAGGGACAATGAAGCGGGTTCTTACAAAGTTAATGAATCGGAGGATCGATGCGCGGTACAGAATGCCACCGCCGGTGAGTAGGCCGCGGAGAGCCGACCAGACAGCTTATATAAAACGGCACATTCACCTATAGCCCACTTATCATGAGCCTGAAAAATAGAAGCGGCCGGCGTTTGAACCAAGGCTGCTTTCAAAATGGTGTCTTGAGTTTTTTTTTTTTCTTTTTTTTTTCCTTTTCTTTTTACCCACCATGTCTGGATGTTTTGTGTTTCAATTCCTCTCTCGGTGCTCTATTTATACGGCAAGTTTTTTTTCGTACGGCTTGTGCGAGACTTCTCGATGAATGGCCAGACTTCTTCGCCAGGAGGCTGGATGAGTTCAGTGAACATTTTGCTTAGAAAAATGACATTTTGATATAGTTGTATCCCTGTGGCACTAGTAAAAAGTCAGCCTTAATGAAAAGGCCACTGAGCAAGCTATGGTGTAAATCGAAGGTTTGAGGGAAAATTTTTAATTTGTAAATCCTTTTCTTAAAGTTGTGTTTTCCCAGTTTAAAATGTTGCTAGGTTCTTTTTGTTGGACTAGTTTCATGTTCATTTTTTTTCTTTTGCAATGCCATTTCAATGAGACCTTTTTCATTAATTTTGAAGGTGTAGCCAACCATCTGAAAATGGCTAATTCAGGAGCTCTCCTGGGCAAGAAGGCGGGGCCCGGGGCTTGGTGCCTGATCTGTCAAGTGGGAGGGACCACTTTGCTTAACACCCACCTTTGCAGATTACACAGTTGCAATCCCTGTCTTGCGCAAGTATAGGTGATTCATTTACCAACTTTTACCAACAAACATAACATACCGGTCAATTACCTAAAAAGTACATGGTCATGGGCCTTTGAAGCCCATGTTGGCGTCATGTGCAGCCAAAACTGCGATTTCCCATGAAACTTCAACCATCAACGTCCCTTTGGCCGTTTCGCGAAGTGATGGATGCAAGCGCCTTCTGCTGGGTCGCCCTGTCGCGAATGAGGAATTATCCTCGGACCCGGGGCCGAGCGGGGAAAAAAAAAGGCGCTACACCTGATCTCTACGAGACCCTTCATCCCCGCGCCGGTTTCCCGCCACACAAAGAGCGGCATCGTGGCGGTAATGGGACCACCCCCCCCCCCCACCCCACCCCGACGCAGCGCGAAACTGACCCCCCGCCGACACTAATCGTCTTATCGCTCGGAGCGCCGCTCGCCCCAATTTGTGCTTAAAAAGGAGAGAGAGAGAGAGAGAGATAGAGAGAGAGAGCGCTCTCATTCTGCTGAATTTGAGGTAAGTGAAAAAATAAAAGGCTTCTCGGTCACAGGCCTGCAGTGGCATTGCTACACTGGCTTTGTTTTCATGCTGTTATCCAGCAGCTCCCCTCCTTCCCTCCCTGCCCCCCCACCTCACCCCCCCCCCCCCCTTTTTAACGCAGCACTGAGCAGCTTTTTTTTGGGGGGGAAAAAAGGAAACCAGAGCAGCTCGTCCAGAACAGAGGGTCAGGAGGTATCGGGGGGGGGAAAAGCGCGATAATCCCAAAGCCGGACGACGCGGGGATTTCACCCTCGGGCGCGCGGGGGGGAGAGAGAGCGCGTGGGCCTGGACAGCGGCGCGCGGGCGGTGGGCTCTCACACGCGGCGGGGGGGGGATCCTCCGCGCTCTGGTTTTAATTAACGCGGGAGGCCGTGCGTTGAGGCGCGCGGCGTGTGGCGGGGTGGCCGTCACGCTGATGACTCCGCCCCGACGCCGCCCCGTGTGGAGGACATCGCCGGACCACGCTGCAGCTTTTCTGCTTCAGCCGTCTCCAGTTTCCGCGCCGACGAGCGCTCTGTCGGAGAGAGAGGGACTCTCAGTGTCTTGAATGCAGTTTGAGATGCTGCACCAGGGGACCAAGGAGGGTGCTGAAGGATCAGGACTCTTCTGCTCTCCACACACACACACACACACACACACACACACACACACACACTCCCGTCGACCGAACAGCACTCCCGTCGACCGAACAGCATTCATCTCTCAGGTATATTTCCAGCTTGAAAGCGATTCCTCATGGCCGCAAGCGAACACCAAGCGGTATTACTGAAAGCAGGCCCGCATGACCATCTGAGCGATCGCTTCTGCCAAGTGGCAATCATCTGAGCAGAGCTTTAATAATCGCTTTGGATGGCCGGGTTGGTTCTGGCTCTGGCCCCCCCCCCCGAAGCGCTGCTCGCCCAGTTCCCGCCCAGTTAATGAATCCTGAAACTGCGGCGTCAAAAGCCTGGCGATATCTGTGGCGGTGGCGGCGGCGGCGGCGATGGCGAACATGAGAAAACAAAAAAAAAGGGAGGAAAGTTTGGAACGCTGGAGGTAACTCTCCCATGACGGGGAAGGCGCTGACAGAATCGTGCCGGAGCGCGGCGGTAATTGACAGTTCGCCTTGCGAGAGAGAGAGAGCAGCGGGGGGAAAGGCAGCTACAGCGAGCGGTTCCCAGCATCCTCTCTGCCACTCCACCCCACCCCCACACACACACACACACACACGCACACACACACACACGGAGAATACGCCTGTGTGTATGAGACACAGACAATTATGATAATAGGATATGGTAGTAAAAGCCGGGGGGGTGGGGGTAGGGGTGGGGGGGGGGGGGTGTTATAGCAGCCCAGGCAATTGTGATCAATGGGGTTTTTTTTTTCCTTTCATTTTTTTAATTTTTACATAATGAAGCTTCACAGAGCGTTTAAAATATTGCCTGGGCTCCATTTTAAAAGCTGGGACTTCCCGATTCCACGGCTGTTACCTCGGAGAGTTGGGGAAAGGGTAACAAGAAGGAGAGAATTTAAAAAAAATAAATAAATAAAAAAAAAAATTTTTATAAAGTGCGTCGTGCCGCAGATTCCCACCCACAGCTTGTCTGAAATCTCCTGCGTGCAAGACAGTCGAGGAGCGAGATGTGTGGTGAGAAACGCAAACAGCTTTTCCTTTACTGCCCCCTACAGGAACAGACTGGAAAATAAGGGACTCAAAGACCTGGTGTGTGTGTGTGTGTGAGTCTGTGCCTTTGTCTGTATAAGCACACACACATACACGCACACTGAGTCTTAGAGAACAGTCCGTGTGTGGGCGTGTGTGTGTGTGTGTGTGTATGGGACAGACACACGTACACACATTTTTGAACCGTACTCAAAGACTTAGTGTGTATGCGTCTGTGTCAGTGTCTGTGTCTGTTTACACACACACTCAAACACACACACACACACACACATTCATGTGCACGCCCACACCCACACACACACACATTTGTGGACCGTTCCAAGCCTTTATTACTATGCACAATTAGACTTTTATGATGAAATCATACCACGCCACACGCGCTCAGTCACTGATAAAAACGTGCACACATTTGTCAGGATGGAAGACGGGTTCATATTTTGGTATTCCCGATAATGCCCCGCAATCTTCCCATCTAATCTTTCCCCCCTGCTCGGCCTGCCCTGCCTTGCTTACATGTGGGATGTAAAACAACCGTGTGCAATTAAACACATAATCCTCAAATTAGCTCTTACGGCTTATTGACGAATCGGAGGGAGGCGGTTTGCAGCACCCTCAGGTGTTTCAGAAGGAAGATAAAGGAACGGTGTGTTTCCGTGGAAACCTTCCCTTGGAATTCCCACGCGGTGGTTCAATAAAGAAAGAGGAGGGTAATTGCTAGACGTGGAATGGTTTACTGTGCAATTACCTCCTTACAGTACATCCCCTTTGCAAATAAAGACCTTTCCACAAACCCTATGTTTTGACTGATAGGATGGGCTCAGAGGTCGATTTCAGTATGACGCCAGTGATTAGCCTGCATGTGAAACAACATGCCAAGACTGGAAATCTCACAGAATTGTTTCTTTTGCATTTTTCCTTCTCAGCTGAAACAAAAATGGTTTATCAGGACACATTGTCATTTTATTTTTTATTTTTTTTACAACCTTTAGAAATGTAAGATTTTCCAAAATTGTAACATTACCATGCACCTTCAGGAGCTGAAGCTAAGCGAGCGTGAGCTTGGTTGGTACCTGGATGGGAGCCCCCCTGGGAAATCTAAAGTTTTCGTTGATGCTGGAAGTCGTATTGGTGGGAAGGTATGGGGTGAGCTTCCATTTGGTGAAACAAGCCCCTGTGCAGCGATGGGGACTCTGTGCTCAAGGAGACACCGTCTTTCGGATGAGACGTTAAAACCCAGTTCCTGACTTGAGCCACCGTTCATTATCGTGGCCCTAACGGCACAGAGAGTCCGATGGGTTCCGCAATAGCACTTCGGTCCAAGACGATGACAGTGTTCTGCCAAACATGTTTTTCTTGATGTTCACTTGATATTCAACATTTCTGTTGCACATTTGACATGTCACTGAACCGCTGGCTCTAAATATTTCTTTAAACGGGGATTGTTGGTTCATAATTCAGGGCTGACATTTTTAGTGAGACATAATCAATCATTTCTGTCTGCAAGAACCGCACCGTTGGCCTTGCTTTCTGTTGACACCCGGCGACCGTGGCCACAGAGCCGTCGATACGTGAAAGAGTAGCCAACTAGACGTGGGACGGCGTTTCCCACGCATCATTAAGGTAAAACAGTGGGGTGAAAGCACTGCTAGTTTGAGTAACCCGTAGCCTACCAAAGCTCAGCTCTGTCACTTCCTGTTCTGCTGACCCTCAGTGCCGTGACTCCTATGTCACATACTGTAAGCACCATGGGGGGTGAGGTTGGGGGTGGGAGGGTAATTTTGTCCAAAATGCCCAGAAAATACTAACATCGTTACAAATATGGACTACTTTTTTTTAGGACTTCCACAAGGAATGTGCATTGTGTTTCCTTTTTCGTGCATCCTTCAGGAGCCTCCTAGCTCCTAGGCCCTTCCAGAAGCATTTAACGAGCTGGAATATCCTCATCGGTGGCAGACCTCGATCGATTTCCGGGTCAGCCAAGGTCCGAGGAGACGAGAACGGATGACATAAGCAACCGGAAAGAGCCCCATGTCTCTGCATCTAAAGGCAACAACAAGGCCTTCCATTTTTGCTTGTTAATGAAACAACTGCTGTAATTCATTTCCAGCTATCAAAAAAAACTCCAGAGTGGACAAAAGTAAAAAAAAGGAAAAGAAATGAGGACAGAGCAGCCTAATATTCTCTTAGTGTCCTGCAGTGAAGATTTCTGAAGAGGCAGCTTACACTATATTTAGCAGCTGACTCAGTTAAAGTGCTTGATAAAAATCAATGAGCGAAGCCTTTACATACGAGGCTGGGCTGGACCTGCTCCCGTCACACGGAACGACAACAGGGGGGTTCGCACGAGGCTGCGGGTTCACGTCCGTTTCCTTGGAGCCGATGTCAGGTGGGACCGCGATGCCAGTTAAACACAACTGCTTCAACAAGTACAGTGAGAGTGATGGTGTTCATGCGGGACCCACCCTGAAATGAAGAGATTAAGGGAAACGGTAGTATCTGTAACTAGCACGCTATGTGCAGGGTGAAAACTCAAAATAACTTAAAATAATTAATTGAATAAATAAACAAATAAATCTTTTCCAAGGTAAAAAAAAAAAAAAAAATAGAAAAATAAACTGATTCACAAGGACGAGGGAAAACAACAGCACAGAGGGTAAAAGAACGGGGTTTTTATTGGAAGGCTGTAAAGAGGTCTGTCTGTAGCGTGGAGATAAACACTGAGAGCAGGGGAATGTAAAACGGGCGGTAAAGGAGGGGACTGGCTGCGGACGCTGATCTGACGGCGGACGCAGAGGCATTATCTGGAGGCTACACAGAGGAATGCCAGCCCTTGGGGTTCGAAAACTTCCAAAGCATTACTGGAGAATAAGCTGCTTGATACCAGGCAGCTGAGTTTCGAATACAAAGAGACTTCTGTACTTTCCTCTTTTGTTGTTCTGTTTAAAAAAAATAAAAAATAAAAAAACTTTGTTCAGAGTTAAATTCGCTACTGAGGATTATGAAGCATTTTTTGTACGTAAAATATATATATATATATATATATGTATGTGTATATATATATATATATATATATATATAAACTACAGAAGACATACAGTAACTTACTCAAGGGTATATATTTCAAGTGAAACTGCCAAGTCTGTCTGACATGTATAACAATGTGTGCAACACACACAGTAGCTCGGTCCCCAGGGTATTACAGATTTAGCATGATGAAATATCCAAAAGGATTCAACAGCCCTTCAAGTGCCTTATGCATGTTTTATTAATGAGTTTCCCACGCCTTGACCATTCCCAGTTATATGCAGTGTGTGTGTCTGTGTGTGTGTGTGTGTATGCGTGTGTGCTGCACTGTTTCAGTTTCTCCTAATTTTAATTTGCATTTGGTAAATTGAGTTTCCAACGAACCACGGGCCATAAACTGTGAGTTGAGTGTTATGGGGAGAACAACAAAAACACTATCATAAATTTTAAAGCAAAGAGGGTGGAGCTACCGGTCAGAAAATGGACACTACACCCCCTGCTGGCATACCATCGGCACTGCAGCCGGCCTGCGTGAGCTCTGTAAATCGATGCCGCAGTGGTCGCCTAGGAGACAGCTACACGATGGTCCAGAGGCGTAACCGTTAAAAGACTGCAAAGTAGTTGGTGAACGATCTGCAACCATTAGTCAGCTAGCAGACCAACAGCAGTTTGCTACTACCGACACTGACTTTGCTCCGATAGGTGCAGGTGCATATGGCCATGAAATATTAATAGTTGAGTGCATTAATGTAATGATTTCAGTTGCGTAATGTAATGATGCTAAATGTATTCTCTGTTGTGCTGCTAGCTCTAGCTACAAGCTGGAAGTGCTATTTGAGCCTCAGCATGAGCGATAGTACACCTTGAACAACACTTTTGTTCAACCTCTTACAGTATGTTCTCTATTAAATAAATTGAAAATGGGTCAATAATATTGCCACAGATTCACGATGTAAAGTGTAAAATTGTTTGCCATTCTGGACGTTTACACTACTTTCATGTGGAAAGATACTTGCTAACAGATTTGTCCAGTGTAATTGGCTAAGTGACTACCTCACTATAAGCGAAAAACCTGCGTTCAGGGCGTAGGACACCTGTTGAGCAGAGTGGGGAAAATAATTGCTGCTTTCTCGGGCTCGGCTGAATCCACAAGACCGGGGTCACACTCCAAGGGCTGGCAGAGTTTCCTAAAGCAGTTCAGAGTGAAATGATCCAAGAAGCGATGGGGGAAACTGTGGTACTATACAGCAACACCCCTTATCAGCAACCCACGGGGGGGGTCCTATTACACAATAATAATGCCGGACCTTTCCTGTTGCTTGGTTGCCTTTTCCGTTGCTCCGTGCGACGCAGTGTGTGTTTTCGGGCAAAGCTTCGCAGAAACAAACACCTCCCCTCTTGCCTCTTTGGCTTTGTTCCGGTGAAGCACATAAGGACACATAATGAAAATAGCACCCCATTCAGCCCATCTCAATTTGCCCACTTACCCACCAGCGAGAGCAGGGGCGTCCAGTCTTCTCCAAAAAATTACAAACATGGTTCAGGCATTTTTTTTTTGTTTTGTTTTTAGCCCAGCGCTACCGCACCTGATCCAGCTAATTAACTTTTTCAATCAGGGTCTTGGTAAGTAGAATCAGGTGTCTTTGTGCTGGGCGCCCACACCAGCCCTTTTTGGTTAAGATTAAACCCCCTGGGGGGGGTATTTCACGAGGCAGGATTACTGAGTTATCTGGATAACTGCACTGAGAAAAAAACCCTCTTTTTAATCTTCTGTCCATGTTCCAGATTTGGGAGGGTCCCAGGTTTTTTTTTACTCAGTGCAGTTATCCAGCTAACTCAGTAATCCCGATTCGTGAAACAGGGCCCCTGGTCTAGCGAGTGTTTTTACCGCTGTATCTAGACGGGACTTGCACACGCCGAGGTTCCCAGCACCTTTTATATGGCCTGCAAAGCCGTCCTTGCCGTGTAAGATGTCTGCCGCCAGCGATGCAATGAAAGGTTTTAGAAGAGGGAGGGAAAAGCTGCTCCCATGCGGCAGCCCGGAAAATAATTGCTTTCAAACATTGATTTCAAATGCTGATCCATTTTCTCAAAACTTCAAGAAGTCCATTTCAAAAGATTACATTTTTTGGCAGAAGCAGGTTTATAGTAGGTATACGGAGAGAGGGTGTTTAACTAAGCTTTTAAATTCATATATTTTAGATAAATTTCAAATATGCATAAAGAAAGTTTTAACATAGTTCCTTTTAATGAATGTGTATGAATTCTAACGCCCTCATGCTGTACCCAAATATTTAATTCCAGAAATAATTTGGATGTTCTTAAACTCCTTTTAAACACAGACATATCACTTGCTGGAGATATTTTTTTAAACTCTGCCGCAGAGTCAAACATTCTTTATATATTTTAAAACTTTAAAACACAGAGACCTTGCTGGCCTTGGTATTGGAATTGCTTCTGACATTGAATTTCCTCCCAGCCAAAGTCTATAATCCAAGATCTAAGAAAATGATGATTCATCTACAATTATGCATGTATGGATTTATAAATATAAATAATGAGAAGAGTGTAATAATAACCATGTTACAGTGGACTTAGATGCTCCTAATGGCAACACTCTAGTAAAGCATTCAGTGTCTTATATTCTGTTTAATGTGAATAACTTAATGTTCCTCAATGTGCACCATGGCTCACTCATAACAAATTGTGAAGTGTTATTAAATCGAAATAAAAAGACTGTGCATAATTAAAGTGAAGCCGAACATAAGAAATTGCGCACAGAGGGAGTTCACCGCAACAAATACAGAGACTGAGGGCATTTTCAATGAAAATAACCTGCTGTTTCAGATTCCAATCCCCCGATTATGCCAGTTAAAATATTTCCTGGAAATGATTTTGAATCATTTGCAGATTCATAATGATTATTTTAAATAATTATCGCCAGCATAATTGTAAAAAAAAAAAAGTAGGATGGTGTTCGAGATGTGGCATGCCCCCCCCCCCCCCCAGCGGAGTAACTAACATTTCCAGGGAGTGCAGGAATTGCTGTCACGACTCGGTTATCTAAAAAATTTACAATAATGACCAGAAACTGCCAAGTGCCTCTTTGATCCGGGCATTTCAGGCAACAGTTGTCATTCCAATTCGAGGCCCTGATCCTCTTTTCCCAGCCACTTAATAGCGACTGATTCGAATGAAATGCCAAGGTCTGAACCACGAGAGTCCATGTCCTGGAAATGCGCCATCCACCTCTGGTAGCAGGTACTGCAAGTGCTGATGGTTCAGCCACATCTTGCCTCCTCTGCTTGCTAACTTGGACCCAGACAGTACTGTATGGCCTGCATTGGAAGGGGGACACAAAAAGTATCCATGGATCATCCTGGCTCTGAACAGAATGGCTATGGGGGCTCTGCTAACATTTTAATAGGTGGTTTCTAAATGTGCTCGACAGATGCCTTTAACATGCAAACATTTCATTGGCTGCCAGAATCTCGCTCCAGGGTTGGCGAAAAAAAAAAAAAGGTGTATCGCTCTCTCAGTTGAGTGTTGCATCTTTGTTTTGACCTACATACACTATGTTTTTTTTTTAGTTTTTTTTTTAAAGACGACAACCTTGGCTTTGTTTCTTCAGCACACCCTCACTCTAGACTTAGCCTTACCTGCCAGGTGTGATTTCTGTAATTGCTCAGCGTACACCGGCTGTTTATTAACGCTCGTGTTTACTCTCGGAAGATCTCACACGGAGGCTGACGGTTTGAGCACGTGCCTTTCACGGGAACAGCGTGTGGCGCCGTTTGATCTCGAACCTCCTCGTGCGTTGTTGTCTCTTTTTCACGTTCCTGCTCTCCTGAAGCAGTTTACACTTTTCTTTGCTGTGAATATGTCCCCCCCCCCCCCCACCCCCCCCATCCCCCGCCCACCGCTCCCACCGCTCCTGATGTGTCTCATATCACTTCCCAGAGGGTCTTATAAATGTTCCTTTTTATAGTGGGGCCTCATTTTCACCCGTTGCTCAGCTGATATTTGAATTTTTAATCCCTTCTCTTCTACGTTCGTACACTTCTGGGTGCCATTTCAGGGTAAATCTGGTATAAGTGCTGAAGTCCATCACCTCCATATCCAGGTATGGTGGCGCAGTACGTTTTTGTTCACAGTTAGTGGAGAGGGAGGCACATTCGGAATAAGCATCGGAAAAAAACCGCAACACATGCATTCTCCTCAGCGTGAGGTACCGTAGGAATAATTATGACTAGCGGCATTTTAATAATCCATTTAATTGTTTACCATGTACACATTTATTTAAGCCTTGTAATAATTTGTGTATTTAGCAAATATTTCTTACTTTGTAAGTTTTTGAGAATTCACATTTAGAAAGTCATTTATACTCGTTAAATACGTTAAATGTTATTTGTATTCTGCCTGATTGACTTGCTCCGTTATTTTCAGCTCAGTGAACACTGCGGCTATAATTTCAAAAATTAATGAACGCAAAAATAAAAATTCAAACCATTGGTAATTCTGTCTATCCCTTTAAGGTAATTAGATTTTTTTAGAGCCAAGCATTTGAAATACTGTAAATAATTTAAGGTGCATATTGAGAGGCTGTGAAGGAGAATACAAGCACTGCACATTATATGCATCGACAACTAAAAATTTCAGTTTTGGATGTCTTTATATGCTATGTGTGTGGGTGGGGGGGGGGGGGCGCAATTCACAGTTCAGTTGCTCTACGGGGCAGCCATAGGGGGCAGGTTCAAATTAATATTGCCATGTTACAAGAACAATTCCTCGACATCGGACACGGTTGACCGCCAGAACAGACATACTGAGATTTTTCTCAAAGAGTCCAAGGTTCCAGGACCTCCTCACAAACGTCCTACCTCCAGAAGCCAGTTTCTGTCCATCTGTGACATCTGGGTCTCAGAGATATCGATCTGACCCCCCAGTCTGGAATAGTGTATTTCTTTAAGACCTCAAACATTTCGCCCTCACTGACTGGAGAGTGTGTGAGAGGAGAAACAATGTCAAGGAAAGGAATGGCTGATACACGATAACTGCAACTACACAAAAAAGCATACATGAAATAAATCAATAACAGGTCATATGTCCTTCATACACTCGATACACAGCAGAAGACTTAAAAAAACACAAGTCTTGACAATTCTAGTCTGTGTGCGTGTGTCTCAAGGCATTTGTCATGAGGCAAGCATAGATCACATTGACTGTGTGTGTGTGTGTGTGTGTTTATTGGTGTTTACTTTTAAAAAAACACAATCATGATTCTTGAGCATCTGTGAACCTAGAAATTTATTTCCCCTCTGCATACATACTGTTGTGCAGCAGTGCAGCATAATGATTAGGGAACTCATCTTGCAACTCCAAGGTCGTAGGGTCAACCCCCACATGTGGGGAACTGCCACTGTACTGTTGATCAGGATACCTACCCTGAATTGCTTCAGTGAATATCAATCCGTATAAATGATGTGCAATGTACAAAGAAAAAAAACAACAACCGGATAACAGCTGCTGTAAAATGGCCATAAAATGTAAAATATTCACTTTTAATTACAGTATAGCAGGATAATTTGGTGAGAAACATATATAAGCTGGATTTTGAAACTGGTCAAAACAAGATGACCTGCCGAAGGAAAGCTTCTCAGTACAGAGAGGTTGACCCTGTTAGGAGAGAGCAGCGTTTGCAGAGCCGGAAATGGAGAAAGAAGAGAGTGCAGGAAAAGAGGAAGGTCAACGGAAAATGAAGCGAGAGTCATGAAACACAGGAACCCAAGGCCCTGAAGAAGGGAGGAGGCGACCTGCTGAGCCCCCCAACACCCCCCACCCCCCTGCTAGCCCACCTCCTCTCCTTCCACCACCTCTCCACGCTGGGTCCCGAGGTTGAGCCTCAGCCATAAGGCAGAGTGTTCAGCGTTCAGGCGCATCAGACCACTGCTCCAGCAATCCCAAACCAGAATCCACAATTTACTTATTTACTCACGTTTCAAACCCAAGAAGGGATGGACATTATTTCCTTTCTTTTTTTTTGGGTAAGAATGTAACCGTTTTCCTTTGTAATTCTCACAGGGGCCAGGGCTGAATTGCACTTTAATTACTCTGTTAAATAGTGCCACCATAGACGGTGATTGTATCACACTTCACTAGTTTATATGGGCAAGTAAACGCCAGAAATCTAAATTAGTAGGTAATTTGTTGTCTCTTTTCGGGCATCCTCAGACACCAGGCATCAGTTCTCGATCCTTATCAGGCTGTTAAGGACGTTATGGATTATGTTTTCCATCAGGCACATAACATATTGGTTTCAGACCATTTGGGATAAATGGGGTTTTAGATAAGACTCCAGCAGATGAGCTAAAAGTAGTGGTGGACATCACGGTTGGGGTTGGGTCCTTTCTGGCCTGAAGCCAGACACCTTTGGAAGTAAAAAAAAAAAAAGAAAGCTGGCACCATAAGCTCAAGTTGCCAACAACAGTCAATTCTGTTAATTTAAATTTCAAGCAGCGTCAGTGAGGTGGAAGAAAGAAAATAAGAATAAACATCTCATATATATGAGGGATTCAGAGAGACGGAAGATTTTTAAGACGATCTTAAAGGGCAGCGAGGAATTGCTGAGATGTGCAGAAAATGATTGCTCTTGATTGTTGAAAGGAAGAAAGGAAGCAGAATCTCTTTGATCAAAAACCAATCGATCGCCGGATTTCCAGAACACGGTTTCCTTTTGTGAGGCTCCTCCTCTTTCCGCAGATTGATCAACATCAGGGAAATTGCCATCGCACCAAACAAGAAAGAACCTAGCCATTCATATCAGAAACTGCATGGAAAAAAAATGATAGCATTATTAAATATTACAGCTAGCATTTGAGTTTTCAAAGAAGTAATCTCTGTTGATGACTAGGGTATTCATGGAAATGTCATTCTGCAGACCATGAGGAGCACGACTGCTTCTCTCCAAAGCATTATACCATTGGTTTTGACCGCAGGCAAGAGACGGACTCTAAACAAAAGGAAAGAGAAAAAAAAAAACATAGACACGGCTGTCAGGTGACACCTCGAAAGGTTTTCGCAGGAGATTGCCATCAAAAAACCCGGCCGTCTTATTATCGGTCTTCCCTCACACGTGACCCTGTTCGCGGTCGTGTGTCTGTGGCGGACAGCTGGCGACGCCTGCGTCTGGGCAGACCGCTAGAGAAGCTCACTTCCTGCTCGGAAGCAGCGCGCGCGCCCCTACAGCTCGGAACAATCCGGAACGGCCTTGTTTTAATCCGGCTTCTTAATAACCCGCCTGTATAAAAGAGGTAAACTTCTATTAAAAAAGAAAAACAAGAACATTCAGTTCACCGCGATTCTGATGCTTAAGCCCAAGTGTGGGCCTTAAGGGTTGGCGCTGAAGCAGAGAAGGAATGAACAATGACAGTTTGCAGGAAAATCGCTCCCCACTAAAATCTGGGTTGCTAAATATGTCAAGAGTACCCAGAGGGTCATTGGTGAATGATTCTAAACTCTTGAAATGTTGAAATTTGCATAGATTGGATTGGCGAATCCACGTTGATTTCAGGTTTTCAGAAGTGCATGAATCAATTTAATTATGATTAATACATACTTTAACTATATAAAAATCAAGACATTCATGGAAAAAAGAGAGAAAAAAACCCAGCAGATTGGTTCATGAACCCGTTAATCAAGTGAAATGATATTCTCACTGGTCACTCTGGATTTGGAAGCAATTTACAATTAGAGTTATGCATAAATCAGCAAGAGAAAAGGTCTTTTGAGGAACAGGGGTGAAGTACCGTAGTCGGAGAAGTAATAATAGGATTAATAATGTGTCACAACTTTATTCGTCCATTTACAATTCAAATCAGGGACATGGATAATAACGTATGCCTTGTTCTCTCCCGAAATTTGAATGTCTCTTGTTAGATTTTTACAAAATGAATTTTTTTCCCCTCATCTACTCTCACTTAAATATGCGTTTTGCTTGGAATCATAGTCAATTCGCTGGGCCTGCTTTTTGTTCTACTGCCTAACAAAAGACAAAGTGCAGCAATGCATGTAGAATATAGTAACTCGGCATAGTATGAATGTCAATACCTTTTAAAATAAATTTACCTATGCAAGAAAAAAAAACGTCATCATCGGAGCTCAATTTGTGTTATTTATTTAATTATTTTTTACGAAGGGGTGGTAGCAGGCCTCCAAATGTCCACAGGGGGCCGACTGATGAATGTGGAGCATTTACCGAAAGTCGCCCAATTTCTGACTGCCGACCAATTTGCTTCTGAGCACACGCTAGAAAGATCAGCGCCAGGCGGCCCGTTGCTACTAGTTATAGCCTTCAGTGTTTCGCGCCTGTTACATTATTAAACACAGGAGTCCCCGTCCAATATACCAATTAAAGACGAGGAGGCATTTCAAAGTAAACTCCCAGGGCTGCGTGTCAGAATAGTGAAGACGAAAGGTCCAATATTCTTTCCCTGAGATAATCTTATAGATAAATAGTATCTAAATGCTGTTTATGTGTTTGGCATTCGTTTGGCTGGTTGTTAAATATATGAAAGGCAACCGGAGAGGGGGAAAGAAAAAAAAAAAAAAAAAACCTGGGAATCAACATTTACTGAAGAAATTTTATTTATGTCAGCATAATGGTAATGCAAACTGACATCTGAAAGATAAGTTTATGACTATTTTATCTCTGTTAGAATATCATGGATTGCACCAGCAATATTGTATGATACTATTCATGATCTGAACAATAGTTTAGAACGTGCAATAGTTTCCTCATGCAAGTCATTTGTCCTTAATTATTGTTTGTATCATGCTCATTTTATTCAGTGCACAGTGCCCATGCTTTTCAGTACACTGTTTACCGAATGTTCATTCACATTCTGAGTAAAATGTCATCTTTTCGAGGGGAAATTCCATTTTGAACGATGATTTACGTTTATGGAATTTCAACATTCAAGGTTTTCGTTTTTTTTTTTTTTATTCCAAAAAATAAATGTGTTGTGTGAGCTCCTGACATGAAAAGCTTGCAGGAAGTGTCTGAAAAACTGCCGCAGGCTTTGGAGCGGTCGACTTCCCCCCCCCCCCTTCCTTTTTATTCTTGGGCTCTGGCTCCAGGTTTTGAGACAACGGAGCAGATGCTACTCTAACTTTTAATTAATTCCATTTTAATTACCCTCCGTACAGATGTTGCCCCTGCAGTTGAGACCCTCAAGGTGTGACCTTCGCATGAGCCCTTTCGATTGATTTTTTTTTTTTTTTTTTTTTTTTTTACAAGACCAGTGCGGAATAACATTCTAGAAAATGAACCATTTGGCATCTGGAGAGGTAAAAGGCATCGGGTTCATGTAGCTTTGTGGTAAGAAGGTTCCAGAAGACTTCCAGAAGGCATGTCTCAGCATTACACCCTTGACTTAAGGAGGTGGATTAGGGAGGATGGCCGCTATGAACCTTGGGTTTAAGCCTGGTCTGAGTTGGTTTGAAACTGAGACGCATTATCGAACACCAAACTTCAACGCACGATGCAGAATGTTTCCATTGACACACCCCCCTACACCGGTGCACCCAACCCATGTTAACACAACCCGGGTTTAAACTGCAGACGGCCAAACTACCAAACCTGGCAACCGGTAATAATAAATCTTCCATTTGCGGGAGACAAAACTAGCAATTCCACTCACTCCCACGCACCCTTTTCCCTTTTTTTTTATGTTGTCATGGAAATAGGGCCCTTTAAGTGCAGGTAGGGCAGTGTTCCGCAATATCATAAATAATGACGGTTGAGTTTGGGGTTAAGCCTGTAGCGGGAGCTAGGGAAAGAAGCAGAGGATTATCAGTATTATTACACATAGCAGATAAACATAATGGAATTGAATCGGTGCTCCAAACAGTAACATCTCATTAGCCTCTTATAAGCTGCTAATGGGGGTGTTTTAGCCCGGGAGGTCTAAACTGGCCCAAAATGCATTCCCTTGATTTTGTCTGAGGTATGGAGGTCCAGTCATGGCCCATCAATAATTTCTCATGGCTAGCTTTTACGACAGTGCTTAGGATCATAAAACCCTTTACGGACCGATGGCATGCTATATGATGGATTAGGATAATGCTAATTTCAGTTTGAGTTGCATTTATTTGCATAAAAACAGGTACAGTCAGAGAGGTAGAGTGATAAAAAATGTAATTAGGTTATAAAAAAGAATGTGCAGGTGAATTGACAAACCCAGAGGGGCTTATGAAAAAACTCACCATAAGTATATTAAATGAACTTAGAAAGTTCAAAATATAAACAAATTAAATGATGCACTGAACGTAAATTTGAACATCAAAATGAACGCACAGCCGAACTGAACAGGGGGAAAATGACTAAATAAAGACCAAACAAAATGTACATGCCTGTGTGTGTCTGTGTCTGTGTATATGTCTAATAAAATGGATGCCATTGCTTTGTAGAGTACCCCTAGAGATATGGGCTTCCTTATAATTGAGGTTCTTCTCTAACACTTCCTCAGTTCTTTGTCCCGTCACCAATTCCAGAAAAAGGGCCTAAGACAATAAACACACAAAAGAAAGAAAGAACCATTATCTCATGGAACTCTGTAAAATGTACTGAGAAATCCTTGATGGCGCGGTCTGGCTCTGCCCGGGTTCTCATCATTCAGCGGAGAGACACAAGCCAGACGGTGGAATTCCCCCGGTGGGCGGGTCGTTCTTTAAGGCATGCCCATCCTTCTCCGAGGCTTCCAGCGCATTAGGACCGAAGATTAAAAAGCCGCCGCAGGGAATTGTGGGAAGGAGGAGGCCCCTCCGGGACCCTGTTCTGCTCTGCTCTGCTCCGCTCCGCTCTGGCCCGGTCGCTCCCCTAATTGCTCTTTCACATGTCAGGCTGGCTTTTAAACGTGTGCCTGGAACATGTGCACGCTTGTGCTCTGAACCAAACCCAGGATTCATTTCTTATTATATATATATATATATATAATGCGTGTGCATGTGTGTGTGTGTGTGTGTGTATAATACATTTCCAGAAGTATGTGGAAACCCTGTGTAATTAGCGATTTTGGCTATTTCAGCCACACCCGTTGCTTACAGAAGCATAAAATCAAGCATACAAGCCATGCAAACATTGGCAGTAGAATGGGTCGTACTGAAGAGCTCCGTGACTTTCAAAGTGGCACTGTCACAGGATGCCAACTAAGGATGCCAACTATCCAATAAGTCAGTTGGTAAAAATTTCTACCCTGCTAGAGCTGCCTAAGTCAACTGTTAGTGTTGTTATTGTGAAGTGATATATATACAGCATATACATTTATATATATATATATATATATCAATTTAAGACAATTCATGTCATTTCTCTCACACCACATTGCGAAGTCGGCTTTGTGAATTGCTAACAGTCCAGTAATATAATGAAAACTGCATTGAAGGGAGTCTGTCATGTGATTACTGAGTGTTAGTCATCCAATTTAATATGTGTGCTCTTTCAAGAATACTCGGCCCCATCTGTTGATGGATCAGGTTATTAGAATGTTATCTTGGGACTTTCTGTTGTGTATCACGTGCAGTCCGTAGACAAATATGATCTATTTCATGTTTTGCCAATTCAAAATCATAGTGTAAGCTGCCTCAGAAAATAGAGCATTAAATATTATATATATTGTTACATTATTATATATCAGGAATGTATTAAGTTACACAAATACTCTACTTCTCTTCAAAAAACTCTCGTTTTATTGGAAGCAGTTGTATGTACTTTGAGTATGCTACATCGCAGTGTTAATTCTTAATATTTCTCAGATGTATCCTAAAGTAAAATCTACATCATTTAAAATGTCTATTTTCCAGAAATATTTTTCTTGGACTGGCTTTGTACATCTTTGCTTGTGGTTTGTATGTCAGTACCAATGTTGACGGTAAATATTTTAAGATGCGGGCGAAGAACAAAACAATTCTGAATTGAAAACTATCTCTGATCAATAGCAGACAACGCATGTTACAGCTGTTCTCGGCTGAGTGTCTTTTCATGTTGTGAATTATCTGCATTATTAATATGACTGATGGACAGAAAGTCAGCAGTGGCACAACACCCGTTCTTTAATTCAGGAGCTGCCTGAGACCGTGGGTGGAGAACATCCGTCATTTTTGAAGGACTTGGTTTGCTGGTCCCGGGGAGTAATTCAGTTTTAGGAGACGGGGCGCACGGCGCGTGCAGTCCTCCGGGTTATTCGATCAGAGTGTCCGAAGCAAATTTGACAGTCTCATTATAGGTGTGTTCACGACGCGATCGCCAAGCTGCTTCCGCGGCCCGTAATGCAAAACAGAAAGTGAAGTCTTCAGAGTGTATGATCCTGCATCGCGTGTGCGTGTTTTGAGCTGCCTGAGATAAGGGTGTCACGGTACACTGGTGTGATGTCATATACTGTGTTACTGAAATATGAAATAGTACTCTAATAAATTTTTTTATTTTTTAAGTTATTGCATGCATAGAAAATATTCCAGCCCATTAGCCAAGCTAAATATCCGGAGCCAACACAGTTTCTAATGTCATTTAATGTCACCCTAACCCTCCTCTTTGATTAAGTCTCAGTGCACTCAGGCAGTGCCTATTATTCGGTAGGTTAAGTGCCATGTGTGGGCCTGTTTAAAGTGATGGAACGGGATGGGGGAAGAGAACAGCACACATTCAGACTCGTGTTGGGGGTTCCTGTTCCAGTTTTTTTTTTTTTGCTGGGCTGTAAAGCTCAAATAGAAAATGCATCAATAACATTTAAATGAGGGTGTCATGTAATCCAGTAGGTTGTTCTGCGGAAGGTGGCTGTGCTTAGTGGTTAGTGTAGCTTGTGTAGATGGTGAGCTTGCTAGCATGCTAATGGGAATTTTAAAATAGATGACAAGATGCGTAAACTGTTTAAATAATTCCAAAGGTTAACTATGTGTGGTTTTGTTGTTTACCTTGTGTTCAGATTACATAGAGACATTTACAAATAATAAAAGCAGCCCATAATAATTGCAGATAAATACAGTCATCAGTGGATTGCCTATGAATTCATTTTGCAACATTTCTATAGCGGGATCAGCTTTTAAAGAAATCTAAAGAAACTCCAGTGAGCTGATCCATGCCAGGGAAAGATGACAAAAGACAGAAAGACAAAAATGGAGACAGCAGATTTCCCACAGTCTGATCTGCCTGAAGTGTTTTGAGAGACAAAAATGACACTGAATGCTGTCAAAAGCTTACATAAGCTGTGCAACTTCTTTCTACACCTACTAACAATTATGAACTATCTCACTATAACACCATCAATGAAACTGTGTGACTGTGAATTTCAGACATCGATAAAAGTGTTTAATATCGCAGACAACCCTATAATTATGCAAAATTTTTAATTTATAAAGTACAAATGGTAAATATTATTTAATTAAGTTGTTTCATTAAGTTGGTGAAATTTTACTAATTAACCCTATCCTTTTCTCTTTTAATGAATAAAAATAGTTAATTTGCTCATCAGCTAGCTAATACTGGAAGGTTACACAGTTTGATTTTCTCTGTGAGAAAAAGTCGTGTGTGATGTAGGGTACCTTGAGGGGCTCTGTAAAATAATGTGTTGCCGCTGTATAGTTTACTTTTGTTTTTATTTTGCATCAAGTGAATCAGTCCATTAATATCTCTTCATTGAGTTTCATTGCCAATTGGCAAGAGGGAACAATGTCCCTTATTGTGTTGATTTAATTTGCTGTGTCCTGGCTGCATAGCACTCTGAAGTGATAATAAAATGATGAAAAAAACACATTTGTGTGCATTTAAACAGAAAATCTCAACAGGATACTCAAAGAATAACTACCGAGGGCCCTGTTTTGGTGATGACGCTATCACCAACGGAATCGGTTGTTTCCTCTCATGCAAATGGAATATTTTTCACCTGTGCCAGGTTTTGTGTTTCATGGTCTGCAGTGAACCTACATCAACGCTGCATCCCAACAGGTGATGTGTCAATATATAAATGCTTTTGCACTGTGCAAGTTTGGTGATTAATAATCTGTTTGCTTTTAGGCAAGCATTTCACAGGGCTAGGTCAGTGATTGAGTGAGCCTTTGGAATGCTAAAAATGTGTTTCAGATGTTTGGATGCCTTGGTGGTATATTGTAATACATCCCTCAGAAATTCAGTGGATTCTTTGTGGCAAAATACATTTGACATGTAATACAGTTCTCAAAATGTATTCATATCCGTATGTGCAAACAGGCACAGTTAAATATACACTATTATCTGAAGAACTTTTCCCTTTATCCACATAACAACTATTTTAAGTTTTCTTTTCACCTTTCAGTAAGCACACTGCAGGGGATTGTCTGATCAAGTAAAGATTCAATACTTTTTAAATGGCAAAACCCCTGAGGAGAGGAGAATAAACATAATAAATCAAGTAATGACATGAATGGAGTCTCGCTGACTATACTGCCAATACGGCAAATGGGTGAAAATATGCGTGCGCTCTGCGTGGCAAGAAACAGTAACAGTAGTGTTCGGTCTCAGGGAACCTGAGGCCACCATTACATTTCACATTACGTCCACATTCATTAGCAGGCACTCTCATTCAGAGTGACCTGCGATGCAGAAGAACATGGGCACGGTCACCTGATCTATATGAGCAATGGTGCTTTACCTGGCTTAACAGCAGTCTTGGGGCAGCGAGTATACACAACAGTCGCCTGCATAACAGGTAAACTGGGAAATAGGCAGCAAAGACGAGGACATTCTGAAGGCGGTATGAGAGCAGTGGGACCAGGCCTCACATTTATAATTCATTCAGATGTATAATAAGAGGTGCTCTACGCCCTTTTCTTGGCGGAGGACCCGAAACGTGATTAAGCTCCTCCTAATGAAGAGTTCGGCTCCGTGAGAGTGGAAGGAGGAGGAAGAAGGCAAGAGCGACTGATTAAATATTGACTCGAGATCCTCTTTGTTCTCTCGTTGCCCCGGATCAATAATTCATATTTGGTAAGAGAGACTATCTGCAATTACCTGAGACTATGCATGTTTAACAGAATCAGTTTTTTTTGTTGTTGTTGTTTAACCTCCTGATTGCCATAAAAAATGAATAGAGTATCCCCTGTAATTAGTAAAGTATCGCCCTGTAATGAGCAAAGTAACTCTCTGTAATGAGTAGAGTAACTCTCTGTAATGAGTAGAGTAACTCTCTGTAATCTTATTTAACTTTTAGAGATTTTCTGTAACCCTGGTGATGTCATGAGACGTGGAGTAATTCAGTACCACAGAGAAGAAAAAAAAAAAAAAAAAAACGAGACCTCTGGAGTCATGAATTAAATAAGCGTCTTAAATAAACTGATATAGTAAATTAGCATTTAATTGATACCGTTGCGATCTAAACCTTCATTTCCGAAAGGATCTCTCTTTTTTTGCGTCTTTCTTGTTCGTAATTATGCTCGAGTGCGTCGGGAACAAAAACAGCAATTATTTTCAGGCTGCCGCGAAAAAAACGTCGACCTCTTTCATCGCCGCCGCGCCTGGATGAAGCCCGCTGAACGGGGCTCCAAATATCAACCGGCAAACGGCTCTCGCTCTTCCGCCGCCGCGGGTTATTACCACAGCCGCGACCCCGTGGCACGCTTAAGGATCTCGAGTTGCTTCGCGATGGCGGCTCGCCCATCCGTCCTCTAATGGCAGGTTTTGGGGTAATTGTTTTGCTACTTTACCCTTGCTTGACTCCGGGGCCCCTCCTCACGCCCATGGAGAGCGGCTGAGGCTGAATCTTTTATGAGGATCTGCTCCGCATGACAAATAAGCATTCCCCCCCCCCCCCCCCCCACCCCCCCCAGGGCTCTGCTCGTGAGCATTACCGGTTAGGCCCGAGGCGACTCTGCTGTCGGCGACCGCGCGGAGCAGCCCGACACAGGGCATCGCCACGGCAACGGCTCGCCACCAGGAAGTTTGACATCGTGACCCTCCTGCTCCTCGGGGATAAGCCACTAGCTGCTACGGAAAACAACTACGGTGACTTATATTCGCCGAGCGATCCGTCTGGGCCGATTCTGGGCAATGCAGAATTTAAGGCCAAGTAAACTGTCAGGAATCATGACGGCCCAAATGAAACGTCTCGCCAAAATATTAAGTCATGGCGTGCGGAAGAAAGAAGCAAAAATTATATTAGACATCGGAGCCAACTTTTAATTATTTAGCGGGGAAGAAAAATGCCTCCCGGACACAGGAAAATAAAGTATTTAGACACCATGAGCCGATCTGTAATTCAAATGTAAACACATCAATTTGAAGAAACATCTCTGGAGTTGATTATCTGGTGCCATCGCAGCTCGTCGTACAACCTTTTTTTCCCTCCGCACAGACTGCTTTGGCTGTACGTACGCTCCGAAATTGAAACTAGTCTGTGTGAAATTTGTTGGTTTTAATAGCTTAATGTCAAAAAGCATCCCCTGGAGATGGACTCTGAGGGAGTAGCGGGATTCTTCTTACGCTGCCTATCTCTTTCAATGCCACTGACAGCCAACGTCGTCCTGCTTTTCACTCCGCTGTCAAACCCTATTTACGGATTGATCCTTGAATTTTTACTTCACATGCATATACACACACAAAAGGAAGCTTAAGATATCCTCTCCTCTGTGACTTGCACTCATATTAACCTGTACCCCCCTGGGACCGGTAATGAGCATTTGTGTCCGTCTCTTTTAAAATACACAAAATGGCCTGTGGTTGTCCTGGGTAACATACTGGACATTCCTATGGACATAGGTCCCTACTGATGAGCCACTCCTGTAAAGACAGTGTTTGGGTACTGAATTCAGTAACTTGTCTTGGAGGTTAGTTAATGATTCATTGCCCCCCCCCCCCCCCCCCCCCTTTAGATACCAAGAGGTATTATCGATGATGTCAAATGGTCATGTGTGAATCACTTTGAAAAAGGCCCCTAATTAACCTTGTAAGTCTGCTCAGAATACTAAGCACATGCAATTAATTGACTGTGCATGTCATTATTAGTGGGCAAGGCATGTATAGTGGGCAGGAGTCTGGAATTTTTGGAATCGACCCGCAAATTTCATCATCAATCCATCGATGATGAAATAAATTTGAAAAGCTCTGAGCTCTAAATTACACGCCCAAAGAGTACTCCCTACTCCATGAGAAGAAGATTAAAAAAACTATTTTGTGTTTTGTTATTGTTATTTTTTATTTTTTGGGTGGGAAGGATTAAGTTCGTCGTATAAATGAATTTAGGTTTCACCGAAGAATGCTTCGCCACTCCTCGCCCGCCGTCTCACGCGATTTCTGCGCGTTTCTCGTTGGAAGATGATATATGTGTTTTTCACCGAGGGTGCCCTCGGATTGCTAATATCCCGGCTGAAGGAGACACTCTGTGATAAAAATCAATGGTGAAGAATGAAGAGGAGCGAAGAAGGGGACAAGCCGAAATCCCCGTGTGCTTCTTTACAAAGACTCCTCTTTCCTCATACGAGGAAGCCGGCTTTTTTGTCTGAAGCCCTGACAGAGGGGTATTTGCTTCTTTTTTTTTTCTTCTTTCTTTTTTTTTTTTTTTTTTTAGGTGCAGCCATTTCAGATTTTTTTGAAATCGCTCTGTGAAGTGCTTCATCTTCGGAACTTTGAGAACCCCGTGAGTTCTGAAACTGAAAAAGAGTTCTGGAAAAAGTCTGAGACTAAACGCTGAAACGTCCACAGGCTTAGGTTAGAAAAATGAAAGGAAGCCGTCTTCAAAAGAACAAATTAATCAAGGAATTAGAAGTTTTAAATAGAAAGAAAATGCATGTAGTTTTTGTAGAGATAAAACTTCTTTTCCAAGCACCTATTTTAAATCACTTTATTTGTCACCAAAATACTTTATTGAGGTATTTTCAGGTAGTGTTCATTCGCATATCTGAAGTTTTATTTATTTATTTATTTATTTATTTATTTATTTATTTATTTATTTATTTATTTATTGGAAACAATGCATGTAATGGAATGTTCAGATGTAAGTGTACTTATAATGACATCCCATTTACTCATTTACTCCAATTATAATTCCATTTGTTTATGACATCCATTTTATTTTAAGTTGTCTACAACGAGTTCATGTAAGGCTACGATATATATCATCCTTATTTTAAGTCACACAGCAGTGCACATCTCATTTAGTCCGCAGTCATATCAGGATGACTTGCATAAGCCTGAAATCCATCCCAGTCAAGCTTAGTAGGCAAAATATATCAACTAAAAAAGATTAGCAGAAGGAACGGCATAATATGGAAACGAATATGACACTGAAAATGTTGATATAAAAACATATGTATATTTATCCTTTTTACTTCAAAAAAACACAACAAGAATATCTAGAAAGCTGGGCCAAGCAGAACCTTTATAGCTATTTTTGCAGGTTACTTAGGGTTAGGGTGGTCTGTGTTTGTTTTTAGCTGTGTCAGTATTTAACTGCTAAAGCCACAGGTTGGTTGAAGAGTCCACACATGGATTCAACAAGCTGGCCAGGAAAAGCGACAGGACGGTAGATTTCTAGCTGTTGAATAAGGTGTGCTTTGTTTAGGGTTGGAGTGAAAAGCTACAGGATGGTAGATCTCTAGCTGTTGAATGAGGTGTGCTTTGTTAGGGTTGGAGTGAAAACCTACAGGAAGGAAGATCTCTAGCTGTTGAATGAGGTGTGCTTTGTTAGGGTTTGAAAGAGAAAGGGAGTGAAAGTCTTGCAAGGAAATGAAATATTCAAGGCATGTAGATGATTTTCATAATTCATATCCAAACTGAAGAATTCATCCCGTTAGTTTGTATTGTTTGTTTTTTACAGAAGTCACTTTCTGTTGGACTGAATTTCACCTCTAGACTCCCAGATCCCCACCAAATCAGATTGCTGTGCCAGCAGTGTAGAATGTCAAGAGGCATATTTTCGTGAGCAAGGGGCATGATTCTTACCGCAATTAATACAGTTCGGCTTTGGTATGCAGATACACCCCTGAAGATATTACTGCGAAAAGCACCTCTGATGTTTAATCTTGAATAATTCATCATTCCTTCTTCTGGTGGCAAATAAATACACTATCAAATTACATTTAAGAGACTCCCTGGAAGAGAGAGACTCTCTGCCTTGAAAATACCCCCGTTACCTTGGCCCTGAAAATACCTGAAATGAATCAGTTTTGTGTAGGCAGTGATAGATTGTTGTGAAAGCTTTTCAAAGAGCTGAATTAGATCTCTTCTCCTGAAACAGAAGCACTGCACAAACGATAAAGACAATATTGTATAGCATGTGAAATGATCAGCCTTATCCTAAACCATTTTTAATATCTTTTTTAAAGTAGAATTAATCTTAAATGACCATGCAATTTATGTATTTCCAGGTTAGCCAAAGTTACTCTCCTTTGAATGAAAAATGCTTATTTATTTATTTAATCTATTTTTAATTCCGTAAATGTCAAAGAAAGGCAGACTGGAAAGAAGTTATTAGCCTTGACGAAGGCAGAGTACACCAGGCCGTCTTTCTGAGGTGTGAATAACTCTGAAAAGGTGTGATTATTACCACAGAGAAAGCACAGCATGCATTGTCTGACTGCAAGCAAACTAATATCCCCTTTGATGCTGGATATTAAAAATGAATTACGTAAATGAAGAATTTTATTAATTGAATGCTCAAGACATTTAGGAGGCTGGGCCAACACGGTGCCCAAGAGAAGGAGTCCTGAATTCTGAATATAATAATATTAATTAGGGTAGTCAGTCGATGGTATTTAAATATTGCACTCCCGCAATCATGGCGTCCTTTCAGATGAGGGGAGGGGAGGAGAGGAGAGGGCGGGGGGGAAACTCTTTCTTCTTCTGACTTTTTGAATACCCGAAAGACTACAGGCGCTCACTTCAAAGTGATTAGAAAATTGGGTCAAATATTTGTCAGGCGGAATCTGTCAACCTTGAAAAAAAAAACGGTATTAAACCAGCCTTACTGACAAGATAATCTCAATAAATAAAAAAATGTCTTCCCTTCAGGGGCGAGAGCCATTTGTTTAGAAAATCTTTATTTTAATCTTTGCCCATCTCTTCTGGGCTCAGATAGGAGTTCGGTTCCTGCCTGCTGAAGGTTAAGGCCCAGATCTGATCTTCGATTAAGATTAAGCATGAGGGGGATCGCTCAGACATTTACCGTTTGTGGAGTAGGTTCTCGGGAATGTTTCTTGCGAAAATACTAAATCAGTGTTCTAGAGCTCCATCGCCCTCAATTAACCGGCAGTAATTGTGACATCATCGTTAAAATCACACTCAAGCTCGTTGGCCCTCCCATTCCCCATATGGTCTGGGTGCTCCTGGGACAAGTCACCGATAGCTGACCTGATTGTAGAAGCAAAACGCTGCAAGCTTTCTCAGAATATGAGAATTAGGAACACATGCAAAAAAGCAGACCTTGAATTTATTTGGGAAATACAAGCACAAGCATGCTTTGGATAAAAGTGCTATATAAATGCAGTCCATTTACCATTTACCATTTACCATTTACCATATGTGTTCGTGTGTGAGTGCCTTTACACTCATTGATGGGCCTCTGTACCTCTGGATAAGAGGGTCTTCTAAGAGATTGTAATGTGACGTGTGTGTGTGTGTGTGTGTGTGTGTGTGTGTGTGTGTGTGTGTGTGCGCGCGCGTGCATGTGTGTGATAAAACTCAATTTTTTTAAGCCCAAATGTAAGCACTCTATTTGTAGTCAGAGATGCATTTACTGCACAGCCTGTTCATATCATCTCAGGAACTGTTAACATTTTAATTACTTTTTTTTCATACTAGTGTTTTGTGCTTGAATGGTACTTAACCTTTTTATTTAGAAAGCTTTTTGGTAATAACATGATTAATGCTACTCGAGCATCCCAGAGTTGCGCTTGTTTTTTGAACTGAAAACTGCCTTGGAATTTTGGAAAACGTTAATATTTTTAATAATAGATGAAACTAGAAAAAAAATAAAAATAAAAGTCTGGGCCATTTCTTTTCAGCAAACTGACTGAGGGATCTCAGCACTGAAAATCAATGAGACGTCCATGCATTTTTTATGGACAGTGTGAAAGTGAAGTGTGAAACCAAAAAACACTCTTTCAAACCCAACTTTCTAAGAACCCGAGAAGAAAGGATAAGTAAATATGTACGGGGGCGGGGGGGGGGCGGGCGTCAGATACAAAATGCCATTCAGTTCCGTCTCTTCCTTTTGTTCGGTTCTGTCTGGACTGTCAGGATGCGGTCCGAACAGAAAGCTCAGGTGGACTGTGGTCCGTTCTCACTAAGCCCTGACGCTAACTTCTATCTTTGGAAATGTTGCAAGACAACAACTCTAAATTATTTATAATCCCGCTGCCTCTTTCACCATTGCAGAGGAGTCAGGCCGGCTTCATTCTACCCTTCCGAAAGAGAAAGAGACGAGGCCTCGACCAATGAACAAGGAGAATGTTGAGCGGTGGTCCGTCAAGAGTTTCGCAAAACAACCAGCTGTCATTGGCACAATGAGGACAGAGCTACATAGTGTATTCCATCACTGACAATAATAACTGACTGACTGGAACTCAAACCGCAGATTGTAAACAGTGCAAGGGGCTGCACTGCTACTAAATTCAGCAAAGCAATAAACTAAAGAAAGACCACCTGGGGAAACAAAAAAAAAAAAAAACGCTGTCAATTTGTTATGCCAAAACGAAAGGGCTAGCTAATTAACTCATTAAAACAATAATTAGCCTTTAATGTCATAATTAGATTTGAGTTTCACATTAAATTAAAAAAAAAAAAAAAAAACAAACACTGAAACCACTATGCGTGTAACATCAAGGGATTTGTCTACTGTTGTCCTCTTAACAGAAATAGACATGGTATTTATGCTGATTAAAACAGATCTTACAATGGATGCACGGACACACGAACACATGGATTACAAGCATGGTAGCGCCAGATAACGGATTACAGCATAACTTTAATGAAAACGTTCATGTGTGAAAACATAAAAAAGACACACACACACACAGGATTCTAGTCTCTGGAAGCTCAGTGTTCTTTTTGCCCAATACAGACAGAGAGAGGCAGAATGAAGAGGACTTCACAGGAAGCGGTGACCTTTGACCTCTCCCCTCTCTACAGTTCGCACGCTGGGTGCGCGGCTGCCGTTACCGCGCATCGATTCCCATGCAGGCGAGCTGGCAGTGAGTACGGCGGGAAGAGTAAAGGAGAGAGAGAGAGAGCGGAGCGGCGTGCTGAGGTGCTTCAAAATGGACGCCCGGCGGATTTCTGAGGCATCGAGGCGTCCTTTGGACTTCACACAGGCACCCGTCTATTGTTGTGCCTTCTCCGCCACCGCCTGCCCCCTTTCACCCCCGCCAAGGTATTCTTCATTTTGGGAGGGGGTGAGGAGGCGCACGGTGGGGAGGCGCAGGGTCATAGAGAATACACAGTGAAGGGGTGGGGAGGTGCGCAGTCATAGAGAATATACACAGAGAAAGAGTGGGGAGGCGCAGGGTCATAGAGAATACACAGTGGAGGGGTGGGGAGGTGCGCAGTCATAGAGAATATACACAGAGAAAGAGTGGGGAGGCGCAGGGTCATAGAGAATACACAGTGGAGGGGTGGGGAGGTGCACGGTGTGGTGGTGCACAGTCATAGAGAATACACAGTGAAAGGGTGGGGAGGTGCACAATAGGGAGGTGCAGGGTTATTTAAATACACAGTGAAAGGATGGGGAGGTGCACATTCATGGAGTATACACAGTGAAGGCCTCATTCATTATAACCTGGCCTCATTTGGATATCAATACTTTTAATGGCAGGCCTAGATTTAACAAGTTTTAATGAATGACTTACAAATAGACAGTGCTTTGTATGTGTGAATAACTTGGTAGTTTTTGTACGTCGAAAACGTGTTTTTGTTCATTAGCAATAGAGACGGCATGTGTGTGATCATGAGTACGCGGACTCAGGGATGCGATGTGCGGATCAGAGCTTCTGATCAAAGAGCAGGAAGGGCCAGCTGCAGCCGCTCTCCAGCGCATAAAGGACGGACAAAATCAATGCTCTTTAGTTACACCAGCCTTTCTTCGCTCGGTCTTCGCAATTAAATTAACACGGTGAAAATAACACCGTCTGAAACCGTTCTTTGGCTTTGGCTTATCTAACTTAAATGGGCCTCTGGTTTTTTTAGCCATCTTTGCCATCTCGATTTTATTTTCCAAACAAGAAGAAGGAAAACAAAAAATGTAACGCAAACCAACGGAGAGGCTAATTGACGAGGAGCGGCGTCTGACCTCAACGTTTTCTTCAGCGTGAACGAGATAAGCCTATAATTTGGAGCGATACTTGTTCTGAGAGTTTTGAGCCCCACCGAAAAAATTGAACAGTGTCATCCGTGCACCTAGGCTCTCCAGAGAGATCTTATCTCAGTGGACACACGCCGCAGTCAGAAAAGGACAAATCACTCCTTGCACAACCCTGGTAATAGAACTGCATAGCGCAAAGACGGACTGCACCCCGGTCGCCGCCCCTTTAAATCGTCCACGCGGCTTTCCGATGAATGGGGTAAGCGTTATTTTTCGATATCCATTCGGCGGACTTGCGAAACACGCTGTGGGAGGAGGTCCACTGGAGCATTGATTCCAGAAAACGTCTCATTGCCTCCAAAGCCACGCCGCCAAACACAAAAATCCCCCCTTTCGTGTGAATTGATATGTAGCATAAACCTCTAGGAATTGGGCTTGTAACTCAGAGGTTGCCAGATTGATTCCTTTGGTGGGAGCTCTGTTATTGTACCTTTAAACAAGGTACTTAACCTGGATTGCTTCAGTAAATACCCTATAAATATATATATATATATATATATATATATATATATATCATATATAGATTGAATGTTAAAAAATATATATAACCTCTTAAAGCTTCCCTGGATCAGTGTTTCTCCCAAACGTGAATAGGCCTTTTTTCATTTAATGCTCAAATCTGAGAGGTCGCTTTTTGTTTAAACCATAAGAATAATGTTGGTCTTTGGGATTCTCCATTCTTCTTGCCCCGGCTATTTCCTCACACACCTGTTGCAAACCCTCCCTGGAGGCTACAGGCACTACCTCCCTGTGTGCTGGCTACTGTCAGCACAATCTGGGTTCGATGCCAAACTGCAACATAACAATACTGTAAAAAAAAAAAAGTGCTGTAGCAGAATGATATATCTCGCAGAGCATCATCTTCTTGGTTTACATTTTTTTTCAATTTAAATTTACTCACTATGAATCTTCATAAGGCATTCATAAGCATCGCAAGAAGGTTATATTGCTATTGTGGAGGTACACGCACATTAGTTTGTATGGTTGCAGTGAATATGAGTTCGATATGTATTCATGAATAAGCTCCACATTATATGGCATAGCAGTATCATAGTGTATGTGTTTGAATTGTAATGCCTTTGTGATGCTCCTGAATACTTGAAAAAGCATTCATGAGAAATGGTTACCCAAACTTTTGTACACTTGCTGCAAAAAAATTATATTTATGGAGGCTTGGTCAGTTTTTGTTCAGCAAATTATGCCCAAGCCAAGGCAGAATTACCTGCTTTCTCTTGCATCGCCCCCATATTGATAATTTGGGCATAATTACTTTGTCAGGGCTTGTGCTTAGAGAAGTAGCCATACCTGAATTGATGACACTTTTTTTTTGCATAGCTCTGAGCAGCTCTGTTTATGACACAGTAGACGGCGTTTTCAGAAGGGAAATGCAATTTAATCTACGGAGGCAGACTAAAGTAGCAACCGTGCGGCCATTTGCCAAGATCAGCATCATGTACCAGCCAATTAGATGCACCTCAGTGCATGGATTCTCCCACTGAGATTTCAGCGCGATTTTTTACAACCTAGTTTTTAGGCACCCTTACATCATGTCCTCAGTGTCCCCAGAATGGCACTGAAATGTGGAGTTGGGGTGAATTATGGCTACTGCATCGATAATCTTATTACCCCTGTTTTTATTTTGTTTTTGTTTTTGTTTTTGATGGTTCACTTTTTCTGAAGAAACTCTGTGAACTACATCATTGAATGCTGTCAACTTGTAAATTGTGTTTAATTACTGAGCCCAGACCACTGCTTTCATTTCATTCCACCCTAGTACAGGTCCCACTTCAATACTGTTCTAAAAAAAAAAAAAAACTCATATTTAGCAGTTTGAGAGTCAGGCACAGCGCTACAGCTAAACCACAGATGCCCACAGGGCTTAGACTCTTTAACCTTTTGATGAGTGCGGTATTTTTTCTAAATCATAACCCAGTGTTCTAGAACTCCATTGCTTTCAGATTGTTACATCAGCATTAGAATGTTCAGTTAAGAACATTCTAGTCACATGTTTGTGATCTTACATGTTGGGCTGAAGAGGACCTTTTGTGGAGAACCATCTGGATTGGCTGCATTAGAATTCTGCCCTGTTGTCAAAACAACTACAGCTTTTTTGTTTGTTTGTTTTGTTATTAGCTAGCAACATTAAGAATTCAAACATTATATTTTACACCATTTACATGTACAATTTAATTTTAATGAAATAATTGCTATGAATGAATCACAGCTCTGATCTGTATGCTTAGCTTGTGTTATGATGAATTTACATCAAATAAATAATATAGAGCGCTTAGCGCATTTTATTTTACCTAATCCCAGGTTTTTGATGTTTTGTTATTATAAGCTTATTCAGACCCACTTAAAGATTCAGCATGCTAAATCCATGGCCCCGTATACTGCACATTTTGTGTACACACATCATGCTCTTATTGTAGGAACATTTCACCAGGGATTAGAGAACGTAAGTAATGTAAATAGGTACTGTAGACTACCCCCCCCCCCCCCCCCCTCCCAAATGAGTCAGACACAGGTGGAAAATCATAAGCAGTGGAAGTGAGGTCCTAACAGGAAAAAAATGCGAAGTTAAAAAGGCTTTTCTGCTCATCACTGCATTTGTGCATTGCATTGTGGGTATGTCTTGGTTTTCAAAGGACCGTTGTGTTGCTTTCAGCTGTCAGCCATGTTGCATAACTTATCACGTGGAAATTAAAAGCGGTGTGTTCAAATTGCTCTCGGTGCCACGTGGTGTAACGGCAACGGCGGCCATCACGGTAATACGCATTATCAGTTTTGACACAATAATAATTAGTTGAGTCAGCTGTGAGTTCCGTGGTACCACTGCATCGCCGTCTCCTGCCGAGATAATGCTTTGAAATACTTTCTGAAAAGTAATTTTGGAAATGTATTAGTTTTTACAGAGAATACCGCAGAGAGCCTACCCATCATTGATATCTCACTTTTAATTATGAATATATTGGAATAAAACTACTACTGCTGAAGAAAAATAACTGCTTGAACTGTAATATTAACTTTTATTCTGCCGTGTCAGATATAATCCATCGTAATGTCAAAAGTGAAAGTGGCAGATGCAGGCTTGTAATGAGTGAGAGAGAACTGTGTTTTCACTCTCTTATCACTGTCATTGTGTCAGTCAGCTTATTCTTATATTCATGCCTTACATCATTATTAAATTAATGTCCAAGTATGAACTGTGGGCATAATTTCCAATGGCCTATGCCTCTCCGGTTATAGTTTGATTTTCCGCTTAAGTGCTTCCAGTTTCACCCAAAAGCTGTGTCCAGCAGCTGTGATCAGTTGGTGCTTAATTTGATTGTATAAAACTGTAATGGAGTATTACTGGGATTCATAAGTGAGAATACTTCTTTTGTGGGTGTGGCCTCCAGTCAGTGGGACCATATTCTGATAGTAGCTGATTGGTCAGTAGGGCCATGTTCTGGGTGTGGCCTCTCCTCATTTGGCCTCAGCCCTGGGCAAGGTGGCAGCAGGATCACCACGGGCTTTTTTTTTTTTGTAGAAGCAAGGGAAACAAAATATATTGTCCCGCACCACTTCAAGATTAATCGATGTTGTTGTGCACAGGAAGGAGAGAGGCACAGCACAGCACAGCACTTATGCTCAGAGGAATATTACCATTCTATTTTCATCCCAAAAAGAAAATCATTGTCATATTCATTATCATAATTATTATGAAACAATGGCCCTTTTACATTGCAACTGCCAGCCTCGTAGTCGGAATGCTAAAATATGCTCGTGAGAGAGAGAAAAGCACATGCTACATCTTAATGGGAGGACCAGAGTACTCTACAAATGACTCTACAGTCATCGTTTATTTTCAAGCCTCCAAATCTTACTCTCGAAGCGAAACTGCCGCGCAGAATCCGAACAGATGTCACCGCCGGCGACGTCGCGTGTCATTGCTTGTGATTGTCGCGGTTGGCGATACGCACAAGCGTTCAGACGCCGAACGCACGAGCCAGACGCTAAAGTGTCCCCGGCGGCTAAACGAAAGCTCTTCGCTCCAAACGCCCTCGTCTGCCTCCGCGTCGTTCCTCTTCACAGATTACGTGGCTGCCGCTGGTCATTTTCAGACGCGCCACTCATGTTCGCCATTGTCATTCTTAAGTATTTAAAAATTACAAAAGGGGATAGTCAACGTGTAAATTTATTGTGAAACTGAACACGCGTGGCTGGCTTGCGTTGTGGATCGGTACACCAGATTTCACGGGGGAACCCATATCCCACATGCACTCTTCATGGCTGAATCACTGAAGAATTTTAAAGCCTTCAAAATTCAGGCCACGATTCAGCCTGGTGTATCCAAAAATGTTATTTACACACAAACGAAAAAAAATCACTTTTTTTATCATTAACAGGCTAGCCTTCACTTTCCTGAACTGGCAGAGGGTGTATAGGCCAGCCTGAAAAAGCCTGTTGTTTCTCATAAGAATGAGTATAAGAAGTATTCCTTTCTCCAATTTGTCTTTATTTTTCAATAACGATTGTTTATGCGTCATTCAATGGATTTTTCCGGGCCGCTACAACTAAAGCTAATAGCATTCAGCACTAATTCACAAGTTTTTTTAAAAATACCTTTATCTTTATGAACACAAACTTTCTTAAAAAAAAAAAAAAAAAAAAGCAAATTTATTTCTCCGAGCACTTCTCTCGAGAGATCTGGAATACGGGGGCCGAGATTCAATCAAGCGCTCAATCAAACCCGCTTAATTAAGCTCAGCTGGCACACAAAAAGCCGGCGTGCACATGGGCATTCCGCGACGGAAAAACACCGCAACGAAGCCGCGGCGGGTCTCGCCGCTCGCAGATGTAAATAATAATTCAAACTAAAAACAATTTAATACTCGACGCGCAAAATTGCACTGCTGCCAGAAACATGAGTATAATTATACCAATAATAATTATGGGAATGTTTGGGCCGAGTGGTGGTTTGTTTAGCCCATAAAAAAAAAAAAAAGGATATTAAATCTCTCTGCGTTTGTTCTCTAATTACGCGTGGAGATTGGGTCGTCTCCCTTTGATGGTGGTTATCAAACGGTGCTTAATGAACTTATTCGTGCGACTGACGAACTGGCGACGAGCGATCAGATGACTCTTTTTTTTTTAAAGGAGGTCCTCGAGTGTGTTTCGTAATTTGAAAAGAGATATCAGTTTCTGGCAGGGACAGGTTTGAAATCACAACGCACCTAAGAGAGGGTCCTGCCAACTCCATCACGCTGATATATCTCGAGAGGTGAAAACGTATCGGCGGCTAAATTGGATTGGACTCTGTCATGATGCGCACGCTAGTGAAGTTACACCGCGGCATCATGATTTAATTATGCGCCCCCATCTTGTTTGGCCGTACATCTCTCGTTCTGGCCATTCTTCCAAGAGCCATCGGCAGTTTAAAATTGGAGGTGAGCCCAGGGTCAGTGGAAATGAGATAAAAAGTTGTAAGCGTACAGGGACACATGCTTAACAACTGCCAAACCTGCATCCTTGAATTGATTGCGATCCTTTACACTTTGAATAATAGCGCTGTGACACTGCTCTGGTTGTTATGGTATAACAGGCATACATTATATTACTATACATTTATTTGGAAGACGCTTTTATCCAAAGCGATGTACAATGCATGCATACATGCACTTACTAGGTCACTATTTTATCCACAATCCACATCCCACTAAAAGTTTAATGAGAGCTCGTGGCAAAAAAAAAAAAAATATATATATATATATATTTGTACTCTTTCAGTATTTTTGTTTCTGCTCTTTACAAAGTCGCCAGACTCATCGTGAAAACCCGCTACAATCGCTGTTTGTTCTACTGCTGGGTGGTTCATTCGGTTAAGGCACCACGCTGTGGCCAGTGCCGACTGCGCCAATCGCGTCGCCCAGGTTACGGGGAGGTTCAGGCGGTTAGCGGTTCACGTGGCCCCTAGCTAGTGACCCCGGCTGGTCGACCAGGTCCCGGTGGACTGCATGTTAAAGCCACACATGAAAGGTCGTCCTCTGACCCCAATCTGTGCGAGCTTTGCTGGAGTCCACAGTGTGAAGAGAAGCAGACATGCGACACCGTGTGTTTCGGAGGAGAACTGCGGGTGTCTACGCTCTCCTGAATCAGCCGCGGGATTTTGCGGAGTAACACGAGCGTGGTTGTGGACAGTCGGCCATTTCAGATCAAGGTGGAATCGGACATGCTCAGCCTCCCTTTGGGTACCAAGTTTAAAATAATAAAAATACTTTTAAAAAATGTTATATGTCACTGTCAGAAAAAAGCAGCTAAGGATATTTTTTCAAATGCGGAAGAGTGTCATGCTGCGTAAGGAATTGCAAAAATAGCCTTTTCGTAAATCTGCTTCTCAGAGTCAAGGATTTAGCACAGCGATTGAAAATGGATCTTGGTATTAGAGAACACCTCAATTTAGATTTTGGGCACTACCAAAAAATTAGCCCTGAACACATTGAGGGCCAGATGTGCCATAACTGAATTACACCTTGGCCATAAGACGGATGGCTTGATTGAATCTAGGCAGTATTTATTTTTGATTCAGGCGCAAAGCCGATCCACGGAATCTGCATTACATTCTTAAAGTAGTCCTCCTTCATTCCACAACGTATTTTATAATATCCTTAATATCCTTCCTCCTTCAGAATCTTAACAAGTCCCTTGAGCCAACCTTCCTCTCCAACTTTACACCTCCACATTAAAAAAATGTGGAGGTGGGGGGGGGGGGGGGGTAAAAAAAAATCACCCAAAAAATAAACTTAGGCATGAATGTGGCCACAGCTTGCGGAATAATAAATAAACTTGGCAAGCAAGCCGCCATGAATCCAGGTCAGGGTGTCTGAATTCAGACACACAGAGGTGGGTCTGTCTGAGGCAGGCTTTATAGCCCCAGTTGAATATATTAGGTTAATGAAATAGCACATTGTACTCAGACGAGGGCAGTAAATTTCCCCTGCTGTGGCCCTCTCCATGTTCCTGGCAGAATGATAAACCGGCACGCTCCCCGCCAGGCGATCGGAGACATAAAAGGGACTTAGGTTCATATAATCGACACCATAGATCCCCCCCCCCCACACACACACACACACACACACACACACAAACAGCCCTCCGCCGTCCCCGCTCTCACCTCCGCGACAGACGCCCTAAATTAACGGTCGACGTTTTACTATTTCCCCTCTCGTTATCATCCCAACCCCAGCCCTCCGCCCCCCCCCCCAAGCCCCCCACCCCCCATCCCCCCCACCCCCCCCGCCCTTCTCCCCCCATCAATCTGCCCTCTGTTGTCTGCATGCCAGAAACAGATGCGGCCAGGAGGAGGAGAAATTAAAACGGGCTTCGGGCGTCGCGCGGTGAGGGGAACTGGCAGTCCAGGCCGGCCCGGCCCCCTCCTGTTCGGGTCAAACGCTCTGATGAACGCCGATGGGTTCCCGGGCACATCTGTTAGCTCGGGTCGCTAATAGCCAGGCTCCCTCTTAACAGCGGTGGGTTAATGCCACAGAAATGCCCGGCGACATGGAAATATAAAAACAATCCCGTTTTTTTTTTTTTTTACTCGTGGCTGTATGGTGTTAAAAAACGATTTCTGTGAATAGTCCTTCGTAAGAACTGTGCCGTACACCTTCATGTAAACATTAATAAATGCTTATATCAATTACCACAAAGAGCTGCCTTATGTCACCACTGACCCTGCAGTAAGCATTACTATGATATATCACGTGACCCATGTCATATGCTTATTAGCGGTTATTGACATAAACATTTATGAACGTCTATGTGCAGCTTATGAAGGTGCTGTGTAGTTATATAGCTTTAATGCAGGATCGTTCACAAAAAGTGTTACCAAGATACATTTTATGTACTTTCTAACAGTCCCGGTTTTTGTAGGCCTATCAGTTTCCTCTGCAAAGCCCTTTTTGCAACACATCAAGATACATTTTATCCTCCAATTAGCACAAGGTAACTGGAATTTATTTTAGCATATGTACTTGATGCACACACACTTGGTTCCCCCTAAATTTATAGCCCCCCCTACATACATGCATGATATCATCAGAGGGGTCAGAGTGCAGGGTCAGCCCCAGTGCAGTTGCCCCTGGGGCAGTTATGGTTCAATGCCTTTCTCAAGGGCATTTTGGTAAGTGCTGGTGGGCACCGTAGGTGTAAACACCAGCCACCAGACCTTGGTCAAATACGTATTTGTTTAGGATTTTAAATACTTTTCTGTGCTCTATTGATCTTGCCTGGAGTAATTGTGCCTGCCAATGTGACCAGAAGGGGCGGGGTTTGCACTTTTTGAGAGTGTTTCATTGGTCCCAATACACCAGACAAGATCAGTAAAACGTAGAAAAGTATTTGAATTCAAAACAAATACGTATTTGACCCAGGTCTGCCAGCCACCCTCCATTTACTGACCCACAACTGGAACGTGTCCTTCTAACCATGCTGGGGATCAATCCACCAACCTCTTTGGCTTCTGTGCCAACTGAATTGAATGCATGACCCGATTTAGAGGTCTTGATCACAAAACAATGACATTCAGGTCATTGTTAATAGAGGTAGTAGATCGATTTGCCTACCTGAGCATTGCTTCCCTTTACCTGAAGGGAGCTGGAAAATGTGTGGTAAATGTCTACCTGAAAACAGCTCAGAACTGGCCCCCAGAGTACTGTAGACAGAATACATCCATCCTCTTATTTAAGCATGACCTTCACTGTCACTGTAGGTGAGAAGCAGAGCTTCTGCCAGCCGACTGTAAGAATGTATTGGCATTGTGATTATCGGGAAATATGCGATGTCCACAATACGACGTACAGCGTTTGCTTATACGTAATCAAAAAAAAATAAACAAATTATGCAAATACTTCCATAAAATCAATAATAAAAGCAGAGCTCTGTGTTCCTGTAAAATGATACCCAGCTACTGGCAAAGCAATCATAAATGCAATGACTATTTTGCAAATGAATAATAACTACCTCAGTGTAGAACGATGATTATATAGACTGGATGCATCTGGTGCTGTGGCTTATCATTAAGTAATAAAATCACTGAATAATCAGCTCCCAATTTACAGTGTCAAGGAGAAACCCAAGGTAACGCATCACTTCATTACGCATGACGTGGGCTGTCTCTCCAGGGCCAAAGTCAAAGACAACAGATGACGCACATATAGAAATAGCCCGTGTCTTACTGTAATTTGGGGCCATTGTTTGACTTACTGAATGAACACGAGCGCCGCCTTAGAGGGAGTCAGAGAGGGACCGTCACGTGACCGACGCGTGTTTTCGGAGACAATCGCTTCTGTAGAACATTACATGGGCACGCACGCACCCCCCAGCCTCATAAATAATAAGCAATCGACATCCATCTTTCAACAGTTGCAGCTGTGATTCCCCTGTGTCCCATTTCTGTTTCGCACTGTGTATTTTTAGAGCCCTTCTGAAATTTCAAAGTATCCTGGGGTTTTTTTTTTGAGTGCTTTTTTTTTTTTTCCCAGCGTAATCCCAGGCAGAAAAAGATGTGTGATTTATTCATTTGAGGCTTTGGGCTTTATGAGAAATAGATGGGACAAGGGTGAGGTCTAAAGGGAGATTCTGGAAATCTGGATGCTAAACTCATCGTACCACCCACATGCCGCCCACTACCCCAACCCCCAACCCCCCCCCCCCCCCCCCCACTCCACCCCAATCTCCTATCCAACCAGGGTCTCAGGTTACCCAGTTATCTTGGTGTAGCCTTGCTCATCACAAGACAGATCATCGCATTGACCTTCTTGCTCTAATCAAAAAGTGCAAAATCCAAATCCAGGGAGGGAAGGCTGTTCGCGTTTCTGCGTCAGCGTTTCTGTCCCCTCCCCCCCCTGCGCCCCCTTGTCAAAGGAGGCGTGCTATTGACGCATTTGTGAATTTTTTTTTTTTTGCGCGGTCGGGAGTTTTGGATCCGTTCCTGGTCGCGGGCCGCTCGCTCGCTCTCTCTCTCTCTCTCGCCAGGGCTACGAGGAGCCTGGCCAGGGGCCATTAGCCGAGCGCTAACAAATTCTCCCCAACTGAATTGCGGCCTGCGCGTCACGAAACAGCGTGTTAATGTACGCTCGTCACCCACTCAAGCTACCCACCCCACCACCACCACCCTCCCCAATCGCCTCCCCCACTGCTCTACCGCGCTCTCCTGGTCTTATTTCCCCGCCGCCGTGAAAGTACGAGACTCCGTTTCATGCCTGCTCTTTGTTCCCCGGCGAGGATCGTGACACGTGGAAGGGGGGGGGACGTCTTCCGTCGGCCGAACGCAGAAGGAGAGACGTTTCATGTCCGCGGCGCTGTTATTCTACGCCGCGGCGCTCTCTTTGATCAAAGGGGGGCGGAAGAACAATATGGACCAGGTGTCTCTTCAGCTTTTTCTGTAACCCCCGTGCTGTGGTATCGCTGTGCACGGGAGAGGCCAGGTAGAACAGCAAGAAACCCAAATAAAATGAATGATTTGTCCTTAATTATCATTACGTTAAAATGCGGAATTGAAAACTGGATACAAGCAAGCAGCATTACTATGAGGCATATTACTATGCAGGAATACTTTATTCCACCCTTTTCTCTCCACATGTTGTGCTTCCCCTCGTCCTAATATTTGCCTTAATCTGATTGGTTCATAATTATTTCTGTCATGTGAGGTAGCATGACCATTCATTATACAACCAACAATAATAATACAAAAAAGTTCTGAATATTAGGAACAGTATGTGCTGTTTTTATTTTTTGTATACTATCCATTACTATATATAACTGTAAGTCTTTGGAATCCCTGGCTCAATCCCGGAATGATTCAGTTTTTTAAATGAGACCTTTCAGAGGCATGATATTCTCAGTTGGCCATGCCGAAGGAGGGGAGAGATAGAGAGAGAGAGAGGGATGAAAGGGGAGAGAAGCAGAGCTGAGTCACGAACACGCTCTATCTTGACGTCTGTGTCGTCTTTTCTACAGGCACCTTGTGTACACGGCCCACCCGCCCTTGCAAAATTAGGCGCAGCTGGGTGGCCAATCAGGCGGCTCTAGCCGTCTCCTCGGCCCCGCCCTGAATACGTCCTCTCTGAGCGGCACTAACCCTTCTGCTGTTAGCAGTGCTAAGCCTTCCGCCATTAGCAGCACTGACCCTACCGCCGCTAGCATGAGCAGCACTAACCCTACCGCCATTAGCATTAGTAGCACTAACCCTTCCACCATTAGCATTAGCAGCACTAACCCTTCCACCATTAGCATTAGCAGCACTAACCCTTCCACCATTAGCATTAGCAGCACTAACCCTTCCGCTGTTAGCATTAGCGGTACTAACCCTTCTTCCATTAGCATTAGCAGCACTAACCCTTCCGCCGTTAGCATTAGCGGCACTAACCTATCCGCCGTTAGCATTAGCCGCTTCCGCTGTTTTCTTTCAGCCAAGATGCAGTGGCGGGACCCTTCTGCCGGGCCCACACTTCGGCTACTGCGATGCCTTGTTCTGCTTAACCGTCTGTTCGACCAAACGGTAGCCCACGTTTGGCTTAAATGTAATTCAGTTGAAAAAAAACAACTTGTGGGATAGTTAAAGGGTTTGCTGCAGTGCCTCTTAATACTGGAATTCACCCTTTTGCTTTTTTTTTTTTTTTTTGCAATGTTTTTTTCAAATGATGACCGCTTCAGAAATTTTCTAAATTACATTACAGCAGAAGCACAGATGCTGTTGACTCTATGTTCAGCTGGAGGTTCCAGTCGGTAACAAGATTTTTTGGTGCTGTATTACAGAACAAAATATACATTGCTGAAGTACTGCTAAGTGTTATGCCTCCTGAATATTTCAACTTCAACAACCAAGAGACAGAAAATGGAGCTGTGTATCCAGTAGCACTATATAAGTCACGGAGACATAACAGTAGTTTGATCCTTGAATGGTGTGAAGTTTGGTTGTCCCATCAGTGTGCCTGAATGAATTTATTCTCACATAATGTTTGTGTGACAAAAGTAACATAGTTGTTGCTGACCAGATGTCCTCTTTTGCCCAGACAATTCTTCTTTTTAGGAGCAAATATATCCTAGTCTAGTCAACATTTTTAAATCCCTAAAAATGTCCGGTTAGTTTCCAAAGACAATATTTGCACATTCCAAAGACTATATGAACAAATAGCCAAGTATTAAGTCCATAATGCCTGCCCGCCCCTGTCCTATTGTTTTTTTCTGCACATCCAATGAATAGGCACCTTAGACACAGTAGTTATAAATGTATTTTTAGACAGCGTTACCAAAGACTGACTAAGTGAACCCATGGAACATAATGTATGCTATGAAAGATATTGATTTGTTTAAGCTTGCACAGTACACAGTGCAAATAGACTACTAGCATACTGGTGTAGAGTTTTTGAAAAGACAAAAGGTCAAAACAAGATTTGGCTTCTCTAAAATAATGAATGAAAAAAACAAATGAATAAAATCCAGGGATTCTGGGGGAAAAAAAGTGTGCAGTTGTCAGCCAGCGAGTGCTGAGTTGTTCATGGTCTATTTTCCAAACGTGGTTTCTGTCTTCATGCCACAAGGCATCTCTGTAGCCGTCACGGTGGAAGTAATTGGCTAAGTCTCTTTGGAATGCAGAGTAATTAGTTTGAAAATGAAAAAAATAAATAAAAAAAGAGAACGGAGAACCCCTTTGGATCTTTTAAACAGTGAACAGTTTAATTGACAGACACAGAGAAAAATAAGGGAACTGTCAAAATATAGAAAGAAAAAAAAAGAGGGAATTGCCGGAGTTGAATTTATTTCACGCAATTTACAAAATGAGTTTACCATATTCATGCAAATAACAGATATATATTTGAAATGAGATGGAACTCATTTAAAACGGAACACTGAGAGGAAAATATAATTGAATTTTGGGGTTTTGGGGGTTTTTTTCAAACATGTAAAGCTCCAGAGCAAGATTTCCATTTAATGGAGGCTTTCCTTAATGCAAACCGATCTATGGAGAAGTTTGCCCATACTAAACGTAGAGCATTTTAAAAATGAATAAGTAACTAATTCAGGATGGAATAGCCCCACAGCGGGGAGGAATGAATAGCAACCGAAGCTTGCTTGTAAAATTCACATAAAAGGAAAATACATAAACGTTACCCTGGAAAGGTGTATCTGGGGTATATTTCCAATGGACCAGTAGCAGCTGGTAAATTAAAAGAGGGGAGGTAGAGAACTATTATAACTATACCTGTTTCTGACTTATTAACTTTAAGTTTAGTAGAACAGTCATAGCCCAGTTGACGGCAGCCCCGATAGTGTTAATATGCACTTCTGAGTCATGTGACATTCAAACACTGCCTAAAAATACTGAGAACATTCAAACAAATGACCCATATTATCACAGCACGCTACATGTTTGCCTGCGAGGCATATGCAGTGTTTGCAGGGGGCGTTCATTTCTGGCTGCTGTACAAGGCACCTTTCCATGAATTAAAGAGTGAATGTACTGCTGTAAAGTCAGCTCATGAAACCTGTGTACTAGTCATCAGGACCTTCTTGTCATAGAGGTGAGAAGATCTTCAGCCATGGAAAGTAAGATAACGATGATATAACTGTGGACGGAGTGTGGCACAGTGGGTAAGGAACTGGGTTTGTAACCGAAAGGTCGCAGGTTCGATTCCCGGGTAAGGACACTGCCGTTGTACCCTTGAGCAAGGTACTTAACCTGCATTGCTTCAGTATATATCCAGCTGTATAAATGGATACAATGTAAAGTGCTATGTAAAAAGTTGTGTAAGTCGCTCTGGATAAGAGCGTCTGCTAAATGCTTGTAATGTAATGTAATGTAACTGAACTGTTTCCATGGCGCAGTGGTGAAGGACTGGAGCAGGGTGCATTAAAAAAAGACCAGATCAAAACCTAGTATATGGCTGGACCGAATCGGCCAACCAATGGTGTAACTTTATCACTCACTCAGTCACAGACATGCGCGGTGTAACTTCATCACTCACTCAGTCACTCAGTCACAGACATTCACGTTTATAGGGCTGGCCCCGCTGTTGCAGTCCAGCCAAAAATGGTAATCTGGCTCCCTGTAATTGTGAAATAAAAATGTAACAGATTGACCCGCACAGCAACTCTTCATCACATTAAGTAATGTACGACAGAGCCAGCAGGAAAACGTGCTCCAAATAACCTGGAAGTGAATTCAGGTCACTGCATCAACGATATAGTGGTTCCACCTTTGCATTCATTGTAATGCATAATTTCTAAGTGAATTATTAAGACACTTCTTTTAGTCCATTGACCTTTCCCCTTTATTGACATTGACCTGTTCTCCCAGGCTTCCATGGTTAAATCAATTCTTTCCCCTACGGTCGGCATTTAAAATGATACACGGTGTAATTGAAATACAGTAATAAAATCATTATTACATGTATGTACAGAGGCAGTCTTTCAGTCTCCAAACAACAGAGAAAAAAATCTGCAACCTGGATCTCCAGGAATCAGCCATCAAAACGAGAGCCTTTGATTTATTTGCCTATTTGGCTATCTCCAGTGACTTTTATATCCGGTCACAAAAGTTAAGGGGATGGGGGAGTCAATGGCAGAGCAATTTTTCCTTCACATTAATGAGCTTTGCAGTGATGTTTAATTGGCTTAACAGGAGATTGGATTAGTAGAGGGCCCCCCCTAATTATCTACGGGTCTCCAGGGGCATCCAGGGAAATATATTAAAGCGTGATAATGGCGGACGGCCGTTGGCAGAGCCGGGGCAAGGGGGTGGTGGCACGATAAGACGCTGTGTGAGGAAACGCTCTGAACCACAGCCAGATTGGACCGGCCCGAAAGAGGACTTCGGCTCCTCAGGCCAAAGGGTAATGAGGGAAAGCAAGTGAGCCAGACCTATACCCCTACCCCACCCACAGAAAATAAATAAATAAATAAATAAATAGATTTTTTTCGTTTTCAAATAATATATTTATGATTATTTTCATATGAAACTGTGATTTAAAAATCCCCACCCCCCAGGCCGCAGTGTCAACCCCCCCTTCAACCACCCCAACCCCCCCACCCCCCTGCTCCCCTGTATTTTTTTTTTGTAATTTCCTTTCCTAGGCACAGAAATATATATGATCATTGTCATATGAAAAACCACAAATGAATTTTTTTTTTTCATTTTTTCTTTTTCATAAAACCACAAATTTCAGCGTATGCTAGTGCTCAGCCCTGTGTATGTCCTGCCGGGACATATTAAATCTGAGATGAAGTTGGTCGGTCTGCGACCCTAGCATCAGTGCTGCACAAATGCAATATCAATATATGCAATAACTTAATTGGGCTCGCCCATGACAGTGTTTTTTGCCCAATGCATGCTGGGATAGGCTCCTATCCCCCGCCCCCCCCCCCTCCCCCCCCCCCCCCCAAGCAGTCCAGGCCAGGAATAAGCAGGTTAGATAACAGATGGATGAAAGGCTGGATGAATGGATGGATTGATGGACAGAATCTGTTTTTCTGGGTTGTAGTTTTCCTGGGTATTTTTTCTTAGCTTTTCACTGTAATTTAAAATTGGACGCACATCCGTAAGAACATCCTGTTTCGAATATTCCTGAACTAGTCTCATGTTTATCCAACGGCAAGCCAATTTAAGCATTGTGCATTGCGGCGCCTTTGCTAGCATCCAGACTTACAATGACTTTCCACAGAACTGTCTAAAATGTGGCAAAGACAATGACATCATGAGTCGTGCGCTGGATTAAGTGTACTGGGGTAACACCGGGGTGAAAGATGAGAGTTCCTAAGCACCGGGGTTTTTTTTTTTTGGTCGTATTTTTAGGAAATCCAAGTTTGTCGAAAAAGCTTTCATGTTTCCGCGGAAACCTAAGCTGCAGCCCACTCTTCTCACATGTGCTTAATGATCTCCCAGAGGAGGCGATGAGACACTCGCTTCACTGCGAAAATCCAGAGCTTTTTTATTCTTTCCGGCTTGAGCACAGCCTGAGAACTGCATATCCACAGACCTTTTTTTTTTATAAAGCCTAGCTACACTGTACGTATTTCCATTTGAAAACACTGGGTTTCTTACTGTACTGCGCCCCATCTGCGGCTGACGATCTTAAGCCCCACATTTTAAATCACACTGCGCTCGTTCTCTGTTTATCCAGTATGACTGGGCTGATTCGATGAGCTGTTTATGCCTTGGGATCACACACACACACACACACACACACACACACTCACACACACACACACACTCACACACACACACACACAAACAGTTGTGTGTGCGTGTGTGTGCGTGCGTATGCATGTTTGTGTGTAAATATAAGCATGGACAGCCTGTTAACCTTTACAGGTGAAGACAGTGCCTGTACTAATACCTGAACCTGTGTTGGCAGCTACCTGTGCACATTCAACGGCAGCTCGACACAGTCCTCCATAGTCAGGGCTACCTGAGGATGGTCACATGGGGCGAACACACCTGGAGGGCTGTGGTTAGAGTGGGGGGGGGGGGGGGGGGGGGGGGGGGGGGGGGGGGTGGGGGGGGGGCAACAGGAATACTGCAGTCCTCCACCTGTTTTGGCATTTTGGGGCACAATGGAATCCTGGGGCGGGGCAGGCTGGGGCAGGGCAAGGCCACCCCGACAGCCTGCTGACAGGAACATACGGCTCGCCAGAGGGTGGAAGGTCCGCCCGCCCCCCCCCCCCCCCCCCCACCAAACGAGGGGGGCTGTGACGGTGACACTCGGCCAAAGGGCCTCCCTGCCCCACGCCAGGAACACAAAGCGATGGGAACAAATTTTCCAGGACCAAGTCCGAGGAACCATCTGGAATCCATTCTGGAATCTGCAGCAAGCATCACCGTACACACTGTTTCCATACCAGTGGTTTAATTGATTTAATTGCGTTGTATTGACAGCGGTAAAAAATCTGATGGCAATGCACGGCACCATTATGCAACTGCTACGTCACAGAACTGCCTTCACTCTGGGTATTAAAACGATAATCTGTTTGTTCAGAGCATCCCTTCAAATTTATATTCATATATTTCAAAATGAATGCCAGAGATTATATTTATGTATGCAGACAAGCTGCGAGTATGTGCACCCCCCCCCCCCCCCCCACCCCACCCGCAAACCTACTCACACACATTATATTTTGACAGCTTATCTCAGCATATATCGACTACCAACTAAAAACAAATTATTTAAATAATTTACTTCCGGCAGCCTGCACCCCCCTCCCACTCCGTGTCTTCCTCTTTTTCAGATTCTACCAACTCTTCAGAGCAGAGAATCCCCAGATTTCCATCCACTAGTCGATTTTTGAGTGACAAAAAGTCACTCTTTGGGGCGTGCGAGAGAGCATAAATAACTGTTTTGCATTTTTCCTGGGAACTGTGTGCATCCCTTGCACCTGCAATGTTGCATAGTCCTATATGTTCCCAGTGACAGAAGCACTACATTAACCACACTGGCAATATAACTTTTTTTTTTTTCCCCCACGTGTGCAATTGACAGCTAGCAACTATAAACGATGTGGATAAGTCAAAAGGAAACTCATCATTTTTTCATCTACATTCTCATGATTGATGTCCTAGATAACAGGTTTTTCTCATTTTTAAATGGATATTTATTCAATTGTATGAATAATTCATGAAAGCACATATCTGAATTAAAAAAATAACCTGTAATTCCACAAGAGTACCTTTGGTATGTGCACCTTTTTATAAACTGACTATGCCAAGGATGCTGTGGAAGATGCTTGGTCTTTTTTTATATATATAATTTCAGTTTTAGTTAATATTTTTTGCTTAACCCACAGTTTTTAGTTTTTTTAATTTTTATAGTTTCTCCCAACCTGCTGGATGGACAATGGTTGGTATAGTATATTTGGGGGGAGGTTGGGGGCCTTGCCGTTGTTGAAGAAACGGCTTTGGAGTCACTTTAATTGTTTTTTCTTGCTTTAGATTGCAAATGCCACCCGTGATAATGCTGGCAGATTGTGCATGTAAACACCACAAAATGTCCTATATCACAAACAAAAACTTGGCTAACTGAAAACATACACAAAAACTGGAATAAAAAAAAAACAGGAAATTTATTGTCTCTTCAAGGACAAATATTTATTCCAGGCCTTAGTTACACATTGCTGTAGTTAATTACCTTTCCAAATATATTGCAATACATTTCCACAATATTGATATAAGAGAAACACTCTTTGAATTAAGCGGGCAGTTGTTTAGTATACCTGGATATTGTAAAACCAGCTGTAATAAAGCCTGAGGGTTAAGCAGACAAGCTATGAGGATAATGCGGGTCAGGCTGCAGTCCTCTAGGACTGGTGTTTGTGCTGTTTTTCCCGTGCATTTCAGCAGTTAGCGCTTAACAGCTAAATCTTCCAGCACACCTGGTTTCCAAGGGCCTCATTCTGGCTGCTGATTGGACGGAACCCACAAAAAAAAAAAAAAAAAAATCCTGCAGACACAGCGGCCCATCAAGTGAGAAAATTCTCTGAATTGCACATTTTGTACATTAAAAAAAATCTGCACGGCCACATCATTTGCAGATGACTGAGGATGTAATGTTTTTTTTAATTTTTTTTATTCTGTTTACTGCACTGTCAATGGGGTATGAAGGCGTCCCACGATTCATTACGTAACAACTTTTCATTTGATCCAATCGGGGAACAGTGAAATCTTCTCTCTAACCCTCTCCTTCGTGTTAATGAGACCTCTTGTCAAATTAACATTAATCATTTCAGGACTTTGACAATCAAATTTTATTGGTTGAAAAAAAAATGTGTATCCATCGCACAGCAAGGCTAACGCTGCCGTCGAACAGGTTTAAGATCACGGATGTGTTGCCATGGTAATAAGCTGGCCTGAACGCAAGCTTGGTTTTTTGATGAAACCCAGAAAGTACAAGTTGTTCCAAAATATTTACAAGAAAGTCGCCTGCTGAGTCATTACCGCTGCCTCAGAAACAGCCCACGCGCGCATCGAGTGTTTTGTTTTGACTAAACCGTGGTAATTCTTGATTTTGTTAGATGTCATCTAATTGCCTTTGTGTACGCATGTAACAATGTAAGTGTGTGTGTGTGTGTGCGCGTGTGTGTATGTTGATGGCAATATGACACGATAAGCAAATAGATATAGGCTTTTGCGCAAAGTTTTCAACAAATAATTTCGACAAATCCTTGGCTCTCGTGGTTGAAGACACGTAGACGTGTATGTCACAACACTCAGTGACTCAAGCCAGCAACTGCCTGGGATTAATATAAAAGCTGAATTAGCACTGCAGGCCACTTCACATTGGAGAGGATTTGTAGACTGCAGTGCCTTGCTACTGCCTGGTCTTACACTCAGGTAATATTATAGAGGAGAGCAGCATTAACCTTGTTAATTAATACGCTCAGCAATTGGCTCTTGTAGGGCTCACAACAGCTTTGTTTTTTATCGCTATTGATATTTCTATAAGTTCAAGGAGGAATGGAAAGCTTAACATGAATATTATTATATAAGGAAGAGTTTTTGGGTACACTGCATTAATGGTGAAAACTTTTTTTTTTTAACTGTTCATTTCAACTGACCTTGCCTTGATACAATGACATTTGTACTTGATTTTTACTTACAGGTAAAAGCATGCAATGTCTCAAACTGTTTTTGTTGTTTATGTGTATTTATTATCCAGAAGAAACAGATTCTTGCATGTTTTGGGACTGCAAAATGTTCCGCTGTTGTAGTTCACAAAAATATTATAGCATGAGTGACAGATTTCGTCCCTCAAAAGCACTCCTGGAAAAAATAGACGAGAATAAAAATGCACCCCTTTGTATTTTCAGATCATCCCCCATTTAATTGGTTGTCTTTGAAATATCAAGCAGAAAAAAAGAAAAAAAAATGAAACATTGATCATTGCTTTATGAAGACTTTAATAAGATCCCTCAGTACTTAAATCTTCCCTAAGGGAGACGTGTCCTCCTCATATAAGTCTCCAATCACTCATCCACGCATAGACTCTCTCTTTATCTGAAGAACTCAGAGAATCTATTTCGCCTTTGGTCACACATTCAGCAGTGGATCTCTCCCTGTGTTCACTGAGAGAGTCTGTGTGTCAAGCGGATCTGTTTTCTTCATTTAAGGTTTGTGTGAGAGTATGACAGTATGAGTCATTTTAAGTTGGACTCCTTAATAAAAAATTCATCTAGTAAAGTAAAAAAAAAAAAAAAAAAAAAAAAAAAAAAAAAAAAAAAAAAAAAAAAGAGGTTTATAATTTCAGAAACTTTCCTGTTTCCTGTGAGCTATTTCAAGTCCAGTGCTGATAAAACCCACGTGGTACCGCCGGAAGGAAGGCCTTTCCGAATGTCAGGATTCAGATAGGAAAAAAAATTCATTATATCTCCTTTAATTAATTCTCCTTTAGGGTGAAACCCTTTTCCCCCAAGGTAGAGGAGCACTTGGCAAATCAGAATGCTCAATACCCCCAAAGTTAAGTGTAAAAAAAAAAATTGAGAATGGACACAAGATTGTTGAACTGATGAGGGTTCTGAATGTGTAATGTTGGCATCAGCCATCAGCAATGTGTGAAATAATGTTAATAATGTACATTTTACTGAGAACTACAAATGAACGCAAGAGTACAACATGATTTGAAGAATAAAGAGTTGTAGATAAAGAATGAGATGCAATGTACCAATATAACTCTGTTTGTGCATGTGAATCAAAAAAAAAATGTTCCTTCCTTGTGATACACATAATTATGGTGAGTCTGTTAGAACAATAAACATAACTTAGCTTCTCAAGCCTTGTGGTTTGCATAACTGCACATGGCTTTCTACAAAAATTAATGAAGGGACAATTGCATTTTCTTTAGTTGCCAAACAAAAAAGAATGTAATATATTCATTATGAACTCCGATACATGGTACTGAATCAGTTGTTCTTAAGCCACTCTTCTGTGTTTATATGGGGCTTAACTTATTGAAATAAATTGAAATAAACTAATATATACATGTAGCTGTGCAAGGAAATATATCATTGTTTTCCAAAAAAAAGTCCATATATGTACAATATATTGCAGCGTACTGAATTTCTGTGAGTATCAGTGAAGCACATTAATCATCTTGTAACTGAATTTTATGACAGTTGAGCTTGCTTCGACCGCTGCGAGTGGCATGACTTTTTGACTTACTGACGTTCACATTTAAAATTGATATTCAAATTCCTCCGACCTCGTGACTGGTTTTGAGTCTTCAATAAATATATCTACGTGCGAAAGATAATTGCGTGAACATATTCCTATGAAAAAAAATTAAATTATGCTGAGGAGATTAGAAACATTGTTTTTTTTTTTTTCCCATTCCACCACAAAGGGCTTTCCTCGAGTCATAAGTCTGCCGTTTGTAAGTCTTAGTAAAAAGGCCCATGTTTTGGCTCCTGCATTTAAATGCCTGGAGGTGTACTGAGAATGAAGAAGGGATATAAATCTTGCATTGTATCAGCTGCATAAAGCAGACTTGCCGGGGACATTCGTAACATTATCATACTGTAACTTTTCTGCCGCTGCTGCAAACGTTAAATAACTTTAGAGATGTAACAGGGTGAACTACCCACCGCTATTTCTTTATTCCTACATTATACCGGTATGGATTTTCTTGTCTAATACGTTTTAGCTTTTTAAATTCAGTTTATTCATGGAGACTTTATGTTGTACCAGCCCCGTTTAAAGCTCTTACAGTGGTGATAGTCAGTGATGGTGACACCGCCCCCCCCCCTTTTCCCCACCTTTTGCTCATTGTGTGTGTGTGTGTGTGTGTCTGCATGTGTATTCTTTAAAGGATCGGTTGATTATTCTGGAAAGGATTTATTTTCATTCATTTCTGTCTTCGTGTTTTGTGACTAGTTTTACTGCCTTATACCATTTCCCCAGAAATAAATACTTTTTCATGTTAGGTGAATTAAGTAAAAAAAATAATTTAAATGTGCATTGCAGTCGTTGTTATCAGAATTCTGACCAGGTGTGTGTGTGTGCTTTATTTTTTTAATGATTGTATTCCATCTGTGTCCACCAGGGCAAAGCACAACCAGGCCCAGCCTCCCCCCCCCCCTCCCCAAGCCCAGCGTCCTCCCCCCTCCCCAGGCCCAGCGTCCTCCCCCCCCTCTCCAGCCCCAGCGTCCTCCCCCCTCCCCAGGCCCAGCTTTCTCTCCCCCCTCCCCAGCCCCAGCGTCCTCCCCCCTCCCCAGCCCCAGCGTCCTCCCCCCCCTCTCCAGCCCCAGCGTCCTCCCCCCTCCCCAGCCCCAGCGTCCTACCCTCCCTCCCCAGCCCCAGCGTACTCCCCCCCTCCCCAGCCCCAGCGTCCTCCCCCCCCTCTCCAGCCCCAGCATCCTCCCCCCTCCCCAGCCCCAGCGTCCTCCCCCCTCCCCAGCCCCAGCGTCCTCCCCCCCCCTCTCCAGCCCCAGCGTCCTCCCCCCTCCCCAGCCCCAGCGTCCTACCCTCCCCTCCCCAGCCCCAGCATCCTCCCCCCACCTCCCCAAGCCCAGCACCTCCGGTTCCAGGCTGGCAGGGACAGAGCCGCGGCCGAGCCCCGGTAGCGTAGCAACGCGCGTTTTTTAGGCGATGTGCGCACGTCGTGTTTATTTTTAATTTGCCACCGCCGCGGCGAGCCCGCGGACCGGCGGGACGTGGGGGACCGGGCCCTCGGTTTGTCCGCGGGGCGGGTAAATAACAGATGGGCCCCCGCGCGCGCACAAAAACGCCAGCCCCCGCCGACACGTGCGCTCTCGTCCGGTCCTGCGGGGGCCGCTCCCGCTTCCGCCCCCGCCCCCACCAGCGAAAGCGGAAACTGCACATAGAGCTGTGTACCTGACTGTGCGATGTTTCTAAGGCAAGCGACTCCGTTTTTTTTAACAGAAATCTGGGTCCGGGGCGCTGGACACGACAAATTCAGAGGAGCCCACACGGGAGTCTTTTATTCAATACAGCGCCGCCGAAAAGAAAATAAATACATTAAATTAATTAGTTTATTTAAAAAAAACGCATTAGTTAGGCCTCTCGGGAGGGGGGGGGAAAAATAAAAATCATTGCGATATGATTAAGGCAGGTCTAATTACCGAAGAGAAACCTGGGCAGGTGCTCTCCTGTTTCCTCTTCCTGCTGTAATTTTAAAATGCAGCTGAGATATTACCGTAGCAACTGAGCACCGCAGAGGTGCTGGGAGAGACCTGAACAGAGAGAGAGAGAGAGGGAGAGAGAGAAAGACAGAGAGAGAGAGAGAGAGAGAGAGAGGTGACAGACGGAAGCAGACCAAAGGAGTGTGAAAACTGCAGGGGTCCAGTCCATAAAGCTCTCAACATCAGCCTTTGGGATTCAGAGTGACAAAACCCTAATTATGGATAGCTCCTGAAAAAAAATAAAAAAATAAATATATTCATGTTAAAAACAAAAAAAAGAAATGTGGGAAATGGGTGGAAATGTTCGGCAGATACGGTGCCCTCACACCTATTTCAGAGGTGTGCGTGAGAACGTGCGGTTCGGAAAAGGCAAAAAAAAACATGTGAGCAAATCAGACTGCAGAGCATGAGGCTGACATCTCCCTCTCTCCCCCGAAGCCTCACAACATGATATGAACCACTCTGCAGTGCTCTCTCTCTCTCTCTCTCTCCCCCTCTCTCTCTCCTTCTCTCTCCCTCCCTCTCTCTCTTTATCTATCTATATATCTATGTCTCTCTCTCTCTCCCTCTCTCCCTCTCCCTCCCCATCTTTCTCTCCCTCCACCTCTCTCTCCCTCTCTCTCTTTCCCTCCCTCCCTCTCTCTATCTCTCTCCCCCCTCTCTTTCCCTCCCTCTCTCTCTCTATCTCTCTCCCCCCTCTCTCTCTATCTCTCTCTCCCTCTCTCTCTCTCACCACTCTCTCCCTCTCTCTTCCTCTCTCTCCCTCTCTCTCTCTTCCTCCCTCTCTCTCTCTCTCTCCCTCCCCCCCCCCCCCTCTCCATGGCACAGGCAGATGCCTCCATGTCGGCTCTAGGCCCATGGCGGGTGACTGGAGTACTGGCGCACGTGGGTACCCTGTGATAGCAGTCCTATAGCCGAAATGTCACAGCCAAAGGGACTCATTATGGCCAAGAACTATCAGCTGGAAATAATCTAGATGTTCTATGCACCATCCCTTAGCAAGACTAATAAAATAACTCTATGTATATGTATATATATATATATATATATATATATATATATATATAGTAGGTCCTTAGGGCACAAGTATAACAAAGAAAAGTTAATGTATTCTGTACAGAACACAGGAATAACTGCTGCATAAAAGTGGCAAATAAAAAAGGAGAGGCTTAATGGGGTTTGCAGAAATCTGCAACACTGTGCTGTAGTGTTGAATATTGCATAAAGCGAGCCTAATCCTGATAAAACACTTTCTACGTTCCCGACTGCGTTAGAGCTTGACGGACAGTCAAGTTCTGCAGCAGAACGCAGCCGCGCATTCGCAAATCGATAGGAAGCGTTCCATCGCCGAGAGTGATATTTTTAATTTATTTTCGTAATAATTAAAATGCGCCACTCGGGAATAAGAGACTGCGGAGTGCTGAATGAAGTTTATTGCGCAACACAGGTGGCAAAGCATGACTTGGATGCATGTTCCCAACAGTACACTAACTGTACGTGTGTTTTGGCAAAAAAAGAACTAAGTCTTCATCGCCTTCCTTACTTCTCAAAGGCTTGGAGTTCTGTCAGAGTTATGTAGTTAATATTACATACTCCGTCACATTTCTGGGGGCTTTATGAAGCGTACCAGAGGATCTTATGAGAAGGCAACATTAGCTTAACCGTTAATAACCATTTTAATACACTTCATGGAAAGAGGCCTTGAATGTCATGACAAGCAGTGGCCAGGATAAAAGCATAAATAGCATGTAATCATCATTATATGGTAAAAAGTAAATAAATAAATAAATAAAAGAGCATGTCAAAAGCCTGCTGCGTTGGAGAAATTTTATTTCCTTGGTGAACAATTTGGCTTGCTTCAATTTGGCTCGTGTTGTGCATTCAGAGATGCTCTTACCTCGGTTGTAACGAGTGGGTATTACCAGCACTCGTCTGGCACCAACAACCATGCCACATTCAAAGTCACTTAAATCACCTCTCTTCCCCATGCTTGGTTTGAACTTCAGCAGATCGTCTTGACCATGTCTACATGCCTAAATGCATTGAGTTGCTGTCACATGATTGGCTGATTAGATATTTGCATTAACAAGCAGTTGAACAGGTGTACCTAATGAAGTGGCCGGTGAGCGTATACAGGAAGTTAAAGCTTTGCCTGGGTAGCCTTGAGCCTTTTACAACAGAGCACACAGGGCGTTTTGTTGTTCTTTTAAATAAAGTTTCTGATAATAGTTTAATTGTTCTTTTGTTTGTCACTGCTTCACTGGAGACGTTGAACTGCAGAACATTGAATTCTGGGTTCTCTGGCACCATTGTCTAAGTCTCTGATAAACATCCCAGTTGAACAGAGGTCCACAAACTGCGGTGGAAATTATTCATGTTTATTTGGGTAGGGTGAATATCCAACACCCCAGCCCATTGCTTGCTCTTTGTAGTATTCTAATTAGCTGATTTGACATGAAACATTTCATGGATGATTAAATATTGCATACAATGGTGGTCATAACCAGTAGCACATGCTCTACAAACCTTGAACATAGGATCCTTTTGAGAGCAATCAAACCCTTTTGTGTTTGCAATGCACTACGCCTTTTTAAGTCTGTTTTCTAGCAAACAGATAATGTATAACGTAAAAGGATTCCAAAGCCTGGAATTGCTTGGACCCTTAAATAACTCACCCGAAATGGTAGTTAACTGCAATCAATAGGCTATAGCAAAAATAAAAAAATAAATGAATTAGAAATGAGAACCCTAGCTATTTTTCTTTTCTGTTACTTTGCTGGCTAGCTTTTTGATCTCAGACAAATGAGAAGTTTGTCTTATGATTTCTATCAACACAACAACAAAAAAATGCCTCACCCATTAACAGCGTAGCTGTCACTCTCTTTGTTGGTCTATGCAGTTACACTGCCCTCAGTTATCATAATGTTCAATTTGTATGGAATTTGTAAACTGGATATAAACAAGAGAAATGCTAACAGTAGCCTCTTCATGAATGCCTCTATCTCTCAGGGTGGGAAATTGTTGATCCTGGAAATACAGTTGGATTAATTAATCTTGAAAGGCAGCATTTCAGATCACAAAATAAACTCCTGTTGGCACAGACCATGTTCAAAACAGCTTCCGTAGTCAGTCACTTCAAAAGCTCACCTCTCGGCTTTTTCAAAAACAAACTGTTGAATGACTTTCATTCACAAAACAGAAGGAACGTTTAACCTCTCCAAAAGGAAACGCACAAATTGTATTTAACTTCTTGTCTTTCCATTGACAATGCTGTTTTACTGTTGTGCGACTGTCCGGATAGCCTTATCTGCTAGCTCTATGCGAGCTGAGCAGTGAGCTGCACATGCTTCAGAGTAGAATCATCAATGTTAACATCATGCATGCATGTGGCTGCAGTTGCAAATAGTTAAATGGACCTTCCAAATTAGAGTGGGAATTGGACATGTTGGACAGCCCCATGTCTGACACCAGTAATAATAAAAATAAAAAACATGTCCATTTCATTTTACTGTTTGTGACAGGATTTAATTTGGCACACGCACTCATATTACTAGTTCATTGCATTATCAGCAGCCCTTGTAAAAAAAATAAATAAAAAAAACTATTTTCACTCGAATATTCAATTTCAACAGCTATAATTTCCTTTAATAGCTGAACATTTTTTCAATGTACAATATATTAGTATATTAGTTATTTTACTGGGAATTGATTTAGTCCTCTCCTATGTACACAAAGGGATATTTGGCATTAGCTTTTGTACAGCTGAAAGAAAATTAGATTGGTTTTTCCAAAGCATACTTTGATTCAATTTTACAATTACGCAATCTTGATATATTTTGAAATCCCATTAAGAAGCGAAATTGCTGTTATTAAAACCAAGACACATATTGTGTAATCAAATCCTTCTTTTTTTAAGAATATTATCAAAACTGGTCCACTGTCTGGAAATCTATCTCATGCATTGAAATTCGGTGTTAATTCCACTCTTGCCGAGTTTATGTCCAAATAAGTAATAAAATTTACTTTGTCAGCAAAAGATTTACTTCTCCCAATTTCGTTTAGCACTTTAACTTTTTTTCTGAGAAGATGTCAATAAAGTTTAATTCTCTTCGATGGGGATGTTTTTCAGGCAGTACAATGAGCAAACTATGAATTTGGGTGGAGTTATGTTAACCTATGAGGGCTAGATATGCCAACATTTACAACCTACAATACAAACATTTCATATTTTTTTGCTACGTGGTTCCAGTTATGCATTATTAGCAATAAAGAGAAACAGCTATAGAAATTATTATAGATCTAATTATAGTTTTGTTGTTGCTGTTAAGATGCAAAACAAATGTGCGGCCAACATAGTTGGTGGTCCACTGTTAAAAAAAATAAATAATTCAGAGGCATATGAAAGAAGAAGAAAATCAAAACACTAAATGACAAGAACAATAGACTTCACCCACAGAGGTGGAAAGTCCAGGGGTCAGAAGGTAAAAGTCCCGCCAGGTTTTTCCCACCCATGAACTTCTACCTCCTGGCTGAAGAGCTGTGCTAATTAGCAACAACTCCAGGTGGTTAGAGCAAAATACTGGTGCGGATTTTGTTATTTTATTTTTTTTCCTCCCTGAACCTGGATTTTCCACCTTTGCTCAGACACTCTTGGCTTGATATTTAGCCTGCTGTCTGGAGGGCGTCCAGCACTGCAGCAAGCCTGGTCTTTCACACCCCCAGGCTCTTTTGCACATAAGCTGTTCCCACTCATCAAAAGCTCTCCAGGTCCTATTTTAATGGTGCATAATGGCGGTGCAAACACTGCCGCTTGGAACCGAATGCTGATATTTCCTGGTGGCACAGGTGTAATTTTTTACAGGTCGCTACCTTGCCAGGTTGTGTTTTTATTTTATTTATTTATTTATTTTTTTTTTTTTAATAATTTTTTACATTCATGCTGTGCATTTCCACAGGCTGGCATCAAATATAAAACGGTAGAACCTTCTTGTCGTGAGGATATTCTTTGTGCCGCCCTGCAAAATATTTCTGCCACTTATTCCACCAGACCTTCATAACAAGCATTATATATGTTTTGTTTTTTGTTGTTGTTGTTGTTGTTGTTTTTTGTTCTTTTTGGCCTCTGGATGATCAGGAGGCCAGCAGTCTGCTTATTCCAGCTGTGCTCCTCTCAAGTAATAGCTTCGTAAGGTCAGTTTGGTGGACTTGCAAAAGTGAAGGGGAGGTGTTTCTGGTCTCGCGCATTCCCTGGGAAAGTGCCTGCTTCTCTGCAGTCTCATGAATTTATGAACGATGCAGCATTTTTGTAAATAAGCCCGTACACAGTATTGAGCGTTCTAGGTTTGGAGGAAAAATTGATTGCGCTTTTGTTTAGGGTTTTCTTAGTTTAAATCAGGGTCTGCGTAGATATAAGGAGTTGGACTATTAGTCTATAGCTAAGTACACAGCCTACCTGACAAGCAGCTCTAATTGGTAGTTAATTAGCATATGCACCTGTGGTGACACTGCCATGAGCACACAATATTATTTTACCGGCAAAGCAACATGCCGGAACACTTTTTTTTTTGTCTCATCTTAATAAGATAAGGTATCCCTGTTTGGTGTAGATCTTTTCTGAATGCAGTAACTGAATTTCTTAGTTCTATGCACCTGTTTTTTAAACTAACCCGTATTATTCATTGGACCGTCTGCCATGAGGTAAGCGTTCATTGACACCTTACCTGAAAATAGAAGCTCTAATTTGTAGCACCTTTCTAATTAGCATGAACACCTGTGGTGACACCGAGTTATGCATATAGACCTGCCTGGAGAACAAAAGCAAAGGGCTGTAATGTTTTAATTGTTTTGTGTCATGTTCATTTTTAACAAATGTGCCGTATAGATCTCTTCTGAATACAATTCCCTTAGATTAGCATAGCCAGTCTTTAATGCATATTAGTTAATAGATTTGCTGTCATAACTCAGGTACTCTGCTAACATAAAAAATGTATGCTCTGATTGGTAGTGTCTCTCTAATGAATCTGTGGTGACTCGATGGAGTTAGGTATGCAAGACTACCAGCAGCACACAACACTGTGTCACTGATGAAGGAAACATGGTAGAGCATTTGGTTCTTTTGGCCTTATCTTAATGAAAAACATGGAGGCACTAGATCTTTTTCTGAACAAAATGTGGGGTTAAGAGAGGTAATCAAAACGATTAAAGAGGTTAAAAAGATTTAAGAAAAAAACAAGGCTGTTATGAATAGCCCATGACAGACCCAGGGGAGTTGTTTGAAAGGTATTAAAGACTTGATGTCTCTTTTATGTTGAGCGAACTCGATGTACGCAAGTCATTAGGACAACTGAAAAATGTTGGCAGGAACTGGCATTAGCGCTGTGTTATTATCAGCCATTTTCTGCTTTTATTTCCCCATGGTGCCTAGTGAAAGAGGCCAGGAAAATCTGAGGGAGTCCCCAGGATCAGTTTGCCATACTCTGACATCTGGTGACAGCAAGAAGGCATTGAAATCTGTGGGCTTGTGGCACACAGATCTTGTATTTTCTTTTGTTTTGTTTTTTTAAGCCTGCTGAAAAACAGCCATCTGTGTAGTACGAAGAGCAGATGAGTTTGCTCTTCTCAGTTGGAACTGAAAATGACTGCGCTGTGATTCGGAATATTTACAGTGTGCAAAACCTTTCATTCTCCATCTACATTGAGGCTTCAGTCAATGGATGGAGCATTGCGATGTACTACAGCACCCCGCTTTCGTTTAACTTTAAGTTCAGTCTGCCAATTATGAAGTGCCAATTAAAATTTAATTCCAGCTGAGACCAGCATGAAGTGTGTTGCCTAATGGTTATGTGCTAATTAGCTCCGAAGAGATATTTTTAACGACCGCCCCAACTCCTGAATATTCTGGTAGCGAACGGCAAACACACCTGAGCTACGAGAAGCTGCGACTCTCTCAAGGCATTAGACAATATATCTGAGCTCATATTTCAGGTGCTAAAGAAGTACATGCAGAACTAACAACATTACTGCTTCTGTGCATTGGCCCACAAGCATTTAAAATGCCAGCTGAATGAATTATCGATCGATAAAGGTGTCATTGCCTTGTCGCTTTAATTAGCCGCACTTTTATGTGAATGCTTCACGGTGATGTAATGTGTGCGCCTGCTATCACAACGTAAAAGCGAAAATGTAGACGTGCCCGATGTGTATCCCGTTAATAAGATGCTTCGCATAGTAGCCGCTAATTAAGAGAACTGCATCTGATAAATCTGATACTGGGGCGTGGCAAAAAGGTCACAAGGGGTTGGTCGTCGTTCGCGTAGAGACCACAGCTCACTCCTGAATGGGCCCATATTGGCTCAAGCTCTTGTTTTACATCACACATTGAATAATGTGCGTTTGCATGAGCAGCAAAACGCACGTTGATTAAGGCTTAGGCCGCCACGTTGATCCCACACCAGCCTATTCCTCCGCGTCAGATATAACAAATATTGCCAGGGTGTGAGAACCCTTCCTCGCTAATTTCTTAGCACAAGCCTAACACAATAACTAAAGCTATTTAAAAAAATAGTGGTTTCCAAGGACCTGGGCTCGGGTCACACCTTAAATGAAGTGTATCTCATGAAGGCTTTATACAGTATACATGAGGCCTTCATAGAATGACATCATGGCTTCATAAGACATACATGCTTCATTAAGGGTGACATAAGACCGTATGCAACATCCATCCATCCATCCATCCGTTATCTATACCCACATATTCCTCGTCAGGGTCGTGGGGGGTGCTGGAGCCCATCCCAGCATACATTGGGCAAGAGGCAGGAATTTTTTTTGCTTTTTATGCAATAATTTGCAATATAGTGCAATAAACACAGTGTGACTTATTTCACAGTATGGGGCTTTTATTCTTAATGGCATGCATTGCTACCTCTGACATAACGTGGCTTCAGAGGGTAAATTACCCCCTTTAAAAATGCTTCTAATTAAGGAAGATGGACAGCTCGTTAAAATTCTGGGAACGAAAACCAGGATACGCAGGGGTCCCCTGGACCGAATTTGAGAACCTCTGCCCCTGAGCGAAAACTTAACCTGAATGTGCCAGTAAACATCCAGCTGTATAAACGGACTGTATGTTAAACTCTAATCTGTGTGGATAAGAGCGTCTCCTAAAAGCCTTAATGCAATGTGATGGACTGAATTTGCCCGAGGAGGCAGCAGGCTAGCATCGCATGGAGGAAATGGCTGCTTATCTACAGGACCTTTCTGTAGGATTCTGTGAGCTGTCGCATTAGTGCGGTGGGAGAAGTAAACTTGAGACTTAACCCCCCGTTCCTGGCGCGGGGAACAGGGTCGGGCCCTTCCCTCCCTGGAAGGGAAGGGTCAGCGTACCGTGGTGTGCCCGGACACAAGGCGCCGTTTTTAGACGGGAACACGCTGTACCGGGACACGCCTCCTCAGCAGAGTCGATGGGGGCTGTTCCACATCAGTTACCGACTGGCCGAGTTTCAGCTTCACTGACAGGATCCTCCTGGGAAGGGCAGGTAGGGGGGGTTGGGGGATGGGGGGGGGGGGGGGTTGGTACAGAGCTCCCTCAGGAGATGATGAGGAGGAGGAGGAAGGGGGGAGCGGGGGTGCGGCAGTCACGACAGGAAATGGAGCACCGCGAGCTAATCTTGACAGGAGAGTTTTCTGGGTTGCCGGAGAGGAGAGGATCCTCCAGCAGTCAAGATAGAACCCGGGCTCCACAGCCATCTGGCCCAGGCACTGATCCAGAACAAGATGGGGAGGGAGTGGGGGGGGAGGGAGGGCGTTGGAGTTCAGAAGCCCGGAGCACTGATTTTCTCGCAATCAGCAGGCGCGCTACCTTTGCTCTCTTTGTTCTGCAACCCCCCAATAAAAAAACAACAATTTCGGTGTGAACTTCGTGTCCGGATTCGTTACGTGTGATGTTTGTTTTTTCCCCATTTCTGGCGATGTTCGAGATGCGGGACACGTAGGATCGGGCCGAACGCAGCTGCTGGGTTTTTTTTTTTGTTTTTCTTTTTACAATTCAGGCGCCGTGCTCTGAAAAGGGCTTTGAGCGAGCAGGACTGACCCTGATCGTTTGCTGCTCCCCCCCTACCCCCCCACCCCCCCACCCCACCTGAGTAAATATGTGCATGTTAAGCTGTGGAATAGAAGTGGACCAACTGCAAACCACTGGTTAAAATGCCAGAGTGATAACAAATTGCTGTGAGATTCTTTTCTGAACATAATAAAAGTGTTCATACATGATAGGATACCTTCACTTGTGGAAATTAAAACATTCAAACCCAATAAAAGGGCTAGCGTACATGTGCGCGCATGCGTGTGTGCGTGTATTTATACTCATCGTCAATAGTTTCGAGGTTTGAAAGTTTTAAATTCCACAAGCCAAGTCGTTCTATCATGTATCGTAAAAATGCATTATGTTCATGAAAAATATACACTGAATTGGCATTCAGAATATAATACAATACAGACAAGCAGATGCTCTCTGTTCTTTTCCACACACACATAGGCAGTAGCTCTTATCAATAACCACTGTTGATACACATTTGGGTGAAGTCACATGTTCAGTTCAGTAAAATGTTCAATGCAGGAAGAATTTTGTGTCCAAAAGGGATTTACTATGACAGTAAAATGTCTGTCTTTTTTTTTCAACATATTTTTCTGCGTGCAGATGAGGAAATATTGTAATTAAAATGGTAAAGGTCACTTAAAGCATTTATAACATATCCTCCTGCTAGTTAAGATGCACATCGAATTGGTTGCACTTCATTGTTTGATGGAGAAAATTCACATTTTTTAAAAGGCCATTTCCTGAAGCAGGGAAGACTACTGAGGATATACACTTAACGTGTTTTTCTTTCTTTTTTTTAGGGGAGAAATTAATTCTGCAAAAACATCTAGCAAAGTTCATGAATAAGGATTTTTTGACAGCAGTAATGAGCTAGTTCATTTTCTTTAAATGCAGCAAATATTTGGCTAAATGGATTCTTGCTCTAAACCCTGTCAGGGGATTCAACTTCATTTTTTAAAAATGTACACACACAAACACGCATACACACGCACGTACACACACAAACACGCATACACACACACACACACACTTACACGCACACACACACAAACACGCATACACAAGCATGTACACACACAAACACGCACACACACAGGCACACACAAACACACACACACACACACACGCACGTACACACACAAACACGCATACACACGCACTGACAAACACACACACACACGCACATACACTCCATGTTTAATTCACTTTTTCCTCAATGCATGGTGCAGTTATGAAATCACAGCAGATCGGTTTCTCCCACAATATGGACAGATAATTATGCCAAGATTCAAGATCCATTCTTCGCTGCGTGAAATCGCGTTGAGATTGCTAGGCAACGCGATCTCGCGAGAGATGGCGAATGCCTCCCAACCGGTGGGAAGGACTGACCCGGTCAAGAGCCCGTATGGCCCACGCTATCATCTGATAGGCTGTCAAAGTTTGACCTCGCAAAAGCGTGAGAGGGCATCCAAACTCCCAACATCGTAACCCATGAGAAAAATGTATAATGTATGCCTTCCCTGAGCGGGGAGACGAGCAGTGAAATGAAAGTCTACGCTGCATGAAAAATCGAGTTTTGGAAGATATCTGACTAGTGAAATTTTGGGGTGTGTCGGTCGTGAGCGGTAGTTTTTCCCATGAGTATTTCCAGAACCTTCTGCACACTCTCGGGTCACGTCTGTGATCGGGGATTTCAGGACTCGGATATGCCTGATTAATTCATGGCCTCTGCCCGCACTGAAATTTCACAAGGCGTGTCCAGAGACGTGGACGGCCATGTCTGGTCATTTATGCCGAGTGACTCGACAAGAACACCTCCGCGCACAATATGATGTCCTTTTAAGACACAGAACCGTGGTTTCCGGCAGTGACACATGCCGCACTGCGCAGGAAATAAACCAATAAAAAAAAATAATAATTCAAAAACTTTTTAAAAATTTGGATTTGTGACCGCCCCGTAAATGCACCTTCACAACTCACAGCGCAATGCAAAACTACTTAATGCACGCCTTGACATGGTGTACTCATGATGACTTGAGCAAAGGACCATCATTTAGGGCTTATCAAGCAAGCAGGAGGGGCATCTACTGCTGTCAAATGGGGATAGGAAAACAACTAAGGCAGGGGTGGGAAATTCCAGTCCTGGAGGGCCGTTGATTATCCAAATTTTTGTTTCCAACTAATTACCCTGGCTAAATGAGCTAATTGGCTGTATCCAACCAACTCTGGTTCACTCATGGATTAGATCACGGGAAAATATTTCATATAGGGACACAAGAACATTCTTCAGCTGCCGTTCTTTCACTTCATCATTGAAGTGTAGCTAAAATGGCAGACGGAGTAAATGTTTGGGCTGACTGAATAATCGAGGCCAGAAGTTGGCATGAAAACCAGAAACAGATACGGGCCTCGTTGCCCACCTCCGAAGAGCACTTGACCCTGCAATTGAGTGCCTGCTGACTTCTGCCCCGTACCTGTCCAACGGTGATGTGCAGAAATCAATTTTGCTGATCTGCTGGATGCAAATGCATCCGCGCTCATGCACATACCAAACGTGCACGCACACACGTGCACGCGGTGTTTTCTCGAGGGACGCTGCTCTGCTGCAAAATGTGTGTGTGTGTGTGTGTATATACATTGCGCAAGAGTCATCCAGTAGTGATTTTTTTTTTTCATTGTCAATTCTCATGTGAAATCCATTACCTTTAATGTGATAATTATCAGATTGCACGAGAGTCATTATGATTGGTCTCTTTAATCTTCTTGGCTGCTACTTAAGTCCCACCAGTTACCTCGTTACGTGTTCAATTAGAGCAGCTACAGCCTGATATCAGACTTCAGTGAAATTACAGGGTTCAGAACTGAAGGCTCGAGAATATGCAAAGCTCGAGTCATAATGTTGTCCAATGGAAAGCGCCGAGAAATTCATATTCAATTTCGGCTGCCATTTAAAACATGTTTTGGTTTGGATTCCCATTTTATAGTTTCAGGTCACACCACCCATCCTCTGCACACACTCACAGACTCACACACTCGTATGCTCACACTCAAACACACACAGATACACTCACACACACAAACAGACACACTCACACACACACAGATACACTCACACTCACACAGACACACTCAACCACACACAGATACACTCACACACACACAGACACACACACACATACGCACACACACTCATACAAACACACACACACACACTTACACACACATGCCCAGACACACACACACACACACACACTCTCACGCACCATTCTCCTTGCTTTAAACAGCCGTGGCTGAAGAGTGCAGCACTAGAGCCGTTTCTGAGGCTGCTCTGGGGCCTCAGCTTACAGTCAGCTTATGAAACTGCCAGATCGCATTTTCCATCTTATCAGTTAAAGCCACCGATACCAATGATACAAGGTCAGGAGCATGTCTCCAGGATTCACATTTCTCCTCCGCAGGACAGCTAAGGTCAAAACCTCTCTGTTTGCATGCGTGTTTGGAGCGGTTGCAACTCCACATCACCCCCTGGGGGGGCGGGGGGGGGGGGGGGGGGGCTTCAGCGCACAGAAAACCCACCTCACCTCTCTAATAAGCTCGGGCATAAAAATTTTAAATCCGACAGCAGCACTTTCGGCTAAGCCGCGGTTACATGTGCTGCACGTAGCGTTCAGCACGCTCCGCGCGTTCCCCGTGGACAACGTATTCACATTCAATTAACATAGTGTTGCATTTCACCACTAACCCCAATTAACTGGAGGCAAGCGAGTTTGCAATAATATATGCGTATCTCCATTATGTTTATGTGAAGGGGCACCTGACACCTTTCAGTGAATGCTAATTTGTTGTCAAAATTTGGAGGCTTCTGAGAATTTCCACGGAGGCCTGCACAGAATGTGGTATACGCTGGGTACAGGCTGTAGGTATACACATGTTTAATGCATCGCCAAGAGCTGATGCCTCTGTGAATACTCTGACTGATCCCTTTTCAGCCAAATGACTCATGGGATTGTTTTGGAGAGGGAAAAACAACCCGTGGTCCTGTCAGAAAGGCATAAAACGGAAAAAAAAAAAAAATCTAACTTTATAAATCGAGTTTTCTTTCGTGTTATCGCCGCAGTGAAAATAGTTTCTTTTCATAAAAAAAAATGTTTTCAGAATGTGTTCTAAACGTTTCAGCTTGACGACTCTGAGGGCTTTCACTGCAGCACTCGGAGCGAAGTTTCGCGTCTGAGGCAGACTTGCTTTCTCCTCGCAGGCCTGGCTCTTCTCCCCGGTAGAATGAATCACTGGAAAGGAGGGCGTTTCACGACGATGACCTCACAGTACCCCTGCGTTGCCCTGGAAACCTGTGCCACACGGTGACCCGCTCCCACTCAATCTCGTGAACCCTCTGCCGGTTCGAGGATAAAGACGGAAGGATGTGTGAGGTGTTTTGGGGTGGGGGGTGGGGGGTGGGGGGGTGGGGGGGGGGGGCGAAGAGTGAAGATTAAAAAAGTTTGGTTTCATCCGTTCACGCCACGAATGTCTCGCTCTCGCACAGGGACAAAGGGGAATGAAAAGGGAGGCTCGATCTGTGAAGGGATTGGAACGCCTGCGCGTCAAATTCACCACCAGGAAAAGTGTCTCGTTAATCGACACCTTTTGATTAACATCGGTACGTTTAAGGACAAGGCACTGGATGTTATTTCACTGCAGTTCGCCATTTAGAACATAGCCACAAAAATACGACTGACTGTCTACAGCTGGTACTGTTAGGATTTAAAATGGTAGGAGGGGAAAACTAAAAAAGACTTGTGATTTAGAGTTGTTATTTCATTTGCTAGCATCTTACTGATTGCAAACTGTGCCAAAGATAGATGATAGACATCCGGGATAACATTTTTTATGTTCTTTTACTTTTTTTAAGATTGTCAAGTTCTTATTTTGTAATACGACAACAACAAAAAAAAATAATCATTTTTTTCCCCCAGTTTCTACCTTGGCTGGGTCCACGTATGGCTACCAGTCTAATTATATAAGTGAATCAGTGATAATTAAGCATCAGTAAAATAAAGACTCATTGGCCAGAACAGCAGCTCATTGGCGATAACAGCAGCTCATTGGCCAGATAAGCAGCTCATTGGGCTGGCAGCCATTTTCCTATTTGGTTCATATGATAAACAGAAGAAGCGGATGTTCATTGTTAGTGCCACACAATTGAATCCCATTGAACTTCGAGATAAGTAATATTGCTCTAGGCTATTGAAAAGGCCTTGAAATTATAGTTAAGTGTTTCCGCATTGTGACTGTTATTTCTGTGTATCACTGCATCCATGTCAGTGTTCTTTCATAGCCAGTCATTGAAAATTACAGGTAGACATCCCAGAATGCTTTTCTACAAAGTAAAAAAAAAAAAAAAAAGAATGATTAAAACAAAGCATCAGCAAATTTGCCTGGTCATAAAATATAAAGCTGCGAGCTCAGGCCATGTTCAGAGGTCTGTCTTTTTTTTTTGTTTGTTTGTTTGTTTTGTTTTTTCTTATTGTCTCTCAGTTTTGTGTATTGAGTTACAAGCAAAGCATTAGCACCCTCTGTGGATTGTGTGATAAATACTAATTATAGTTCTCCTGCAACACGTCGTCATGTACGCAGCTCTGGATGCACGTCTCTTTAACGACTGCTTCTTTTATAGTACTTAACAAAAACAGTTTACAAGGAAATCAATATTGGGCAGTAAAAAGCTGTTTATTCTGTTCAGCTAAAGGCTGTAATCAGTGACTCTGTGTATTAACACACAAATGAAACACTGTGGGGAAATCAAAGCGCTTTACCGATACAAACTTCAAATGGCTGTGCGATCAACAATTTCCGCGGGCCTGGCTATATCTTAAAAAACACCTTTCCCCAGTCATTTGTTTTATTCCAGGGGCACCTTAACTCCCCCTGACCGGCAGTGGGGAATGTCAAACAGCTTCATCGCCTGCAGTTACCAGGCTGCGTTTAACTTGGAAGAGCCAACTGCAAGGCGTTCAGCTTGTGCGTGTGTGTGTGCGCATGTGTGTGTGCGTGCGTGTGTATGTGTGTGTGTATGTCTGTGTCTGTGTGTGTGTGTGTGTGTCTGCGTCTGTGTGTGTTTTGATGGCTGACAAATAATTACAAGTCAATTGTAGACTGCCACACAAAAAATCAAATCCCCATTTCTTCTGGTTTCTGTTCCTTTGTTCTCACTTGTCTGCAATGAATACCCTCGAGCACTAAAAAAAACAATAATCCCCACTGTCTCCAAGATCATTCACAGATGGATGTGTTCCATGTAAAAAAAATATGTATTTTAAGATTATTATTAAGATTTATTTAAAAAATATATAAATAGTAAATATGTGTATCATAAGTATTCATATACTTTGGAAACAGTGCTGAAATTCATTATGAAATGTACAATTTTGCCCGGCATTAGAAATACATTTGAAAATGAATTCTAATAATATATGTGAAATGTATTTAATTTTTTTCCATATGGGTTGTTTTGCCTGGAAATATTATTTTTAGTGCCTCTACTAGAGGTAGTCGATATGAGACGAATTACAATGGAGAACATGATTGCCATGGAGAAAAGTGATTTCACAAGCAAAGGAGGCTCCCGCACGTTTTCACAGGTGATTGGGCTCATCTCTCGTTGCACAGCCGTTGCTCACGCTTGAAGAGATCGTCCAAATAACTCACGACCGGCTAGGAAAAGACGAGAAGTTACCGCGATACGGCTCTCCTCTCCTGTAGACCCTGGTGTCGACCGTCCTCCCACGAACAGAAAGGACGCGCGGTGTGGCACAGAGTGTACGTGGGAGAACCTCCAATCAGCCTTCATTTTTTCCCATCGATAAAGTGTTGTTAAAGAAGGGGGCTTGTTTTTTGCAGTCTGTTCCAGTGTCATTTAAATGTGATCTAACTGACGGGAACTGATAGAACAGACCCCCCCCCCCCCCTGCTGTGTCATTTCCAATGAGTTTGTACGCGGTCATTATGAGCTACAGACAAGCAAGGCATAGCCACAGATTCATGGAAATGTCTCATTTAGAGAGGCATTTCAAGCTAGACGTCTGGATATTGTATGATATTAGGGAGGATTATATCAATGTAGCAATAATGCCTTTATTATGATGCCATTTGCAGAAGGCCAAGAGATGGCAGTTTTATACTGCCATTTGAGTTCAAGTTTTTTGGGGGTTTTTTTGCGGTTTCCATCTCTATTCATTTATTCCTGATAGTTTCAGTGGGTAAAAAATGAGTTAAAGATGACCCATCCTAACCTCGAACCAAGATCCAATCTCATTTTGCAGCTGGACTGCTGCGTAGAGGGTGTGACAAACCGAATGAGGGGTTTGCTTAGAATGTGAATGTCTTACCTTACTACCAATCAGGCCCAATGACCACCGCATGGCAGACTAATGGTCTATGCACAAAATAGCCTGGATGACATTAAATAAATTGGCATCCGCATGGACGCATCAAAAAGGTTAATCGCAGTAGAAATGTAGATGCAGTCATTGTTATTCACAGACAAATTTGGCAGGGTTTCTTTGGAAATGTATCCCTGATTACAGAATGCATACTAGTATAGGGACCGATGACCATAACAATATATGGAATATATACATATTTTTTCAGGGAAAACATTTTTTTTTAAGGCCTCAAATATATTTTTTAGCATTTGTACTATGGAATTCACAGTCTTGGCTTAGTTTCTCCACAATTTTAAATGAGTAATCACATGTTTTCAAAAGTTCCTATGGCTTCAATTACGTTTTAGGGCTCAACTTAGGGTTAGGGTTATGAAACGATAAGTCTGAGGGTCGAGGCAAGTTTACGGCTGTGTTCAGCAGGTTAAAGAAAGGTTAGGACATTGGTTCTTTTTTGATTTTGGACGAGCCAAAAATTTTGTATATACTAGTATAGGTACCTATGACCATAACAAGATATGGAATATATACATATTTTTTCAGGGAAAACTTTTTTTTTTAAGGCCTCAAATATATTTTTTAGCATTTGTACTATGGAATTCACAGTCTTGACTTAGTTTTTCCACAATTTTAAATGAGTAATCACATGTTTTCAAAAGTTCCTATGGCTTCAATTACGTTTTAGGGCTCAACTTAGGGTTAGGGTTATGAAAACGATAAGTCTGAGGGTCGAGGCAAGTTCACGGCTGTGTTCAGCAGGTTAAAGAAAGGTTAGGACATTGGTTCTTTTTTGATTTTGGAGGAGCCAAAAATTTTGTATATACTAGTATAGGTACCTATGACCATAACAAGACATGGAATATATACATATTTTTTCAGGGAAAACTTTTTTTTTTTTTAAGGCCTCAAATATATTTTTTAGCATTTGTACTATGGAATTCACAGTCTTGAATTAGTTTTTCCACAATTTTAAATGAGTAATCACATGTTTTCAAAAGTTCCTATGCCTTCAATTACGTTTTAGGGCTCAACTTAGGGTTAGGGTTATGAAAACGATAAGTCTGATGGTCGAGGCAAGTTTACGGCTGTGTTCAGCAGGTTAAAGAAAGGTTAGGACATTGGTTCTTTTTTGATTTTGGACGAGCCAAAAATTTTGTATATACTAGTATAGGTACCTATGACCATAACAAGATATGGAAAATACACATATTTTTTCAGGGAAAACTTTTTTTTTTTAAGGCCTCAAATATATTTTTTAGCATTTGTACTATGGAATTCACAGTCTTGACTTAGTTTCTCCACAATTTTAAATGAGTAATCACATGTTTTCAAAAGTTCCTAGGGCTTCAATTACGTTTTAGGGCTCAACTTAGGGTTAGGGTTATGAAAACGATAAGTCTGAGGGTCGAGGCAAGTTTACGGCTGTGTTCAGCAGGTTAAAGAAAGGTTAGGACATTGGTTCTTTTTTGATTTTGGACGAGCCAAAAATTTTGTATATACTAGTATAGGTACCTATGACCATAACAAGACATGGAATATATACATATTTTTTCAGGGAAAACTTTTTTTTTTTTAAGGCCTCAAATATATTTTTTAGCATTTGTACTATGGAATTCACAGTCTTGACTTAGTTTTTTCACAATTTTAAATGAGTAATCACATGTTTTCAAAAGTACCTAGGGCTTCAATTACATTTTAGGGCTCAACTTAGGGTTAGGGTTATGAAAACGATAAGTCTGAGGGTCGAGGCAAGTTTACGGCTGTGTTCAGCAGGTTAAAGAAAGGTTAGGACATTGGTTCTTTTTTGATTTTGGACGAGCCAAAAATTTTGTATATACTAGTATAGGTACCTGTGACCTTAACAAGATATGAAAAATATACATATTTTTTCAGGGAAAACATTTTTTTTTTTAAGGCCTCAAATATATTTTTTAGCATTTGTACTATGGAATTCACAGTCTTGACTTAGTTTCTCCACAATTTTAAATGAGTAATCACATGTTTTCAAAAGTTCCTATGGCTTCAATTACGTTTTAGGGCTCAACTTAGGGTTAGGGTTATGAAAACGATAAGTCTGAGGGTCGAGGCAAGTTTACGGCTGTGTTCAGCAGGTTAAAGAAAGGTTAGGACATTGGTTCTTTTTGATTTTGGACGAGCCAAAAATTTTGTATATACTAGTATAGGTACCTATGACCATAACAAGATATGGAAAATATACATATTTTTTCAGGGAAAACATTTTTTTTTTTTAAGGCCTCAAATATATTTTTTAGCATTTGTACTATGGAATTCACAGTCTTGACTTAGTTTCTCCACAATTTTAAATGAGTAATCACATGTTTTCAAAAGTTCCTAGGGCTTCAATTACGTTTTAGGGCTCAACTTAGGGTTAGGGTTATGAAAACGATAAGTCTGAGGGTCGAGGCAAGTTTACGGCTGTGTTCAGCAGGTTAAAGAAAGGTTAGGACATTGGTTCTTTTTTGATTTTGGACGAGCCAAAAATTTTGTATATACTAGTATAGGTACCTATGGCCATAACAATATATGGAAAATATACATATTTTTTCAGGGAAAACATTTTTTTTTTTAAGGCCTCAAATATATTTTTTAGCATTTGTACTATGGAATTCACAGTCTTGACTTAGTTTCTCCACAATTTTAAATGAGTAATCACATGTTTTCAAAAGTTCCTATGGCTTCAATTACGTTTTAGGGCTCAACTTAGGGTTAGGGTTATGAAAACGATAAGTCTGAGGGTCGAGGCAAGTTTACGGCTGTGTTCAGCAGGTTAAAGAAAGGTTAGGACATTGGTTCTTTTTTGATTTTGGACGAGCCAAAAATTTTGTATATACTAGTATAGGTACCTATGACCATAACAAGATATGGAAAATATACATATTTTTTCAGGGAAAACATTTTTTTTTTTAAGGCCTCAAATATATTTTTTAGCATTTGTACTATGGAATTCACAGTCTTGACTTAGTTTCTCCACAATTTTAAATGAGTAATCACATGTTTTCAAAAGTACCTAGGGCTTCAATTACATTTTAGGGCTCAACTTAGGGTTAGGGTTATGAAAACGATAAGTCTGAGGGTCGAGGCAAGTTTACGGCTGTGTTCAGCAGGTTAAAGAAAGGTTAGGACATTGGTTCTTTTTTGATTTTGGACGAGCCAAAAATTTTGTATATACTAGTATAGGTACCTGTGACCTTAACAAGATATGAAAAATATACATATTTTTTCAGGGAAAACATTTTTTTTTTTAAGGCCTCAAATATATTTTTTAGCATTTGTACTATGGAATTCACAGTCTTGACTTAGTTTCTCCACAATTTTAAATGAGTAATCACATGTTTTCAAAAGTTCCTAGGGCTTCAATTACGTTTTAGGGCTCAACTTAGGGTTAGGGTTATGACAACGATAAGTCTGAGGGTCGAGGCAAGTTTACGGCTGTGTTCAGCAGGTTAAAGAAAGGTTAGGACATTGGTTCTTTTTTTATTTTGGACGAGCCAAAAATTTTGTATATACTAGTATAGGTACCTATGACCATAACAAGATATGGAAAATAGACATATTTTTTCAGGGAAAACATTTTTTTTTTAAGGCCTCAAATATATTTTTTAGCATTTGTACTATGGAATTCACAGTCTTGACTTAGTTTCTCCACAATTTTAAATGAGTAATCACATGTTTTCAAAAGTTCCTAGGGCTTCAATTACGTTTTAGGGCTCAACTTAGGGTTAGGGTTATGAAAACGATAAGTCTGAGGGTCGAGGCAAGTTAACGGCTGTGTTCAGCAGGTTAAAGAAAGGTTAGGACATTGGTTCTTTTTTGATTTTGGACGAGCCAAAAATTTTGTATATACTAGTATAGGTACCTATGACCATAACAAGATATGGAAAATATACATATTTTTTCAGGGAAAACATTTTTTTTTTTAAGGCCTCAAATATATTTTTTAGCATTTGTACTATGGAATTCACAGTCTTGACTTAGTTTCTCCACAATTTTAAATGAGTAATCACATGTTTTCAAAAGTTCCTAGGGCTTCAATTACGTTTTAGGGCTCAACTTAGGGTTAGGGTTATGAAAACGATAAGTCTGAGGGTCGAGGCAAGTTTACGGCTGTGTTCAGCAGGTTAAAGAAAGGTTAGGACATTGGTTCTTTTTTGATTTTGGACGAGCCAAAAATTTTGTATATACTAGTATAGGTACCTATGGCCATAACAATATATGGAAAATATACATATTTTTTCAGGGAAAACATTTTTTTTTTTAAGGCCTCAAATATATTTTTTAGCATTTGTACTATGGAATTCACAGTCTTGACTTAGTTTCTCCACAATTTTAAATGAGTAATCACATGTTTTCAAAAGTTCCTATGGCTTCAATTACGTTTTAGGGCTCAACTTAGGGTTAGGGTTATGAAAACGATAAGTCTGAGGGTCGAGGCAAGTTTACGGCTGTGTTCAGCAGGTTAAAGAAAGGTTAGGACATTGGTTCTTTTTTGATTTTGGACGAGCCAAAAATTTTGTATATACTAGTATAGGTACCTATGACCATAACAAGATATGGAAAATATACATATTTTTTCAGGGAAAACATTTTTTTTTTTAAGGCCTCAAATATATTTTTTAGCATTTGTACTATGGAATTCACAGTCTTGACTTAGTTTCTCCACAATTTTAAATGAGTAATCACATGTTTTCAAAAGTTCCTAGGGCTTCAATTACGTTTTAGGGCTCAACTTAGGGTTAGGGTTATGAAAACGATAAGTCTGAGGGTCGAGGCAAGTTTACGGCTGTGTTCAGCAGGTTAAAGAAAGGTTAGGACATTGGTTCTTTTTTGATTTTGGACGAGCCAAAAATTTTGTATATACTAGTATAGGTACCTGTGACCTTAACAAGATATGAAAAATATACATATTTTTTCAGGGAAAACATTTTTTTTTTTTAAGGCCTCAAATATATTTTTTAGCATTTGTACTATGGAATTCACAGTCTTGACTTAGTTTCTCCACAATTTTAAATGAGTAATCACATGTTTTCAAAAGTTCCTAGGGCTTCAATTACGTTTTAGGGCTCAACTTAGGGTTAGGGTTATGAAAACGATAAGTCTGAGGGTCGAGGCAAGTTTACGGCTGTGTTCAGCAGGTTAAAGAAAGGTTAGGACATTGGTTCTTTTTTGATTTTGGACGAGCCAAAAATTTTGTATTTCTTAGCCCTGTGTAGTTCCTAATACACACAGTTATATTGCTCAAACCAGACCTGCTTACGCTCAGAACTGTTTTGGGATTATTTGCTGAACCTGATTTGCATCATAACATGCCCAGCTGTGTACATGTCTACTGGATAAAAGCTTCTGCTAAATAAATGTAATGTAATGTCAGAGGTGTCATGTACGTTTGACACATAAAATGTCGATTACACACACTTTGCAGGTTTGCATGTGCAAACTTGTTCCCATATGTTTAATATGTTTAATATGGCCCAGGTCTCTATAAAATGCCTTAGACAACTTGCCTGGAAATTGTGCCCAGTACTTCTACTGCAAATGACCTTCCTAGACCCATGACAACCACTTTTAAGGGGAAGGAAACCGCTAGAAAAAGAAATAAATCATTCTGCTGGTCCCAGAGCCTCGAGGACAGCGAGGGTTGGGGGTGCATGAACTTACTAAGGACAGGGAGAAAGTCCACATTCCCATGGCTTCTACACGACCACCAAACTCCACAAGAAAGTGTGCCCCCTATCTGTGGTGGTATGGAATGCGGCTCGGTCAGGCTCTGTGCTGCTCCTGGTAAGGATAACTCCTCCTGCTCTCTGACTTGCAATGGCGGAGCTGTCCGGTGCTGAAGAAGAGGAATACCGTCTGAAAGGAACAACGTCAGTGCGTTGCCGTCTCAGTCCGTGATCACAGAGAAAAAACAAACAGAATGTCCGGTGTAATAGGGAGAGAAATCCTCCTCTCTTCTGGAGCCTACAGGGCCTAGTTTTTCTTTTTTTCAGTCGTTCTCTCTGCAGATACAGATACAGCAGTTATATAATCTAACTGTTGACTACTCAGGCCAGTAGAGGACAGGTTTCTCTTCCATGCTGGATTTCTTGGCACTTTTACATTTTTTCACACTTTCAAACTGAGTTTTTTTTTTTCCAACTGGAGTTTTTCTGTGTCTGTGTGAGTGTGAGTGTGTGTGTGGGGGGGGGGGGGGGGGGGCAAGGCCTTGGGGATGTTGCCCGTGAAAGGTCTTTAGGACAGCATCTCTTAAAAGCACTATCCAAATAAAATTCAGCTGGATTGAACTGAACTAAAATGAGAGATACCGCAGCTGAGGACCTGGAATGACCAAATTCCCTGCTCGTTCGACCGTGCGGAGCAATCCCCAAGTTCCCGGCGATAAGAGGCACAGACATAACCCCCCCCTCCGCCTACCGCCACCTCCCATCCCCTGGCCTAAAAACCTGTCAGATGCCTAAATGGAACCTGCATAGAGTAGGAAGAAAAGGTCGAATTTTACCAGTTTGTCTTTTTAATTTGTTTTTACTGAACCTAAGTGCGGATTAAAGATACCTCTGCGAGACTAACTCTGGTTTGTCAGGTTCTCCATCGTTCAGCATGGTCTCACGTGACACTTCACCTCCCCAAGGCCTGTTAAACCACCCTCATGACACTGCTGTGTATCCCGTTACGGGCTTGTTATCCATCATTATGCTTTGTTACTCCCAGCCCTGTGCACATGCAGTTACTGTTCAGTAATATTGTGTGAATATTATGTGTAATTTAGAGCGTTGCCTATCAAGATCTAGTGAAGTAAATTGCTTACAGAATTAAAAGCCTATTTGTTTGTTCCTGCTTTGTATTTTGGTTTTATTGTTTAGTTTATTTTTTTTTGGTTTTTTTTCTGCATATGAGCAATTCTTTCTCAATTTCCAAATTAAGTGCCTTCTTCTTGTGTCCCACAATGCGAGAGACGATCGGTGTTAATAATTCCTGAGAGAAGCTTTCAGCACGTGGTCACTTTATTAAATTCTATCTTTGTGCTTTTTTCTTTAAAAAAAAATGGTCTGCATAAGTAATTTTTTCCTTTATCTTTTCCCCCAAGCAGGTAACTTTGACTACTTCATCCACCATAATGTGAAATTGAATTTGACATGTCTTTGATGCGACTCCTGGTCCCATCAATAATGTCATTTCATTAACAGGCTTTGTGAAGTTCTGCTATTTCACTTGATAGCTAAAGGAAGAAAAAAACGAAGAAAAAAAAAAACAATTCAGCTCACGTACTTTTCCGGGGTTAGCCGCAGAATAAATTAAACCATAAATGAAAAGGGGGATTCTTCCAACTGCCTCCTAATACGGTTTGATGCTTTCTTCAATAGCCAAGGGTCCGAGGGCTGCCCTCCAACGCCCCCACAATTCCCGGTTGCATTCGCCCCGCGTCGTCCCGCCACAGACGACCGCCTCGCGGGCCTGTCAGTCACAGCTTACGTCTGCGGTCTCTGGGGTGCCGTGGGGAGGCTTTCCTCTGTCGGCTCGCTCGACGGACACTGGGCTTACCGACGTGTCCAACAGATCTCCCCTCCGAGCGAATGGAGTCTTATTTTTCCCCCACAAACTCACTTCAGTTTATCTTTCTTTTTTATATATATATATATATATATATCTCATTGAAAAGCTAAGATGAAAGTGTGCACTGGTAACAAGACAGGTCCCCAATCTTTCCTCTCGCTCTCTCTCTCTCTCTCTCCGATCTGTCAGTGTGCTGTTGTCGCTCAGTCTGTTCTCAACCCGGCCAATGATGAGATCACGAGTTCAGGTCAATGTGAGCTGTGCAGTCTTTCACCTGAGGCCAATTAAATCTGACCGAACCCCAGGCTCTCTGTCGGGAACTCTGTCAGGTCAGCGCGATCGTGTCGGTCAATCCTCCTAACGCGCCACGCCGCCGTCCGATGACGTTTGTCGTGTTTTTCGAGAGAAAAGGGGCTGGAAGCTATCCGTCCGTACGCCTGAGCGATTCTCAGACTTGGAAAGAAAAGCGTCCGTTTCATGAACCCCGATGGGTCGGCAGTTCACAGAAGCAGAAGCGACAAACCCTCCGTTGCCCTCTCTGAGCGTCTTCCTTATAGCATGCCCTCTGGTTTGAATCAGAAGGAAGCCTTTGTTAATAACCCCTGTTCTGTATTGAATTCTATTTCGCGTTTGTGTAAAATGTCTGTGGTCGCACTGGAACCCGGGGCTCTGCAATATAAGAGAAGAGTTTGTATTGGGCAATTGGAAGAGAAATTAATTTAATCTCTCTCTAGCTGTAACGCAAATAAGTGGCAAGACCCTACACAGGAAACACTCCTGGAGGATGAGTTTACACGAAAGGTTGCGAAAGGTTTGCTGCTGTGTTCGGATTTCAACTCTGGGTTGCTCTTCGTAACAAACCCTCCCCGACTCCTTTTAATTTATGCAATGCCAAGATGATGAGGGAGGGTTGGTATTGCTGCTTAAATCTCCCCTGCGGGCTGACTTCCCTGTGATAACCTTGGTGCTCTTCATTATTCCTGCAGGAGTGGACATTTATTAGACATCATAAATTTGGGGGGGGGGGGGGGGGGGGGGGGGTACGGCGGTGCAGTGGTTAGCACTGTTGCCTCACAAGAAGCGGGTTCCGGGTTCGGGTTCGAGTTCAAGCCAGCTCTGATCCTCTCTGTGCTGGGGGTTGCATTTTCTCCCCATGCTCACATGGACTTCTGGTTTTCTCCCACTGTTCAGAAAATATGTAGCCTGGGGTCTACAGATGAAAATTAGCCTCTCCGGCAAACTCTGGCATTTACAGAAATGTTATTAATGTGCACTGACTCTAGCAAATAAAATTAATTAGGTACACTGACGCTGTATCCCTGAACCTGTGGTTTCAGCATATGGGCCTGTGCTGAAGTCGAGATATTTCACACACAGTTGCAAAAATGAAAATAATAATAATAATGTTTATTTTTTTCCCATCATCTTTGATGAATATACTTTTTATTTCATTCAGCATATAGGAGGCTCAGCACATACTCAGTTTCATGACTAGAAAGGGTTCCCTGTGGAGCGTGCTGTTGATAATACTGTAGAACAGTGCGACTGGTCGATAAGGATAACCTCGACATGTCCATGGGCCGGAGCGAAATGACACGAACGTCAATGGCTGAAGGCCTGGAGTCAGCACTCAATAGCCCGACCTCAGCTGTCATTATCAATGCCCCGGTCAATCAGACGCGGTGCCGCGTGTGAAGGGATGCTGGGTGGTACATACAACTGATGCAATCGCAATGGGTGGGTGGCAGAAGCACACAGTGCTAATTAGTCACCCTAAAAAATAAACTAATTTGACAAGAAGAACTCTACTCTACTCTACTCTACTCTACTATACTATACTATACTATATATAGTGTATATATAGTATAGTATAGTATAGTATGCTTCCTTTTTTTTCCCCAGGGTGATATTTAGTTTCATATGTGAACCTGGGGTGCCCAACACGCAGCCAACGGCTTCAAACTTAACAATTTATCTTAATGCCCCCCCCACCCCACCCCACCCCACCTCACACAACCACCCGACACCACCCACCCACCCCCTGTCTTGCGACCGACCTAACAAATTGGTCAGTGAAAACTTCCATTTTGGCCTTTTGAGGTTAATCAACTCCATACGTCTGATGACACCTCATTTATTCTGTCCGCGGCCCGCAATTTGTCTTCCCCCCCGACTTTGAAAGCAAACGTGCGCAATCGCACATTTTTTTCTCCTTGGCCGAGACTCAGTGTAGCAGGTTAAAGTCTGAAGTGATTGAATATCTCTTCTGAGAAGAGGCAATCACACAATCTTACCTCCTCGTTGCTTTAAAAAAATATATAATTTCAGCTACTTTGTGAGTTTCATAACGACTCGCCATCCCTAAGTAACATGAGGCCAAATATAAGTGTTTTGCCCCCTTTGTTTCTCCAAAGAGATAACTGCCATTTTAGATCGATAATTGCAATTTTATTGTCTTTTTAAAATGTATTTTATTCTATTGAGCAGAGGCAGTCGACTCCGCAGGGATATACCGGATTTTTCTTTTGGAAACACTTTTCTTTTTCTTCACAAATGTATTTTGTCCCTTCTGGGGGGGGATAAAACAGCATTTGGACTTTTGTAACTCCTCCTTGAAAATTGAAATTGTATCTTATGTATACAGATGAGCTCCGAGCAGGAATGCCGCGACGGCTGAGATGGATTGGCTGGCCTTTTTGCCTTTCCGCGATTGGCTGTCGCTATTACAGGAGCTGGCAATCTAGTATCATGGCCGGGTGTGACATAAACTCATTCTGTTTGGGTCACTTTCGCAATATTCTTTTTTCTTTTTTTTTTTTTTTTTGAGAGAGATGTACCGATATTATTGTATGCAACTGCACTCGACACAAGTACTCCTGGATGTCCTATGCCATATCTAGCTTGCATAGGGCATATCCTAAAGCGTCTACATTTCACACAAAAAAACAAGTATATGTTTGAAGTCACGTCTGTCTATTTGACCCAAATTCCACATGATGCGCAGGAGGAACGGTGAGAGTGAGCGCCTCTTCATTTTTAAGGATGACTTTCTCCGGTTGACCAAAAACGAATGCAATTTGAAATGTATAACCATATTGAATTGCTTACCATTTCATTTCCAAAGTGATTTAAGGCAGTATTGTCACGTGCACGGGGTGAGCTCGAAAGAGTGTGTGTGCGTGTGTGTCTGCGTGCATCCATGCATGTGTGCATGCATGCTAGCAAGTACGCTAGCCTATGTGTGCCAATGCTCGAGTTCTTTCTTCGCTCAATGTCTGAGGCATCCAACATATTCAAATCTATGCAGGGTTAGTTTTACTCAAACGCTGAACTTCACACAACAGGCGAAAAAGATAAATAATAAAAACACTGCTTCCTGCATATGGTACTTCAGCCGTATCGGGAAAACACGACACGAGAAGAGTCAAAACTTGTGTCGCGGCAAAAAAAACCGTGCGGTCGGAAAGCGACAGCCGCCCAAACTACCGAGACAGCCGCCGCGCGCTCAACGAGGAAGCTTCACGCCGGCTGCGTCCGAGGAGGGAACGCGAGGTCACGCGCTCTTTTTCCGCAGTCCCCTCGAATGCTCCTCTCCTGACCGACGCCTGCCGGCGGGAGGCCGGAGAGGTCCGATACGCGCTGAAATATTTACGTCCGCTTGGCGTGTCCCAAAAATAGCCCGGGGGGAGCGTCCGTTACGTTGTTGGGTGCGGCGCCGCTTAAGGCTGCACTTCCCACAGATTTGGCTGAGCGCCAAAAGAGGGCGCGGTCTCTTGGCCTTCGCCCATGAACTTACCGTGGCCTGATTCCTTCATTCCGAGTGTTTTTGTCGCCAAAGCCTCTCGTCTTTTCGGGTTCCAAAAAATCTTATTTACTGACCCAGGTGGGGGGGGGGGGAGGGGTGTCTGAGACATCAGATGCGGATTTAAGCATGAGGTCTGGGAAGTGGGACCCTTTTGCTCTGTCGCGTTCGCAGAGGAATCGAGTCATCCAAGAAAAGGATCCCTGCTGCAGTATTGCCTCATTCATTAAATGCTGACATTTTGCATTTTTGTTTTCTAATGCAAATGATTGCGCTAATACCCCCCCATTTTAGACAGCCTTCTGATCGCCAGCTCGCTAACGTTGGCTACCAAATGGCTAGCTTTTGCCAAAGAGCTGAATAAAAAAATGTTCAAAAAGCAAACTGTGGTAGATGGCAGATGGCCTAGATTACATTTCCTGTCACTCAATAACACCAGTTACCAAAAAATATTCTGTCGTGTAGATTTAATTTTTATTCCTTATTTCACGGTCCCATTGGAAAAAAGATTATTATTTATTTATTTATTTCCCACCAATTGCAGGGCTCTTGTTAAGGCTCTCCAACCACTTGTTAAGGTGCACAGGCTGTATAATAACTCTTTGAGAAATACTTGATTTAATCAAGGGTTATTAAATCCTTTATCAAGCTTTTTTTTTATCTTGGCGTAATTAATCAGCTAGAAAGGTCACGGAACAGGAAGATTTAGACAGCAAGCGAAATAGCATTACGCTTAACTGTGATGCAATCATCTCCACGTTATCTGCTACACAAGGCACTCCATGGTTTCCCCAGCTCATTATTGCTAATAATTAAGGCGATATCCCATTACGTTTATATTTCCAAGCATGCCAATAATACAGTATTTAATTATATATCCAACAGAGATGAAAGTATGGCAAGAATTATTATAACCGTTGAATTTAATTTCTAGGATTGTTCCGGAAAATATTCAGCAGTAATAGTCCAAATGTATGCTCTAATGTGCATTTACTTCTCCAGTGCTCAAGCCTCAAAACTTTTAAAAATGATTTATAGTAGTGCTATTTTTAAACCGTGAAAGGTCTGCTCAACCAGGCGATAAAGGGGTAATTAAATCAAATGTGTTTTTTTTTTCTTTTATTTTTGATGATCGTGTGAAGTGGAAAAAGCACTTTATTGGGTGACAAAGCTAAGAACTAATGTTGATTGAATCCGGGCCAAAGACAAAACAAGGGACAGGAAAGAAAGGTCAGCAAGTCTATTCACATGATGAATACTGTGTCATCACTGATAGCACAGAAAGCTTTGTTGGTAGATGTTGAATAGCAATCCTACCCTCCCTATTTTTTCACGTTGTCAGTGACTGTGAAGGCTCGAAACACGGTGATGCCAACTGGTCCATCCACATGGTCCAAAAATACTTTTTAAATAAACACTTGCAATCAAACCCCATCCATCCTTCCATATCTAACCTACTTAATCCTGGTCAGGGGGTTCTGGAGCCTATCCCAGCATGCATTGGGCGAGAGCCAGGAATAAACCCTGGACAGGCCGCCATCGCAGGCACACACACACCATTCATTCACTCACACACTCATACCTATGGGAAATTTAGTCTTCAATTAGCCATACCTGCATATTTCTGGACTGTGGGAGGAAGCCGGAGTACCCGGAGGAAAACCACGCAGACACAGGAAGAACATGCAAACTCCACACAGAGAAGGCCCCGGGCCAAATCGAGGGCCTTCTTTCTGCGAGGCGACAGTGCCACCCACTGCACCACCGTGCCGCCCAGTGCAATCAAAACACTCTGGTAAAACCCTGCAAAAGGCAATGGCAAAACAAAAACTATATTTCCTGTGTTCTTTACTGACTTATTTAATTTTTGGTTTCGTTCATTGCGTTTTGTAGGGAATCCAGAGGAGAGAGAACTACGTAAGTTTTTGTTTATTTCATTTGCCTGCGACTGCCGTTGGGTGTTTCTTTATAAACAAAATGGCCGTATGCAGAGAAGGGGATTGAATGCCCTGCGCCTGCCCTAGGCTTAGCGAGGTATACACGATATATATCACCTTCGTGTGACTCGTGTGAGCCCCGGGTTCCGTGCCCCGCTTGGTAATCAGGAACACAAGCAGCCCTGCAGTACCGACCGGCAAAGCCCCCGACACCTCTGTTTAACAGCACTGGCTCCTAAAGGCTTCCTGGCGCAGATCAATGTGGGCCGAAATGAAAATAACTGACGTGCCCACAATTCCAGTTCAACTTGAAAATGTAATGTTGATTTTTTTTTTTTTTTTCGTGGGTAGGGAGGCTCGGATTGGCGTTTGCTTTGTATCCGCGGAACGAATGAGAGGACTATTCAGGTGCGCTGACAAGAAACGGTCCTCTCATCTTGACACAGTATAGTCATCATGTCAGATCAAAATGATCCTGCCGTCCTGGAAAGGCCACACAATCAACAGGGCACTTTAGACTGACAGCGATTGGTTTTTTTTCCCTCAGCTGACAGTAAGTCAATGGAGCTGAGAGGGGATGAAATCTCTGAATCTTAAAGAATATTATTCATTTGCTTATTTATTTATTTATTTATTTATTGAAAATCCAACAAAGTGTTGCATACTAGCAAGTCATTTATGGTATCTGAACAATTTCCAGGACTGTTTTACATCAGTTGCAGGCATTTGACTAGAACCGTTCATCTGATGATGTCTGGTTAATCAAGTCTCTCTCTGTGGGCCAAAAAACCTACATCTAAGCAGGTTTCAGCACAACTTATTTTTCTTTTGCAACCAGAGAATAACAACCTCATAGTTTTTCATATTAAATGAAACAATTAAAAATCATGTTGACCTGGCTTTTGCCTTCTTATAAACCCGGAAACATTAACTTCTCCTCAAGATGTTTTTGTGTCATTGGGTCAGCCGGGTCAAAGAAGGTTCACCACAGAGTGTTAGCATAATGTCCTACTGGGTCATGCTCATGTACAGGAATAGTCAGGCGTAGCATGAAAATTCTAACCATGATAAAAAGTAAAATATCAGCGCTGCCTCCAGCGAATCAGAGTTCATTTGCATAGCACCCATCCGGCTTTCCACATTTAATGAAATATTATTATCCCGTTACACACACACTGAGCGTGCCTGCATCAATCAGAGCCCGCGGTTCGCAAAATGCGAATACTCGGCACGAGAGAATAATCTTTCAGATGCGTGCGCTTTCGCGGCTGCCCGTGAATCCGAGGAATCCACCAAACGGGGTCATTCCCATGTTCCCAGGGTCCTATGTTCCCCAGATTTATATGGCACATAATGGGAACATGACAAAGGGTCCTATGTTCCCAGGGTCCCATGTTCCCAGGGTCCTATGTTCCCCAGATTTATATGGCACATAATGGGAACATGACAAAGGGTCTTATGTTCCCAGGGTCCTATGTTCCCAGGGTCCCATGTTCCCAGGGTCCTATGTTCCCCAGATTTATATGACACATAATGGGAACATGACAAAGGGTCCTATGTTCCCAGGGTTCTATGTTCCCCACCTCTGCATATGTGATCTCCCAGGGTCCTATGTTCCCCAGCTCTATATAATTAAATAAAATTATAACCATTGGTTTTGTTGTGTTTATATAGCTGTTTTGAAGCCTTGTTCCAATAAAAAAAAACCTGGATAATATTTATGAAATATTTTAACTTGAAACGGGTCAAATATGACCCGAACACAATAGGAGGGTTAATGTGTGTTAACAGAATATTGAACTGGGGAACATAGGACCCTGGGAACATAGCACCATGGGAACTTAGGACCCTGGGAACATAGGACCCTGGGAACATAGGACCATGGGAACTTAGGACCCTGGGAACATAGGACCCTGGGAACTTAGGACCCTGGGAACATAGGACCATGGGAACATAGGACCCTGGGAACTTAGGACCCTGGGAACATAGGACCGTGGGAACTTAGGACCCTGGGAACATAGGACCCTGGGAACATAGCACCATGGGAACTTAGGACCCTGGGAACATAGATACGTTCCCCGCTGAACAATCTGCGCTGCAAGCCCGCACAGCGAGACGCGATAAATTAAAGTCCAGATAAACCGAACAGCGTGTGGAATCGTGTCTGGTTGTTTTAGTGCACCAGTAATGTAGAAAATATGAGATATATATATAAGATGTATCTATTGATTTCCTGGAGAATATACGCTCTGTGTATGTGACGAGGAGCCTAAAGGTACATCACAGAGACGGCCTCTCACCATAATACGTCGTTGCCCAGTCATTACCAGACATAAATGTGTGTTAATGTGCATTGTGATAAATCATTACCAAATTGCTGTCATGTCACAAACAGGCATAAATATGTGAGGTTAGATATATAGCTGACATAAACTAGCATGGCGGTAGTAAAGAAATAAGTTCAACGGTAAAGCTCGTAACTGCCAAAGCCTTTTGGGGGAATGTGCTATTCCTGACTGAATCAATATTTTTCATGCATGAGACACACCAGTTCATCCGTGACACAGATGAGTGTCCTAGCTGTGTGTGTGCTGAATGGTAATTTCGTTTGCCATTGCAGTGACAGTGCCAACATTGACCTCCAAGTGTAAGCAGGACTGGTTATTTCCGCAAGCTTTCCCTGATTTTTTTTTATGAGGTACTTAACACAACGGCCGTCTTGGTGTGTCCTTAATTAGATTGCAAGAAAATCTGATTATGAAGCGTGCTATTATTTTCACAAATGGGATAGAAAGATGGCCGTTTGTGGTCATAAAATGAAATTAAGCAGGTCATTAAACATTTCTTTTTTAAATGTGGCATGTTTTTTAAAAAATAATTGAATCGTTGCTCATGGTGGCATCAGTTAACTGTGTCAAGGCAAACCCAGCCTGGGGTTGAAAGGGATCCGTTTCTAATGTGTTTGCAGGCGCAAATCCTCCATAAAATGTACAGCAAGTGCAAAGCATGTTCATGGAACCATAAAATTACGGTGAAAACGATTTCTGATTTAAATATGTGCCCATATAAATGACATATTATTATTAGTCTGGAGTGTATCACACATGAGCCATGGCATCTTTTGTGGTCTGTTTATTACAAATAATTGCAAATTAAGGCTGTTTATCTAGAGTGAATTTTAATATATACAATAAATATCTGAAGCATTCAAAATGTCGTGTTTATCTGATATGAATGAAAATTGTATGTCATCGTCAGCACATGAATAGATTCCTCATCAAAAACCGAACGGCATTGTTTTTATGTGCGTACAGTTTTTGAACGGGGGTTCTGCTACTGAAACTAGTAAAAATGTTTTTTTTTTTTTTAAACGAACGTATAGACTCCTACAGACTGTTATAGATCCCTCTGTCCGCTGAGGAGGTATATAGACATCAGACCTGAATAAAATCTGTAATTGTAGAGTACTGTTAGCAAACGCAATTTACAGTCGCCGTGGCTGTTTTTTTCTGTTAAAGGAATTGGATCGGGGGGGGGGGGGGGGGGGGGGGGGCGATGATTCCTCCGCGTTATCACCACCACTTCATCAGACCCGCACCGCGCTCGCGTTCAGCCGACATTTGGCCAGGGTTTCACCGATCGATCGCTCCGCATAAGGCCCGAAAGCCCGCGTACCTCTCGAGGTTAGGGGAAGAACACAAGACTGAGCTAAACGGACAAATCTAGAAAACGTGAAGTTTCCCCCCGCTTTGAAAATAGAGCTTGTCTAATTAACGTGAAACCCCTGGGTTTTTAGCATTGTAGCGTGCCATCATTTTATTAGTAATATTGCAGCTGATCGCCAATTTTAGTGTGTATGTGAGTAGAAAACGTTTTTATTTAGATACATGAACACTTCTGTGCGTACGTTTTTAAAAATTGAAATCTTAGACCCTGAAAAAAAGCCTTTTTTTTTGCATAGGAAAAAATAAATTCCCCATAAATATGAATGACCTTTGAAAGGTCCTAGAAGTGCTGAACAGCATTCTATAACAGGGTACAGCAAAATGATTCGAAAGTGGAACTTGAAGAAAGATTTTAAAAAAGGATAACTTTCTTTCAGGTCCACTTTCAAATAACTGAAGGTACGTTGCATCTATTTTCAATGCTTATCTTCACAACAGAGCTGTAAGTTTGTTTCGTGAAGTTGGTTAGAAAGATGCAAAAAGTTCAGACAAAAAGTCACACATACATACACACAAACATTTAGAATATGAAGGCAATGAATTGTGATAAATTAATGGTAAAACAAGTCTGTCTGGGGTTCGTGTTGATGTTATTTAACTTGTTTTAGACGCACGGTCACTGTGCAGAGCGTTCTGTTCCCGTAAGCCATGATGATGAAAGACGAAAATGAAGTTAACGGGGGGAAGAGAGGCTGTGCTGTTCTTAATCAGCTCCCTGAATAAAGCGGATCGCCTGCGTCATGGAAGGAGATACTGGGACAGAGACGGGGGGCCCCTGTCCTAATTTACACACTGCACACCGCTGGGGGGGTGGTGGTGGGGGGAGTTTCTGCACTGCGGGGCCCATGAGGAGCCAGGGGAAAGGTACGCACGCTGTCCCGAATTAACCTCAACATCCTCGTTCCCTCCTTTCCTCTAAACCGCTATCTGGTTGCTTTTCTGGCTTTTTAAAAAGAAAATATCACAAAGCAGGTACGCTGTTGCGAGTAAACACAGGCCTCTATTCAGTGGAACGGAAATCTTCATCCATTTTGTTTCTGAGTGTGGCAATTTCCTCGAATCAAAGTAAATGTGGCATGTGATTAAAAAACGGTATAGTTAGTGAGCTGTGTTATAGAGAAAGTGATTTATGGTCGGGTTAAATATCGGCCTTACTTGCTTAGAAGTGCTATAAGGAAGGCACTTAGAATGCTTGTTTATATATACTTATCTATTCATGTTTTAAGTGTTTTTGCGTTAAAATCTTTTCAGTAAGAAGTATTGATAATACATACATCATACTGGATATTAATTTACTTTAAAATAAATGGCAGAGCACTCATTTAAAATGTTTTGAAGACATACCGTGTAATTAAAAGTGTTACGTAGGTTTATTTTCCCATCTCTATTCAGAAAAGTACTGACAATTCATGTATCATATTGCATATTAATTTACTTAAAAATAAATAACTTAAAACATAACTTTAAAATGTTATGTACACATACTGTGTAATTAAAAGTGTGTTAAGTACGTTTAAAGCTGTGGTCTCAAACTCAGTGCCATGGAGGGCCGTGTGTATGCAGGTTTTTATTCCAGCCTCAGATCTTGATTATATATTTAGTTCAATTACTTGCTGAATTAGGGATGCATAGTTTGCACGTAATGGTGACCCGACGTCTATGGTGACCCGCATTGTCTAAATGAAAACTTGCTTATGTTCTGTGCTTCAATGCAGTTAAACGCATATGGCCGAATGAGTAATTGGGCTCAATTAAGGCAGCATTAATTGGTGGGAATGAAAACCTGCGTACACTCAGCCCTCCATGGCAACGAGTTTGAGACCTTTGGTTTAAATCGTGTTAAGCAGGTTTATTTTCAGTGTGTTAAGTAGGTTTAAAGCGTGTTAAGTGGGTTTGTTTTCCGCTGAACGCTATGTGGCGGTCCCTGAGAGCGAGTGAGGTGGGCCAGGCTCTGGAAGGCAGGCGGGACTGGTGCCCCTGCCAGCTGAACCGGGCCGAGCCTCTGATTACGCGGCATCTGCTGCGCGTTATCGTCTCATTGACTCTGGACCGGGAGGATGCCCGCGGGAGGCCCGGCCGCCACACGGACGCGGCCGGAGGTGGAGCGCGTAGACGCGGAATCAAGGTTCTGGTCAGGGGACCGCGGGACCGTCGGAGGGGGGCGGTCGCAAAAATGAGGGGCCTTGGCAAACAGCCACCCCCCCCCCCCCCCCCTCCGCTAGCCCAACTGGCTTCGCTTAAGATGATTAGGGCGGTGCTGGCAGAGGCTGGGGATGGATCTGGAGGGGGGGGGAGGGGGTGGGGGGCTGAGGGTAGGGGTGTGAGGGGAGTGGGGGAGCGGGGGGGGGGGTTGATGGATGCATCTTCAGTGCCATAAAGCCCCATCGCCTCGAGTCACGGTGCTGTAATTCATCATCGCCCGCCAGCGTTTGAGGACTCCCGAATACCGTTATTTTGAATTCAGGTCCTGACTTCCCGCGCTAAGCCCCCCCCACCCCCCACCCAGTCCCCCCCTCCTCCCCTTCCACCCCACAGCCCCTCCCACCATCACAAATTCATCTCTGTCACTCATACCAGTGCACATTACTGGCGGGCCTCTCGTTTTTTTTCCCCCCAGAATCCTTCATTTTGAGAAGATTACTCACCCGGCCTCAGTCTGCGGCCCAGGTCTGCCAGCTCCATACGTTAGAGGAGGCGAGTCTGAAATAAGAGCCTTTTATTGCCCCGTGTGGCAGAGGCCCAGGCTCAGATCCATGCATAGAAAGTACAGCTTAACTTCCATCCATTCCCTGTCAATAAAAAAATGACCCCGCCCCGCCCCGCCCTGCTCCCCCCCCCACCACCACCTCCCCTCCTCCTGAAGTGAAATATTCTCTTATTCCCCAGAGTCAACTTTCTCCAAGTCCAGTCAAAGAAGCCCCACCCCCTTTTTGTTCTTACGTAATACATCACCAAAAAAAAAAAAAAAAACAATGGGGAATAAGCCAAAAACTTCACAGTGAGGATATTTACACTCCTGTTTATTAGGGCCATTTTTCTAGTCGTGTCAGAGAGTAAATTTACCGTCCGTTCGTCGGCCTCTCTCTCTCTGTAACGGGCAGGCTGCGGGAGGGACTGGGCGGAGGTAAAAACACCGTGTTAACTTGATCGAAGCTAAAGGAGCTAGCCATCCGTTACGTTTAAACACAGTGCACCGCGTGCCCCCGACGCCATTTTAAATAACATAGGCCCCGAGAAATATGCGGCACCAGCTTTCTCTTTAAAAAATGGTTTGCTTTCCTCAGAAAGGAATCAAAAATGGATGAATGCAGATGCCAACTCAACCGTTTTCATGACAAAACTTATTAGCAAATTATTGTCATTTACAAAGTACTGTGAACACCACTTCAGAGCAAAACCAAGGCACTCTACCATGTAGCAAAGAAATCTGTATAGGTGCTAAACTAATTTTATTATGATCAGCATTAAGAGGACAGGAATGAAAGCATTTTTTTTTCATTTTCAAGATATCTAATTTTATATAGGCAGCTTGTTTATAGGACAGTAGTGTTCTTTACATTTCATGTCTATTTAGAGTTAATACATTTATGTGGATATTACAGAGGGTTTGGGGGACTGATGCTTTCCCTGTCGCATGCCCTGCTTCTGTCTCAGACTGCAGGCTTTTAATTTTCTGCTCTTTATATTTTGACTCCTGAGACCGTCTCCAAAAATTGTTCAGCGGTAAGTCAACTGCAAACCCGATCTTCCCTCTGTGCGTGGTTCATGGCCTCTCCGGCTGGATTCCAAAGGGAGTAGAGAGGCAGAGGCATATAAAAAATAACATGGGAGATGCGCTAACAAGAAACTAAATTTATGTAGAAACGTTCAACCGCATCCTCCTCCAAATTGATATCCCTGCTAAAAATTCCAGGAAGAAAGACCGGCTGGGATTCTAGGCCGGTTTGAGGTGGTTTAAGATGCGTTTTTGACACTTCTAGCTGGTCACAGCCGGTCTCCGTGAATAATGAAAGCTGGTCTCTGGCTGGACAAAACTGGTCAAAGCTGGTTGAGCTGTCAGAGTAAGCTGGCGGTCAAACTGGTGGACTGGCTGACTGTACAGGCTGGTCGGTTTGTCAACAGGCTGGTCGGCCAGCTGAAAGCGTCAAAAACACAGCTTAAACCAGCTTGGCCAGGCTTAGGCTCGTTTTTGATACAACATGTATTTGTTTTCAGTGCCACGAGCAACCAGAAGGGTGAAACAACGAAGAACACGGGCAGTACTGTATATGCCAATGGGTTAACCTATCCCCTGGCTATGGACATAATTCGTTCCATGCTTATGCCAATTCTGGTACAAAATGGAGGTATTTTTCACAAGGGTACGCTGCACCAGGAATGTAAGCACGTGTGCGTCTTGTATAAATGATTGTGAGAAATACAGCATTAAACAGTTTTTTTTTTCTGTCGCGGTTCCCAAAAATGATGGGGAGACAACCCAGCCTCCCTTTTGGTGTGACTCACTGTGTCTGCAGCGACTGTGGAACAGGTTACCCTACAGGGCTGGAGTCCTGATCTATGTGGTCACTTCTGGCACCACGATCTTTACTTCACTCTAGTGTGTTCTTCTGCACCTCTGCACCTTGAACTGTTGTACGTCGCTCTGGATAAGAGCGTCTGCTAAATGCCTGTAATGTAATGTAATGTAATGTAATGTAATGTGCTCAAAAATCAGGCAGGCTATTGGGCTATTTGAAGTCATTATAAGAGGAACGTGCAATGAGCGAAGCAGCATGCTAAGAGGACAGACTGTTCTACAGCTGAATGCAACAGAATGAAAAGGAGTACACGCTGTGTTTTGTACTCGTTCCAGGCCGATGATGGGGGTGTCACGTGATGTTGTTGTTCACGTAATGACACGTCGGTCTTTCTTGCTCTTGACAGGTGCCAGCAGCTCTACCACATCCAGAAACTGAATTAACTTAATGAAGATGGTAGGCTGTCGCCTCACAGCGAGAAAGGTCCTGGAGTTTGTGGAGTCTGCGTGTTCTCCCCGCGTCCGTGTGGGTTTCCTCCCACAGTCCAAAGACTAATTGGAGACTCTAAATTGCCCGTAGGTATGATCGTGTGAGCGAATGGTGAGTGAATGGTGTGCGTGCCCTGCGATAGACTGTCCAGGTTGTGTTTCTGCCTCTCACTCAATGCATGCTGGGATAGGACCCAGCATACCCCCTGACCAGGATAAGCAGGTATAGATAATGGATGGATGAATGAAGTTAAAAACAGTGCTTATGAACCAATCATTTAAATGGTGATAAAAGTATGTAAAAGTTTCTGGGAAGGGGGCAGATTTCAAGAGTGCAGTTTATTTATTTTTTGCATTTATTTAGAGTGGCACCAGGTAGAGCACTTACCAGCGTCTGCCAATCACAAAGATCTAACTGCCACATGACGGGCAGGAAGTTCTGCCACGCATGAGAGCACTTCCTCATTTTAGGGCTCATATATTGCGATTGCCCCCGTTTAATTCTGTTTAGCAGGCAGCCGATGCGATGGTTTTTAAAAACAGTTTTTGCGGAGATAATGAAACTCTGCCCTTGTGTGAACGGAACGGCTTCGAAAAAAGATCCGGTTCAGATCGGATCGTATTTTGTCGTGGACTTTAGAGGAAATGACTATCTCCGAGACGAGAAGTTATTGGATTTTTCAGCAACCGCTATCCAAAATACGTAATGCTCTGGGGGAAGGTATGTGCGCTCCTTGCTGCCACAGTAGTTTAAAAATAAATAAAATAAAATAAAATAAATAAAATAAAAACCGTGCACTCAAGTGCTCTTGTTTCAGCGGAGCGCATAGTTATCCCGAAACAGCCGAATGGAAGTCGGTGGAATTTTCAAGAAATCGATAGAAACATCTTCTTCGGAGAAGCAAAAGAAATAAACGCCAGGAGCACCTTTCACATTACAGTGACATATGAAATACACTTTCATTGCTTTAAAAATTGGAACAGAACTATCATATAAATATTGTAATAGTATTTATTGTTTGATTTTTTTTTACAACCAGTGTTCACAATGTTGCCCCATGTAAAATGTTCTTTAATGGGTTATTTGAAGTTGTGTATAAACCAACATGGAGTGTAATATGCTGGTTCCTCAACATGCAAGGATCCTTTCTGACAAGTTCATTCAAAAAATCTACATATTTCACTATCCATATTTTTATGGAGATGGACCAAAAGCAGTAACCGCTGGAAAACTGTGCAAAAAGTACAAAAAAGTAAAAGTTTTCTTGAATTTTTTATTTTTATTTTCTTGAAAGCAATAATCAAACCACACGTCACAGTGAAAGTGACACAACCTTAAAAGGAAGACATTCAAAGGGGTTCTTTTTTTTCTGCAGATAAAAATACTCCAAGGACATTACAAGATAATTACACGTGTTGAATTTCTCCATGATAAGCTGAAGGCTATCAAACAACAGCATAAAATCAACTAATGATCTGCCTTCACAGCCATCAGAGAGATGGAAATAATAAATGCTCAGAATCAGTACTGCTGCTACATTGTCGACGCCATTGACGGGCGTCTACGTGGTTATCAAGAACAGAACAGAAAGTCTAATCTACGCTTTGATTAGTCGGCTTCAGTGAAAATGCTATTTCACGGTGGTATTGTGATTACATTACCAAAGTTTTTTTTTTTTTTTTTTTTTTTTGAAAATGCATTTGAACATGATAAAAGTCAACATTTGCATTTAAATTGACGCGATGATCTCGGCAAATTAAATGAGATTCTGAAGAGACTGCTCAGAAGTGCGAGTAAATGGGCTTGTTATTCTCTTCACCGGATGAAAGCAGAGGCTTCATTAATGATGGCTGCACAGGCGAACTAGCGGGCAACCAGTGTATCTACTGTATACGGAGATAACAAGAATAAGAATCACTAATGACAGTAATTAATTCATTTGTTTGAAAAGCCTCAATAGTCAAAATTGTATTTGCATTTTGATGAAACATACTTTTGTTTCACATACAATGAAAGCATTATAAATCCAGAGCTCAATACTGCATTATTTTTAGATGTTACATGTTCCAGTGACTCTCAATGAAACCTCTATGTTCACAATTCGAATACCGTATGTATTGCAATGTGGTTTAAAGGCTCACTTGGGATGACAAATCACAGATAATTGACTTGTCTACATTTTGTACGACATTACAGGTACACTCTCCCAAAAAGGATATGTTAATATCCAACACACTTCTTGGTATTACTACTTTTGCGTTACAGATTCACAATGGTTTATGCCCCTTTGTTGACACCCCCCACCCCCCCTCCCCCAAATCTGGTATGACCGATCATATCATCGTATTCCTGTGACTTCTTCGATTCATGAGAGCTCAGACTACAGTAGTACCGACAGACTGAAACTCTCCATCCCTGGATGATACTGCAGATTCTGTAGACCAGAGGTATCCTGTCTGATTTCATTTGAAAAGGGCCGGCGTGGGCGTACATTTCTTGTTTTAGCCCACCACTAGCTCACCACATTCACCTAATCATGGCCTTCAGTCAACACCTCGATAAGTAGAATCGGATGCCTCATGTTATTGCGGGGCTAAAACAGAAAACCCTGCACCCACACTGGCCCCTTTTCAGATGAGATTTGACACTCCTGTTATAGAACCGCCGGTCCGCACCCTTAACTCTGAAAGTTCTAGCTATCGATCATTGAAGCTGAAACGTTTAGCGCCATGGCAACCAATGTTCTCTGCCGCAACACAAGGTAAGAAACTCCTATTATTGGAATGTCCTACCGGTAATAAGTCCGGAGAGTGGAAGGAAGTCCACAGAATCTGGTGATACAGTGGCCAGCAGCACTTTAACCATATGTATTCCCAGACACGGTCAGTACTGGTAGTCGGGTTCCAATCCCTGACTGTGGGGCACAGCACCGCATCTTGGACATTTTTTTTTTTTTTTTTTCACTTGGCTGTGCCACCCGAGGGCCCCGGAAAAGAGCCCGATTAGGGCTCTCAGTATTCACCCGGTGTCGGTTGGAAACCAGTGTCAAATTTCTGAAGAGTCGGGAGCTATCGAAATTAAATTGCTCCCGACTTGATTGTGGAATTTTTATCTGCACTTGTAATGTCACGGCCTGTCACATTTTTATATTCCGCATTATGAACTGTATAATTCTCAAAACGAGGGCACGTCGAGGAAATGTACTGTCAAACATACGGATGCCTTTTTTTTCTTTTCTTTTTTTTTCCCAGAGAGCGCCAACAACGTTTTTTCTCCGTACGGGCGGCTGCGTGGACGGAATGAAATCGCGTTTGAAGAGCGCTGAGGGTAGCGCGTTTTTTTTTTTTTTTTGCTTAGGGATCCGTGACGTGATGTAAATTACGTTAGCCGCGAATTGCGGTGATGTGGTAAGAAAAGTGCAGAGGGGTGTTTGATTTAATCAGATCAGTATACCAGTAATAGCACAGGGGCTTTTTTTATGATGGGCCTCATGAGCACATTGATAGGCTGTAAAATGTTTGCCTGAAACAATTTGTGTCTGGCCTTTTATATTTCCGCTTCAACTCATGAACACAGGAAAGAATAAGGGGGGGGGGGAGGTGGGGGGGAGGGGGCCGTGCGGGGTGTATGATTTGAAGCAGTGGCATTGACTGGCGGTTCTATGGGAGTCCGCTGCTTTTCATGTCGGAGTCACAACCATCAAAGCTACACCTCAATGGGAAGACCCACCAGGGGTCCTGTGCCCCGTTGCCCCCCCCTCGCCCCCCCCCCCCCCCCCCCCCCCCCCCCCCATTTTCTCTGGGAATGCTTTCCACTACAGGTGACAGGGTCACCCATGATCCTCCTCCCTCAGAATATCACTGAATTCTCACTGGATTTCAGTCATACTTTTGGATGTGGGGGGCGGGGTGGGGGCTGGCAGCATGGCGGGTGGGGGGGGGCGGGTGGTGGGGGCGGGGGGGGTGTGGGGGGGGACAGGTTGTGGGGGTATTGCAGGGACCTCATCATGATCAAATAGCTCACATGGTCTCTTTCAACCAGCCCGGTTGTGACAGAATTGTTGATGCCGCAGTAGAAACAGTAAACTTGTTGCCAGGCAGCTGTGTTTCAACGAAGAGCTTCAGGGAACCAGAGATACTGATGAATGAATCAGGGTAAAATGTCTAGTGTTAATTCAGCTCTAACAGTGTTAAGTCAACATTTAAAAGATAACATTTTATCTGTTACGAGCTGAATTAACACGGTTACCGGTCAATTAACACTGGATATTTTACTGTAATTAAATGAAATTTGCAGCAGCAATTGAATCCGTAAGTGCATATTAGATCCAAGACAGACAATGAGTCATGGATATGTATATTTTACCTTCGCTATTATATTTTATATTTAGACAAATTTACATAACAGGCTTCTATAAATTTAGATAAGGCAAATCGAGTAAGTCTTCAGCAAACATATGCTTGTGTAATTCAACTTGATTTAGTATCTTGATTTTCAGATGCCATGTGCAAACTTCTTTAGATTCTTTAAACACCTTTTCAAGAATCGCTATCTAAAAGAAAAATAAATAACAGCAATTGCTTTCATGGAACATTCGCAGAATGTTGAATGAAATATTTTCAATTATTTTAGTATACAGAATGCTTAGAAATGTCATTGTGTACTTCAGTGTATATAAATTGGCTACCCAACCTTGGCTTTTTGACTACGAACTGAGGGGTTAACATCATTTCCATCTCTGTATAAGTTCTGTATTTTCAGAGATAATTTTCGTTTTTTATTCCAGATCCATCCCGACTCTTTTGAGTGTCGCATACAGTATGACAGCACAGACAGTCTGACTCACGTCAAACCTTTGTTGTTGCATTCTTCGCCTCAGCCATGAGAACTCAATCACCAGCTTTAAGTCTGCGATTGTTATCTCCTTTCCCCCCCAAAGGGAATGAGCAGGCAAGAAATGAGACGGTTCTCTGATATTTCTTTCACTTCAGTCTGAGCCCGTGGTGTCAATTTGATCAAAACGATGGCGGGGAATCGCATCCGGCAGATTCCACAGCGCGTTTCCCGATGCCCTTTTCGTCTCTGCATTATCGCCGAGGTTTACACAGGCTGTGAGGTCACAGAATCTTTCGTGCGCACACATTTCTCTCTTTACTGGCGGTGATAACGCTCCTGATCACGGAAAGGCAGGGGGAGTTAACCCCACACATCCTCCGACAAGAAGCCACTTCGTAATCGCCTCAATTCATTTCAATGGGAGCTGAGGTTTATCGTCTGCAAGGCATGCTGGGATAGCTGGCGATGTGGGGCAAGTGGGCTGAACAGCCAGAAAAGAAGGGAGAACGTGGTGCGATAACCAATCAGATTAAAGATCCGACGCGTGAACTGTCTCCGATTTCAATTTTATTTCCCCATTCCGTACGTTCTGTCGAAGAGGGCTCGCTAAATATTGCTGTGTGTGGATTTCACAAATATATGATCAATGTACATTTAGGGAACACGGTTTAAAAAATATAAAACACACCCACGAGGCATGGGAGGCAAGTGCGATGTAGGGTAAATGGTAAATGGACTGCATTTATATAGTGCTTTTATCCAAAGCGCTTTACAATTGATGCCTCTCAATCACCAGAGCAGTTAGGGGTTAGGTGTCTTGCTCAGGGACACTTCGACACGCCCAGGGTGGGGATCGACCCGGCAACCCTCCAACTGCCAGACAACCGCTCTTACCTCCTGAGCTATGTCGCCCCATAGGGTGATATCGTCGGAGGATGTGTGGCTTCACCCTTGTCCAAAAAGGGCCGGTGTGGGTGCAGGTTCCTCTTGTCACCCAGCACTCTGAGACCTGATTCAACTAAATTGCTAATCAAGGTCTTCAATCAAGACCTTGATAAGTATAATCCGGTGTCTCAGTGCTGGGCTAAAACAAACCCACACCGGCCCCTTTTCTGAATAAGATTGAACGCCCCTGGGGTAAACCTATCCAGGGTGTGTTCCTGCCTCTCGCCCAATGCACGCTGGGATAGGTTCCAGCACCCCCCCCAACGACCCTGACCGGGATAAGCCGGCATAGATAATGGATGGATGAGTGGACCCCTGGGGTAAGGCCTTCAGGGTTGGGCTGTCATTGGATCACTTTGTGTCAGTCCAAACATAACCCCAGCTGGGCCAGTGCATATCAATCTGTTGCCGTTAAACACAATTTACAAGTCAGATACCCTCCGATGTACACACGTTGCACGCTTATTAGAAATTAATAATTAATCCCATTCATTGAACTCCAGTAAACTCTAGTGTTTTGTTGTGCGTGGGGTTTTTTAATTTTTTTTTTTTTACTGTTTCATGAGAGCACAAATTATCCAGCGTACTCAAATATTGATTTTACAGTTTAAAAGCAATGAAAAGGTTTTAAGTAACAACGAATCATCTAAGATTAAACTGAAGGGAGGAAAGAGAAAAGCACTGCAGGAGGGCCCGCTCTCTTCCTTGATCTATGACATGACAATACTGTACAGCTTCATATTAGCACAGCGCTGCGGAGGATTTCAAATGATATGTTCTCCCCATTCAGGAGGTCAGGGAGACGATGATGAGGGTTCAAATCAAATAGGATCTCACACGTTTGATTGATCGATATACCAATCAAATGTTTACATTTAGATTGCCTTAAGAATGCTATCTTTTGCTTGATACATTTGCTTGCTGCCAGCTTATTGGCTAACCACGATGACTATAGTTTGTTCCTGTAACTGTTACTGGGGTATGTCCTCAACAGCACAGAAAGCAGAAACATTACAGAACAATGAAGAACCGCAGTCAGGTCACCTGCCTCATACTAATCCTGGCAAGCTGGGTGCCAAAAAAATGGGCGTCCCTAATGTTCCTGTGACAACCTGAAACAGTTGGAACATCTTGTAACTGCTGTTCAATCCCATTCTCAGGGCACCGAAGTGAGAATCAAGTGTTGTGTGAGCCCTGAGGACAAGGCTTCAGAGAGTATGTACTGCAGCTACCAATGAAGCTGTAACGCCCCATTGTTTTGCTAAAATTATGTGAAGCTGTATATGCATTTGTGTGTGTGTGTGCATGTGTGTATGCGTGTGTGGGTGCATTCGTTTGTGTGTGTGTGTGTGTGTGTGTGTGTGTGTGTGTGTGTTCCTGGTAAGCACTACTCTTAGGAAAACATTTAACAGAAATCTAATCTGTATCCATTTCCGTTCCTGAATGGTGGTTCAGACGAATGAGTCATCGGCTCCTTTACAAAAGAAATGTCAATTGAAGGGGTCAATCTGGCAAGTCTCCGCTTCAGGTGCCCCATCACAGAGCTTATGGAATAAGAAGATACAGTTTCTGAGATTCGCTTTCCCGCAGCTGGATTGATTCCTGAAAGATTTATCCGGTGTCATTTTATCTTTTACAATTCAGTCATTTAGCAGATGCTTTTAGCCAAAGTTACTTGGAAAAGCAGGTACAATTTTAACGGTCAATGATCGGCCCCACCAAAAGAAAAAAAAGAGGGGGAAATATATAATTGGTAAGGAGCTGGTCCTGTAACCTAAAGGTCATTGCACGTTCGATTCCCAGTTGGGACACTATTGTTGTACCCTTGAGCGAGGTACTTAACCTGCATTGCTTCAGTATATATGTCCAGCTGTATGAATGGATGCAACGTAAATGCTATGTAAAATGTTGTGTAAGTTGCACTGGATAAGAGCGTCTGCTAAATGCCTATAATGTAATGTTAATTGGCAAAGCACATCCTTGATATTTTTCCCCACAACAGTGTCGGCCTCGTCAGGCTCATCGTATTGTACGTTTATGGGCCTGACAACTGAAGATTTGGCTAAGTTCTAGAAATTCACTATGAGTACTTACCCAGCAAGACATTAATTACTGAAAAGCCTTTCTGTGGGCATAACTTGGTGGCAGCTGGGTACTTATGTTGAGATTCTCACATTCTAAAAACAGGGATTGTTTTTTTTTTAAATCATTGGCCCTGAATATTGTGTACCCAAATATATGTGCTTTACAAATACAGTACTATGATACTTTTTTTATTCTTAACGTGGAGTTTTTAAAAGTCGTGTTTTTTTTTTTTAGCCTCCAAACTTAAAGTTAGCGGACCGCTGAGGACAAAAGTAAAGAGGGAGGAGAGTGAAAGTGCTGTCTGAAGCATCTTGCTTGAAGGAGTGTGTCAACAAGTATGAGTTACCATTACCCGCGTAATTGAAAACACTCGACAGTCTAATAAAATAACAGGTTCATAGGCAAGGTCATGTCAATATGTTAAAGTAGACGGGGCAGTGGTCTAGACAAATGGCTGTTATGGGGGGGGGGGGGGTGCATGTTTGAAAGGAAGTAGGATGATGAACTCAACCTAAGGCATCCATTTTAGAACATCACAGCACCCCCAGCATTATTTAAACATGGCGCATTCTAAATATGTGCGTTGCCTTTCTGCTCTTTTTTAGACTCCGAAAGAGAGGGCTGCAATCTGGGGGTGGGGGAAAAAAACTTTTCTGTGTTGCTGTGATGACAAGACAGTCATTAAAAGGTGTTCCACTTTCATTCTCGACTATTTTTAGGCTTTTTTTTTTTTTTTCTAAACTTCCGCTTGCCGTGGCATTCGAGAATGTGATTTAACGAGCTGAGCGTTTGCTGCTCGCGACACGAACCTGAGCCTTTTGTCAGAGCGCATCAGGAAACGCACTGCAGACAAACACACTGCGTACGGAGAGATAAAGCAGTCTTCTTGCATTAGCGAATGGGGAGCAGGTGAACGCTGTTGACCCGTTATGGGCCACGTTTCCTGTTCAAAGAGGACCCACGCGTGACAGTCCACTGTAAATACACTTAGCGGAACACACTCCGTTCATTAAACATCATAGTCAGGATCAAATACACAGTAAGTACAAAATCAACATGGCTCAAAAGGTGCAAATAGCCTATGCAGGAATAACTATTAACCCTTTGACAAGTGCATATATTGTGCCACCAGTTGTGAATTTCTCTGCATGGTGAAAGCAATAGATATACAGTATATCAGGACATGGCCTAGAAATATTTATACATTTTAAAACCAAATAAGGCCATATTGTATAAGACAACAAAAACAATAAGAGGTAAAGGACTATTCTGGTTAAAAAAGAGCATTTTTTTGTCACCTGCAATTCAACAGTGAACCTGGATTAGTTCAGGTCACCAACCTTAACTTCAAGCATTCATAAAAAAAAAAAAAATAGCCCAGTAGGGCTTTATATTTTTTATTACATTTTTTTGGGAGTCAGTCAGTGCTTTGTTCGTGAACATGCCCAGACATGTACTGCTCAGCCAAAGGTCTCTGGGGCCAGTGAACCTGAAGAGAGAGTCTTTTACCTTCGGTGGTGATTTCACCCGTGCTTGCTAGCTGCTGCTGCTCCTGCTGCTGCAGAGGGTGTCTGTTTAGATAAGGAATGCTTTACATTCTGCTCAGCGTGCGTGAGATGTAAAATGCCAAGCTGCTGTTGATGCTGCCGCCTCAAACTACCTGTGCCTCCGCCAGGCTCCTGAGGTACAAGGTCTCACTTATAGAAGAGACGCCAGGATTAGGAGGCAGACACACAGATTCTCAGTCTTTGTATTTTATTGATTGTGAAACCAGACCTTTTTTTTTTTTTTATAACTATCTACCTGTTCTATGTCTGTCTTGAAGGTAAAATTGAAGGGAAAAATGACATATAAGACAGAATTATTGTGCTTTCTCTCTTATGAGTCTAGTATTTAGCAATTGTGATGCAGGGCTGGGGGTAAACACTGTATCACATGGTGGACAGACAGAAACACAAAAAGGATTACTTGGATTGGAGCCGTTTATTTATTCCTGAAACAGAAAATAACCAAAAAGCCTTTGAAAACAAAGAAAACACAAACCTGGCAAACAAATCATCCAAACCAGGCAGGCAATAATACCAAAAGAAAAGGGGGGTTACCCCAGCAACCCCAGCATATGCAAAAAAAAGTCCCAAACACAACCACACAGTCCAAAAGCCTGACACCCCAGGCCTGACAATCAGGCCCAATCATTTGACCACAGCTATAGTGATTATGATGTCTCACAGCTATAGTCACACCTCTGCATTGGGCCAGTGTTGCCCTCTGGTGGACAGCGCTGCAATTTCCTTCCTGGCACAGACAATATAAAAGTAAGTAAAAGGCTTTTATTTATAAAGGGTAAGCCTGGACTAACAACGTAAGCAACTTGATGTACAAAGGTTGTCCCGAACCACCATCAATTTGCATATTTATATTAAATGCCTGTATTTTTATGCGCAACAAAAATTAGCATTAATTTAGCCGGTAGTGCTTCTTAGAATCTGGCCACTTCAACTATCAGTTTGGAATTTTGAGTGGAGAATTACATTGATATTAGTTCAAGCTTTAATTTATGCATGTATTTTTAGCAAAATATACAACACTGTTTGGCTAATTGGTTTCTGCTCCTCAGGTTGCATACAACACTGTAATTTGACAAACTCAGTGCCTCTCGCTCCGTATGAATATGCAATCCTGACAATTAACAGCAGCCTTGCCATGTTTCACATGTTGGCTCAAAAAAATGAATATGACCTGATAACCGTGCTCTGAAGCACCGTGTTTCTGTGCTAAAGAGGGTCTTTAGGACACCGGTGTGCAGCTGTCATGCAAAACTCAGGCTATAATGACTGCCGTAGAAACAAAATGCAAGCACACGGACATAGCCTGCACGGAAGGGAGGGATTACAATCGGCCTAAGATTCAAATCGTCTCGTATTCCTCATATCAAACTCTTCATTTAATCTCCGAGATCCTCAAATCCGAAGATGCTCTCTCGCTAACCTTTTTATCAGTGGCATCCACCACACCGCCTCACCCCCCCCCCCCCCCCATCCCCCACACCCCTCCCTCAACACAACCCCAAGAGTTATGTTATCTTTTTTTAATTCCGTTTAAGCAGGCAAAGTTGTGGGAGCAATTATTAAAGTGGCACACAAGAGGATAATCTTTGCTGCTTTACCCTTATTGTGAATTTATGTTCACTTATTGTTTTTTTTTGCTTTAGGCTTCGACATTATTTAGCCACAGATATTAAATTATATATAATCACATTAAGATTATGATTGACATTGCACGCGATAAATCCAATCAGGGAATCTTTTACAAACTTAGAGGAGGCAGAAATCAGAGGCTTTACATGTATTATAATGCTGTGTATATTTCTTATCGGTAAATACTATCTAAGTCGATTTAATGGCTAAATGGGACAAATTAAGGCTATGCTTGTACACCAAGACAGGGGGTCCCAAAATAGTTAGCAGAGTCTGAGACTTATCAGTAAGTGACGACGTCACCTGAAATTTCTCTCCCTGTGAGTTAGGTTTTTTTTTGTTTTTTTTTTGTGGTGACAATTCAGTGCTGTTCTTGCACTTGTGTTTGAATCAACAAACTTAAACTGTACTTAGTCTTTCCCCGGAAGGAAGTGGGCGAGCAGGCGTTCCTTTCTTTTCCCTCAGCAATTAACTTCTTCCCTATTAATTGTCGCGGTTAATTTTTTCGGCTGCTTTACAGCCGGCTACAGGGCAAGTACTGGGCGGAGGTAAACAGCCTGGCTCACTTCAGAGTATAAGGGGACGACACGACCCGCTCTCTCTCTCTCTCTCTCTCCCTGTCTCAAGAGATCACGCAGGACAGTCGCCCACCCGACAAGGTGTTTCCGTCGGATTCGAGGTAACCGCAGGGCCGGGGGGGGGGGGGAGGTCGAGCGGTCAGTTGAAAAATGATGGGTGTCCCGGTTCAGCAGCGCCCGGAAGACCCTCTCGTCTGCCCTCGGCTAACAGGGGACGAGGCAGAGGACGCGTCCCGTACAGAATTCAATTTCCGCCTCTGTGTGATATGAATACAGCCACGGCGCCGGGCCCTAGCAACAGCATCCCGCTTCCAGATGGCAAATTTCTCTCTTTCGCGAAAAAAGATCTCTGGAGAAATGCAACGGGCAAAGTGGGTTATCTCCTCGCTCGCTACAAAACTTTATTTTTTTGCCACGCGTGTGTGATTTCGTCAGAGACGAGGGAAAGTGTTCATTTGGACGGGGAACGCGCGCCGACGTAAAAAATTGGAAAAAGACACGCCGAAAGAAAGGCACAATGTTCCGATAAAAAAGAGAAAATCTAAAACAAAAAAGGTAATAAAATCAATTTTACAGCAGAGGGTATGAGCGTGACCCCCCGTGCCAAGAGGGAAATGTAATATTTGCTTGATAATGAAGAAGCTGACTCAGGACACCTCTATCAGTCGAAACACTGCCTCTCTTGGCGGTAAATGATGGACCATGATGCACCTGTGCTGGGAGAAGACAGGTGGGCTCACCGCGCCTGTGGAATATCACCCTGCTGATTGAAAACATAATAAATTACGCACCTTTTTTATTGGAAACAAACTTTTCGCAAACGTCGTTTTCAAAGGGACGTTTTACAGCCACCCAGAATGGGTCCTCTAAATTCAGCTCCTGTTCGGTTGGATTGGGCAGCTGATATATTGAGCAAACTGCCGTTTTTAACAATGCAACTGAACGGTACAACAAGGAAGTAAACACCACTAAACCAAATAACAAACATCAATCTGTGTAAAAGTGTAGTATTCCCATGAAGGATGTAGATAATTAAGAATAGCCTCGTGCACATGGGTGAATACTTAGTTTTCTAGATGTAACGAGTCTTCTGATTGGTTGTCCTTTTCTCCCAAATACTTACATTTTCATAACATTTTCATGACAAACAGCCCTTTTTGCACACACTGCAGCTGATTGGTGGTCCAAAGTGACATAAGACAAGCTTTTTTTACCCATTCAAACAACCTGCAATTGAGCAATATAACTGAGCAATATATCCTCCTTGAACAAATTTCTGATATGATGTCAACAAAAGAAGACTGTCTGAGAAAATAAGATCTTCAAGTGTCAAGGTCACAGCGTCTGTCGGTGTAAGACTCCATTGGCTGGCAGTGATAAAGTTTTATATGACTAAAGGTTTATGGATGTCTTTCACAAAGTGTCCCAGTCGGCGCACAAATCTAGCCCGTATGGACAGGGTGGGAAGGAAGACAAAGCGCAGACACAATCCCACAGTCATGTAGCAGAAGGTTACCATGGTCACGACCGACAGAAGAGAAATAGAACTTACTTCTGGGTTTAAATTCCAACCGTCTAAATTCCGTCCTTCTGGCACAAGTTCAACACTGCTCTATGTAATGCAGACAGTTCCCTACATCAGGGGACTCTGGAGGGTGTTTGCTCTGTCTGCAGTACAAATGAAATGAAGTGCTCTCCTAGGGGGGTCACCGGCTGAAGTCACCCGGAAATTTAAAACAGGGTAAAAAAAAAAAGTACATGTCTAGCAGATGATAGCCTATATTCGGTAAATATTTTTCTCCTTAACTTACTTCGCAAGCGGATTTGTTAGTGCATTTTGATGAAGTACGAACAAGCCACAGCGCCGCTGCCAAGGAGAAAAATGAAACATATGCGGGTCATTGCGAGAACAAATGTGATTGAATCCAAGCCAATGATTGGAATTATAAGTAAAACCCCACTGGGGTGGTTTATAAAGAAAATTAATGTCCTTAAAGTGCTCCAGAGAAAGTCTGGCCCAGAATACAGTCGACTCGTAGATCTCGGTTCATCGGTGGTCCCCGAGAAATTTGAGAGAAGTGGAGCAAATTTGCAGAGAAATGGCACAAAAAATGATGACTGTCCTGCTGTCTAAACAGGCCCTGAACAAGACTCACAGCATTCATTTCTGCTTTAAATGCTTCAATTAAGTACTGGCGTAGGGAGGCAAATGCTTTTGCAAGCAGAGTTTGTTTAGACGTTTCCTATATAAATGGCTTTTGTGACCTTTGTGACCATACTCTGTCGTATGTTAGAGTGATGTTTGATGTTAAACTAATTGAATGCAATTAAAATAAAATTGTTTAAGCATTTTGTAATCAAAAAATACATACATACATACATACATACATGACTCTATGTATGTATGCATGTATGTATGTATGTATGTGTGTATGCATGCATGTATTCATGTATGTATGCATGTCAATGGTGTGGTGTATTTCAGTAGTGTAAGCAAACTGGTTTGACTGCAGCAAATTTAGGTCAACATGTTGCTAACAACATGATTTGCATGGGATCAAGATGGGAACTACAACAACCACAAGATGATCTTGTTTCCCTTAGGAAGATTGAGGATTGCGGAGGTCTTTTGAGACTTTTGCATGCTGTGTTCTAGTTAAATCCCTGCTAATACTGCACTCGTTTAGCCACAAATATGGCACCAGTTTATTACTCAATTAGATGAGGAAGGTCTGGAGTCAGTTGACCTTTAATGTCGTTTAATTGGTGTAACATTCTGCAAACTTTATATGGGCATGTGCCTATGTGCTAGATTTTAAATGTGGCCAAAGGACAACAAATATTCATTTTAAACAGTCACAGTTGCCATTTCAATGAAAGTTTATATGTTGTCACAGTTTAAAAGGCCAACAATATTTTAAGAAAAGACTTATTCCTTAAGTTTTGGTCCTCCTCTTCCAGCTCAGTGCAGAATATCAGCATCAGACAGAAAAGAAAAAAAAAATTAATTTATTTACTGGCAGATGCTTTTATTCAGAGTGACTTTCACTGCCATTCTGGCCAGATGCAAGAAGCGAACATCGTAAGCTGGCAGAAGAAGAACGGCATTGGGTGCAGAATTAATGTATAATGTAGGCCGTACCGCAGAGATTCATAAGCCCTTTTCTCATCTTAAAATGTTGACACATAATACGGGCTGATGGGTACGGTAGGCCCAGGTCATTAGCTACTCCTGTGTGATGGACAAGTCTTTAAGCCCACCACTCAGTGCGAAACGTATTCACTCCTGATTTTAATTAAGATAAGATCTTAAGCTGTTGCGTGCAGCAGTAGGTTATCGTAAGGTTAAGAGTTAAAAATGAGCCCTTTGTGTTCGTAGCTTAATCTAGTTTTGCATAAAGTCCTAATCCCTATCCACAGTGTCACCATAAGGTCACCAAATGATTCCGTCAAATAACGTGAGTGGAAAAAGCTTACGTGAAATTACAAATGAATGCAACGTTTACAGTTACCCTTTGTGCATTTAATTGCAAAGGCATTATAAAGGGGTACGCGCCTTATCAGCACGAAAAGGAGGTTTCACCAAGTACAACTGGCCAAACTGTTTAATTCTACACAGCAAATCCACGCTTCTACAATGGGAATCCAGCGAGGAGCTGCGTGCTTCAATGATCAATTTTTTAAGCACCTTGTGGTGTTGCTGGAGCTGCAGTATTTCATCATCCGTGTCATGTTTGAGCAACACCCACGATCAATTGACATAACATCAATTTTACATCAAACGCTGCTCCAAATGTGATGTACGCCACATGGCGTCCCTCAAACCAAGGTCAATCCTCTGATCAAAATCCATCTGTAAATATTTATGAATAATTTATTACGTTGTCATGTGGTAATGAAGGCGTCATACAGTGCATGCTTCATGGAGGCTTCAAGTGAACGTGTGTGTGTGTGCGTGTGTGTCTGTGTGTGCGTGTGTGTGTGTGGGTGCGTGTGCTTGTGTGTATGTGCGTGTGCTTGTGTGTGTAATAGTTCACCTTCAGTCATACTGCGCCCGCTTATTATTTTGCAAAATGGCATCGTCAGAAAATGCCGAATCAGAAAACCGGGTTTCATTTGCCGTGGCCGTTGTAGCATTTTGTCTTTTCTCTGTGCACTCGTCTTACTGTAAAAGGAGGTTTTCGTTGCACTTTCCGCATTTAATAATCGGCTAATTAGCGTGTTTGCTAAACCACCGCTGAACTGCGCGCGGCGTAGGAGGCGTAATCACTGCTGTCGTCCGGCTCTAAATTACAGAGTTATGTGTCGCACAAAGATCACGCTGGCAAGCGGTTAAGCTCTCTGAACCGGTAAATAATGACCCTTTTTTTGCTAAAATCACTTGATTAGATAGACTCACTTTTGTTTTGTTTTTTAAATGCCAGATACACATTAGTGAATATGCACAGCAGCCTGTCCATGTTAGCTACCGGATACTGTAATTGCTATTATTCCATTATTCTTTCGAGGTCACAGTGCTAGGCCTCTTGTATAACTTCAAAGGGAACTTACACCGTCACAGGTGTCAAAAGTCTCACATATTTGCCTGTGAGGGTAGCTTGTGCTACATTATTATGTGATATTATGGGCACATTCAGCTGACACCAATCCTTTTTCAGAGAAGCTCAATGCGTGTTAACCGAGGATTGTTTTGAGGTGAATAACAGAGCAATAGACTTGCAAATTCATCATTAAACTCCCATCAAAGCGGGGGGGGGGGGGGGGGGGGACAGAATGAAAATTGCAATTCAAAGCATTAGATTTTTGAACAATAGTTATCTTTTGTTATTTACAGCATTGTGCTCAGAGCAAGCATGGGCAATGGTTTAATGCTTGCTCCATTAATGTTTCAGTTGTTTATTTTTAAATCCGCTCCTCTCGGGAGACTGTTATTGAAAATACATACTGTACTTCGTACAACCGATGACCTATTTCTTTCGATTTTGCTGATGCAGTTCCAGCCAAGCAAAGAAGCGCTCCTAGCCAATTAGAGAGCGGACTGCTAACGCCGACTGAGCAAAAGGTGGCATTACACTTGAGAACAGATGCCCATTTTCCCGCTCTCTAGAGCTGCGCAACCAATGACGGGGTTTTAATAAGTCCCTTGGCAGAACCCAGCATAGATTTGTTTTGATTAGATATATTGCACCTGGGTGAAAACAAGTCACATGATTAATAGCCTTGTATTAAAACATACTGTAAATGTTACTGTTTTCAGTTCCATAGTTATTGTTTGCTTGTGATTTCATAGTTCTTTTTGGAGTGTGTGGAGAAGTAATTTTTCCTTACTCACAGTTATGCCAAGCCAATTTATGTATGCTTGTAATTTGCATAAATCTACATGAGCCTTTAAAAAGATGCCATAATTGCCATGGTAAATATATCAGCTTGATGGCACCATTTCATTTATTTATTTATTTATTTATTTTTAAATTAATATGCAAAGTTCAGCTTGATGGCACCATTTTATTTATTAATTTATTTATTTATTTATTTATTATTTATTAATTTTTAAGAAGTAATATGCAAGATGCAGAGGTCTGGCTGGCATGATAGTTACACACCCTTCACTGGCTTCCAGTGCCTTGGAAACCTGGCATTCCAAGCTAGGAATGGTCTGGCTCCTTTCTGTCTTCTGAAATCACTTGCTCCAGCCAGACCTCTTCATTCAACAGCCTCTCGTCCAGCGGGCACCCCACATCTCCCCAAACACCCAGCAACCCCCCCCCCACAGTCCTGGTCCTTCTCCCTCCTTGTGTCCTGAAGGTGGCATGGCCTACCCCAATCAGTCACAAAGGCAGATTCAATAGCTGTGTTCTACAAAAAAAAAAACCTACAAAACCCATTTTTTGTCACACTGCACTTTAAATGTTTCCATTTATTTTGCCGGCCTTGAGGCATGCATCTGGATGCTGGCACTTCATTTTGATAATTGTGACGTTGCAATTTGCAGTTTAGTCATCTGGCTGTAAAATAATGCATTGTATTTGAGCCTGGAAATAAAGTTAAAATGGCGCAGACAGACTTTACTCCCATCATCTTACCTACAGTCAAGTCTGCATTCAGATGAAGCCAGGTTCATATGTTCACATGAAAAAAAATAACTTATCAAATTTCAGGGTCATTTAACGACAGCGCATATTTTATACAGCAGTGCTGTGGAAGGAAAATAATGAGGCATGACAGCCAGCTCACAGAAATTGATGTGTCATTTGGGTCAAATGAAACATCCTACCAGTCTCCCTCCCTTTTTTTTAATGTATTTTATGTATTAAACCATTATTTAACCGGGAGGTCAACCGACATTCCAAACAGAAGACGGACTAAAAACGAACAAAAAACATTGGATGGATCCCTTCGGCGTCCCCGAGTCATTCCGCGTGTCGGAGTCGTCTGATTTATACCACACCTGTAAAATGTTGCCCCATGCATTGAGAACCAGAGGCGTTTTTTTTATTTTTTTTGTGCAATATTTCAAAGAAGCTACAGCGTGCGGCATGTTGCCTGTCAATCACGGTGAAGTTTGCGATGACGCCTCCGAGGAGTTATTGGACCGTCTGTCTCGCAGCGAATCGACACCGGGTTAGAGAAGGAAACGGTCATTTTAACCGAGAGACTCAGACCCCGAACTCGCTATGCTGTGTTTGTGAAGAAAAATTACGTTTACGTTTATTCAAGGAGAAATATTTATTCAATCCAGGGGGTTGATGTGAAAATGTAAACCTGACCGTATGTAAGTTATGGGCAAGACAATGTTGTTTCGTAGCTATTCACTAAAAGCAAGGGTTTTCTCTTAGATTTTCATGGTAGGTTTCGGGCTGAGAAAAAAGAGACAAATAGATCCTGTAGACGAGGTAAGAAAATAGATTTTGGGTTCAGTCCTCAAAAATAAGTGCTACATTTATCTGCTATAGTGTATACATTTTTTCTTGAATACACTGTGGATTTGACTCGTTTGTTATCCTGTGGGTGAATGTGAGGGTGTTGCCAGGAAAAGGGGGGTTTGGGTGGGGGGGCATTGCCGATGTTGCTTGTGTCCTGAACGGTTTTTGAGACTTGAACTACAGTGGATATGATGTATAACTCAGGAAAAATATCTTTGGGGGCCAATGTGAGTAGCACAAAAAAGGACAACACCATTACTTTTCCATTTCCAGCTATCTCTGTCTTCAGGGGTGTGAAAAATGCCTTCTGTATAGATCTCTCTTCAAACAATTAACTACACAGCCATTAGAGAGCATCTTGAACAAAAGGAACAATATTATAGACCTGAAGCTAGCTGAAGCTGAAGGTTTATTTAAAAAAAAGGCATCTTGTCTACTCTCTTGGACATAAATTTCATTAATCTGCCTCACAAAAACAGCCAAAAACAACCTGTGTTATCGAGCTGCAACTGTCCTGATTTCTGTTAAACTACAGTTACCGAATTGGATCGCATTAATTGGTAGAGGGGCGGGGGAAAGTTACACCAAAAAAACGGCCTTCTTCGATTCCCACGGTGTTCGGCACTTTAACTGTGTAACAGGGTGGAGGTGTGAGTTCTCTGTGGCTTGGCTGTGACTTTGAATTAGAATTTGAATAATTAATTAGGGTCAATTAGTTGACTCCCTCCCAGTCTATATCCCGCGCAATCAGCTCTCAGAGTGTTTTAAAGTTAGCATCTGTAATGGCTGGAGTCGATCAAGGCAAGCCTGCACAATGGACTCTGCATAGAAATGTGAGTCAGCCAGTAAAGGCCCAAGGTCTAGTGCATCTGCATCTTCCCTTAGGGCTTCATTTGTTCTTGCCGTCAATTTTTTTTTGTTTTTGTTTTCTTTTTTAAATAAATAAGTTCGTTGACTTGGTTCTCACCTTGTGCCGTCTGAAGAAGTGACAGGTAATTGCTCTGCACCACACAGCCGGGGGGGGGGGGGGGAGAGGAAGTGTTTGTGACATCACAAAAGGCTGGGTGACATTTAAGCATTTGAGTCGCGTAAAAAAGCACAAATTATAAACTGGCCACTGGTTCCCTGATAGTCACCACCCCCTCGCTCCTCACCCCCCCCCCCCCCCCCAACTCCCCCCGCCCAACTCGCCCACCCAGGAAGAAAAAGAAGGATGAAAAGAAACAATGTTGATATGTGTAAAGGAAAGGAATCGTACTACAGTTACAGGGCTGGAAGCACAGGCCTAGCAGGGGCGAACCAATAAGAGCGTGTGAGCAGAACAGGAAAAATAAAAACTGCAAACTCTTATAATGGAGACCCCCACCCCCCCCCTCCCCTGACCATACCCCACCCCTCCACCCTCCCACCCCCCGCCAAATCAAGCAGTCAGCACAGATTACACATAAAGTACAGCGCCTCTGCCAATTTGCATACGGAAATGTAGGTTTTATGCACTGAAAAAATACATTATTTTTCGGAGATATTTTTCCCGTCTAAGCACAATAAAAAGCCTAGACTAATGCAAGCCGGGAAATTAAATATTAAATATGAATCATCCGTCGCGGCATAATCCTGGGGAAAGGTATACGCACGGCCTAATAAATTTGCGGAGTCGTTCCTTTCAGAGTCGGACGTGTGCGTAACCACCTGAGAGAGTATAAATCAAAAGATGCACTTTCAAACAGTCAGCAGCAAAGTTGCTCTGGACAGTGTGCGGTGCTGCACCAAACATGGCCACTGACCACTGTGATATTTGGCCAGATGCTCCTCCTACTTTGGTCAACATCGCATTAACATTAGAGATCACATGACTGCTCATTTACATATCCTCACTTTCTTTTTACAATTAGTGCAGTGTGTAATGCTGCAGTTTATATTGCAGCTTGGCCTTTTCTTTTTTTTTAATTAGTCCTTTTAATTTGATTGGTTCAGTTTACCAGCTGTTGGTTCACATTGACCTGCTGTTTTGGTTTTTGTTTTGTTCTTTTGTTAGTTTTTTCTTTTTTTTTTGTTTATGTCATTTTTTTTTTTAAAAACTGTGAAACAAAAGGCTATACATATTTGTTAACATGCCGCAGTAACACTCTGATATTGAACGAAGCCATTAACAGTTACCACGCACCGCGCAGAGTCCAGCCATGCAGCAATATTTACTCAGAAAAGAAATTCGGTCTGCATTCTTACAAGTGCGAGGCACACGTGTATTCTCTCCCGACATCACAGGCTTTCCATCCACGTGGCTTCCTCATTACCGGGGCTATTGATCTTCCCAGCACCCCCTTGTGCCGTCAGAGTCCTCGGGAAATGTATGGCATATGACAGTGGAACAGATTGACGCCATTTGTTTCAATTATCAGGATGATGTGCAGGTGCAAGATCCCCCCCTTAGGATCGAAACCATATCAGCGAATGCCATGATGACAAAATGGGGGGAAAAAATCAATTACATCAATACTGTTGACAGTTGCCCACGGTGACAAAAAAATAAATATTGCATCCGTCAGGTGATAAATATACAACTTTTCCCCGCTTTTCTTTTCGGTGAGACTGCTGATTTTATCATTTTCGATGCAGAAATGCATAATCCTTTTATGTTTCCACGCACAGACACGGGTGATGTGAAAATCTGGCTCAGCGCACATTCCTCTGCTCTGAGCACAAAATAATGTACCGGCAAGTCGGTGTAACTGTGACATTTTATACGTGCCTGCGTAACCAAAACAAATGGTCTGAGAGCGCTTTGTGTTCTGTCAACTGTGAACAACAGGAAGTAGCAGCTTAGGTAGAGACTCACGCCTCCGCCTTATCTAGAGACTCAACGTTCGGGGATGTGGTGTCCCCATATGTGTGTGTGTGCGTGCGTGCATGCGTGCGTGCGTGTGCGGTTTACCTGGTTGTTATTGTGGGTGTCCTGACTTGCTATGAAGGCCTGAATTTCCCTGGGGAACTTCAGCAAATCACACGAGAGCATCGGACCACCTTCTTGCCCCGCTCGGGAAACATGGCCAAGACAGTGAAGAGAGGGCCTAACCTTTCCAGTCCAGGGATGACACTATTCTTATGGGGACACAAAGTGACTTTTCCCAGCCAGCATCTGTAATGAGCCACCATTGCAGTTCAATCAAGGCTCTGTGCTACTTCTTTTTTTTCTTTATTTCTTTCTTTTTCTCTCTCTCTCTCTCTCTCTCTCTCTCTCTCTCTCTCTCTCTCTCTGCGCCGGGCTTTGTTTCACAGAAACGCTCCTCCGCTGCCGCAGTCCCCGGGGAGAGAAGAGCTCCGGCAGAAACAGAATTCTTAATTCCGAGGGCCGTTCCCGGCCGCGCTCGGCGGGCTGCAGAAAGCCTCGCCACGAGAGATCGGGCGCGAGCAGGGGCACATCGGCGGGCATTTATTAAAGCGGCACAGCATGCCCGCTAATGGAAAAGACAGGAAAATGGCTAAATGGTTAAAAAAAAAAACTATATATAAAATAAATGATGTGTGTGTGTGCGCGTGCGTGCGTGCGTGTGTGTGTGGGTGTGTGCGCGTGTGTGTGTGTGTGCGGGCATGAGTGTGTGTGTTTGAAAAAGAGCTTTATGCCACCTTTGGTGTGGGTGCATTTGGTACGTGTGCACTGAGTTACAGTATAATGGTTAAGGAACTGACCTTGTAGCTGAAAGGATCATTCCCTGGTAGGACACTGCTGTTTGGACCCTTGAACAAGGCACTTATCCTGCATTGCTTCAGTGTGTGTCGGGCAGCAGTGTAGTATAATGGGTAAGGAGCTGGTCTTGTAACCTCAAGGTCTCAGGTTTGATTCCCTGGAAGGACAGTGCCGTTGTACGCTTGAGCAAAGTACTTAACCTGCATTGATTCAGTATGTATCCAGCTGCATAAATGGATGCAAATGTAAAAAGTTGTGGAAGGATAAGAGCGTCTGCTAAATGCCTGTAATATTATGTACAAATGTAAAAAGTCACCCTGGATGAGAGCGTCAGCTAAAGGCCTGAAATGTAATGCAATGCCCCTCCAGCAGGGCGGCGGTGTGGCACACAGCGGACTCAGGCATGGAGGGGTTTATCGGCGGGGGTGTCGTCTCCGAGCGACCGTGCTCCTCAGCCTTGCGTGGGGATAGTGCTGGCCCAGCATACTGGCAGAGGAGCCCAGCAGGTGGACAGACCGAGCACAGCTGGTGGGAGGCTATACTGAGGAGACAGGCCTACTTAATCAACTGGGTATTCCAAACTAGGAATGAGAATTAAATGGTTATTTTAAAAAACCAAAAAAAAAAAAAAAACTTCCAATCTGGCAGTGACACAGATGTCCTCACCAAGCGGAGTTTAGACTATGACTCACCGTCGCTGTGTTCAGTTGTACTTTTGGCTCCGAGATGCTGTTAGTTTGTTTTTTTGTCATTTTGTACCTGTGACAATGGGACCATGGTGGAATTGTGAATAAAGACTGTTTTTGGGAGGGGGGACGGGGGGGTTTACTCTAGGGACATGATTCAAACTTTTGCTGTGATCAAAGAGAGTAATTTGTCTCTGAAGTGGTTTATAAAAGACTCACAGCAGCAGGCAGTGGGTAGAACAGAAAAGGCCTCAAGCCCACGGAAAGACTTTTTTGCTCTCTCACCATATTTCTGTGATGAAAATGGCCTGATATATGTTCCCTTGCAACATTGGAAAATCATGAGAAATGTAAAACATTTAACTGTGAAGGAGAAGCCTCGATATCTGGAGTTCTTTCAACTCCCAAAAACAGAGATCATGAAAACTCAAGGACAGGCAAGTTGTTGCGTTATTATTATTATTATTATCATTATTATTATCATTATTAGTTTTCGGAGTTGAAGAATCGCCTTTGCTTAATCCAGGGTTGACCTGAACCGTGGATGGAAATTGACATGGTTCGCATTCCAGTCGGAACCGAAAAGGGCTAAATTGTAACGGGCTGTTAATTTTTAATGCCTTTTCTTAAGGTCAGAATTATGTCAGAAATTGTTACGCACGCCATGAAGAATTAACGTCCCATTTCTTACATCCCATGACTTTTAATCAGTCGGGTCAGTCCTCAGACAAATAACGCTTTAATTTTCTCTAATACGCTGTGTGGCAAATGATTCTTTTGGACAAAGGTTACAATTTGGCATTGACTCCATTACAGACTGACATCTGCACAGCGGCGGCGGTGGCTAATTTCTCAAAGTGCCGACACCTTTTCGCAGAAATCCGAGCCGTTAATGGAAAATTAACAATTGAAAGAAGAGAAAGCCGAGCGCACGGTGAGTCTATAATGGGGGGAAGAAATTACGGAGGGATTTAAAAGACGCTTTCAAAAAACCTTAAACGATGAAAGGGTTGGCTTGCAAGATAAAGAGTTTATAAAGAGGTGGTGGGGAGGGGGCAGAACCAGGTTTTGAAAGCCTTTGGCTTAACTACAGGAAGTGTACAGGAGAGTAGTGTAACTACACGTCCTGTAGTTAAGCCAAGGCGATTCAGCCAGTAGTATTTTAGTATACAAATGATGCCTCATCACAGGCCTAAGACAGAACACGCAGAGAAGTAGTCTACGTGTGAAAAATATCATGCTCTGCGCGCAATCATGAATCTTTTAGTCTTCCGTGGGCGTGAGCGTCTTGAAAGCGGCAAGACGTTTAATTGGCTGTCTTTCGTTGCTGCGACTCGCCCGGAGACGCTCGATTCATCGCCTCGCACGCTCCGACGCACGCCGAGCGAATCGCTCGCTCTCGTCTGAAGAATCTGCTTTGTTTTTTAATGAATCCTCCGAACGGCGATAACCTGATAAACACTGCATCACCGCGACACCTCCATTTCCGTGATGTAAGGCGAGAGGGGGGAAACGAAACGTCACTCCGGAGATTCGGTCGTCACGGCGCGCTTCCAGCCGACGCACTCACACAGCGAAGAAAGCTAACGGGAGTACTTCCTGTCGATTTTTTTTATCGAGCCAGCCGTTAGCCACGTGCTCAACGCGCTCCCCGCATCAGGGGCAGGTTAATACGGCCTTTCGCATTCCCGGGTCTCTCTCCCCCTTTCTCTCTCTCCCTCTCTCTCTCTCTCTCTCTCTCTCTCTCCCTCTCTCTCCCCCTTTCTCTCTCTCCCCCTTTCTCTCTCTCCCTCTCTCTCTCTCTCTCTCTCTCTCACCCTCCCTCCTCCCGGTGCATGCCACTACGTGCGGTGGAGTACAAGCCACCCTTTAGGTGGAGCTTCGCATGAACACGCTCGGGGTGGTATTGACCGTTACAGGGGAGAGGAGAGGAGAGGAGAGGAGAAGAGAGGAGAGGAGAGGAGAGGAGAGGAGAGGAGAGGAGAGGAGGGTGGGGAAGGGAGGGGAGAGGAGGGGGGAGAGGAGAGGAGAGGAGGGGAGGGGAGGGTGGGGAAGGGAGGGGAGAGGAGGGGGGAGAGGAGAGGAGAGGAGAGGAGAGGAGAGGAGAGGAGAGGAGAGGAGGGTGGGGAAGGGAGGGGAGAGGAGGGGGGAGAGGAGAGGAGAGGAGCGGGAGAGGAGCAGGAGAGGAGAGGAGAGGAGAGGAGTGGAGAGAAGCGGAGAGAGGAGCGGAGAGGAGGGGAGAGGAGAGGAGAGGAGAGGAGGGGAGGGTGGGGAAGGGAGGGGAGAGGAGGGGGGAGAGGACTTCTTCAAAGAGGCAGAATGTTCTCAGAAACAGCAGCCTAGCCTGCTATGTGAAAGCGCGCCGTTCTGCGGACTGGAAAACCCCCCCGGCTCTCGTGCGCCCGCGAGACGGCCCAGGTGCGCTCTGGGAGATCATTTTTTTTTCCAGAGGGACTCAAGCTATCCGGATCCGGAGCTTCGCCCGCCGGCGCGGAAAACCGCTTCCTTACGTTCCGGAACCCGTTGTCCTCGCACGCAATCGGTTCGCTCCCTAGCCGTCCGTCACCCGCAGGAGAGGGAACGCACATCGCCTTTTTTTCCCGCCATTCGCACACACGGGAGGGAAGAGTGCACCTGAGCGTGTGTCTGCTCTGTGAGCAATGTGCCAGGTGGTGAATGTGGTGGGACGGCCCCGAGCAGTTTTAATATTGTAAAATATGTTCTGAGACCGCTCCCCCCCCCCCCCAAACCCTTTGTTTACTCTATGTATTATTACTATCCATCACTGAACAACATGGTGAAACTGAGAAGCTTTTTTCAGCCAGTATTTCCCTTGTATCACTCTTTGATATCATGTAAAAGAAATTCCTTTTTCTTTGTAATGGAATGCCATTGCATTAGTTGTGGGCTATAAATTCAACTGCTTAATCTGAGGCAGTCTAATAATATGTCCCAATGTATATCAAACATATTCTAGAAGCCTAAAGAGATTTGAAAAATTTGATCTTAGTGCTGGTAATATTTTCTTGATTGTTTGATAAAACAATACAATACATTATGCCGGACAAGTGTTGCAATAACGATAATTGAAGTTCCAATGGTAAACATGGATTTTCTATATTCCATTTTGCTACGGTATGGTTCAGCTGCATTTAGGTGATGCAAAGGTCAATGAATAAATATCTGTTATTTGTAAGATGCCAAAACACTTTGAAAATGGAAAGAAGTGTACTTTTAAGTCGAACACCCAGACCACCAAAATATCTTCGAATGCAGTTAACTGAAATATGTTATTAATGGGCCGAGGGTAAAGATGAATCTCAATTTGAGTGTTTTAATTGCTTTAATGATTAAGAAACCCTCTTTAAAATATATATAATGTTTGTCTTGTTTTTTGAAATGCAGTGGCCACACTTAGTAGTGAATATTATAAGTTTATCTTATTCTCCAATAAGAATTTCATTGATTTACGTGGATATTACCTTTGTACTTCCCCAACACACACTTTGCTGTAAATACAAATGAAAATATTCAATGAAATGTTCAATTCACAATTTTTCCTATTACTATTCAAGACAAGTATAAAAATAAAAGAATAAAATTACTGTGGCATTCGGCACGGCGGTGAACCAGATTGGCCTCGGCGACACCGGCTGGTGGAGAGAGCACGCGCACCTGGGTCGTGTTAACCAATCAGCCCAGGTGCTTAAAGGCGTGTTCCTCTCCACAGTTTGGGGGTCCAGATCGGGAGCACACTCTGAGAGAGCGCGTTTCAGTTTCAGTTTTGTTTCTGCAAGTTAAGCCCTGTCGTACACGTGCCGGTCCACGCGTGTTTAAAACAAACTACACGTTTGGATCTTACAGTAACTTTACTTAAAGCTGCAAGAACTTCAAACCGGGCTGCAGTAAGACACCCGTGAGGTTAATCCATAAAACGGGCGCCTGCGTCGGTTGACATTAAAAAAATGCTGTAGGAAAAAAAAAAAAAATCAGATAAGACAAATCTCGTCTTGGGGAAAGCGTTAGCGAGCGCGGGCGCGGCCTGCTTAGCCTGCGTAATTAGCGCGCCGCCGCCGCGCGCCGATCGATATCTTCATTAGAGCCGCCGCCCGCGGCTCCGTTTCCCGATTTTTCGCTCCGCGGTGATTAGCTGGAAGCGTTTCTCCTGGAACGCCTCGTCGCCGCTTGGGCACCGGGGGGGATCGGCTCGCTCGCTCGCACGCAGACGGGCGTCGTGCATCATAATAAAACCATAAGCAAGACGAGGGACGTCGCGTGATCCATCAGATGCTAATTGCGTGCGGAATCATTCTTCCGCATTCTCTGGTCGCCGGTGTCGCGGAGAGGAAAAAAAAAAAAAATGGTTGTCGCAAGCGCTAGCAATTGATAGCCGCGGGCTACAACGTGCGTTGCTTTCGCAGAAGCAAATTCGGCGATACCCCTAGTGTCGCAACCAGACAAACTTTGTTTAAAAGAGTAGTTTTAAAAGGTGTCTGCCCTAAGCAGGTACAAAGTGCTTGTGCTTGGTGGTTTGTGTCAAGATGCAAGAACATGACTAATGCGTCCTTAGCGGGGTTGCCAGATTGAGTATAACAGCAAAAATCATTACAGTGCGTACAATTACAAGTACCTTCAAGGAGAGCCATGTGTAATTACTGTGAAATTAATGATACTACCACTGCGCTCCATATGCCATCTCTGGAGGGTTTCATGCTTTTTCTACCTAGTCTCAGAAGTTAGAATATGTGGTTTGTGGGGTTGTTGGTTGGCTCATCCTGTTAAGGCACTGTTCTAGTGTGTGGATGGACACCATGGTCTTGTATTGAGTGTGCAGGCACTGAATGAGCATTGTGCATGAAATGCACAGAGCAATTTCTGATCAGGAAACTCTTGCTGCAGTCGACCGTTGAGCGGCCTCAGCACTGACACATTCCCATACTGAATCAATCACATGCACGCATCACTAATAGAGTACCTTTTTAAAACTTACAGTTCGACCTTACCAGTGCTGCTCATTGTCAGTGCTTATTGTTGCATGCTATGCTCGCTGCTGCTCACAGAAGTGCACTCACCCACCATCACCCTACCTTGCACCTGTCATTTGGATCTGCCTCTAGGTATTGGGGGTTGGTTTTGATATTTCTCCCATTCTGTAGGGGTGATGTATCATGCTCCCTCTTTGATAGGTTAGCACACACTGGTGAGTGTACAGAAACACCCAAAGCAGATCCATTCAGCGCCAAACCAAAATAATTACATTGCATATTCATTTAAATCTAAATGCGTGAGCTGTCCTGACTGAACTGTATTTTGGCAGCCCCCCAGGGTGAATTGTAATTAGTTGTAGCATCCCCGGGGAGGAATGGATCTCAGCCATCAGTCTCTTTGTGCACCAGCGCCCCCTGGTGATCGGTTGGGCATCCGCGGGCTACTTGCGCGAGCTGCACATTAACTGCCTTCCTCAGACTCCGTGCCTGTGTGAGCTTACCTGCAAGACAGCGTGGTGGAGAAGAAGAAAAAAAAAAACAAGTGGATGACATATTTTGGACAGGTTTTGGGTATGGCTCTCCGAAAAAAACTGAGAGGGTGTTGTGGCAGAGAGTATAAGCAAACAAATGCGAAATAAATAAATAAAAATATGCGGTTTGAATCTAACTGTCGCAAGATGACACCGCTAAGGCAAGGAGAAGCCTGGCTGAGACAGATCTTCGCCGAGCTCAATATTAGATTAGGTTAATTCTCCATGCAAGAACAGCGTTATTGAAGGCGTAATTGTTTTATCTCCCCTCCTGAGCCCGAGACCCTTTATAGTGACAGTTATGGTGACAGCGGAGTCCTCACCATGGCTGAAACTGGCTTCAGTCATCTTCCAGTAGGGCAGGAAAGGATGGCGGTTTATTTTTTTGCGTGCGTGTGTGTGTCTGTGTGTGTGTGTGTGTGTGTGTGTGTGTGTGTGTTGTAATATCTGCAGGGTAACTGTTGAAAACTCCCTGGGGAGATGAGGGGGGTGGGTGGGTTTCACAGTATTAAAACTGTCCATCCTTAGTAGCAGTGTCAGCCTCTCTGTATTCCTCACGGACATGGTGTTGGTTGGGGGGGGGGGGGCGGGCGTTGATATTACAGCTGTCGGCCGAGTTTGCCCGATCAGAATACCAGGGGCCCAAAATGGCAGCCCCCCAGGCAGACATCTCTGGCCTCCAGTGACCGCCACGACAGGCCTGTCAACCCGCCATGCAGAGCAGGGACGTCTGGGGGGCTGGGGGGGGCGGGGGGGGGGGGGGGTTTAAAACCCCAGATGCCACCGCCAACCGCAGCCTTCCCGACAGCCAGGCTTCCGGGAACACGCAGGGATGAGAGGACCCTCCGCGAGGGGGGGGGGGGGGGGGCGGGAAGGTAGCACGAGCGCACCCTCAAACCCGCGGAGAGGACGTGTCAAAGTCAGCTTAACACGGTCGTGCGCTACAAACGAAGGACGGCTCGCAGACCCCGTGCGAGTAATTGGGCGGAAGCGTTCGCTCTAATGAGGATGTTTTTGAAGTGATAAGGAGGAACATGGAAAAAAAAAAAAAATCACACCGACGCTCTCTCTCTCCCTCTCTCTACCTGCGAGTTGCTAGCTAACTGAAATTCAATAAGGAAAATGTCAGGGCAATGTTCTTGTCAGAGAAACGACATATTAAAAAAGGTAAGGACACCGTGACTTTATCAGACATATGATTATGTGAAAGGTTAGGTGAAAGCATTACAACTCAGGACATTTTGTCAAATCTTTTTTAAGCACGAGGCGTTATCCTGTTTGTTTTTGTTTTCTCACCCTTATCCCAGACGCACATTTATTTATTTATTTATTTATTTATTAACCTTTATTTATACGAGGTAGGTTGACCGACCATGCACCCTCTTTAACACCCCCCCCCCCTTCCCCAATTACCCTAACCTCCTCATGTCTTTGGATTGTGGACGGAAACGCATGCAGACACACCTTCTTGCCGTGAGGTGACAGTGCCATCTTATTGCACCACTTCTCGCCGGCTGTAACCACACCAGTTGCATAGCCCTTCAGATCCGGTGCAGGACACGCTGAGCCCACGTACTGCGTGTAACGCCCTGCTACAGTTGTTCTGAAAGCAGAGGCGGGTTTGGTGCAGACCTGGCCCCAGGCAACTGGTTTCTCTGCTTATATTTAATTTCTCAGAGGTTCCAGAGCTCAGCGGGGGGGGGGGGGGGGGGGGGGGGGAGGCGGGAGGCGGGAGTATCGATTTTAAACTGAGCTCCTGTTGTTGTGGTTGTGGTGTTGTTACTATTGCGTCTAATTTACTTGTCTTCCTGGACGGAGATGTGTCTTTTCCCTCCAACAAGGTTCATGAAGCTCAAAGTAAGATTTGAAGTCCAAAGCTGTTCTGAATGCAGCCAGCCTCTCTGTCCAGGAATACCTGTAAGTGGTGAATCTCACTTGATTTCAGGCTAAAATCCAGGTGTCCTGAAATTTTCCACTTTGAGATAAAGATATTGTTAAAATAATCTCGAGGAGAGCCTTCCTGAGCTCTTTGTGATCTTGCAACGTTTTAAAAGGTTAGACAAGCAGGCAGTGTTTTGTCACTGCTAGTTTTAGAAAATCCCCAAATCTCCTTCTGCATCATGTTCACAGGAAACAAGCTCTTAACCTTGTGGTGTGCCTTGAACGGGTTATTTTAGTTACAACTTGAGTGCGTGACGAATATTTTTTAGTTTGTGTATGAGTTTTTCTTTTTATCACTTATCATGTGCAGTAAACATTATTTTTTTCATTCTTAGATTGAATCTGAATAAATAACATGAACACTGCTAAGAAGGTATGGATGTAAACCATTCACTCCAAGTAGGGATTAAGCCAGCGATTTATTCTGTTCAAAGTATTGCTTCCCTCAGTGATAATACTACCACACCAATGTTGCCTCTTAAAATACCTATTAAGTGTCTGAGAAGTTGTATAACCCAGAAGTAAATTCAGTAAATAACACTCTTGTTGGCTCAGAGATTTAAAAAAAAAAAAAAAAAAAAAAGGATGTGTTTGGGGAGGGGGAGGGTGAATAATTACATTTGTTACCTGATAGCCGATCTTCTTTCCCCCCCCAATTTCCCACCACCAAATTTTGAATCGCCAATTCGGCTTGCCTCAGTCCAACCCTCTAATTTATGATACCTTCCCTTCCTCTCTCACAAAAAAGGAAGCCTTCAGTAAGGCCGGTGTATATCTCAACAACACTCGCCAAAGGGATATTTTCCACGCCGCAACACCACAGAGAAGCGCACTGCTATCGGAGGGCGAGCATTGATTGGAGAAGAAGCGAGAGAGTCTCGCCCGGGGCGACTCGGAGAAGCTGGACGTGACCGGCTGGTTGCCAGGAGGAGCCGACGCCGCGGCAACCGCAGAAGCCCTCAGATGTAAAAAAAAAAAAAACCCACCCCATCTCGGCAGGACGAATCCAATTATACCCTGCCACTGCGGACTCCTGGTCACAGTCAATGAATAACACAGGCCGGGCCTCCAGTCTAGTGATGTCCTGGGCTATATATCCTGGCCTGTGCGCAGACAGGCTAGCTCTGGAGCCTGAGTTAAGTGTTTGCCCTGTGAAAACAACCGTTAGAGGATTTTGGAGTGGATTTTTTTTATTTTCAAAGGACATATGGCAAATATATATTTCTGTGTACCAGATTCTCCCCTATGAGAAACGCGAAGCCTGTATTGACATTAGGGTGGCATGGTGGTGCGGTGGATAGCGCTGCTGCCCCACGGCAAGAAGATTCTCGTTTTCAGATCTTGGCCTGGGCCTTTCTGTGCGGAGGCTGCATGTTCTCCATGTGTCCGTGAGGGTTTTCTCTGGGTACTCCTGTTTCCTCTCACAGTCCAAAGACATGCAGGTTAGGCAAATTGGAGACTAAATTGCCCATAGGTATGAGTGCGTGAGTGAATGGCGTCCGTGCCCTGTGATGGATTGGCGTCTAGTCCAGGGTGTATCCCTGCCTCTCGCCCAGTGCATGCTGGGAGAGTCTCCAGCTCCCCGATGACCCCTGACCAGGAATAACCAGGTTAGATAATAGATGAATGGATGTGTTCTTTTTAATTACCTGTTTAAAACAAAAACAGGAAAAAAAAAATATATATATATATATATATATATATATGTTTGAAAATAAACAAGACACAAAAAAACTACATTACAAACAGTGATGCTGAGTCATAGGAAACAAGTACACAGAAAAGTGCAAAATGACAAGAGAGTGGCATAAAAACCCCTTCTGCATCAAAAGAAAAATATAGCTATAAAAATAATAGAGCAAGTTGCTGGGTACTTATTTGAGTTTACGTTTGATGTGTGTAAATGCAGGAGTGAAACTTCATGAACACGTTGCCCTTTACCGGGGCAGCCAAACGGAGTGAATGGTGCGATAACCTGAACTGAACTCCTCGCCGAGGCCTTTTTTTTTTCGCTCGACGAAAAAAGATTAAAGTCAGACGCTCAATCTTTCTTTCTTTTCCTTTTTTTTTTCCCTCTTCTTCTCGAGCAATGGGAAAAATATGCAAACAGAATGGGGAAAATATGCTAACGGAACTCAACCAGAGGTGAAGCGAAAGGTACGTTTCTATTAAATTTTTAAGGAGGCTTTAAAAGAGGCATCATCTTATAGATAGCGATCGCAATTAATTAGAGCTGCCTGAATTCCACCGCACTGTGGAATGAGGATTTAAGAATCTCTCAGCGCGTTCGCTCGCGTCACACACGGTGATCACCCCTCATTGTATGTTTGTTATAAATGGCCACTGGGCACGAGTCGGATCTATTACCGACACGTTTGGGCTTTTATCCGATGTTTTTGCCGGTTTATTGGGATTACGTGGCTGTAGGCGGTCTCCTGCAGCACAGGGAAAACGCTTTCTGTAAACCTCGCTTAGTCTTCCTGGGTTTAACTGCATTATGAGGACTTTATAGCGTGTCTTTTTGGGGGTGGTTTTTTTTTTTTTTTTTTTTTTTAAACAATTTCCGAAGAGTAATGAATATCATCTGGTCCTCATCTATAACTCTCACCGCTGCCCCAAAAATGTCATCCCGCGGCATCCGCTCTCCCCCAGGGCTAGGTCCGTCGACTCCGCTGCGGTCTCAGTGTGGATTTGCCCTTCCCCCCCCCCCCCCCCCCCCCCCCCCCCCACCCTATTTCATGCTCTTACCTTGCGCAAGGATCTGCAAGCACATTAAACACCTGTTTTCTGGAGACCACAGTGCAGTTCGTTATTCTCTATGCCATTTGCAAACGTCGTGAAATTTAATCAGGTGCCCACTTGATTCGACATTAATCTAAAAGATTAAGGAACCGCTTCATGGCCTTCCGCGCCAATGCCGTATTTACATGTGTAAGTGTGTGACGTACTGCCATGTACACTTTAAAAGCAATCTGTTATTATTAACTGGTGAAATTACGAACACATTCATTCATTCATTCATTCATTCATTTTAGTCCCGGAAAAACCGCACCGAAACCGCACTCAAAAACAAGCACCAGATGCAACGCGCCGATGATGAATTGCAGGAATTAACGTTATTAATTACACTGTGATCGTGAGATTAAGCGCTTTCCTCTCTTGTGTAACGGCTCCCCGCGTACTGAGCGCGCTCTGAAGGCGCCGAGTCAGCGGCGCGCCGCTCAGCTACTCAACACGGTGTCGTTTCCCGGTCGCTATCTCCGCGCGTGCGCCGCTCCCGCCACCGCCCTCCTCCGTCTTCTCTCTTTCCTCTTCTCTTCCTTTTCATCGGCTCTGACGGGCTGCTATCTCGTCAGCTGTCAGTCGTGAAGAGCCCTATCGCAGAGCAGACCCATTTCACTCGCCCGGCCAAAAGGAGATGATAGCGAGTTATGGGACGGAGGGGATTTTATTTATCCCCCCACCCCCACCCCCCTCCCCACCCCGCGCCTAGCAGATTAGCAGATGTTTGACTGCTATCTGGAGATTCCAGGCCTTTTTACCTCTCTCCCCTTTCCATGTTATTATTTGATCTTCTCCGTGGGAAGGCAGTCTGTTTTGACTGCTGGAGGTTGGCTGCTTGCAGCTCGCGCTGAAAATGCCTACACTTAATGTTCCCTTTCCACATAATTGGATCGATATTTGTTTAACCCGCAGAAGCAATTTCTCGCACATAAGCCCAGAGATAATTTAATCGAGGGATTAAGAAGCGATGGCTTATTAGGGTGACCAGTAGTAGTTCTCTCGTCGCCCCTTGGGGAAGAGCTTGGAGCTTGATGTTTGTTATAGATAAGTTCTGGGTAAGTTCTATAAGTGCCTGCAGGGCGTCGCTGGCTTGTGGTGATGTCACCCACTGAGAGCAGGGGTCTGTAACCCTGGTCCTGGTGAGCGAACAAATTGGTTCCATCGCAGGCAACCTTGGTCTTTCTCCCAGCAGGTTTATTATGTAATTGTGTTGCAGTGTCTGGAGGAGCCAGCCGTTTAGGGACATGACTGGGGGGGACGGACGAGGTCAGCTTCAGGTGAGCGTGTCTTTATGTGAGGCTGCTCCAGTCCACAGTCCTTGTATAAGTACAAGCGACATCAGCTAAAGAAGAAAAGCAGCCCTCTTTGCTTCCTTCAACCCCCTCCTGTAACACAATGGTGCTGAAGTTTAAAACCCATACATGCACATACATTATGCCCGTGAGATCATGCATCCCTACGTATATATATGCACATACATGTACATTTTGCCTGTGAGATCATGTGTCCCTATATGCACATACACTGTACATGTACATTATGCCTGTGAGATGATGCTTCAAATTGACCTTCTGCAGTAAAGGGTTGTTTATCAGTGGTAAAAACAAGAAAAATGACATTATCTCCATATGAACATGCAAATGTATAATTAAATACACTACAAATGTTCCGTGCATTTATATTTTTTTCTTCTCATAAAATTGATGCATGTATGGGTTTTTCAGCAGTTCAAATTCTATAATAGCCTTCAAAAACCTTGACAGCAAAGGGTTTTATAACCATTTCATTACCTAAATCAATAGAGAATGTAATCATTGTATGGCATCGACAAAGTGCATCCCTATGTTTGGTTTTTATACATGGTGAATATGGTATTTGCCGGGAGACTCACAAATGTCATGGGCAGCTCTTACATACATAATTCAGTGTCCCAATAAATGTCTCCCATATATGATAATAATGCAACCAGATCCTATTCATAAAAGTTCACACACATTGCATTGGTGCACATTAATCATGGAAGTACATGGAAATGCATTGGCCTTTTGTTTAAAATAAATGGCGCATAATTAGACAAACTCTGCAATGAAGATTGGAGAATGGTGTAAAAAGGTATTTGAATAGAACCATGAACGCACTTAACTAACTAATTAATTATCATGGGCTTACCAACAAGCACCTTTTTTATTGTTCAAATAAGTTTTGCAGTTTCGTTTTTGGCTGCATGCCTTTAGTGTAACATAACATGACTGGCCATGACTTCCAGACGAAATAAGAACATTATTCTTATATGAATTAATTGCAAATATTGATCGGCAATTTTACAATTGTATAAAGGATACTGAGGTTTTCAGCTGAGAAGGTTTTTTAATTCTCTTCCTGTCACGGGAGATTTGGCCAGTGCTTTGAATTTGAATCATTCTTTTTGTGAAAAACTTTTTTTCCCCCCTCAAATAAAACTGTATTTGGACTTTTTTTTTAACAGTGTAGAACAATGCTAGACTTTGTACTTTGCTGTGTTACCCTTGAGTGTGTTCAATAATGTTTGACAGACAAGGCATTGTTCAGACATGTAAAATTATATTATATTCTTGTCTTTTTGCAATACAGCACTGCATGGTTGACTTGAAATCTTCCAAGGAAGAAGTTTACTATACCGCATACTGCCTGCACATAAAAAAAATGACATGATTAAAATCCCAATTCAAAATTTCCAGGTCAGGTTGATATATTATTTCTTTAAAAAAAATACTCAAATCAAAGTTCAAATGCACAGGTTGAAGTCATAAAGTTATACTCTGGATTCCCGAGTGGCTCAATAGGTAAAGAAACGTCTCATGAACGTAGGCGGGGCTTCAAGTCTGAGCTAAGTCTTAGCAAAATATATTAGTTGTCCACAGTGGTAGAACACATTTTCCTCCAGAAAGCCAGAGACATCCGTCCGTTATCTATACCCACTTATCCTGGTCAGGGTCGCGGGGGGTGCTGGAGCCTATCCCAGCATGCATCGGGCGAGAGGCAGGAATGCACCCTGGACAGGTTGTCAATCTATCGCAGGGCCCACACACCATTCACTCACACTCATACCAACAAGCAATTTAGACTCTCTAATTAGCCTACCATTGGGCTGTGGGAGACAGACCAGACATAGGGAGAACATGCAAACTCCGCCGGGATTTGAACCCAAGACCTTCTTGAAGTGAGACGACTATGCCTGGGAACCCACAGGCTACCAGTTGGGGGGGTATGTATCTTCTACACACAGGGCAGGATCAGGATAAAGGGGGGGTAAATAAGTCCACAAATAAGTAAAAACGACTTAAAAAAAAAAAAAAAAAAAATGGGGACGCTTCGCATGGAAGTAAACATTGGCCCGAATCATTAAGGAAAAAAAGGAATATTTCATGTTTTTGGTGTTAGCAGTCTTTCCCTTTGTCCTGTGAAAATATGGCCTTTTTATGCGTGGAACAAAGCCAGAGTAGGGATATTTATAAGCCTCTGTACACAAAAATGAGTTAGATGACTGTTAGCTTCAAACAAAGTCATTCGGTTTTGTTTTGGTCGTTCTAATTTATATTACTATGCAAATTGAGAGATATGTTTTTCGTTGGCTTTCTTGGGGATTTTCCTTCTCTTTTTCCTTTGCACAGAAAAGAGCGTCTTTGGAATAAGAATTAAGATTCGGATCACATTTGAATTCAGACTTAGCTTTCTGAGTTGTTTATCCTATACACCGAGACATGAGAAATTTGGGAACAATGAGTCGAATTCACGAAGCAGCTCGGGACAAAATGTGGAGTGATTTACAAGATGTGTACCAAAGAATGGGAGAAAGAAGAAGTCGCTTTTTTGTTGTCTTGTCGGTGTGTGCGGATTTCTGCGCCCATTCATCTGTGATGACAGCGCGTCTTCAAACCCGCCTCCTGTAAATAAATCCAGTTATTGACCGACTTTATAATTTGTGTCAGACTTGCTGATATTATGGCACTGTGCCTCAGATGCTTCTAGATAGGAGAAACATTGGCACACACTTTGCTTGTGGTTGAAAAGAAGCATTGCATGACGTTTGTATTTCAACAGTCTAATGAGCTAATGTGATACTGCACAGAAGTTAATAACAAAACTTGATTTTTTTTTTTTAATACATGACAAGAAATATTATATATATCGTGTAATAGTATGTCAAATTTATAAGCAAGCACAACGAGCAGCTACTGTAAGCTGCTCATTGAATTTAAGTATTCAAGACAAAGTTTTAGCAATGACATCTGCCTATGTTTACTATTCTGTGTCTATGTGGCTTTTTGTTCTGACTGCAGATGAAATGCAATGTGTATCCCTAACTTGTCTTGCAAGATCTCTTAGAAAATAAAGGTACTCTACCTATATAAGATATCTCCTGGTTAAATAAATTAATACATTTTTTTTTTTAATGTAATGTGAATCCTGACCACTGGTTCCATCCCTACTCCAGGCCTAAGAGATAAGGGAGTCTCCTATTGGGCCATCAGGTTGGCCCAAAACACGCTACTGCAAACCCTGTTGCCATGGTAGCACCCAGTGCTATCCATATCAGCTATATCCCTAATACCTCACTATCACTGACTTGCTTTTTTTTCCCCTCCTCCTCCTCCTCCTCCTCTTCTTTTAGGCCTCTTGAGCGCCCTAGGGTTCATCAATCCTCCCGCTCAGAGTACCATGACCCAGATCCTCTTCCTGAAGGGGGGGGGGAATTGATGGGAAGCCACTGGTTCTGGAAACGTTGCCCCGGTAACACACGTGCACCTTTTTCACTTTTTTTTTTTTTTTCGCGACTGCACCACCCAGCATCATACTAAGTGCCGCCCGCCCCCATTCCTCTGTGATGGACAAACCGGCGTCCTTGTGAGCGAACCTCCATCCGGTTCCTGGAGCCCTCCCAAAAAAACAGTACAATCGACCTTTCCCGTCCCGTTCGCCTTAATGCGGGCTACAGCGCGACCCTGTAAGGGTGATGGGACGGGACACGGTCAGTGCTAATTAGGTGATAGACGTGTCAGGTGTGTGCTTGTGTACCGCATCAAAAGAGGACGTCTCGCCCAGCAGGTGTAACTAAAATTATGTCTCCTGCATTTTGTCTACATGTAAAGAGATCACTTCCTTTGGCTTTGTTCTCCCCCTTACAAAAATATAAAAACATTAATAATTGAGTGCGTATTTTGATGATACTTGTGATCTGTAGTGCACTATCAGGGAGAGCATGAGATGCATCAGAGTGTAGTGGCTGTGTGTGTGTGTGTGTGTGTGTGTGTGCATGCGTGTGTGTGTGTGTGTGCATGTCTGTGTGTGCACCGATTTGTGTGAACAGGCGACAACTGACCCATCGACAGTCAACAGGCAATTACTGAGATGCATTATTCAACACGCAGTGTTCAGTCACAGATGCATAATTTACCTTTGCCTCCTGTCTTCCGTGTTACAGTTTTGGATCACTAATCGCATCGTACTCTTTCCAAAGACTTCCAAAATGGCAGGCAAATTTACTGCTGCTTTATTGAGCAAGGTCAGCCATTTTGTCCCCGTTCTCAGTGTATTCACGCCTATAAATACAGAGCGTGGCTCAAAATTCAGAGCTTGAAAATATGCCTTTCCTTTTGCAAGCATTCAAACATGAATAGCATTTTGATTCTTATTGCTGTTGAGTTCAGTTTGATGGGCTACATCACAATGTCGGTGTGTTAAATTTCAGAATCTCTTGCAGAGTTTCCTTTGCATTAATTTCTATTTACTCAGCAAGCTTATAGACTTGTCCCAATGTGGAATCTTTTTTACACTGTTCCTTCAAGTACTGAATGAGCTGGGGGTGTTTAACTTATCTACACAACTATATGTACGCACGGTGAAATGTCCAGTGTTAATTCAACTCCAACGTTGTTAATTCAACTAACAGACAACAGGGACCCCCACTGTGACCAAATGTTATGTGTTAAGAGCTTAATTAACACTGGACGTTTTACTGTGCAGGTTCTGTGCAGATATTTTCACAGAATTACCCATTCCTCTTTGAGCTGCATCAGACCTCTCAAATATACACATCGTACAAAATAATTACTGCAATTTCAACACCGTGTTTTACACTATAAATTGCATTTGTGTTTACCCGTTTTAAAACTTCACCACATCAAAATGTAGGTAAGATATTAGGAAAGCATCCCTCTGGGCCACAAGCCGACAAATTTCCAGTTCCTTACTAAGATGTATTAACGCAAAATTCCGCTTATCGTCATGACCCAGATAGATGAGCTTCAAGTAGCAGAGAGGTAGTTCGTATTTAATTCGACCGACTCATTCGGGTTTTGAAAAACTTATTTCATTACAAAAGGGATACATCAATCTCAAAAACAGTCCATTTACCCTAGAGACATAATCACACAAAAAAATCTAAAAGCCCTACATTACTATTTCAGCCGAGGTTAAGAAATGAGCCTTTCGAAAACATCAATTTTTGAAGGGTGTTAAAGAGCTTGAAACTAGCGCTGTTGGGGTAGACTAATTCTAATTCATATTTTAATCATGTGCTTTTAAATCTCATCTATGATTGAAGCCATTAAAATACATGCTTCAGTCAATGACAGTAAACGCTCCTAATTCCAAAAATAAATCAATCCTGTGTAATTAATCCAGTACACCACACGTGAAAAATCGAGAAGGCTATGGCTGTCGTTGTTCTTGTTGTTGTTGTTGTCTGGTTATGGTTATGTTGTTGTTGTCTGGTTATGGTTATACACTTTGTTGTACGTCGCTCTGGATAAGAGCGTCTGCCAAATGCCTGTAATGTAATGTATGTAATGTTGTTACTATCATGTCAGGAGGAGTTGTCTGACAGGTGGCTTAACCAGTCACTCAGTCTCCGGGGTCAATTGATTTGATGGGGTTTACCGTCAGACCTGGGCACATTACAATGTCCGCTCTGTCGTTTTTCTGACATTTTTTACCATTTAAGTCCATTGATTAACAGCTCGGAGGTGACAGCGTGTCCCTGCACCGGGCCGTACATCTCCATGGCTCTCTTACGCGTTGGCGAGCATCAGCAAGGCCAGACGCACGCCGTGCGACAGACAGACCTTGGGCCCGGACCCATCAATCGTGTGACTGAGGAGAACTCGCTCTTCTCGAATGCACAAGATCCACTCCGCTGCCATTAACGACGCGCGGTCTAAATGCGGCCATTTTAATCATTTTTTTACCGCGCCGCGTGTTACGAGCTGGGATTGCAGGGGAGATTTGCTGCGGGTAAACACAGCGGTGGCCAATGATCTGGTTATATTTGCAAATGGCCTCCATGTATCTCGGCGTCCGTAAACTCTGAAGGTGCTTCCGTGACAAACCTCGGCTGCTCCTCTGACCCACATTGGCTTGTTTTTTTTTTTTTGCGGGAGTGGAAAATAGCGAGGGGAACTCGGTGGAAAATGGCGTTACTGACGAGGTCAAAAATGGGTTGGGCCCGGGTCTTGCTTCTCCATCAGAAATGGAACGCATTCCACCTGTCCCGGCAACGCAACAGGTAAAGGCACACGCAGGCGGCGCCGAGAAATTTCACACGCGCGAGAGATTACGTGCGCACGTCTCGGTCACGGACGGCCTTTCGTTCGTAGCGTCTGACGCGAATTGGCACGACACGCTTGGGAGACAGCCCAGCGTTGCCCAGAGAAATGGCGGATGATGTCACACGCTTCGGAAGCGATGACGTCAATCGGTCAGTGGCATCAATGTTCAGTGACGTATGTTTCTTGCTCTCTCTGACCATGTGAAAACCCAGAACTGACTCGATGGCATTTTTTTGTGTTGTGCCAGTTGAAATTGTTGAAAGCTCTTTTCCGTCTATCATGAGACGTGGCGGAGCACAGAAGCTCTATTTACCCGTTTGATTTTAGAAGACGCTGTGATCTCCACATGCCAGCATTTTCTAACGGTTACCGAAAAGTGAGTCAAATTGTTTTCCCCCTGTCTGTGGGGAAATCAGTTCCCCTCGCTAGTCTGTTCTGCCCCATTTATGCCCTCATATCTTGGTATTTATTGCTTATTTTTGAGAGTTTACCAGACATCTTTGAAAATTTTGATTGATGACAGACGCCTGACTGAAGCGTCCCCCCCCCATCAGCATTATTGTTTGTAACAGCCACTTAACTGCTAGGTTCCTCAAGGAGGTGAGAGAACAAGCTTCCTCTTCATTAGGATCACCTGGCTCTGTCCCGTACCCTACTCCTGGCCAGGAGGACTCGACTATAATTTAAGAAGCGCATTATTTTGTTTTAATTTAAAAAGCCCCCATTTCATTTACATTTTTTTTCTGTCTTGGGCTCCAGACATTTTCCTGCAGTATCATAACAGTTTTCTCTCTCTCCACTTCGCTCGCTCCAGCTACAGTGGCCTGTCGATTAAAGAGAGTTAGCTTCAGAAGTTCTTCCACCCCCGACTGTCTCTCTCGATAGCTGCAGTATTCACTTGGACCTCCTGTGTGCACACATAGACGAGATTGACAAAAAAAAAAGTTGTGGCCGGGACATGGACAATAGTTTGCTGGAGTACTCCAGTTTCTGACTGAACTAGGTCGACTAGACACGTTTTAACAAGTAGCTGCTAGGCTACACTCTCAGTGTAGCCTTCATTTTTTTCTGAACAGTCCATCGCCTCTTTGTTGTTCTGGTCCAGCCCAATGGACAGGCTTTCTTGGTACGGGCCAAAATCACGAGTCAGTCCCTCGAAATGAAAGAGGCTGTCAAATTTTAAGAAAAGCGTACGCTGGAGTTCAGGAGAAATTCACGACTGCGCACTTCAAAGGTAAATGAGTCACGGAGACAGCGTGATTTATTATAACCGAATCATAAGGAACATGCGCATGGCCCGGAGCCAATGTGCCCCCATTTTTAAAAAATGATATCCTGTTTCTCTCTCTCTCTGTCTGTGCGCGGGGCAAGCTTGTGCAGTTTGCCCCTTAAGCGGAGACCGTTCGTTATTTTTAGCTACGCCACGTCGCTCAGCACCGCCAAGTGATGACTGTGGAGGAGCCGGGCCGCATTCGAGTGAATTATCAGTCACCTGTGGGGGGGCAGGGGGGTACGTGACTGTCCTTTACAGTACCAATCTTCTGACAGAGAGCGAAAGGATGTGACAATGAGATGCGCGTCTGGCGGGGATGACTGATTAATTCTCCCGCCGAGGAGAAGGAAAAGCGTACGAAAAAAGGCCGGCGAACCGGTCCTTCCTGTTTCCTTCCAACGTGGGCGGCGGCGGCGGCGGCGGCGGCGGCGGGGATCGTAAAGAACAATCTCTCGCTCCTTATCAAGCGAACAGGGGGGCCTGAAAAGGTTGGCCATTATTTTTAATGACCTCGAAAATCCGGCATGATGTTGAATGTAATCTGATCTGATAAAGCCAGCCTGAGTCGGGGGGGAGGTTATTAATTTATGCCTCCCCCACCCGCCCCCCCGCAACGCACTCCCCTCTCGGTCACACGATTAATTTAAATAAACCGGCGCGCCGCGGAGTCGCATTGAACGCCGCTCGGCGAAAACACAAACACGCGCACACGCGCGGAGGAACGGGCGGGGATAATGAAACAAAAACGACTGCGTATAATTCACCCAAATTGAGGCGGATTGGTGGATCCAGTCGATAAATCTCTCTCTGTCAAATCGAATAACCCTCAGTGCGCAGCAAAGCGTTTTTCTCCATTCAGTATAACTTCATCACTACCAGTACAAATATATATATATATATATATATATATATACATATATATATGTTTTGCACATGAATGCTTAAATGGCATTGCCTTCCATGACAACCCAATTTCACCGTTTCTTTGTGCTCTAACGTACAGATAATGGAGGCCTTGATACTTTAATAGCTTTGCATTCACCGCAGGTGGGTGTTCCTCTGCTAACATGATGACATGCTAATGCATGTAGCTCTCAACTGGTTTCAGCGCCTTATTATTGAAAAGCAGTGAATGATAATTATAATGCATGTACTTATACAGCACATTTTCTTACAAGAAATTGCCACCCAACGTTCCTTCACAATAAAAATGAATACAGTTTTTTTTTTTTTTAAATAAATAAATAAATAAGGGATATAAACTTTAGATGATCAATTAAGACATAAAAATAACGCTAAGGCTTATAAAGCTAAGGCTATTTCTGAACAACCCATGGGACGTTTCGTCACAGAATATAATATAGTTTTAATAATATAATTTTAAACCAACCCTTCCCTACGCCCTCACCTACCAACCTCACCTTTAATCTACATTTAAACCAGTGCTGATGTACAAGACCGATCATTGGCTAATTGGGCTGGGCTATTTGGTGGGAACGAAAGCCTACATACACACCAGCCATCCAGGAATGGCTTTTTACATCCACTTCTGTTGAGCGACTCTTCAGATTACAAAGCAGAGGATATCCATCAATGGGTAGCAATGCATGTGGCACAGGTGCATTAATTCCATGTGGGCAATTGATTTACCGAAATCACGAGATTACTAAAAATGTACCACGTAGCAGCTGAAACTTCCTTACTGTGTGTTGTTAGTCGCTCTCTGACCTCTGAGTAACATTTGCTCGCTATAATGAATGGGATGAACAGAGCATGGTATAAATTTTTCTCATTTAATCACACTTTTATTGATATTTTTTTTACCTTTATGAGCCCGGAGAAGTCAACCCAAACATTTTTTATTTTTTAAAATTTCCCCATGAAGGTGAAACACATTTTCGAGAGGCCGTTTTTTTTTTTTTTAACACTGCTGTGCTGTTGCCCTCGGACGGCCATTAGCATGGCCTGCTAATGGGCTATGAATGTTCATCTGACCTGATGATTTATGGCTAATCTGATCTAAGGGCATTTGGGCCCCGATGCATTTCCAGCAAGCTTTTGGAAATGTACAGTGTGTACAAAGTTAAATTAGGCATGAAACGCATTTTCCCAGGCATGTTTTCACATGGTGTACATTTATGCTGTTTTATTCAATGAATGAGAGTATACAAAAGATCGATTTCAGTAATAAATTGCATTTGTGGTTTCGTTCCCACCCCTCCCCCCCCCCCCCCCCCCCCCCCCCCCGCCCGCCCAACACACACACACACACACACACACACACACATACACACACACTCCCAAGCCTTCCTGTGTACGTGAGATGTTGCTGTAAGGTCTGAAACACTGGACTCCCTGGTCTTTGTTCTTGTTTTTGTTTTGTGGTTTTTACGGTCAAGTTTTCCAGGGTGTCGGTAGCGAAAGGCGCAGTGTAAAATGATGTGAGCAGTATGGCTGGCCGTCCTGTCACACACACAGGATTCGGCTGCACAGACGCGACCCTTCTCCCCGCTGCCGGTCAACGCCCGCAGTCTCCCGCCATCCCGCTCCTGAGATGATTTCATCCGACGTTGTTTCTTCGCCGCGGTATGTAAGCGTTGTGATGTTGTCTGCGCTGACAGATCGGGTGACCTTTTTTCTGGCCAGATTGTTTGCTTCCCTGCGCATTCCAGCCCAGCGGCCATCTTGTGAAGTCCCCTCTTGATTGTACGCCCGCAAGAAGGTAGAGCGACTACATATTTTTTTTTAAAAGAGGACAGGCATGGGTGAGTTCTGGGCTATTTGTTTATATACGGCCTATGGAATGAGCAAAACCTAACCGGACATTTTTAGGAATTTAGAAATCCTGCCTTGGAGGGAAATTTTCGGGTCCCAAAAACAAAACAAAAAAAAAGAAAGAAACTTCCAGGAAAGCGAGCAGGACGCCCGGTCAGCCCACGTGTGAAGGCCTTTGATTGGGCTATCGGCGGTCCGTTGGGGGCGTTTCGTCTGGGTAATGGCGGACCGCCGGAGAACGGCACGTCCCGTCCCGGTGAGTCAGCCTGACGCTCGCCGGGAGCATTCGGGTGAACGCCGCCTGACTCTTAACGCCGCGAGCGCGGAACGTGCTCCCCCCCCCCCCCCCCCCCCACCCCCCCCTCCACCGGGGAGACCGCCGAAATATGAGGACACGTTCCTGGGAAATGTACTTTTTTCCGCTGATAATTTGCGACTCGGTGCAGGAAGAGGCCATTACAGCAGCAATTTATACCTCCTAATTACCGCGTATAGTAATCTGCTACATGTAGAAAAACAGGGATATTGTGTTTATGCCCATTAAGGTGTAGGTGCAGGGTCGCACAGGGCCACCAGATTACTCCTGAAGAGTTCATTTCCGAAGTCTTTTACCGGCCTTTTATTACACTATCATTTTCCCAGACGTAATATATGTTTTTTTTTTTTGGTTTAAAATAATGCAACACTGACGTAATTATATTAGGATAATATTGTGGTAAATGGAAAGCCAAAATGGGCTTACTGGTCTGTTCTTTTTGTTATGTATTGTTACGTTCTTATCAAAATGTGACCTCATTTTGCTCTTCATAATGATAATGTGTTTTTTAATAAATTTTTGTATGCAAGAAGGATTTGGTTTGATGTTTTTTTTTTTTTTTCTGAGCCGGGCATATGGAAAGGCATATCACCAAATTTTACGTCAACAGGTAAAATTGTTTTCAGATCTAACCAGACCATAAACCTTCTGACTAAAGAGAAAGTCACTCAAAATATGGTTAATATATTGTTATATCAATAGTAAACAAATAAAAAAAAACTTTAATGAATTGTTAAGCATTGCCCTTTAAAACAAAACAAACTCATCTACATGAATTAAATGACAAAAGCCATTTTATTGCTTCCTGGCTGTTGCCACAGTTCCAATTAATATTATTACAAAGGTTATGCATGAGGCAACAATTTCAGTCGGATGCTTCACGAGAAGTTGATATGTACTGTAAGGGTTTTCCACCAGTCAAACAAGGAGGTTTAAAATGGCCACCACACCCTTTGAGTGCATCTTAGCAAAGGGCACTAATGCAGGAGGAAAGGAGGTTCAGGCTTCAGTGGAGCATGCTGTTCACCGGAAGCCATTGCGTCTCAAAGGAGCCCTTGTGTTGACTTGTGTTTTATTGCTTGTTTTCATTTGGAGGGTGGTGTCAGTAGGGGGACATTGTGTGTGTGAACTGGGGGTGGGGGGAGAGGGGAGGGTATAGGTGGTAGGTGTCAGTGTGATTACAAACTTGGGGGGGTGGGGGTGGGGGTGGGGGAGAGATTGCTGACCGAGGGGGAGTTGAACTCCCCATGGCTCCCCCTGATTTTCTGAATGAACCGTGAGTAAAACGTGATTGTTGAAACAAATCAGAGTTGAACAAAATGATCTGGCGCTTCCCCTGAGGCTGCCCCCCCATCCCCCATCCCCCATCCCCTTCAGCTACACTGCTGAGTGCATGATACACCCCAAAACTGTCTCAAGCTTAAAACAAATCACCATTTGAACGTAGCATAACATTGTTTTTACAGCAGCATTAAAAAATTTTACTTTTGGTCTTTGACCAATACTGCCTTGAGTCACTGGCATTCATCATGTTACTAATTTTCAAAATTATGCAATAATAAATTCAGACGGAACAAAAAACCCCAGATGTTACCCAGGGGTAAAGTATTTTATTTTGTGCTAATGACAAGGAAAATGTTTTAGTTTTTTTTTTTTTTTTTCCCCAATTTCCTCTCAACAATGACGCATCTGTTGCAACAGATCTCCGAGCAGAAGGTTCCTTTCCACCCACTTTGGCTGTTCATGTCCTAAAGACAAAAACATTTTCACGTCTTTATTGAATCTCCGTCGCTAATTTCGAGGCCGCGTTCACCTAAGAGTTGTCACGGCTCGTTGCCTTCTCAGGCGGCTTCGCTGTGATTTCCCGAAAGTCTGCCATTTTGCATTTCCACGCCCCGTCGACTTTCATACACTCATCCATCACATCTGTCACTTCACGGAGACGGTTTTTTTTTCCCCCGTTTGTTTTTAGCTTCCGTTAATTTAATCACTCACGTTTTTTTTGGGCCTTCTGTCATTCCCCGGGTGATTGTTTTTATTTTATTTTTTTTTTGGTGACGTAGCTTGCCGTACGGCGCGAGCCGCTGTGGGTTTTACGGGTCAGCGTGCTGTTGTGGAAAACGTCAGTTGGTGCGCGCCGCGCCCCGTCGAGGGGTCGCGCGGCGGTCTGAGGTTAGCCTTCCTCTTAGCGGTAATGAGGCGTCCTGCGCTACCGTTCCACCCTGACCCGCCATGTCTCCTCCATTAAGCGCCGACCACACTGACGGCCGCTCTCTTGCCAAACTCTCTCTCCCTTTCTCTCGCTCTCCCTTTCTCTCTCTTTCTCTCCGTCGCTCACACACTCTCTATTTCTCTCTCGCTCTCCCTCCCCTGTTTTGCTCTCTCGTCCTCTTGTCGAAGGCTGGAAATGAAAAATGCCTTCCATTTCAAGAGAGAGGGAGAGAGAGATAGAGAGAGAGAGAGGAGGAGAGAGAGAGATGGAGAGAGAGGGAGAGAGTGAGGGGGAGAGAGAGAAAGGGAAAGACTGAGAGAGTGAGAAGAGAGAAAGAGAGAGAGAGGGGGGAGAGAGGGAGGGAGGGAGAGAGAGGGGAGGGAGGGAGGCAGAGAGAGAGTGATCAGTTATTTATTTATATTGTTTTATTTATTATTTAAAGATAATGGGCGAGGCAACCGGAGGCCGCTGGGGGCTCTTAATGGGGAGAGAAGTGCATAACAAGCCGCGTAACGTGCTAACGCTAACCGCTGAGCCGGCAGACACGATAGCGATGTGCGCCGGCGTGTCTCCATCTCTGTCTCTTAAAACACCAGCCGTTAATTACGTTTTATCCTTTGTTCTGTTTCACCCTTCGTCTTCTTCTTCTTCTTTCTTTTTTTTTTTTTTTCACCCCCACCCTCTCTTTAACATTTGACTTCACAGAGTCTGGCTGCAGCCGAATGAGAAGAGAAGACATGCCGCCACTTCTCTCCCCCCCGCCGGTTTCCGAATCCGTTTCTCTCCCTCCTCCGAATTGTTTTACGATTCAAGGCGGCCGACTGCAACCGTGGAAACCGGGGGCGTCCACATAATGAGAGCGCGGACGTCTGACTGACACGGACACGAGCCTCTTAAGCCTCTGTGTGCGCTCTAAGGTTTTCGACTGCAAAGATATTGCACCACGCGTGTGTGTGTGTGTGTGTGTGTGTGTGTGGGCAAGACTGACTGCCGAATCCCAGCCGGTGTGAGGGCACAGGCGTGACTCCGCCGCATCACCCCCCACACCATGGCATACCCCCCATTTTGTTCCCACCTGCGTGTTCGACAGTAACCGAACGAAACACTGGTTTAAAATCGGACCTGTGAGATTAGACGAAATAGGTTCTCCTTTTTAAAAAAAAAAAAAACCTCAGTTTGTTTTTGTTTTTGTTTTTTTCGGGGGGGGGGGGGGGGGAGGCATTGTTTTGAAGCCCTGAAATTTCTCTGTGCTGCAGGTGCAGCATGTCTTCCTCGCTGGCAGGCTCGGCAAGAGTCTAGAGACCCTGATCTCTTTATTATCTCTGGCGGTTACTGACATCACCAGAAAAGCCAGGTCAGGGGACTTGTTTATGAAAACACGACCTTATGAATAGGTCTCAAGGTCAAATACCTATTTTTTTATTTATTTTTGGATGGATATAACCAGTGTGGATATTGCTGCTACTTATACCTACAGCGAAATTTAAGAGTCTGAAGTCAATAGCCGAATGAAAGATATATGTCTGGATCTAAAAGGGCTGGCTACAGTTTCAAAATTCAATTCCATCACGTTGCACTGCAATGCTGAGTGGGTCACGAGGAGACTGAGCACCGCAATTAATTCAGTCTTTATAAAAGCAGCATTTTTTAAAGACTGCACTTAATATTTTATCATGGTAAAATATTTAATGCAGTATCACAGAACTCTGTGTGGGTGTGTGCGTGTGTGTGTGTGTGTGTGTGTCTGTGAGTGTTTATGCCTTCAATACATTAGAAATTCCATAAAAATCTGTGTAGAGGTTATTTATTTTAAGTGGCATCCTGTTAAGTGTATGCTGGAATATATGGATTCAATTTCCTATAGGAAAGTGGCCGTTCTTCCCCCAATTTCTCATTTATATGCTCTTCTAATCACCATTGTCTTTCCTCATAGTATCCTAAAAAGTCTGAAATTGCCTCGCGCTGTGTTCTTGTGATAGGGTTTCCGGCCGCAAATCGAGGTTTCCTTTAATGCGAAAGCGCAACGAAATGCGTGTGCGATCCGCCTGACAAGGGGGGGGGGGGGGGGCTTTGTTGGAAAACAAAAAAGATGGGACAGGGGACGGGACTGATTTAAAAGGAGAGGGCGCAAAGCAGACGGTCCCACCCACTGCCCGCTGTCTCGCTACACCCCGGTAGCCCCAGCAGGGTGCTCATTTGACGTCTTTTTGGATTAGCGGGAATCCTGACTGCGCCCGTCTCTCTGCGCTCCCGCGGTAATTTCGTCCTTTTTGCATCTTATTAAATTAATAGGGGGGGGGGGGGGGGGGGGGATAAATTAATAACCCACCACTACCAACCAATTCTGGGAATCAATCCTGGCCTTTTCTACACAAGGACAGGGAGTTTATTGGATGGCCAAGGAGACCTGCTTTGATATCTTTTAGAATAAGATTTACCCAAGTACCATGAAAGACAGTTTAGGGTTTACCGATACCTTTCATCTAACTGATAAGGTCTCTGGTTAGAGGGAAAGTGGCACAGTCCTGATGTTCTCAGCAAACTGACAAATAATTTAGCAGAAGATAGTGATCACCCTAATTCATTATTTATATTCAATTCTCTATCAGTCTGCTCTTGTCACTTTTTCTGTAGTGTTTTACAAGAGAGAAAAAAAAAAGTCAGATTCAATGACTGACAGAATATCAAATATCAGCCCACACAGAAATGAGGAATTACACACGCTTTGATTGATGGCAGGTTTCCCATAAAAGCGAAAAGCCCCTGGCAGACAAAAGTGGTTTGAAATGAGTAACTGGCAAGCGAATAGGCCTTTAGAATTTAATTATGCCTTTAATCAGCTTTGTTTCCGAGTAATTATCACTTTGTGCTTATCATATACTTCAGGACTAGAAGTTCTCCATCTAGTGTGTGTACGCACACACACGCACATATACACACACTCACAGACGCATACACACATGCACACAAGCACACACACACACATATACACACACTCACAGACGCATACACACATGCCTACAAGCACACACACACACACATATACACACGCTCACAGACGCATACACACATGCCTACAAGCACACACACACACACACATACACACACTCACAGACGCATACACACATGCACACAAGCACACACGCACACATGCGCACATTCATTCATGCTTTGGATCATTAGCATAATGGAACCAAATTTCGAGCCGTCGCTTCCCAGTAGCATATTCCAAGCTTTTTATTAAAGTAAAAAAAGTTTGAGCCATTGCCCTTTGTTTTCTTCTTTTTCCTCTTGGTTTTCCTGCGTTTTTCGCGCAGCTTTCCGAGGTCAATTTTTTTGTCCTGTAAACATTGCGACAACGTCGTTAACCTTTGACTCTGTGATTATGGCTACTACGATGAAAAATGGCAGGGTCAACTTCTCGTGAAATCTTTCACAGCAGTCACCTTTCCTGTGGAGGTCAGCACCCCTGACATTTGCAAATATCTTGTTACAATATGTGTGTGCTGATTATCTGGCCAGACTTCTCAGAACATGGGCATGAGCATCCACAAATTAAATGTGAGCACTAGCCTTGCAGGTCTGCTGCCTTGTTTATTTTTTTACATTTTTTGGTCATTGTGTTGAGAAGCATCTTGGATTTTTTGACATGTGAACCATGTGATTACAAATTTAAAATAATGGTATAGACAGGACAGAACGAGACAATGTTGAAACTATGGGGTATCTCAGTCTAGAAGAAATATCATCTCGATAAATAACTTGCAACCTGAATCTAGTAATTAGTAAACATTAGAAGAGCATATAAATGCAAGTGACTTTTAAGCAAGAAGGAATTCCTGGAAAATCCACTTTGGTATTCTACCTACAGTATCTACTGTACTGTTCAGTTGTAATTTTTGTAAGAGAGGGAACAAAGGTTGAATACAGTTTTCAGGAGCCAAATTTGAGAGTGAAATATTGCCATGGGGTAATTTTCTTTCCTGATATAGAATGTGCAGACATACAGCCATAGTTATATATAGATAGCACAGCTAATGTGATAAAAACGTAATGACTGGAAATCTAAACTTAACGACGAGACGGTCTTGCCACTCTGTGCCCAGCTTTTTTTCCCCCTCGTTTTACTAGGTCAATATTCACTCCCAGAGATACGCAGGCACAAACAGAATAAATCTACCGTGCAAGAAGCAGCAGTGGCATGTCATTATGAGAAATATTTCATCCGTTTTGCGATTCTGGACAGTTTTTTTGTTTCGCTTTGAACATTTTGTTTGTTTGCCTGCATGATGTCTGTCAAGCTATTAAATTGGAACTACGGTTAGAACAAATCAATAGAAAGTAATGTACAGAAGACCAATGAAAGTCAGATCAAGCCTGATTTTGAGGCTATATTGCCTTTGCAATATGTCAGCATATCTCTCCGTCATTAAGGTCACAAAATGGTGATTATTGTTTCAGTTTAAATATTTTTTCTCTTACAGTGCCCCTGTGATCCTTACACAGCGAGACTACATTGACTTGGTGCTCCAGTAGCCTATGAGGTGCCTTTAAATGGAATATTTGGTTGGGGTGACCAACTACAAGTCCACATGCATATAAATAATGAGTAATAAAGTCCTTTTTTAATTTAAACTGGAGGTCCCCAAACTATGGTCCTGTGAGCAATATCTGTCAACAAACATAGCTTACGGCATAAACATAGATGGCTATCTAGGTTAATTAGCTATATGTCAGTGAGTAAAAAGCATGCTCATAAAGCTGAAGGTTCCAGAGAATAATTTGATCTTCTGACCTAGGAAGATGTTTCAAATGTTTCAAAAATGCTCTTGAAAGAGACCTCTGTTTCAATGCAATATATGCTTCAATATCAAAAAGAACCCATTGCTTTTATTCTTTGTATGATACTACCAGGCTGAAGTATTATTATACTTTCAATGCATTTAAAGAACAAACTGCATTGCACCATGTTGAGAGATGGAAATATTTTTGCATTGTGAACTTGGACTCCTTTGGATTTCTTTGTTGTCCTAGCTTTTCTGTATGCCAAATGTTTTTTCCCCCCCAAAAGAAAATAGATCAAATAAAAAACACCATGAAATAGTGAAGTACGGAAAGCCGCGTGTGTCTGTTTTTAAATTTGCTTTCATGTTCAGAGGGCGAAGAAAGAGGCAGAGACTAAAAGGGATGTCTGTGTGTAACTAATGTACCCCTCAGTCTTCCTGTCTTTTGAAAAGATCAGTTCAGGACTCAGATGGCCGCAGTGATATTTCAAAAAGGTTACTTCCCATCTTTCCCAGCTTGCTTTGCGTTTGTTCTCGGGGGGGGGGGGGGGGGGGGGGGGGCTTATCAGAAACGTTTGACTTCCAGCGATAACAAATGTACAGACTAATAGCCGGGCAGGGTGCCATTTGAAATTACGTGCGGTGGAAAAATAAAACCTCCTGTGCTTTCGCAACGAGCCTGAGCAGAATCTCTGGTCTGACTGGGCCAGGTTATGAGGCATAATTGGATTTAGCTACCGTGGTTACTGTTGGCATGTACAGTAATATAATTGCGCTTTCATTCGTAATTGGTTAATGTGTTCAGAGAAATGGTGTATTTAGGTACTTTTTGTGAGGCGAAGGGATTGCGTGTGGAGCGTGCCGCTGAGATGGCATCTCTGTGCGGCACCACAAACACATCCAGGAAGAGAAGGCCCACTGCGGCTCTGGGGCGGGGGGCTGTGAAATCACCAGGGGGTGAGGGGGGGGAAGGTGGGGGCATACAAAATTCTGAACTAAGCTGACAGAGTACAAGGTGGGGGGTGCCTTTTGGTTCTTTGCAATTAAAATTTTGGTCAGGGGTAACCAGCCCTTGGCTGTGTCTCAGTTACTCTGTATTGTTTGTACAACAATATTATTATTTTTTTTTTTTTTTTGATTCACCATATACTCAACTACGGCCCTCAGGAAACAAGCCCTGGACTTTCACACCACACTCCCGACCCCTCCTCTGTCACTGGCTGTGCTCCAATAATCATCTCAGCCTGCAGTGTGTGACATGGCCGCCACTCCATTTCTCACACTACACCCCAGCCTGTTTTTAAACAATTATTGTGCCCCCGGTCCCAGTCTTCCTTCCTCTCTCTCCCCAGGTGCGCCCCCCCCCCCCCCTTCCCCTGCCCAGGGGGTACCAGGAGCTGTCAGCCGGTATCCAGCCGGGCCGGCTTGATTTCTTATTACACCTCCCGCCCCATCCTGGGCTTGTGACGCGGACGGGCCTGGAGGAACACCGCAGTTCCCGCCGTCCGTGCGCCAACGCTCCCCTGTGAGCCCCATCCTGTTGTTCTCGCCCCTCCCCAGTGCGCCGCGGTGTTGTGTATCGTCTGCCTGCAGACCCTTCCCGCTGTACGCACAGCGAAAGTTCAGCTTTTAAAAAAATCATCGTCGTCGTCTTATGGCGCCCCCTACTGGACTCCGGTAGCGGTGCGTTAGCGCTGAACGTTTCGCCGCATGCTCCCTGCCTGTGTCTTCATCTGGCTTCCCTGCCTTTCACACCTTCTCTCCTGTTTTTAACCTCAGGTTGGGCCCCTGGGGTCCACCCACACCTGTACAGGGATTGCTGTAGATTAAGCCTGTGCACCCCTCCAACGCATGCACATGCAGGCCTGAGATTACTTTATCTCCCCTTAAACCCATGTCCTTTTCGCTGTTGATCTGAGGTCAAAGGCAGCTAATGACATAGATTACGTTCAAATCTGTAACTATGGAGATAACTGCTGTTGTTGGAGATTTACTGTGCTGTAGGTGTTCACTCCAAGCCTAACAAAGCACACCTCATTCAACAGCTAGAGATCTTGTTGAGCTGCTCATTAGTAGAACCCGGTGTGCCAAATTGGGGTTGAAATGAAAACCTACGGGATGGTAGGTTTGGGCTGCCCTGCTGAAAAAATGGTAAGTTTTACTGCATTAGCTTGAGTAGGAAATGCCTGCCACAATCGTTTCATCACCACGTGCAGTTATACCCAGTCTATGCTGTTGGCTGGCTATTCTTACCAATGGCAACTTCATTTATTATTATTAGTAAGCCTGATTTCACTGGACAGAAACCTGAGATCCACGCTGCTCCTTTCTTGTCCGCCTTATTGCCGTCTATGATGATTTCCATAATTCCTCATTTTAAAAGGTCACCAGAAACCGTGGTGATGCATGCATAATGTGTGACCCCTTGTGCACTTTATTTGTATCGTACTGTAATTTTTATCTAATGCCATGTATGGGCAAATATAATCTACATTTTATGCAACTGGCCCTTAGTGTATATAAATTATTATTATTAGTAGTAGTAGCAGCAGCAGCAGCAGTAGTAGCAGCAGCAGCAGCAGCAGCAGCAGCAGCAGCAGCAGCAGCAGCAGCAGCAGCAGTAGCAGCAGCATTAGTAGTAGAAGACAACAGATAATAATGTGCACACAATTACAGGAAACAACCCAAAGTCAGGTTTGGTAAGCAGAATAAGGATTGGCACATTGGTTAAGCTTGGCAATGCAAAGCCATTTTTTGCACGACCTTTCAGCGTACAGATCATGTGCTTCAAATTTTCCCCATACCCAACCCCCTTAAAGAGGGGTGTGTTTTGAATTATGTAAAATATATATATATATATATATATATATATATATATATATATAAATGTAGATGGTAGTTGGTGCAGGAAATACAGCAAAGGTGGTGCATGTCTGAAAAAAAAAAGTATGATTAAATTTCAGTCTTCACTAATAGGTCCACTAACATGGAGATCAAAGACAAAGGCAAATCTAACAAAGGTAGGTGAAGGCTGAATCTGCTTTGAACTTTCAGCACCACCTGTACCCCTCCCTCTATAAGACCCCCCCACCCCAAAAACAAAAAAAAAAAGGTTTCCTGCTCCCTGGACTTCTGAGGCCCAAGAATGACTGCATTTGTTGTAGGGGCATCCAGGGGGCCACGGAAAACACCTTGATCACGGCCGGGTCTGCGGAATCAAAGAAAACACCGAAACAAAGCACCAGTCTCTCAAGATCACTGAATTGGCGGCTTCCTTCTCATCTAAATTTTTTCCTGTGGGGAAAGAATCTTACCTGTGCTGTACTGTAATGAATGAATCATGAACACATAATTGTTTCCAAAGTGGAGAGAGAGAGAGCTTTCTTTTTTTTAAAAAAACAACACCAATCACCTTATAACTGCATTTGCAATACGTCCAGCGCATGTCTTAATTAAGATTAACTTTCTCAATCTCTCGTGGGTTGTGCTGTGAAACAAGTCGCTGAGATCCGCACCTCATTCTGCCTTATGTTCAATACTTAAACATCCCTTTCATGCCCTTCCTTTGGACATCATAAGAACCGTTTCTCCTTTCTTTGTCATTTATTTTCCTAATTGGCCATTCTGAAGGCAAACCGTTGAGTCGTTTGTGAAATAATATGATTATGTCTTCCCTCCAACTTATTTGCCACTAAATGGATTACAGGATCAGCACTGAATGAAACTAAATATGAAATGGACATTTTGGAGGCATGGTCATTCACTGCACAAATAGTGGCAGCAAAACGTTTTTGTTTTTTTTTATTTTAATGCAAAATGCAAATGCAAATGCAAAAAAAATATAGTTAGATAAAAGCAAAGGCTATGATCTGTTCATGGCATCCTCTATATAGTGTATAGTGATTGTTTGTTGCATTGCTCATATTATGCAGAAATAGGTCAAGTCATTCTGGGTAGAGTAGGGGGGAAAATGTGGGCTGGTTGTAATGGCTGTGGGGGCCAGGATTTTTTAATGTATCAACAACATATTTTGAGACCTGTGTGGTTGCATTTTACAACAAATACATTTAAAAACATCACCTTTCTTTCACTTGCACGTATTATTATTATTATTATTATTATTATTATTATTATTATTATTATGCTGGATGAAGTAAAGAGGAGACATTTTTACCTGGTGCATAAAGAACACTGTTGGGAAATCGCAGGATCCCCTCAAACTCTATGGCACTGGCTGAGACTCCTCATTACTTGGGGAGTAACTAGTCAGCATTTCAATTGAAAACACAAGCTGTCAGCAGTCTCTCTCACACATACACACACACACACACACACACCAGCACACGCGTGCACACACACACACACAATTTAAATTGCTCAGAGAGAGCCGGGCCTAGCCTTGCTGGCCTGTCAATTAGTGAGCGTTTCCTTTTCCTGTGGAGCTCAGCCACGCTCTCTCTCTCTCCCTCCTCTCTCTCTCCATCTCTCGCTCTCCATCTCTCACTCTCTCTCTCTCTCTGTCTCTCTCTCTCCCCCCTCCTCTCTCTCCCCTCTCTCTCTCTCTCGTTTGCTCTCTCTCCCCCCCTCCTCTCTCTCTCTCTCTCTCTCTCTCTCCACGCGGGTGGCTCATTACACAGTTTACCAAGCAGCCTCCCGGGAGATCCTCCCGTGTGCCCCGTAGCTGGGAGACCATGCGGCGGAGGGGGGGCGGGGTGGTGGGGGGGCAAGGGGGGCGAGGGGGGCGAGGGGGGGGGGGGGGCGCACTTCAGCCGCCGGCCTAGTGAGCCAGAGCCATCTACACGGTCTCGCCCCTCCATCTGTTCTTCAGTGGCGGGGGGGAGAGGGGGACAAGAAGGGGGGGGGGGTTATCCTGGCGCTGGTGGTCCCAGTGGTAAATAGCTACCTAACCTCTGGGCAGGCGGCCTGCAGGTAGGGATCTGCTCCAGCAGCAATCGACAGCCACTGCGTCCCCTCGCACCCAAGGAGTCAAGAACAGCCCCTTTGGTTCTTGGCGGGGCACAGAAGATCCTTCCCCCAGCCTCCCCACCCAAGCTCCCTTTCCTCCTCACCCCCTCCAACCCCCCCACCACCCACCACCCGCCCACCCCGATGATTACAGGCACTGCAGCTCCTCCATCTGGGCCCCGCGCCGCCGCCGCCGCGCTGAAAGCGCTAGCTCGCGGCTAGCGGCGGTATTGCCCACCGATTGCGTGCCACGCCAACGCCTCGCGCGTGATTGTGCTTCTGGTGGCGTTTTTTTGAACAGACGCGCATAATGCATGACACTGCATGCGGCTTCGCCGCGTGTGTGGCGTGCTTCTCCGCAGGCACGCAACGGCAAGGGGCGTCACGTGCGATATTTACTTTAGCGTTACCACGATTTATTTACCCCCTCCCCCCATGTTGCAACAAGGGCAGCAAACTAGCAGCGAAAATGGACTCTGTAAATTCCACTGAATGGCATTGTGCACTCAAGATGATGTACCCTTAAGTCAAACAACCCAGTCATAACCAAAAAGGCATCCCCCCCCCAGCCCCAATCGCGCCCCGGATGAGATATGTGTAGGTAAACCACTTTTGGCACTATTGGAATTGCCGGGTGCAGAAATCCATTTAAATGCATTTAATAAAGTACGTGGACAAATTTCAGTCGGATAATGTTGTAGCGTTTTACCCCTTGGTCTACCCTACAGTATCCAGCCACATTGCTATGCATTGCTTTGCATTGCATGCATTAAGATGACTGATTCGATTAACATTACAGCACGTTCTTCTTATAAACATGTCGTTTTCCCATTTACCGCTGTATTTATGTAACTATAAATATTTATGTAAATCTCATAAATGCCTTTTAGCTCCTTTAATCTACTGCATTGCGTTGGTTGGATGCCTCAACTCACTTAGGTATTTGTAATGGTCATTATTATGGATATGGATATATTTATGAACAAGCAGTTTAAATTCGCCATGAAATGATGGCCATTGATATTCCTGAATACATTGGGGCCCAGTGTGTCTCAGTTGGGCCGTGTGCAAAAGACATGCGTGGACTTCCTGTTCGGAAGAGATGCTCAGTCTTGCATCATATTGTGTTGTTTTTTAACTTACATTTTCGCGGACAGCCTTTCAAACGTTGCTTTGGCATGTTTAATTCAATCCGTAAATTGCATTTCGGTCACGCCTTTTGGAACCGAGAGACAAAAATTGGTCTCCCAGTCACTCCAAAAATGAAAGCTTCTTGGCTTCACAGTGACAACAAGCACAAGCTTAGTGGAACGCATTATGACACATAATTTTGCAAAAGATAAGACATGCAGGCTTTCAGTGTGCCTGATGTATTTCCACGTAGGAGGTATATTCCAAATTAAGTGCCCATATTATTCAATATTCTGTTTGACAGGGGAATATTCCATGTTTGATACCAGTCGCTCTGGGTATGGGTAACGGTTATAGGAATAAGGTGTGTCCACGGCTTATGTTATTGTTGGAATATTTGAATAGCCCGGTTAACACTGGAATGTTTGTATTCATGTAAGCGCCTTCAGCCGTACTGTTGGGACAGTGGCGGGACAGAGGTGACTTGTGGGGGCCAAAATGGCTATTCAAAATTCTATAAATAATGCACAGGATTTATTTAAAATTCATTGCAGGTGATCCAACATCTGCTTCGGTGTGCTGCGGTGTTTCCGTGTGTGATTTTGGAGGTGTTGAAACTAATGGTTTATTGTGTAAAGCAGTCATTCAGAAAATGCCCCTCTGAAACAGCTGAATTAACTGTAAGTATTGGAACAGCTGCTCCCTGATATGTGAATAGACTGACTGAACGGTGAGTTTCACAGAAAATTGAAAATCAAAATGTGTAATTTTTTTCGTAATTGTCTAAAAGAGGGGATACGTCCGTGGTGGGTTTGGCAAGCTGTCTGCCGACCTGAAGACAATTCACTTTGAAACTCTGGGATTTCTGTTCTCCTCCATCTCCATCTCGTCTTCTCTCTCGCTCGACGCACGCGTAAGGAATGGCGAAGGGTCTCTGCCACCCTCAGACACTCGATGGGCGACATCGTCGCGGCCGTTTTTGGCGGTGATCTTTCGGTAACGCGCGGCCTCGGGCCCTCGCCATCGCGGCGTCGCCATTTTCCCCGTCGCGGTTTAAAGGCGTAAGCGGCCCGGCGCTCGCGTAAAGAAAAAAAAGAATTTTAAAAACCCACACAATCCCGTTTCCGAGTCGCGCCGTCTTTTCTTTTTTTTTTTTTTGCGACGGGGTCCATTGCCCTCACCGGCTGTGCGCCGCGTGCGAGATAACCGCTGGGGGTGGGTGGGGGGGGATGGAGGGGGGCGGGGGGGGCTCCACTTGCGCGAGGTTCGCGGTGCGAGGCGGCTTTATCTCCCTCCGAAGCCCGCTTAGTTTCGCCGGCGCGCCCGTGATCTCTCGACCGCCGCGCGCTCAGCCCCGAGCCAACGCCGTTCCGGCCGCGAGCGCCGCACCTCCTCTGTCTCTCCGCCTCGTTTTGCTTTTTTTTTTTGTTAATCGGAGTTCTGCTGGCTCCCTCTTATCGCCTGTCTCCATGTAGCAGTCCCGACCGTGACAATAAACAGTCTGCCCCCCCCCGCCCCCCCCCCCCCGTCCTCCCCTCCAACCCCCCACCCCCCCCCCCCCCCAGGCTTAGTTTGTGTCAGGTATCTGGTATGCAGCGGAGAGGCAAATCCCATATTTAAAAAAAAAAAAAAAGAAAACACCAGCGTCTAGCTCCCAGGGTTCCGTGCGAAAGGCTCGGGGGGGGGGGGGGTCAGGGCCTTCCGGTTACTGTTTCCGAGGCCGTTCTGCTATAAGCTTCCCGTGAAAGTTTTCTTTACTTATTCATTTATTTTTGCACATTTTTTCGTTTCATTCACTGAATATTTCCTGGGCGCGAAAACGCCATTTCCTAACATGGACTTAACCGCAATCCAAAACGTTCGGGTATGGCCCTCGCTTGACTGAGCGCTCTCCTGGAGGTGCAGGTCGTGGGACGTGGGCTCGCCTTCGATCTATCACTGAACGTTCTGTCATTCTCTGCGTTCAGCCGGAAAGCGTCTGATTGATAGCTGTGAGTTATCATCTGTCCCGCTGACATTTGCCATTAATTGTATGCAGTTTTTTTTCAAAGGTGCGGGGGTCTCATGCATATCCACATGTATCTTTCAACAAGATTGACGGGCTTTTTTTAATAAAAAATGAAGATGATCGTATGACTAAGGCCCATTTATTTATTTATTTCAATGGAAAAATACAAAACGCCCCCCCCCCCCCAATCCTACCCTCACCCCCCACCACGGAAAGAAACAATATTATTGCCTAATTGGCATTGAAGTTCCAGTGCAACTCAGTAATGGATTTTCTAAAGGACAGAAAATGGTGGCTGCAGCTACCTGTCTTTTCATGGCAAACGGCAGAACATGTTTCTTGTTTCTTTGCCTGTCATTTGCAAGATGGGTTCTCTTGAATGTTTTCTTAAATGAAAAACAGAAGCTCTTGATTTCTGAATGGGTTCCAGGCAGGCTATATCTGACAGTCTGTTCATGTACTCAGAGAGTTTTAAAAAAACAATGAAAGGCAAGATTATATATTTCCCTTCATTTAGCAAAGGAAAGAACAAATGCATCAGTTCTTCTGTTAGTTTTGCCTAACTGGTGACACCTTTCTAAGCAGTCTGAACTGAAAACAGTTATCACACCCACACAAATGTATGTTACTGTTACCTAACTCTCCACTATACCTTAGACTTAGACTAGACTGTGTGCACCAGAAAAATAAATAATGAATACATTTTATTTTTTTGACTAAAAGGGATGAATAATTGAATCTGAGCTCAAACAATGATTTGCGCTTCTTCTGAATCTCTGACACCATCTAGAGGCGTCGCTGGGTACTGAAACATTTTTTAAATCACTCGCCTCATTGGTTTGTGAACAGGATTTTAACGCGTTCTTAGGGGTTGCAGCCCGGCCCAGGATTGGTGGAGACTGCGCACCAGCACGCCCCGGTTTCCTCCAATGAAACGGCGGGGTGTAGCTGGCAGTGCCCGCCCCGCGGAACGGCACTGCCCAGGGCCGCCGCCAGGTTTGGCAGCTGCGGAGCCTCCAGATGGTCTCCCGAATAATCAGAGAGACAGAGAGAGAGAGAGAGAGAGCGCTCATCGCCCGCCCCGCCCCGCCCCTCCCCTCCCCTCCCGGCCCGGTCCACCCCGTCCGCACTGACAATGCGAGAAGCCGCGTGCGAGGTTTCTGCAGCCCTGGCCCGGTCCGTCCCGTCAGCCCTGACAATGCGAGAAGCCGCGCGTGAAGTTTCTGCAGCCCTGTCCACAGGGCCGCGCGATTATCCCCGTGAGGCCCGGGGAGGCCGCGCAGATTGATTTCTCCCCCCCCCCCTGTCGTACCCGCTCACACCTTCGCCCCCATCTCCTCCCGCCATTCCTGGCCTCTGACACCCTGACAGTCAGCCTCTCAGCTCCAGGAGTGGCCGTCAGTGCCTCAGTCCCCATATGCACTCACACGTGTCCTTTTCCTGCCTGAAAATTATCCTCCTGTATGGTTCTGGCTTTTTTTTTTTTTTTCTTTGGGGGGGGGGGTAGGTGGGTGGGGAGGAGGAAGGTGTTTTATTTATCTGTGAGTTTTGAACTTCTTTTTCACCCCACCCAGGGGCAGCTGACATCCCATCGTCGCCAGAGTTGGAAAAAAATGTCACCAAGCTGATTCCTGTCCACCCAAAACAAAACAAAACAAAACAAAACAAAACAAACAGTCCTTTGTTGTGTTTTCCAACCTTGTATTGTGCAGCTTTGAGCTTCTTTGATTCCGTTTATTTTGGCGGTCACAACCGTTCGGCAGGATAGCAGGAGCAGGAGCGGGGCGGGGGAATTTTTTCCCGGTAAAAGGAGGCCTCTCCGCGTCGTCGACTTACAAGTCCGGTTGCGCCCGGGACCATCCTTCGGCTGCGCTTTACTCTATTCCTTTTCCTTTCACACGCGCGCGCACCGCGGCTGAAAAGACCACCGTACTTCCAACACGCCGTACGCTCCAGCAAACATCAATACGTCGTCTCCAAATCCCAGTGTAAATCTTCCGAGGAAGGGGGAGGCGGCAGAAAGGAGGAAATTGCATCGGGGGGGAAAAAAAAAAACACGTCCTCCGGGGCGGTCGGCGCCGGCCTCCGACGCCGCCGTCGGCTCTCTGTTTGTAGCGCGCGCGCTCACAGTGCTAATGAAGCCCTTCAGAGGAGAAACCGTCGTCCCTCAGCAAGAAAGGCCTCAAAACCCGCAATATAATGTAATCCTCCACAGGCAGAGTTAATGAAAGGAAGGGCTGGACGTCACGCCACCGTAAATATATTCTTTTTCCTTTTTTTCTTTTTTTTTTTTGTGTTTTCACCCTGCCTCTCGCCTTTCCTGCAGTTTGCAGCTTTGAATAACTAAATGCTCCGAAAAAAAAAAGAGCCCTCTGAAGTCATTAGCATGCGAGCGCGGTGCTAAATGAAATGAAAAATGACAGGCCAATTAAGTTATTGCTGCGGGATCATTGCTGGATGATCTCCCGTAAAGTTTAAATATTGCATCAGGATTTTCTCGCCTCCCTTCCTGGCTCCGCTTCCCCTTTTTTTTTTTTTTTTTTTTGGCAAACACGGGAAAAGCCCGTCCCGTCCGCAAAGGCCCAATCCGTGCCGTTGCGTGCATCGTGTCACAGTCTCGGGTTTCCCCGCGTCGAACGCGCTCGGGCTGCCCAAAATGAGCCGCCGCTTGCGTTGCATTAAAGCCTCGTGAAATCAAAATGGCTGCTCCTCATGGACATTCCGCGCTCTTTTTCAAACAGGAGGGAAGGAGCGGCGATGCCCTTTTGGCTGCAAGGCACGTTTTTCGCAAATTGGAGAAGTATATTCTTTTTTTCCGAATGAGCTCAGCCGGGCTTGAGGAACAGACTTATCCAAAGACATACTGACACTAGCAATATCCGCCAAACTGCTATGGAGGAAGAAAAAAAAACAAACCACATGGGGTGTAGGACGGAAGGTTGAGAACCATCAACGGGCGAGGCAAAATGACAGACCGAACCGCAGGGCACTTTGGGCGGATTTCTTTTGCCTAAGTGGAGACGATAATGGCGCTCTTCGCCATTCGTTTCGGGGTTTTAGCTCCCCTTTGAAAGTGATACGGTCTCCTCCCTGGTCATTACGGGCTGACCACTGAAGCTTTTTTTTTTTTTTTTTTTTCGCTTGGGGCCATTTGTGGATCTCTGTGGGCTCAAAGTGCTATGAAAACAATCCAGGTGTCAGGCTTATAAATGATTGCATATCGATTATTGACTCTGCATGACAACACAGCCAAAAGTGAACCCGCTCACCTCAATAAAGGAATGTTTGTCCTTTTATTTGTGTGTGTGTGTGTGTGTGAGAGAGAGAGAGAGAGAGAGAGAGAATGAGTGAGTGTGTATGTGTGTCACTGTGTGTCAATATATATGCAGTGTTTGACTTTGTGTACGTGTGCTTGTGTATTCATGAGTGAGTAGAGAGGAATATATTTTTCTAATGCATACAATCTCTTCGGTGAAATGCGATTGTTTACAGAGGCTACATACACCACCTCACGGGTAATCCACTAAATTACAATCCAAAATCCACGCCGTTCCCCCTGCACCAAGCCTACATCTCTAAACATCCACTGGCGATGGTTTATTCAGCAGATCGTTAGAATATAGCCTACAGAAAGCACGACAGATATTTCCAACTCGATGCGTTGTTAACGTCGTGTTGAAGTCCAAGAGGATGCCCTCAGGACAGCCCCCCCCCCCCCCACCCACCCACCAGCAGATGAATTCAGTTAACAATGAGTAAGGTCACAGGGGGGTGGGGAGGGGGGGGGGGTGGCAGCTTTCACTGACGCATGGTAATCAGATGCCGACGCTGACAGACGGGCAGAATTAAAATTACAAGCGTTTTTTTTGCTGGTGAATGATTCATGCTTCGCCGATAGATTACGGAGGAACAGGAGAAGAAAATAGCGCAAAATGTTTTCGTTCGGAAAATTTACGGCGTTTAAAAAGGCGGCCTTCTGGGAACCGGTTTTCTGAGCAATTTCTCACCGGCAAAGGAGGATTCTGGTTGAAATTTGCGTCCGGGTCGGGGCCGCAGGTGTTTACGGGACCTTACTCGCCTTCCGTCTGCACGTGACAAAGGGCGCACAGGTGGAGGCGTTCATACGCACGTTCAAATGTTTACACGTAATCCTTGATCCTCAGCAGTGGATCTCCATTTTGTATCGCTGAATTGTGTGTCACGTGATTCGTCAATTCAGCCTCCGTTGGTAAATGGTAAATGGACTGCATTTATATAGCGCTTTTATCCAAAGCGCTTTACAATTGATGCCTCTCATTCGCCAGAGCAGTTAGGGGTTAGGGGTTAGGGGTTAGGTGTCTTGCTCAAGGACACTTCGACATGCCCAGGGCGAGATTTGAACCGGCAACCCTCCGACTGCCAGACAATCGGTCTTACCTCCTGAGCTACGTCGCCCCCCGTTGCTATCGCCGCGCCTCCGGTGATGTCCCGCGGTACGCGGGGACGAGACGTCTCCGACGCGGAGCTCTTGGTGCGCGTCGGCAGGTTCTGTTGGGAGGAGGGCGGGTTTTACTGACTCCGCAGCCGTGACAGGTGCGCCGTGTCTGGAAATTGCCATTCCGTGAAATGAGTGTGACAGCCTGCACGCTTGTGCTCTGCATGTAAACAGTGCGTTCCCCCCCCCGGTTGAAAGTGTTGTCATAAAAAGTTGGATTAGTCTCAAAATGTACTGTATGTGCCACCAGGCTACGCACAGATTTCAGAGACAGAATACTAATGGTCATACGTTTAAAAGGACCAACTCTAACACTAAAATGAAGACAGGGAGCACAGAAGAACTTGTAACTGAATAAGTTGCACCATTCTCTTCAAACCTGACTATAGTTTCCAGAATCCAGTCCACTAAGGGTGAGGTGGAAAAGGTTTGGCTTCAACAGCCATGAAACATGTATTTATGCCCTAACTGTTCCAGAGTTAGTCAGTGAGTGAGTGAGTGAGTGACTGAGTGACTACTCTGGCCTGGGTGCTGCTCTGTCCAAGTATTTTATGTGTACTTTACATGTACCTTTTCTCCATATATGTAGTTTTTTGTTTTGATTATATTTGTGGTTTAGCACATCAGGGGTTTCGTTTTTTTGCATACATATTTGGGTTTGCTTGTTATGTCGATATAGTCGTTCCCCAGTAATTATAACACAGGTGGATTTTGGGATGTAACAAGTGGAACTTCCTGTGATGCTGTTGCTACAGGAAAATGGATATTTAGAGGTGAAAAGAAGGGTGTACGGCCTTGTTTGGTGTTTTGTTCCAGCAACAAATCTGCAGCAAGCATGTATTTTTCCCCTCTTATCATAATCACTGTGGTTTCTGCATTAAAACTATAACCCGCTCTTGATTAATATTTAATTTTTCTATTCCCCGCCACTCCCGGACTTGATGTACGATTGTACTAAATCTCTCGCTGAGTGAAAGTCAGCCGCGTGTCCAAAAATAAGTCCTTCACTCTGTGCAGTTAGCCCAGAATTCCTTGCAGATTCATCTTGAGAAGTAGCCAAGGACGAGCAGACATCTCTCCCTGCCCCGGACAATAATTTATCCATTACTGCCGAAGGAACCCTGAAATCAGGTTGCAGTTCATGCGATAATAAGGATAGCCCGTCTCGCCACAGACTCCTCTGATCTGCTGAATTCTAATGGCAATGTAACGGCCTTAACATCTGCTTTTTAATTGCTGTACTTTTAAAATTAATTTAGTGGCATTTAAAATGTGCCAACAGTAGTCTCCTTCTGCAGGGCCCTTTAAAAAAAAAAGGGGGGGGGGGGGGTGTCTGGTTTGAGTTCTATTCCAAATTTCCACTTTCACACACACAAAAAAAAAAGAAAAGAAAATGGCTGCCTTGTGGGGCGCGACGGCAAATATTGACCGCGGTCACTCTGTGCCGCGCACACGACCCACTGAACCGTGTCTCCAACCGTGTTTGAGCGCAGGAGAGAGAGAGAGCAGCCCATTGGCTTAACTTGGAAACCAGCAATAGCTGTAATCTCCGTGTGCGGTACATCAGTTACGTCAACTCGTTTGTGACGAGTCAAAGTGGTACTGTGTTAACTTGCATTGTCCCTACCGAATAAACTAGAAGAAGAAGAAGAAGAAGAAGAAGAAGAAGAAGAAGAAGAAGAAGAAGAAGAAGAAGAAGAAGAAGAAGAAGAAGAAGAAGAAGAAGAAGAAGAAGAAGAAGAAGAAGAAGAAGAAGAAGAAGAAGAAGAAGAAGAAGAAGAAGAAGAAGAAGAAGAAGAAGAAGAAGAAGAAGAAGAAGAGGAAGTGCCGAACGCCACTTTCCGCACAGCCGCGCATCTTCGACGACGGGCTCGGGAGAGGCACCGCGCGGGAAATGCGCTTGTCGCCAGGCCGCGCCTTTTCGGGCAGTTCTGCCCCTTAACTCGTCCCCGCGGAGTTAATGTAGCTTTTCTACAATCTTACGCCTCCAGTCGGGAGCGCGAGCGCTTCCCTTTATCGGCCGTGCGGCGAGGGGGGCGGGACGGGCGGACAGCCCGGTCCTCGGCCGAACCGGCCATTCCCAAATCCTCCCTAAATCCAGCCAGGGGAGAGAGATGGGACCGGCGAGCAGGAACGCGTTTTTGTTTTTTTTTGCACCGGCGGCTGCGTCGAGGTACCGACGATGCCGCGTTCAGTGGAACTGACGGGTGTTCATCGGGAGAGCTGCTAAACGCCTGTGTAAATGGACTGCATTTATATAGCGCTTTTATCCAAAGCGCTTTACAATTGATGCCTCTCATTCGCCAGGGCAGTTAGGGGTTAGGTGTCTTGCTCGACGCGCCCAGGGAGGGGATCGAACCGGCAACCCTCCGACCGCCAGACAACCGCCCTTACCTCCTGAGCTACGTCGCCCCAGTGTGACAAACAACCCGGGGAGGTCTGCGTGAATGCAGCACGCCACACGCCACTCGATGGGGTCGCCTTTTTCTCCGGCTGCACTTGGAGCCCGGGCCTCCGTGCTTCTGCTCGCGCATCGAAACGCCTCGTAGCATCGCCTCCTGGAAAACGTCAGCGCCAGGCCGGGGGCTAAAACGACCGCCATCTTCCTGAAGACCGAAGACTTTCCAAAATTCAATAATCCCCTTGATGGAGAAACAAGGCAGACACAAAAACGGAGCATGCGGCAGAGGATGAGTGGCACAAAGCATTATGAACATAGGAATGGGCGACCATAGTTGCCTTCGGAGGGAACCAAGGACTTTCAGGGCTGTTTGTGAAGCAGGTACTGTAGATTAGATACTTCTAGCCTCAGGATATCTGATATTCCTCTGTTGGTACCACTGCTAAAGGCCCAGCTGATGGCCAACTTGTAGACGTTTGGTAAATGGTGTCATTTCAGCAAATTTTTTATTTTATTTAGTACATTTTAATTATTATTATTATCTTTTTAGGGAATGCGAGGGTTGGTTGTTGGGGTGTCTCACGTGAACGGGTGGGGCGTTTAGGCAAGCCGTAATGAAAACAGTAGACTGAGATGTTTTTGACTCTTTGAGTGGAACAAAATCAACAAAAAGTCCGCAACAGTGCTCGTTCTCCCCCTGAGGATCGAGGCGGAGGCGGAGGAGGAGGATCATCGGGACGCCCCTCACGTCCCGCCACAGATGAGAGGGAACCTCAAAGACACACAGGCCAATCCCCACCTAAACTGCTGAGTCAACTGCCAAAAACCCCTCCTTTTGCTTTGGCTGTGACTCACGTCCTCCAGACACACATAAATCGCCCCCCCTGGCCTGAGAGGTGGTGTGCGGTTGTTTTCTTTCTTTTTTTTAAATTTTTTTTCTTGGGGGCGGGCTGGAGGGAGCAGGGAGGGGGGAGGGGGTGTTGGTCAAACTGATTTCTGAAGAGAGCTTCCCAGGCTGCAGAGCATCGTGAGGGCGAGCGGTAGTTCTGTCGTAGCATCTCACGCGTTTCCTCGGTCCCTAAACGTTTCCCCCCTGGCACCAGGCGGGGGCGGGGCTGTTTGCGTTTCTTACAAACAACACGCTTGCACACCCTGCCTTTCAGGGAGTTGGGACCGAGCGAGAGGGCAGAGTGTCTCTTCCCAGAGATAGGAAATCCAGGTTCAGAAAATGAAAGTCCTCTCCCCAGCATTTTGTCCCAATCACCTGGATTCGCTAATTATCACAATTCTTCAGCCAGGAGGTGGTGAACGAAGTGGTGAAATCAGCTGGCGTGCGTTCATGGGTGGAAGAAACACAGGGCAGGACTTTTACCTTCTGACCCCTGGTCACCTTCCCCTTTGACGCCATGTTGGACGGAGTAGCAGAAGGCCTTCGAAGGCACAGCACTCGGAGCAGATTAAGAGTGGTGCTCACGTAGGTCTGAGTGGGGGGAGATGCTGTCACGCTCCACCTGCAACACAGCTAATCACGGCTGATCGTCCTCTCATCAGATTTGTATCAGTCGTTGGGGGGGACGGTGGGAGGCGGGGGGGGTCTGATTATAAACACAATTGCAATTTCACGAGTTCATGGGAGTGTGACAGAGCAACATGCGGAACATTGGTGGGGGTGTGGGTGGGGGTGGGGGTGGGGGTGGGGGGGGGCGGTGTCACAGAGGCATTGTGGGAAAAGCTTCACAGAATCACCGATTGTGTGACGCGTGATTCGTTCAAACCACATTGGACAAAGGCTTTTTTATTTTTTTTGCTTCAATGCCGTGATCATGTTCAAATCTCTCTGCGTATCTAGTGCACTTTAGTCCCGTAATATGCTGCAGATGGAAAGCATTAAACATTACTTTAGAGTTAAATCCTGATGCAGCTGTCTGTCAGTCAGCAACAAAATGCAAACTGATTTCGCTGTAAAAGAGACCAGGCAAGTGTAAAAATTAAATGGGGAGGGGTGGAGGTGGTGAGGGGCTTTCCTGATAAAAGTTGCCAAGTATCATGTTTAAGGTGAATGTTATAGGTGAACTTTAAACTGTAGTTTTCACCTTCAGCTAGATATGTGGTTTTCAGTGCTATAACGTAAACTGTGAAAAAACGCATTTCTAGCTGAAGCTTGCAAACGATGTTCATTTTTCTCAAAAAGAAAATTCAGCGGGTACTTCAAGGCAAGCTCCCAGGGAGAAGGTTTAGTATGACAGGAGGCTATGTGGAAATATGGCCTTGCAAGGGACTGTTAGCTTTATGTGCTCAATAGCCTTCACAAGGCTATATACATCTGTTAGAAGGTAAATTTGTGTTTTGCCTTGTTAATTTCAACCTCTTATAGTAGATCATAAGTACACATTAGGATGCGCTGTATGGTACATTTAGCATACCGTATCCCCCACCCCCCTCCCCTTACCACAAACATTAGCAGTGGGTAATGTAGCAGTCCATACCACCCAAGCAGTTAGCATGGACAGCACTGTTTCGAAACAAAGGAGGCGCATATTAATGCTCAGCACTGCTAAGGGAAGCAATTTAACACACCGCAACCCTTTCATGGTGCGCATGCATGGACGTGCTGAATGGTCACTTCGTGGGCGTCCCTCGTCAACCAATCAAAATGGCGGCAATTTCTCATCGACCAATCAAACGGCAGCAATTTTACTTATGACTTGGACAGGGAAAGAGAAGCAGCGGGAGATGGAGTAGCCATAAATCTAGCCAAAACGAGTCCGGACCGCGAAGCGGCCTCATATCGAGCAATCGGCGAGCAAATCCTCGGGGTGCCGGCAATAATGATCTCCGTCTAATCCACGCTCGAGCCCGTGATGGAGCATTACAGTCTTCCAACCTGCAGGCGGACCGTGATAACTGATGCAACGCTCCTCACAGAGCTGTTTGTTTTAATGGCCCAGAATTAGTGAGCACTTGCACAAAGGCATAACAACAGCAATATAAGCAGCGTGTGATGAAAGCACAGTAATTTACCTCACTAAACTTAACTTGCTGTTATAGCTTACACCGCTGATATACCTTAACTCACTGATACACCTTAACTCATTGATATACCTTAACCCGCATATATAATAGTCATGTTAAATTACAGTGTTGTGCAAACATTGATTTTTCATTTGCATACTGCCTTGTGACATTATTTTATGGAATATTACCAAAGTAGAGCGCAGACCCACCTTGCAGCAAAGCCACAGTATTGTGGTATTTGAGGAAACATATATCATGACTTGGAAAATGGAACAGCATTTGCATTTAATGAATTTTCTTGATCTAAACGGGCTGTTTGCGGTTCAGTTCTTGCACTGTGACTGAGTATGAGCTTAAGGATTAATTCATCATGACCTATGGTGTTGTATACCACTAAATTAATCAAATAAACAGTTCTTGCCAAACAACAAAATCTCCAGTCAAAAGACGGATGGTTCCTCCCTGACATTAACCCACAGTGGTGGGAGTATTTCATTTTGTACTTTATGATTGGCAGAAAACTAAAGCTAAGGACCATACTGTCTGACATTTCTTCATCGTTCAACTTAACGCTCAACTTAACGCTGAACTTACGACATCAAAATGCAAAGGTGCGTAACGCACGTTTGAAGATAATATTGTTCTATAAGCTGCGGGGCCTAGAAAACTCCGGGTCAATGGCAAAATGCTTCTTTCGAGGGGGAGTTCAATTTGAGTGTTGACAGGATTGAGTTATGTGGTCACCGTCCTGTCAAATGCAATAACCACAGTCAGGCAGACAAAAAGCTTTTACCCCACTCTCTCTCTCTCTCTCTGTCTCTGTCTCTCTCTCACTCTCTCTCTCTCTTTCTCACTCTCTCTCTCTCTCTCTGTCTCTGGCACTCTCTCTCTCACCCTCTCTTTCTCTCTCGCTCTCTCTCTCTCTCTCCCACTCATGCTCTCTCTCGTTTGCTCTCTCTCTCTCTTTGTCTCTCTCAGTTTCCTTTCCTTTTTCCTGTAGTCGAGGAAGTCATGCTTTCTGTGCAGCCTGTTAAAACACATTGCTGGAAACTGCGTTATTACAGTATTAGCATAGACAACAAAATGTGTGTGTCTATGCGATGAAATATCTACCCACCTGTGAAATGAGTAGGATCAAAGCAGCATGAGCAGTTTGTGGTTCCTCATTTGCAAACAAAAACAGGTTATGATCAGAATTACCTTCCCGTGTGCTGCGGGAGAGTTAGATAATGGCCCATGGAAAAGCACGGCGAATCAACACTGCAGGTGCAATTATGTATTTATTATTTATTTCTCTGAAAACTCGAAAAAAAAAAAAAATGTTAAGGTCGCTTTCGGATTTGTTATGCATTCAGAACCAGCAGGCGTAGTTTGTCCGGCGAACGGGAAGATCAATGCCGTGCATATGAAAATCCATAATCGGCCTCTTGTGTCTGTTGTGCGCTGTAACGTTACCGGGGGGTTGGGGGGGGAGGGAGGTCTAGCGTTGCCATGGCAACTGCGAATGTTGTCGGGAAAAAAAAGGAAGGTTGCTGCCCCTGTTGAACCCTGTTGTGAGAGGCGCACGCGAAAATTATGAACGTCGTTACCCCTGGAGTCATCGTCCGAAGGATGGCGAAGGGCACGTGCTGTTTGTTTATTCGGGAATGGAAGTGGCCGAAGAACGTGGTCCGTGGGGAATTTTAAGCAGAACGATTTGTTCCCGCCGAAATTAAGCTGGTAGAGGGAGCCGTTGGTAAAAAAAATAAAATAACAGATTCATAATTCCTTCCTGCGAGGCATGGAGGCTGTTGCATTGGATTTATATCGTAGCCAATCATTTGCTTTAACATCAGTGACATTAATAATAATAATAATAATATGAATGTTCTTCGTGTAAAACTTCTTCAGTGATATGATGGAAAGACATACGCCTAGACACAGATATTTAAATATATTGACTTTGTTTTCGATCTGCCGTTCATCTAATGAAATTAATGTTCAAATTAGTGTCTGTGCAAAATAATGTGCTTCATAGTACTTTCACCCGCAATACACCCCCGCGTCCACCCCCCCCCCACCCCCCACCCCTCCCGCTGGGGCCATTCACAATTTTATTAAATCAATAATGAGGAGAGGAGATAGCGTATAACAATGCTTGGGGAAATTTCACCAGCTCTCTCGGTATAACAGTAATTCTCTATCTTTTAAAGAACCCTGTTGCATGCTGTCTCATCCAGATATTAATTCTAGGGGAACAATTTAAACAGCGATTAAAAAAAAAAAAAAAAAAGTTATGGTCATTCTCCCGGAAATTGGTGAGCGTTTAACTTGCGAGGTTATACAATTTGCAGATAATGCATTCCATTAGACCATCACGGGCCCAACGTGTCAAACAGCACTAGGTGTCAAACTTTATGGGCCACGATCACAACCCTAAAGCCACAAAATGAAACTGAATATCGCCTTGATAGGTAGGATTCTCTCTGAATTGCAGCTTTAAATGGAGCTTCAGTGGGTCCAGAAATTGGTCTCTCAGGTCAACAAGCAACGAAGAGAGCACCTACCTCTGGGAGACTCTCAGCTGATAATCTGGTGCCTGTGAAAAATAACAACAGTGCATCGATGCGCTGAAGTGGAGAAAAAAAAAAAACAAATCTTTCCCTAAATCCAATTTCTATAAACAGAAACTGGCATTTCATATGAGACCTGACGTGAAGCAAGAAAAACGTTTTTTTTATTTATTTTTTTTTATTTTTTATTTATTTTAACCAAGGCACCCTAAGGGATCGAGCCAACGGCTGACAGCAGTGGCCCCTGTGATTGGTGGAAATCAGCCAGGAGCCAGCTGTATCGTGAAGGCTTAATTAAGGTCTGAGAAACGGTTCCCACCAGGGAGCGAATCCTACGGAGAATCATTTATATAATACATTCAGCTGTTTAGTTCTGCAATTTTTATTTTTTTTTAAACTGCATTCACTAACAGTCTTATTTGCGATCCATTTTTTTGTTATTTTACCCACTTATTTTTGAATTGCATCTGGGGCTTTGTATTGATTTGGCTTTAATTTAAGGTTTGCTCAGGGTTGGCGATTTCTGTGTTGATAATATCCAATAAAACGAACCAGGTAACAAGGAAATGAATTAGTGAAAAAAAGCCTGTGAAATTGTAAGGAGGGAATTAGTCATAGTGTTTTTTTCTTTTTCTTTTTTTTCTGATCCAGAAGGAAGATAATATTATTGATACACGCAATCATACTTTGTGTGTGTGTGTCTTTGTGTGTCTGAGTGTGTGTTTGTGTGTGTGTGTGTGCCTGTGCCTGTGTGTGTGTGTGTGTGTCATTGTATCACCCTCCAAAAGATGCTTTTTTTTTGAGTAGGATGGGGCTGGAGATCTTTCCAAAAAATTGTTTTCTGGCTTTCCTGAGGTGATAAATAACATGAATGCCTTTTTTTTTCACTTTTTTTTAACAACTTGGTTGCAAGGTCTCCAGAAGACTACAAATCATCACGCTGGCAAGGCAGGGGTAAATAAGTTTGGGTGCCTGCCTTTACAAGAGCGGGGATGGATTTATGCTGTCTGGCCACACGGGGGATTAGTGATGTGTCAATTAGTCTGAGCCACAGAGCGTGGTGCCCCACGCCTAGGGAACACCATGCGTGATGACCAATCATTTATGTAAGATGTGATGATGTCATTCGGGTGGAGGGATGGTTCTCCAGAGCCTGGGGTGCTATTCCTTCAGCTCAAATTTTGCCCCCTCTGAAATCGCTCATTTTGGGCGTTTATTCAAAACAGGGAAATGTATTTCACGCGACTGTATGTGTTTGTCACCTCCGGGCGAAGGAGTTATCAGTTTGAAAAATGCTTAATTCTCATGTGTTTGTACGTACAGTTGCCTGATAAACATATTTTTCTGATTTCAAAAAGCGTCGTCAGGCTTCAGCTGGCCATAGTCAATGCAGTCACAGGATTACAGGTGAGAGTGTGAAAAATCGGTACATTGTTCAGCAGAATATTTGCTCTCGTGTAATATTCAGAAGCAAGGCGAGAAATTGATTCAAACATGGACTTGAAATGGAGAGAGGGAGGAAAAAATGCCCCGCTCACACGATTAAGCCTAAATCACTAACTTGACCTTCAGAAGCTGTTAAGGAGGGATGAGAAAGTGAATTTCAGACAGCATAATCAATTTTTTATTTTTTTTCATTAAAAACACAATGTCACACTATGGCAGATTAATTTTAGCCGTATAGCCTGGTTCACAAGCGGGGGCCGTGAAATGAACAGCTGTAACAAGAGATTTCAGCCGCTGCAACAATAACTGGAGCCCCAGGGGTTTTACAAAGACAGAGTTTAAAATGTGATGTGCTATCCAGCTCTTTTAAGTTCTGTTATAAGAAGGGGTGGGGGGGGGGGGGCAAGTTGGGGCTCTAAGTGCTGCCAGTTGAGGCGTGACTGGTCGTTATGAATGCCGAATCAGGCCTCTGCCATCGCTGTGGTCCGATCCCCCACTCAAAGACTCCTTTTGTGGGATTCGTTTTTGAGCGAGGTTCATAGTGATATTCTGCGCACGCCGCCCCTTAAATCCGGCCGCGGCGAGGAGGATGGCGAGACTGGTGGGATTCGGCTGAGCCGAGACCAGCGGACGTGCCAGGATTCGGGATTCGCCGCGTATACGGAATGTGCCGGAAGGTGTTGGAAGGGGGATTTAAGGAAACCGTTGTATCGCAGCTGCAGCAGTTGAGATGACCTAATGCTGGCACAGCTTTAGCCTTTCAGCTGAGGGGGGGGGGGGGGACAGGGGGAGGGATCTGGGGGCGTGGGGGTGGGTGAATGGTGATTGCGGGGGAGAGCAGTTGGGCCATTGAGGGTGGCTGCCGACTATGATGGACACAACACATACATTTCTATGCCCCCCGCCCCCCGCCACCCCCCAGACAGATGCCAGCCTACGCAACTCCCCTGGTCACCTATGCGTAGAACCAGGCCAGACCAGACAGCTCAGATGCCATTTCAACCAATGCAAAGACTTAATCAAATTCAAAAGTTATGAATCATTGAATTTATATTGATATTGAAGGTTTTGACAGCATTTAGCTGACAGTGTTCTCATCTGTGTGAATATTCACTGACCGTATCTTCAATTCAAACTTTGCAACCTACAGTAAGATTGATCAGTAAATTCCATTTCTGGTCAGGAAACCCTTCAAGCAGAAGACAATGCACTACCTTCCATTTTAATTAGATCTTCACACCCGTTGTAAGGCATTCACAAATCTGTCAGCTTTCATTAGATTCTAAACATAGTTCTTTTTTCCCACAGTGCCACTCAAACCCCTCGCTTGCTTACTCAAACAACTGTGTAGCCATGGCTGCCTCAAATGCACATCAGGTGAAGATTTTAATAGAGAAGAAGAGGGCCTATATAAAAAGTCATTTTTAACTACATCAATAAAAAAAACGAACCTGCACGTGCTTCGCCAGCTTTGGTTTTCTGACAGGTAATTAATGGTCCTTCTCCCTGGGCACATACAGTAACCGATTATTAACGGCAGGGCGTACATCGCCTTCTACCCATTTTGACACATTCATCTTCAGCCAGTACAATGTTCTAGAACATCTATCGAATTTAATCTTGACTCAGGCAACAGACCTGCACAAATCACAGGCAGCATGACAATGCGTTGAAATGCAAACAGTGAGATGACTGTCTCCACCAACACGAAAGAAAAAAAAGATCCCAAGGTGTGCAGGATGTTAAGATGGCAGGGGGGGAGACATTGAATATTCATTTGGATAAATTTGGATAGTCTTAAATGAATGCAATTGTTGTCACACTGGCTGTACACTGTCAGCCAGAACCTACAAAATATGTACTTCTCTCCTCAACAGGGGTAATCTTCAACCTGCAAGCAAGCCTGGTGTTTATTGATAACATTCTAATAAAATATATTTGTAAGATAAACATACATAAATTTCATGTACCATGCAGTGCCTGGCCATAATTTCTTTTTTGATTTTGGACGAGCCAAAAATTTTGTATATACTAGTATAGGTACCTATGACCATAACAAGAAATGGAATATATACATATTTTTTCAGGGAAAACATTTTTTTTTTTAAGGCCTCAAATATATTTTTTAGCATTTGTACTATGGAACTCACAGTCTTGACTTAGTTTTTCCACAATTTTAAATGAGTAATCACATGTTTTCAAAAGTTCCTATGGCTTCAATTACATTTTAGGGCTCAACTTAGGGTTAGGGTTATGAAAACGATAAGTCTGAGGGTCGAGGCAAGTTTACGGCTGTGTTCAGCAGGTTAAAGAAAGGTTAGGACATTGGTTCTTTTTTGATTTTGGACGAGCCAAAAATTTTGTATATACTAGTAAAGGTACCTATGACCATAACAAGAAATGGAATATATACAGATTTTTTCAGGGAAAACATTTTTTTTTTTAAGGCCTCAAGTATATTTTTTAGCATTTGTACTATGGAATTCACAGTCTTGACTTAGTTTTTCCACAATTTTAAAAGAGTAATCACATGTTTTCAAAAGTTCCTATGGCTTCAATTACGTTTTAGGGCTCAACTTAGGGTTAGGGTTATGAAAACGATAAGTCTGAGGGTCGAGGCAAGTTTACGGCTGTGTTCAGCAGGTTAAAGAAAGGTTAGGACATTGGTTCTTTTTTGATTTTGGACGAGCCAAAAATTTTGTATATACTAGTATAGGTACCTATGACCATAACAAGATATGGAATATATACATATTTTTTCAGGGAAAACATTTTTTTTTTAAGGCCTCAAGTATATTTTTTAGCATTTGTACTATGGAATTCACAGTCTTGACTTAGTTTTTCCACAATTTTAAATGAGTAATCACATGTTTTCAAAAGTTCCTATGGCTTCAATTACGTTTTAGGGCTCAACTTAGGGTTAGGGTTATGAAAACGATAAGTCTGAGGGTCGAGGCAAGTTTACGGCTGTGTTCAGCAGGTTAAAGAAAGGTTAGGACATTGGTTCTTTTTTGATTTTGGACGAGCCAAAAATTTTGTATATACTAGTATAGGTACCTATGACCATAACAAGATATGGAATATATACATATTTTTTCAGGGAAAACATTTTTTTTTTTAAGGCCTCAAGTATATTTTTTAGCATTTGTACTATGGAACTCACAGTCTTGACTTAGTTTTTCCACAATTTTAAATGAGTAATCACATGTTTTCAAAAGTTCCTATGGCTTCAATTACGTTTTAGGGCTCAACTTAGGGTTAGGGTTATGAAAACGATAAGTCTGAGGGTCGAGGCAAGTTTATGGCTGTGTTCAGCAGGTTAAAGAAAGGTTAGGGCATTGGTTCTTTTTTGATTTTGGACGAGCCAAAAATTTTGTATATACTAGTATAGGTACCTATGACCATAACAAGATATGGAATATATACATATTTTTTCAGGGAAAACATTTTTTTTTTAAGGCCTCAAGTATATCTTTTAGCATTTGTACTATGGAACTCACAGTCTTGACTTAGTTTTTCCACAATTTTAAATGAGTAATCACATGTTTTCAAAAGTTCCTATGGCTTCAATTACATTTTAGGGCTCAACTTAGGGTTAGGGTTATGAAAACGATAAGTCTGAGGGTCGAGGCAAGTTTACGGCTGTGTTCAGCAGGTTAAAGAAAGGTTAGGACATTGGTTCTTTTTTGATTTTGGACGAGCCAAAAATTTTGTATATACTAGTATAGGTACCTATGACCATAACAAGAAATGGAATATATACATATTTTTTCAGGGAAAACATTTTTTTTTTTAAGGCCTCAAATATATTTTTTAGCATTTGTACTATGGAACTCACAGTCTTGACTTAGTTTTTCCACAATTTTAAATGAGTAATCACATGTTTTCAAAAGTTCCTATGGCTTCAATTACGTTTTAGGGCTCAACTTAGGGTTAGGGTTATGAAAACGATAAGTCTGAGGGTCGAGGCAAGTTTACGGCTGTGTTCAGCAGGTTAAAGAAAGGTTAGGACATTGGTTCTTTTTTGATTTTGGACGAGCCAAAAATTTTGTATATACTAGTATAGGTACCTATGACCATAACAAGATATGGAATATATACATATTTTTTCAGGGAAAACATTTTTTTTTTTAAGGCCTCAAGTATATTTTTTAGCATTTGTACTATGGAACTCACAGTCTTGACTTAGTTTTTCCACAATTTTAAATGAGTAATCACATGTTTTCAAAAGTTCCTATGGCTTCAATTACGTTTTAGGGCTCAACTTAGGGTTAGGGTTATGAAAACGATAAGTCTGAGGGTCGAGGCAAGTTTATGGCTGTGTTCAGCAGGTTAAAGAAAGGTTAGGGCATTGGTTCTTTTTTGATTTTGGACGAGCCAAAAATTTTGTATATACTAGTATAGGTACCTATGACCATAACAAGATATGGAATATATACATATTTTTTCAGGGAAAACATTTTTTTTTTTAAGGCCTCAAGTATATTTTTTAGCATTTGTACTATGGAACTCACAGTCTTGACTTAGTTTTTCCACAATTTTAAATGAGTAATCACATGTTTTCAAAAGTTCCTATGGCTTCAATTACGTTTTAGGGCTCAACTTAGGGTTAGGGTTATGAAAACGATAAGTCTGAGGGTCGAGGCAAGTTTACGGCTGTGTTCAGCAGGTTAAAGAAAGGTTAGGACATTGGTTCTTTTTTGATTTTGGACGAGCCAAAAATTTTGTATATACTAGTATAGGTACCTATGACCATAACAAGAAATGGAATATATACATATTTTTTCAGGGAAAACATTTTTTTTTTAAGGCCTCAAATATATTTTTTAGCATTTGTACTATGGAACTCATAGTCTTGACTTAGTTTTTCCACAATTTTAAATGAGTAATCACATGTTTTCAAAAGTTCCTATGGCTTCAATTACGTTTTAGGGCTCAACTTAGGGTTAGGGTTATGAAAACGGTAAGTCTGAGGGTCGAGGCAAGTTTACGGCTGTGTTCAGCAGGTTAAAGAAAGGTTAGGACATTGGTTCTTTTTTGATTTTGGACGAGCCAAAAATTTTGTATGATCATTCCACTAACAGAAGCTGTCGACCTCGTAAAATAACATTTCAGTCAGAAGAATGTAAAGATCTTATCAAGCGGCAAATAAATTTGCCAGCGTTTTACTCGAGAAGGAGGGTCTAATGCTCAGAACCGCCCGGGCCCCTGAATAAGTCCATTACATTACATTCCATTACATTTATTTCGCAGACGCTTTTATCCAAAGCAACGTACAAAAGTGCATTTCATGGTCATGGACAACTACAACATACAGGTTCAAGATACAATACTTATTTCGTACAGCTATTTCTAGCCAAGAACGCAGTTTAGTTCACACAGTGAACACTATTCTGACCTAACCTCTGCCAAGCCAACTAGGCAGAAGAACAAGCTACAATATTAGGACAAATACAAATTACCAAAAAGTGCTGGAATGTGGGTACATGTAATGAGTGTCATGAAATGATATACAGATATACAGCCTCTCCAGTCCAGGTCTGTTTGCCCCGCTGATGTGAATTTTCTCAATTCAACTTTTCAAAGAGCCTTTGGAGCTGGCCAATCTCTTTTTTTTTAGCTACGACCGGCAGCTCTGTCTGTCAGTCGGTCGGTTGGTTGGTCGGTTGGTCCACAAAAGTGTCCCGCCCCGTAGCGGCTACAGTTTTCGCCCCAGGAGGCTGAAATTTGGCATGGACGTTGGCCATGACCGCAAGGTACAGCTGAGTAACTTTCAGGCCGACTGACCAAGAGGGGGCATGGCGATGGGCGTGGCCTATCACAAAAAGGTGCATAACTCCCGAATGGATTCACAGATTTGCACAAGATTTTTGCGGTGTTTTTAGTGTGAGGGTATGTGCGTGGATGCATGCACACATGGACGCATGCGCGTGTGCGGTCGCAGCTATTGCGGATTCACGCTTGTTTTTTCTTTCTTTTTTTCTCGCTCTCATTAATTTTGAAATGCCACAGAAAGATCCTCTGATGAAAGTCTTCTGATTATGCGCTGAATGATAAATTAGGCTGCAGTCCTACCTGCAGCAGCTGGGCTCTGTTAAATTCATTGTCCGTCTGCGTGTGTTGGGGAAATGGCTTCCGGGCAGCGGACCCTGCTTTCTCGACATTGTTATTCCAAGAGTGGCGCCCGGCCAATCACCGCCGTTAATGCATGACTGAAGAGGATCACCTTTATACTATGCCCAGAGCGGTCCCTCCCGCCAGGCAGATCAGGCACGGCGCCTGGGGCCCTGTCTTCTCGCCTATGGCCCCGACTTCTTGCCCAGGGCCCCGCCTTCTCAGCCAGGGCCCCGTCTTCTCGTCCAGGGCCTCGCCCTCTCACCCACGGCCTTGCCTTCTCACTTAGGACCCCACCTTTTCGCCTAGACCCTTGCGTTCTTGCCTGGGGCCCCACCTTCTCGCCCAGGGCCCCACTTCCAGCCCCACCTTTTCACCTAGGGCCCCGCCTTCTTGCCTAGGACCTTGTCATCTCACCTAGGGCCCCACCTTTTGACTTAGGCCCTGCCTTCTTGCCTAGGGCCCCGCCTTCTCACATTGGTTTCGAACCAGAAGAATCAGAAGGTACCAATGTGTTGGAGGGGCCGCCAAGTGATTTGTTTGTCTAGGGCTCCCAAAAGTCTAGGGATAGTTCTGACTATGCATTACAATGAATCTTAATTACAATATACCATCGCCCCCGGTTTTGTTTTTGTTTTGTTTTTTTGTTTTTTTAATTTTCCCTGAACTTACTTCACCTGGTCATATTTATCCATTCCTTTCCCCTCACGTCACCCTCTTGAATTTCACAAAAGAAAACCTCGCACGAGAGAATGAGAATGTCCTCACGCTCTCTGAACGTGTTTAAAGTGCAGCCCTTTCAAATTAGTATGAGATGCGAGCCCCGAGCTGATTAAGCCTGGCGTGAGACGAGGGAACAGAGATTCCTGACGCATTCTATATTTAAACCCTGTAAAAACCAGCGCACGCAACCGTGCTGAAGCAACACGAGACGTTCATTCCACCTTCACTTCAGAAGATAAAAAATCTATTGTATTGCAAACCCATCCCTCCCGGTAGTTACAGAGACAGGGAGCACGGGTTGTTTTTCTCTGAGTCTCGACTTCTCTTTACTTTTTTGCTATTTGAACCCCGCGTCCTTCAGGCTTGCCGCAGTGCCAAGCATTTTGATTGATCAAACAGATTGAGGGCTTCTCCTTAATCTCCATCTAAATAGACCGCGCTTGATTACCAAGTCAATTACACGCTGCGAAAATAATCACCGAATGAATAATTTCATAAACCTATTTCCAACTCCGCATTTTAAACAAATAAATAAATAATCACCCCAAAGACATACTTTACCTTCGCTTTTCCCGTCCGTGCAGAACTTCCGAGGTAATATAGTTCCCTCTGCAGTCTAGCCCTGGTACGGCTCCGGCATTCATGTGAAAGGGACCTAGCAGAACATAATAAGCTCTGAAATCCTGCTTAGATAAGAGGCATAAGCGCGTAATTGAATTTTTAACCTCATTCCCAGGGGCACCTCCATCAGAAGCGACGGCTGACAATTTTTCAGTCTTAGTCACGTTTAATTACTTGGTTCCACTGCAGATCTTCGGTCGTATTTTAAGTTGTTACAATATGTGTGGAGCGGTGTGTTCTGTAATGAGGCAATCACACTCATCTCATTAGTCAGAAATGGATGATCTTCTTATTAGTTTGGCTTCTCTCGTTCCAACACCATGAGAACATACACTGAAACTAGTGAATTAAGAAATTAAGATGACTATTACAAATGGGACTTCATGCCGTCTGGGTCACACCATAAGAACAGTTGATACTTGGGTTAAGAAGAGAGAAAGTTATTAAGTCAGACAGATCTGTGCATCATCTATTCACTGAATGAAATCACAGGCCTACAGTAGAACACTGCATTGTTCTGAATTACAGCTAGTTTTTCCTCCCACCCATTGCGTTCGTATCACTTTTTTCATTTTGAATACTATGAATGGCAAAAAAAAATAACTATATCTTTATCATTCAATTTGATAAAGCTACATAAAAGCTTTGTCAAACCCAGTTAGAGGTTTTTCATATTTATATAATTCTATACTAGTCTCACAGGCAGTGTGCAGGCATAATTCTTAGAGAAACTAGCCTTGCAACTCCAAGGTTTCAGGCTCAGTTCTCAAGTGAAGCACTGCTGTAAAATAAGGTATTTAACCCAAATTGCTTCAGTGACTATCCAGCTGTATAAATGGCTGGCATAAAATAATAATTTAATTTAAGCCGTTAGTCACTCCAGATAAGACTGTCCTCTAAAATGTAATGCGAAATACATTTTTCCTCTGCCACGAAGAGATAAGCTTTGTGAAAGTGAGGGGAACTATTCTCTGATTATAGTATTAGGTTGACTTACCATAACCATTATAGGAAGCAAGATGCTTAACTCAAAATCGATTTTTTTTTTTTTTTTTTTTTTTTTTTTTTTACCAAAAAGGAAAAAACTTCAACATGGTGATTGTTTTGCCACTTCATAGATTTCAAAAGATCAAATATATTTAGTTGATATTTTGTTTTTTTGCTTTTTTTCCACTGGAGTATCAGCTAAAATGCTTCCAATTTATAAATAGTGTCAAAGTAAGCTTGGAGTGGTCCCGAACATTGAATATTGGCACCGGAAATATTTGCAAAGATATCAATGCTCTTTGATATTTTACTACACGTCTCTCTGTTCGACTGCCCATTGTGCCAGCTAGTTCACTTACCTCGGACTGTAAACGGCCAAATCTATTTTACGGTTTGCTCTGTTAGACCCTCCATTGCATTTCTGTTATCATTCATTCTGTCTTTATTATTACACCAGGCTGGCCAGCAGAGGATGGGCTCCCCCTCTATAGATGGGTTCCTCCTGAGAATTCTTGCCAGTTTGAGTTGAGTTTTTCTCACTGCTCTCTGAGTGCTTTCATCCCTCTGGGGAGTTTTTAATTTTTTTTTTTTTTTTTTTTTTTTTGGTTTTTAACCACAATTGCTTGTTTTTTGTGGGCAGAAGCCTAGTTTTTTTTGCCAAATTTCCACAGTAAAGCATTTTTTTAAATTTATGAACTGTTGTCTTTCCTGTACATCTTTAAGATCTCATTTTTATATCCTTCCCTTCAGGGGGACGTATTAGCCAAAAGCTGGAGCAGCCCAAGAAAGAATTAAGATGCTCCACCTGCTGTCGCCCCAACCGGTGTTTTTATGATCGATACTACATCTTGCATTCATAAGGAAGACCGAAGAGAAGGCTCATTACCAGCACACACAAAAAGCACACCACAACCGAGCGGACGATCAGTAATTGCACCATTCTCTGACATCAAATAGTGGAGATAATGGAGAAAAGCAAAAATAAGGAAACAGTGATTTTTTTTGTGTGCTATATGATCACCCATTTGTATATAGATCAGGTTTCTGCCATCTCTTGTTAGAATGGACTTCCTCATTGGCAGTTTCCCATATCCCCATCCACCCACATCGATTCAGTGGTAACTAAAATATTCAGTGGCCAGCTTTGTAAAATACATTGGGAGCCCAGTCGTCTCCAACAAGCACGTTATTTTTTTACTCATATTATGATCTAGACAATAACAAAGTAAAATGCAGCAACTGACTTCACACAACCCAGAAGGAAGACTCGGAGGGGACGAAGGTGCCATCGCATAAATATATTAAGCTTTGAGGGGAAAAATGCCCATTAATGCGGGAAAGGAGGCTTTCATTAAAAAGCAGACAGCTATAGGACAGCTATTGCCACAAAGGAGGGGACCACAGCAGGAGGTGTTGGGTTGGCAGAATGTGAAGGCGCATTGCTACACGGAACGAAAACTGAAAAAGGAAATAAATAACTGTTTTTCTTTTTTTTTTTTGGGGGGTGGGGGGGGGGTGTAATACACTTCTTTCCGCACCAGAGACTTTGCTCAATTCTGTGCACAGACAACATGCAGGTTGTCGTATTTGACAAGATGGACTACAAGAGATTTGGAACTGTAAAACAAATGCGTGAGACGCCATAAAGCAGTTTATAACCAGCATACAAGCACAGAAACACAAGGTCTTGTTGAATTGTCATTTAATAAAGAATTTTAACAACGCAGGACTTTAAAAATCCAGTGTTTCATTCTGAAGGTCACATTGTTTTTTTTGCTTTAAGTTAAATAAGTTATTGCACTGGTTGTGTAAACATGGATTATTAAATATATACTGTCTAAAAATGTACATGAAAAGTGTGAAGGTTTGTGAACAGGGACAGCGTGGCAGGAGGCACCGGAGCAGATCCTCAGACCAACATGGCCGACAGCTTCTCCTTCACCTTCTCCTGAATATTCGCAAAGTACTTCATTTGAGCAATCAGCACTTTCGCTGACTGAATATCCCCTGAAAATAAAGAACAGTTATGTAATGAAGTGTTATTATAAACAGTAATGCCACACAACCCCCCGCCCTTTCCCAGAATAATTGCTGAAGCTGATTTCTAACACGTCTTTGTACCCATACAAGCCTCCTGACCCCACAAATATGTTACACTATAACCACCAGGAAAAGGATGGAGAAAAATACACTACAGAGCCTGAGAAATATACCTTGATGGAAGGATACATCTATTTTCTCCGTGAGGTCCTGCAGTCGACCTGAAGAAAAAAAGTGATTGTTTTTTTTAGCTTTTTTTCCTGTTATTACGTTTTCAAACGGCAGTCATTCTGTCACAGAAATGAAAGCGAAGGCAATGCATCTTCGGATTCTGCAGTGGTATGGAAAGAACAGCATTCCACAATAAGAGAGTACAGTTATTTTAATGTCAATAATAACATGTTGTTTTTTTTTAGTACCTATATTTACGATTCATGTAAATAACGAGGAATCAAACTTTTTTGTAAAAATTCCCACGTTACAAAGTGGTAAATCTGGTAGTACTATTGGGGGGTTGAAGCCTTTTTACCTTCAATGAAAACCCCAATGCTGTCAGTCTCCTCTTTGATCTGCGTCTCTTGCAACCTTTCATTGATCTCCAATATTTCCCGGAGAAGCTGTTGATCGGCCCCAATGTCAGTCCCTTCCTCCACAGGGACCCCCCCGAGTTCCAGCTGAAGCAGATGAACGAAGTTTAACCAACGGACTCGAATCTTAAGACCTCCATTTTAGAACACCGAACAAGCAGGGATAGAGAAGAAGAAAGAACTTTGTTTATTTCAGTTCAACAGGTTCAATGCAGCCCAGGTGAACCTGGAACGAGTGCGGTGTATTTTAAATCCAGCTCACTAAGCAGAACAAAGAGGTATGAACTACCTGCCAGGTGCTAATGAAAGTCTAAATGCTTGGCTTGACCAGTAGAAAATGAAAAGGACACTAAATTATTTTGATACCCCGCGCAGCATGAATTCACAGCTATTTTAAGCAAAAGCAAATTAAAGGTGTATATACGGGGCAGAGCTTACCATATAAAGACCACGGCTCAAAGGCTTTAGCAGAGTCCTGTAGGCCTTGTTCACCAGCGCTGAATGGGTTTCCGAATACTCCTGTTCTTTCTGTAAAATTGCAAATGGAAAATTGCTGTTTCATAAAGGTCACCCTCCTTGTTTTGCTTACTTTGCGCGAGTGTTCCCATGCTAATAAGTTCATGCGACGCACACCAAAACAGCATAATCATGAATGGGGAAAAAAGCAATGTCGATACGTAAGGTATAAAATAATTACTTCTTGAATGCTGAACGCTGGGGGGGGAAACAACGTAATTCCGTTCTTTCAAATCTACAATGACACAGTCACGTGCCGCCTTGCCAGTCCGCTACTCTTGTGTTTTGATTACGCCGGAAGGGACTCGTTTCACAAGTGGCGAAACCTGCCTTACACAGGTGATTGGATTTTTTTTTCTCTCACCACTCTTTAATGGTGGGATGGCTCAAATCCATCAGGGGACACAGATGTGTGTGTGAAATACATAAAATTGGATAAGCGGGGGGGGGGGGGTTATGGTTTGGAGATGGCTTACGGGCAGATAATTCCCATTTCTCAGACCTACACAGTCAGATGGGACCTATAAACCACAGCGGAGGCCAAATGGGATTTTCTGAGGGAAATTACTTTGTATTCAGTCCCTGAATCAAACTACCCCTTTCATAGGTAAAGTTCTTGGCCCAGTTTAATTATTTAGGAGATGGTCCCCCTACACCCTTCCCTAAAAGCTAATTGAAGCTCCGGAGATCGGAATGTCCAAAGGCACCAATTAATAGTATGTTTCTCAGGTTATTACGCCTAAACGTTCATGATCTTTTAACTGTAGGCCTACTTGTTTGAAGAGTAAATTGAGATTCGTACAACAATTTACTGTGTAATAAGCTGTGGTAGTGAAGGAGACGGCTACAGTCGTAGATCGTTCTACTCCTTCTTTCGTCGTGCCATTTTCATGGATTACACAATGTCTTTATTATTGGATTACACAATCTCTTTATTATTATTATATAGCTGTCATTGAACTTGTACTCCTAATTCACGATTACTGCACCTAACGGCACTGATTTGATTGCGATACTGCGTATAGATTTAAGCAAACTATACGCATGTTGAATGCGTCTTTTCAATTCGCTTGGGCTAAAAGCATCTGCCACGTTTAAACTGTAAACTTTAATATAAATCTCAGTTACCTGAGTTTTCTGACTGAAGTTGTCAGGGTGAAGAGAGCGTTGAAGGTGCAGGTACCTGCGTTGTAACTTCTGGGTATCCAAAGTAAACGTCTTGTCACTGAAAAGATGCGAAGACAAATTCTTAACATCAGCAGTTGACCTAAGCCATCGGTCACTGGGTGCCAACTTGCTGAAGTGGCACATTTGGATGACGCATATACATTTTCTTTTCCGATTTAAGTCTTGTTGCGCGAGATGACAATCTGGACTAGTTTTATTCTGAAACTTTAAGGATTGTTGGCAAGATGGCATATAATATGACGACCTTAAACTCTCACCAGTCCATTATATCGAAGTAGTTCGCATGTTCGTCCGGAGCTTGTATAACTTTGCAGGCAGGGCAAAAGAATGCAAGAGCTGCTTGAATGGCAGACTTGCACTTCCAGCACCTTTTTGAAACCGTACAGAAAGTCCTCAGTTGATTTGGATAAACAGCCGCCTGGTTAACGTTGAAACGTCCCAAAAGTTTTGATGTCCTGTTGCACAATCCTCTGATGCCCGTTACGTGTGTATTGTTTAAGGTGAAATCAGAATTAAGCACTGCATTTGAGGAAGTGGGCAGAGTCTTCACAATGCACTTTCTAAATACGTTTGCATTCTGATAACTGCGATAAGTGCAACACCACCGGAACGTGTTCAGCGTCTGCATAATGTACAGTATCAGGCTCTTCCTGGACAATTAAAAACTCGATAAATACGATACTTCCTAGTGCGTTGCTGGAAGAGGTTGGCTTATGACGATATCAAAGAAACAGGAAGTTTTGCTAACATTACCGGGTTGTTCCACTGGCTCGTTAAAAAGTGCTTGTATAAACACCACTTACACTAGTCTTTTAAAGTATCCTTCACAGCTAGCTACGTTGCTCGGTATTTTCAGCGTTGCATATCAACGTTACATTTAAAACTATGAAATAAATGGTAGCCCGAGGTAGCGTCAACCCGCACACAAACTACATTTCCCAGAAGGCAAGTTGAGCGGCTTTCATTCTGGGGATTGCGATTGGCCGAATTTGTAATACGTTTTGTGATGTTGTTTATATGCGTGGTGCCAGTCCGTAGGCTACTGTGATAGGGAGGAAAATCTGTGTTTTGGCACGTGTGTTTGAAAGCGGCTTCCCAAATTCCAGGTGAGTTTCGAAACAGCAACATGAAATATGTATCTAAACGTGACCGTGCCGTGCATTCCCAGTGTTTCGAGAAAGGTGGCTGGAAATCGAGCGAAATCTTGAATGGCCAAAGAGGCTCATCTTGTGCACACCGGATCAGTTTAGACCAGTCGCGGGTTTTCTAAGGTAGCTCGCTAACTGGGAAGCTAGCCAACCAGCTACCTCCGGCTTCTTGCTTGCTTTCGATTGCACAGAACGCGATTTATGTTTCTGACCTGATGCATTTCTAAATTTAATATCGTAAGATTGATTAAAATATTGATTGATCTGTTATTGCATTGCATAGCCCTCCCGATCTATATAATATACCTTTTGTTTGTTGGTTTTGTTTATACATAATGATCAGTTGATTAACATTTGCCTAGCTACGCTGGCTGAAATACAGCAAGACAACATGCACATGGTCTGGATTTGAATGAGAGCACCCCTACTGGTATTTGCGGCAAGCTTCCTGCTTGTCCTTCAAATCGATTTACTGATGTGTCGCTTTGAAGTGCAAAAGTGACGCATACAGGAAATGCCATCGCTTGTAAAATCAAATAACATTTGATTAAGTGTGTAAGCAAGATAAGGTGAAGCCAGCCTACTTCACTTGTGTGCAGGCACGTGTTTCCTGGTGTGGCACCATTAGTAATTTGGCGAAAGATAAAGAGGTTAGGGAGCAAACGATGGTCCAGTTGGCCCCCAAACCTAATACGAGTTCGGCCACCCGTTGTGTGTTGTGCCCCTTCTCAGCACCATGTCCGAAGACGCGGGCTCCAGCCAGTCCCAGACGCAGTCCCAGCCTCAGACGCAGTCCCAGAGCGGCTCCAGCTCTTCCTCAGGCCCGGCGTCCGCCAGCCAGTCCTCGTCATCCTCGGGCACGCTGAGCTCGGTGGACACCGCGCCGGTGAAGGACCTGCCGTCCATTCCGGAGGAACCGGAGCCCCAGCCCTGGGGTCGTCTGCTCCCCATGGAGAGAGGTTTTAAAGTGCACAGTGAGTGCTGCCCCCCACCCCCCCCCCCCCCACCCAAGAGGACTACTGGAAGAGTGGGGATTGGACTGTGGTTGAGTCAGCAGTGTGTGAAGGTTGAGGGTGTTTGCGTGGAGGTAGGCCAGAATCGCTGGGCCGTGCAAGGGAGGAGAGTGTAGGGCTATGGGTTCTCAAATCTAAATCCGGCCCTGGTTTTCTTTTCACCCAGGTTATTAACTGAACAGTTAGTGCTACTGATTGGCCGGACTGTCTTCACACCTGACTCCCAGGTAAAAGGGAGGGTGGAAAATCAACAGTCCTTGGCCTTCGAGGATCGGGGTTTGAGAAATGGGTGTAGAGCATGCTGGGGGAGTAGATTGCTTTTGTAGCTCTGGTTTAGCCAGAAGAAATGGACTGGGTTTATTTTTCGGTGGTGAGGTTTAACCAGGGACCAGCGTAACTGAGCAGGACAGGCAGGAATCTTCAGCCTTTAAACCAGGGGTGCACAACAAAGGCTGATACATTTTAGGATTTTGTTCCAAGTTCTGCTCTTAATTGTATAATTAGCTCAATCATATCTCGCTCCGGCATTTGTATAAGCACCAGCTGCAGCACACTGCATGTGCATCCTAAAGATTTTACTGTGCTGAAGAACAGGATTGAACTAGCGTACTTTAGAGACCTGTCAGAAAATTAAATCTAAGGTAATCGGTTGGAATAAAAACCACTACGCAGGCTGACCCTCCAGGATCTCAGTTGTGCACCCATGTTTTAAACAGTGCGAGAATCGCAGTGATTTATTTTTTCATTTTTATTTTTCCAGATTGCGTAGAGGATCAGTACTGGTTTGGACGCGACAGGGGCTGCCACTACTGCTTCGATGACCCAGTTTTAAAAATGACTGAGAAGTATACAACTTACAGTAAGAAACACTTCAGGATTTTCAGGGTACGTGGCATTGTACGTCTTTGCATTTCAATGTATGTCAATATCACAGATCCTGAAGAAGCAATTATGATACATATGACATTTATGGAGGATTTTACCGAATCTGCAAAACATTCAATTCCAGCTGATGATTAATTGCAGGGGACAAGGTGGGGAGGGAGAGATAATTTGTCCAAGCATTGCATAAAGTTGAAGATGGGACACTGAGGCATTGCCCCTCTCTTCATAGGAGGATGATATTGTCTACATTGAGGACACTAGCGGGAACGGGACCTTTGTGGATGGAATACTCGTTGGGAAGGGAAAGCGGCTTCCCCTCGCCAACAACGCCGAGCTGGCACTTAGTCAGCCCCGCCACAAAGGTCGTGACCTCTCTTTACGTTCACTAGCGCCTCATAGTCTCGGTTACTTTGCAGTATGTACGTCCACAGACATTAGTCACATACTGATTTTTCTTTTTCTTCTGTCTTGCAGTGTTTGTGTTTATCGACCTCATGGTGGACGAACAGTCGAACCTCCCTAAAGAGTTCACGGAAAAGTACTTGCTTTCTAGAAAGATTGGAGTGTGAGTACACTAGGGCCACGACGTGCTGTTTTTTTTTATTGAGGCCTTCCTGCATTTTGAGCCATGTTCTCTGCGCATGATTCAGTGTCCGTCTTTAGTTATTGTGTGTCATTGCAGAGGAGTGTGCGGAGAAGTGAAGCTAGCATTTGAAAGGGCTACGTGCAAGAAAGTGGCGGTCAAGACGATTAGCAAAAAGGATTTTCCGTCCGTCGGAGTAAGTATGAGGGGTGTTAATGTGGATTATTTATTAACCAGGTTTCCTCGGTAACGATGTGATGGCCGTAAGTAATCATAATTTGTTTTACTTTCCAAACAAGACTGCCTCGCGAAATGCGGAGAGGGAGATCGAAATCCTGAAAAAAATAGACCATGTACGTAAGTATGTATTTTTTTGAATTGCACAAGTAAAACGGTAGAAGTCACAGCCGGCCTCGCGACTAGGCTCATGGGTGCTGTATATAGCTAAAGCGCTAGCTTTCAGTGCAGTGATGTGCCCACAGCCTAGAATCAAATCCTGATCTTTACCTGTGGCCAGGAGTTTTTAAGGCATATTTGTTTATTTACGGAAAGCCAACATTATTTATGAGCATTTTGGGGGGGGGGGGGGTTTGTGTATTAAAATAAGCTGTGACTGTCTGACCACATTAATAATAATAATAATATTAAATAAATAAATAATGGATTGCGTTTATATAGTGCTTTTATTACACTCAGAGCGCTTTACTGTGGTTAGGGGGGAAACTCCTCCACCACCACGTTACTCGTGTGCTAGTATTCTCTCCTGCAGATTGATTATGGAATGCAGCACCAGTGGCTCAGACCTACAGTAGTGAATAGGTATTTCTCGTGGTTGTATTCAGTGTAATATATGGGCACAGTAGCATGGGCCAATTGGACTGAAGTTTTGCATGTCTTGTCTGTATCCAGACGTGTGTTGTGTTGATATAAAGCCATGCTTTTTTTTGAAAACAGTACACTTGCTTGAGGGCTGTTTTTGATTTTTTTTTTTTTCACTTTAACTTTTTGGCATTGAAAACTCCTACTTGATATATTTTTTCTGGAAATATACATTTCAGTCCTCTCTTCTTTGTTTTTATGGTGACACACACACACACACACACAGTCATGCAATTCAGCTGTTGGTAATTTGTCTTAGTTAAGTGTGGTTATTTGTCATGGTTAAGTGTGTTTTTTAGATTTTTACAAATCTGCCTTACGTCTTTCTTCCTCTCTCTCCCTCCCATTCTGAAGCCTTGTTTAATAAAGACAGAGGACTTCTTCCAAACAGATGAATCATACTACATTGTATTAGAGCTGTAAGTACATCATGTTAACGTTCCTTGTTCTTGAGTGAAGGCTCTTGCTTAGACATGTTCCTCACGTGTGAGCAAGCCAAGAAATCGCTAAATGTATCATCAGTATTCAGAACTACTCTTGGTCAAAACAGAAGCACACAATCAGTGTTGGTTTAAATAAATAAAATAATAATAATAATAATTGAATTGTAAAAAGGACTGAGGCAATGAAAACAATAATTAAAGTTGGTCTTATAGCAGCCATTCTTGTTGCCTGTCTCTGTATTCCTTTGCACGTTGAAACGTTTTGTGCAAAAATGCAAACGAGGTACTCAAAAAGATGGCAGACGGATTCTATACCCATGGTGCATTGCCACAGGTGAAGCAAAACAAGCTTTGCAAAGAGCCGAACTCAAACGGATAATGAAATTATTACAAATGCGAGCCTCTGGCACCTGAAGTGCTTCCCAGGGAACGCTCTGGAACGCAGAGGGATTAGGTATTCATCTGTGCACCTCCCGATTTCCTCAGTCTCTTTTGTGAAGAGATAAGGGCCATGTTCCTTTTTTTATCTGTCTGGTAACTTTTGCGGTAACAAGGTCACTGAGTTGATGCTTTGTTACTGCGTGGTAAATTTACACAATTCCGACAGACGCTTCCGAACGGTCAATTTAAGCTTGGGCATCCTTAGAATGGTCGCCACCCTTTGATCTGAAATGAAATCATTTTCTTCTAGAAATGGACAAACCAATTCTGCAAATACCCATCTAAAGCGCAATCTTGCCTGGAGCAATTTGGTGACCGCAGTCTGTGAACCAGACCAAGGGAATACTGGTTGATTTTAGCAAGGGTGGAAAGTCCGCAAACTCAAAGTGAAAGTCCTGCCTTGTGTTCCTTCCGTCCGCCCCTTAACTCATCAAGTTGATTTGACTCATTTTACTACCACCAGGCTGACACATTGTGCTAATTAGCAAATCCAGGTGTTTGGAACAAAATACTAGGAGGGCGGACTTTCTGAACCCGTGTTCTTCACCTCTGGATTTTAGTTCTGTAAAAAAAAAATATGCGTGTACGCTTTCTTAACTGTCCAAAACTGCTTCCTTGCAGCACATTTTACTTTTTGTTGATGTTTTTTCTTTCAGCATGGAAGGCGGAGAGCTCTTTGACAGAGTGAAAGCTAAAAAACAGCTCCCCGAGCCCATTGCCAAGATGTATTTTTATCAGATGCTGCTGGCAGTCGAAGTGAGTGGATCAATATTGTGTTCTGAAACGCAGTTAATGTACCAAACCGTGATTTTTCCCCATTTTCAGCTAAATTGTTTCATTCTGGATTTTTTTTATACATCTCTGCAGTGTATACGTTGCCATCTTAATTTGCGTGACTGAATTCGAAGTGTTGATATCAATCCTTTTTAATACTGAAGAATAACTGTTTTTAACAATCCTGCACTGTCTCTCATTTCACAGTACCTCCACAGTCAGGGAATCATTCACAGAGACCTGAAACCTGAGAATGTCCTCCTCGCCTCAAACAATGATGTCTGTCTCATCAAGGTGTGCTGCAGCGCTGTTTTTCCCTATCATTCCTGTTTTTGTTGTTCTCTTCCTCTTCCTTCGTTATTTATAGTTCGCCAGTTGGCGGTAAATGACTTCAGCAAAACCCTTTTACGCGAGCAGTGTTTGCCAGGCAGTATTCGCCTATTCGCACTTTTGCTTGTCGGTCATTAGAATAGCAGATCCCAACAGAAAAAGCCGGTGACCTTCAGAACGTCCAGGAAGTGAACTGCGTGACATCACCGTGACATCACTGTGACATCACCGCCCGCTCTGTCCCGCTTCCCAGATCACGGACTTCAATCAGTCCAAGATCCTGGAGGAGACGGCGCTGATGAGGACCCTGTGCGGCACGCCCACCTACCTGGCGCCGGAGGTGTTCACCGACGCCGTGACGGTGGGCTACGGCCGGGCGGTGGACTGCTGGAGCCTGGGGGTCCTCCTGTTCGTTTGGTGAGGTTCACGGCGTGAATTTCTCCTCATTTAATCAGGAAATGCTCATTTATCTTCACACCCAAAGCATCTCGTCCAGAGGGGCGGAGATCTTGGGGTTGTCATAATGTTTCAGCAGTAAAGCCAGACGGTAAAACCACAGATATATTAGAAAAATCACATCCTGACAGCCTGGCCAGGGGCCCTCTGGGGCCCCAACCTACGCTATACACCCACTCCACCCCCACCCCCCTACTAGAAACAACACTTATTAATGACTCCTCCAATTACGTCCATGAAGTAATCAATATCAAAATAAAAGTTTCTGTTCGTTTTTTAAAAAAATCTGTACTAATTTATTTTTTATAGGCCTTTAGCAGAAGCTTTTACCCAGACCAGCTTACACAGGTTTTGAATTTATACACAGACTGTTTGTTTATACATGCTGGATAGTACTGAAGCAATTCAAGTTAATTGGCATGGGCACAACGGCAGTGCTCCACACGGGATTTGAAACTGCAACCTGTAGGTTACCCGACCATTATACTACACTGCCACCTCTACTAAGGAAAAAAAAAAAATCTTCATACGCTTCTCAAATATTTTGCATGCAGTGTGAATACATGTCCTTTGCACATTATGCACTTATTGATGTTCTTCTGAGCTGAAATAAACATGAGCCAGAATAAGCGTTCTCACAGAGTCCCTTCTCAAATGCACCTTCGAACTTGCTGCAGTTCTGCTAAGCCTTGCTTGCACAAACAAATCATTATAAATATGGAATTCATCTATGCAGCTTCACTGTAAAAAAATTTCAGTCTGACATTTTCAGTCTGATTTTAGTTAGTATATCCTTGCATTTATATAGCACCTTTCCGAGTGCTCAAAGTGCTTTACAGTCAGGGGGAACTCACCTCACCCACCACCAACGTGTGGCACCCACCTGGGTGATGCACGGCAGCCATTTTGCGCCAGATAGCTCACCGCACATTAGCGAAGGTGGAGAGGGAGAGAACATGTTTTAGCCAATTAAATCCGGGGATGGTTTTGGTGGCAGTTCGCGAGAGCCAGATCTGGGATTTAGCCGGGTTGTAAGTGGTACCCTCTTAATGGGATTGTTTGGGTGCCATAACCTGAATTAGGCATCCTTGGCTGGAGTGTGTAGACCCTTACCCCCGGGCCTTCGGTCTGCTCATTTTTTGGTCACCTTTGACCCGTTTACACAGTTTATCCGGGTATCCCCCATTCCACACGGAAGAGATCGGAATGTCCGTGCGGGACCAGATCACACAGGGATGCTACAGGTTTATCCCATCGATTTGGGCCAAGGTGTCCGAGGAAGGTAAGGTCAATGCGTTCGCTCTGCAATCAGCTGCATGTGTGATTATTTATTCATATACTTTTCAAATTGTTTTTTTAGAGATTGCCTAGTTCCAATGGGAACACCTTAATTAGGATGGGGTTGCGCCTTCCCTGTGTGTTATAGTACCACCCTACACGGCTGAAATGGTTAAGCAGATGTCAGAATTTCCATGTTGCACTCATTATGAGAGGTTTTTTTTTGTTGCGAAGACGGGGGGGGGGGGTTTCCACACAAAATTTTGCAGTTCACACCTGCAAAGCATTTACTGAATTACTTTGAGGCTCTGTGGCTAGCCACTCAGACACATGTTTCTGCTTGAAACATGAATTTGGAGATCCACAGAAAATCCCTGGTATTCTTACTTTTTTTTTTTTTTTTTTTAAAGCCAAGGATCTTGTCAAGAAGCTCCTGGTGGTCGACCCCAAAAAGCGACTGACCATTGAGGAGGCACTCCAGCACCCGTGGATGCAGGCAAGTGTCTTGCGCTCCGGAGCCCAGGCAGAACTGTGCGTTTCACACGGACATGCGCAAATACAGTGCTCCTTGAAACAGAGTGGATCTGCTGCATTTCCAAAGGATACGTTTTTCAAAGAGTTCTTATCGTAACTCCTTTTGACTGTATAATTTTTACACTGTACAAACACTTGCAGCATGCTTTGTTGCTGGGGTTAAATTATCTTTCTTCAGCAACCAGTTTGGTAAAGAAAAATCCTGCAAGCTCACAGACAGTCAAATAATTGGTCACAACTAGCAGATCTCCATCATCAAGCAATAAAAAAAGTTAATTTGCCATTTAGCCCTTTATCTTAAATATTGTCATCCCATTATCAAATGGACTGAAGAAATATCTTTATTGTATCTGCAATCTGCACCCTGAAATGCCCTAAACGAGTAAAAATGGTGTGCATTAATGCCTGTGTACCAGTGCCAGTGATTAGTTGTTTAAGCTACAGTACATGTTGTACTGAGTCACAAATACCCATTTTGTGCTATTAATGGGAGCTAAAACCTCCTTCTTTCACTCTTATCTGGACTGCCAGGCCCCACTACCCAATAACGCGCATCGTGGCAGTGAGTCTGGATTTTAATTACACTCAGTAGATTCCTGCATGAACCGCCATGAGATATGGTTGTTTATAAAAATGTGTGTAAATGACTATAGACCACCGGCTCATTTGTGTCCAAAGAACAGCAGAAATGTAATGCTTGGTCTGAAGGAGAGATTTGGGATAAGCTGGATTGCATTGAGTTGAAACTTCTGTTATCTGAAGATTTTTGTTCAAGCTACTATCCAAGATAATGACAGTTCAGGAAGACCATGAAAACCTTGATGTGTTTATAGGGTCTTGATATTCCCTAACAAATCATTGAATTTTCTGGCTGCTCAAGTTTTTTTTTTTTTTTCTTTTGTTGTATCAGAAGAATATTCTACAAACCATGATTGTTTTGCACAACAAATGGTGAAAGCTCAAGACCTGGATTCAACCAAATATTTACACTTAACTTCAGAAAGAAATGGATTTTCAAAGCAAGCATGTTTTCTTTTCTTTCTTTTTTTTTTTTACTTTGGAGATGGCTGAACTTGTCAAGCTCCGTTGGTGATCTGGAAAAAAAACACGCGAGTCATTGTGAGTGAAATGTTAAGCACAAATGCTGATTGGATCCAGGTCCAAAACCTCAGAGGTCATGTTGATGGTAAACACAATTTAACACCAGAAAATGCAGTTTGACCTCAAAGTTTTAAAAACATGGTTCCAAGGAGAAGGCAGTTTCAGAAAAGTCCTTCAGTCTATAGATTCCTAAACAGCCTTTACAGAACACATTCAAAATGTCTGTATGCGGTGGTATTAGGTTACTGAATAGTGTTCACCTAATAGCCAATGTTAAATTGCTTCCTGTAACCTGTTTTGCTAGGGATGTGTCTTGCATGTTAATAGATCACATACCATATGTAGCTCTATAAAAATATGAACTGGGCCCATATTATCCCTTGGATCATTTCAGACTCTTAACTCTACCTGCAAACTCTAGGAATCGCTTGGAGTCTCTATGCTGTATTATGTGTAGCATTTCTGCTAAAGAAACATGATTATTACAGGTGCAATATAAAGATTAGTTTCACGTAACCTAATTTATTTTTATTAAACCATAACTCTTTTGTCTGGTTTATTTGGTTAGCATCGGTCTCGTAATGAATTGGCTGACAATAAACGGCGTTTTGAAATGCTTAAAATGGTGTGGGGGACCAGATCTGAATTCTAAACGGTGTGATGAAGCTTCCCTTGTGGCTGTTACATATTAACTATTACAGAAAAGTGGATTTTGGCAACAGTTTAACAGTAATAAAAATGCACTGAACAGACCGAGTCCATCTGTTCTGTGTATGTGGGTGCTTGATAGTATAACCTGTTAGTGTCACGGCTGCTTTGAAGAGAAGTGCAGACGCATTCATTAAAGCACATTCATTGAAATGAAATAAACATTAAATAGAAGAAGCGTATTGGGAAAAAGTCTTACTGTGAGTGCAGCCATTTTTCTGCACAGAAACACTTTTTGAAAAACTACTGTAGGATATTATATTCTGTAGGCTTAAGTAATTGTTTTAGTACACGTCTTCAGCTGATTTTTATTTGCGAGTTTAACGCATTTTATTTTGTTGCTGTCACCTTTACCAGGTTTTCCATGGTAATGGATTTAATATTATTCTTATGTTATTATTACAAGGGACCTGAGTAAATAATAGGAAGAAATTACATTACTGGCATTTAGCAGATGTTCTTTTCCAGAGCAACTTACAGAGTTGAATTATGTTAGCATCCGTTTATACAGCTGCACCTCTGCCGAAGCAATTGAGGTTAAAGTCACAGTGAAATCGAAATAGCCGATTCTCATTAACCACACAAACATGTCTAAAAGTACACATAACAAAAAAATATATTAAATTCTAATACTTGTATATTTTCACTCAACAGCTCCACCCCCCCCCCCACTTCCTGGAAAACTTAATTTAGATTTTAAGTCATCGAGTACCAGGGGGCGTGAATTTTGTTTATGAAATGTCATTCCTCCCCCTCCTCATTTCAAGTCAATCTCCCCACCCTTCAGAAATTCCCCCCCGAAAGATTTGCTTAGCATAGCGCAGAAGCTAGTGCTGCTCTAACTTCCATTTCACTGCGACCAGGTAACTTGCTTACGAGTACATTGGCAGTGCTCTCTCTGGGATTTGAACCAGCAACCCTCAGGTTACGAACCCAGTTCCTGCTGACCGGACACCAGTAACATGCTTTTATATCGGCTTTGTCTCCACAGGATGAGCAGATGAAGGCCACTGCCTTTGAGGTGATGTACCCGGATGGAGGAGGTCCAAGGGTAAAATGCTTCTTTACTAAATGCTGCCGTCCCCTTGCATGTAATGTTTCTGCTGTTCAGTGTAAATCAATCAATCAATCAAATTTTATTTATATAGCGTATTTTATAACAGTTGTCACAATACGCTTTACAGACAACCCTAGCCTAAACCCCCACAGGAGCAAGCCTAAGGCAACAGTGGCAAGGAAAGACTCCCTGTGGCAGATGGGGAGAAACCTTGGAAGGAACCAGGCTCAAGGAGGAAATGCCTGTATATTTTCTTAGCTGACCTGCATTTCTGTTGGTTCTAGTTCTTCTGGAATATTTTTTTTCTTCTCAAAATTCTAGGCCAGTGTGTTCTAGAACTCTATTCTTTTCAGTTACCAGTAGTGATTGTTACATCAGCATTAGAATGTTCGGTTGAGAACATTCTAATTGCATGTTTGTGATCTTGCACCTTAAAAGGCTAATTGCAGATTACCTGTATTCATAGCCCTCCACCAGTCGCAAAAGGCCTCTGGAAGACCAGGAAGAACAGCCAGGGAAGAGAAGGCCAGGTCCACCTTCAGCCGCAGCTGAATGAGAACACTACCTCCGACCATTTAACCTTTTTTAAATAGTTTTTTTTTTTTCATCCTTTGTCTGCCGAATCATTCACAAATTACTGTCCCTTATATTTCGGTTTGATTTGTTTAATAAATTATACCTTTTGTATAAAGTTTGCTGTTTTTTTATAAAACTACAGTATAAATATATATTCATTCAGTGGTTACAAATGTATTAGGATGTACATCCACGCATCTTGTTCTCTGCTTACATTCCAGTATTACAGCTTGGTGCCAATTGGATAACTGAAAGTGTGATTTTGCTCAATTTAAAATGTGGTGTTTATTTTATGCCATTTTATCAAACAAGGTTAAATAACCAGCTTGGCAGAGTTTGGAATTGCGTGACACTGAAATTCCTCATAGACACTGATGCTCAGTAGATAAAATTCCATAATTAGAACTGTCACAACCAGAGTATTCCCAAGTGCACACACACTCCAGTTCTGCATTTATCTCACACATTGCAGGCATTTAGCAGACGCTCTTATCCAGAGCGACGTACAACAAGTGCATTAGTTCAAGGTGCAGAGGTGAAAAAGAAACACCCTAGAGTCAAGTAAAGATTGTAGTGCCAGAAGTGACCACATAGATCACACAACTGCCAGTCAACAAAAAAAAAAACAACCGGAAGTAAATTCCGGTTCTCGCTTAGGCCCGGTTTCTCTCAGAGCTTCGCTCTGGATTTGTCCCGGAGACGGTAAAGCACCCCGTGCGCCTCGTCAAACGAATCCTTCAGCGCCGACTGCACCCTGCTCCTCCAAGCGACGAGCTTGGGCCGCTCTGTCAGGATGTCTCTGCCGCCACCTAGGGGCTGATAGACGAGTTGCAGTTAAGTGTGGCAGCCAGGAGCAGTGGGCGGGTGCAACCTCTCCTTGTGCAAATCACACACACAAGTTCAGACATGAAAGGTGACTGAATGTTATGAATAAGGAGCAGCTTCTGCGGCGGGTCCGCGGAGCGGAGGGCACAGGTGTCGCCTTTTACCTGCATGAGCTCGCATACGGCCAGGAGATCGGCCAGGGTGATGTCATCGCCGCAGAGGAAGGGCTGTCTCTTCAGGAACATGTCCTCCAGCTTGTCCAGGGTCTGGCTGAGCTGCGCCAGAGCTTTCCTCAGCCTTACGGGGTCTGGGGGCTCCCCGGTCATCCGGGCCAGCAACACCTGAGCAGCAGAAGCCACCCCGTCAGCTCACCTGCGCGTCTGTCACCAGCTGTTCCTACTGCCGTCTGCCACGTGGACAGGTACAGTCTTTAACATCTCCCATGCTGTCACAATTCTCTAAATCTGAATGGGCGAGCTGGTATGAGTTAGACTGGGTGTCCTTAGCAAAGACTACTCTAATGTAGAATCAGTAGCGTTACTGCTTGGTTGGAGCGAAAGCCTGCACCCACACCAGCCCTTTCTGGATGAGAATGAGGACCCCTGCTCTAGAGGCACAGATGGCACAGATAGGGGCGACATAGCTCAGGAGGTAAGACCGATTGTCTGGCAGTCGGAGGGTTGCCGGTTCAAACCCCGCCCTGGGCATTTCGAAGTGTCCTTGAGCAAGACACCTAACCCCTAACTGCTCTGGCGATTGAGAGGCATCAATTGTAAAGCACTTTGGATAAAAGCGCTATATAAATGCAGTCTATGTACCAGATGGTGCCAGGTGAGGTGTGAGTATCCCTACCTCCATAATGAAGACCTTGGCAGCGTGCGGCCGCGTGTTGGTGTGGTGCCAGGCAGTGTACTCGTCGACTCGCGCCCTTTTCTCGGGTTGCCGTGGGTACCAGTGCTCAGGGACGTCGTAGTTGGTGGCCAGATACTTCAGTATGGCATCGCTGTAACCATAGGGTTGAGGTCAAAGTGCATACGAATGTGCAATAGCAACCAATCCATGACGGGAGAAGCACACTGGGTGCTGCATGGAGCAGATCACATTCAGTGTTTATACAACCGGGCTTTTAACTAGACTGGGTAACGGCAGGTAATCACTTGGACAAAGTGTTTAACATAACATGTAAGTGTGTATTTGTAACAGGTATATTGACATCATGGTACATGGACACCTTGTGTGAATTGTAAATCGTATTTTAATTTAATAATTTTAACCATTTCTGTATCAAAGGAACACTGTTAAAAACATGAAAACAATTAAAATCACTAAGAGCTAAATATATTGAAATGATAATGCAAACAAATAGAAATAAGTTGTAAATAATATTCCTACAAATTATGAATATCTTCTTAAAATTTAAAACAGCCTGCTGAAATATATTCATTACAGCCGTCAAATTAAGTATGCACACGTTAAGACGAATCACTGAAGTGAAAAATGAGTTTGATTTGATGAATCAATTAAGTCTAATATTCAAGAGCAAATCATTAATTCATAGGCTACTCTTCACGTAATATATTTCAATCACGTTTTTTTATTACAAAGAAAAATATACGTGATATTTCTATTTAAAACAAAGAGCTAGCCATTTATGTATCTGGTAGCCCATATGAAATGTGTGTTCAGGCGCTTACCTTTCTGTCAGAACAAAGCCCTTGTCAACCATTACAGGTACCTTCTGCATAGGATTCAGCCTGGTAAACTCTGGCGTTTTATGCTCACCTAAATGGGGCACAGTCGCACTGTAACTAGTATCTGTCATTATATTCAATTGAGGTAAAGCACGTTTACAGGAGGTGACCATTTCATTGCGTGTCCAGATTACTTTTTTGCCACAAGATTGTGATATGAGGTTACCAAAATGGACAATTTCTATTCGCAAATCAATATTTTTGTTTATTAATGCAAGCATCAACTACTGGTGTCAACGGCATTTCTGAAACAGTATGCTAACTCAGTCTAAATCAGGCACATTTTGGTCAGAGGAGACACAGCTCTAGGGCTAAGCAATCTCTAATATGGGATATGGATCTATATCTACACCAGGCAATAAGTGGAACGCAACAATCGTGACTAACTAAGAGTTGCGGTCAAAGTAGGGCAAGGTTCAATGTGTTTAAGTTCATGGCAGGACCCGCACGAATTTGCTCTGGAAGGCCTACCTAAACAATATAGTTTTTTTCCTTTTAGACGTAACGAGTAAGCGACGGAAACTGTAAAGTAAGCCTTCTATTTATTCATTGCATTCACAACTTTGAATCAAAATATTTGATAGCTTTTAGCAACCTTTAGCCTACATAGCTATGACTCAACAATTCACCTTGTAGGAAGTTTGCATACCTTTTCGTAAGGCTACCAGTTTCACCGTATGTGGTATTTTATTGTGATTCAGAAAAATATGCACTGCTCTGCACGGCTGTGATAGCAAATCCAAATAAACTTCCAGCGCCGTTCTGTCGGCCATGTCTGCTTACGGTTGTTTTTGGTGATAGACACGATTGGGTATCTGTGCTGAACCTTAGAGCTGAGCTCTATGATATGGGTATCTAAAGTGAAAGAGAGCGTTTGCTAGTACGTTTAATCACACTCAGAAATCAAGATGGAACGATGTCTCTTGCAGCCCTTGCTATTAAAAGGATAAGCCGTAACCAGAGACTGTAAAAAAGAACACGAGTGCATCTGCTTTCCAGGATTTTGTCACTCGGGAGAGACAAAGCCGGAGATGTATCTTTTTATTTTGCCTACGTAACATCTTGGGCTTGTCTTCTTCAAAGGAGCAGCATATTTTGCTCCGATGTTGGCCCTGCTCTGTTATTATTCCAAAGTAATAACTGAAAACACTGTATTCCTACAGTGCCACACACGTCTCTTTTTTTCTTACCATGAATGGCCCCTTTGTGCCGTATATACTCTTAGATCACATGCCTGGGTCATGGCTTGGATGCAATGAAGGAGAATCCTATTCCTTTTTTCTTTTTTCTTTTTTTTTTTCAAAACCCCAGCAACAATCATCCTTTGAGAAACTTCAACCAGATATTGCAGAATACTTCTGAACTGGATAAAGCAGTGAAAATAGAAGTAGAAAATAGAAATAATAGCTCGAGGAGGATGATAATGATCTGATGACGGTTTACAGTTGGTCTACCACTTTTTTTCCATGTAAACTTATCCAATTTTAATGCGAAAGATGGTTTTGTTTTTAGCTTTTCATGACACCAGTTTGGTAAAATAAATTCAGAAATGAGTGGTCAAACCACACAAATAGTTTTGTCATCCCCCAAAACCATGTGACTGATACATTTTCATAACTTAATTGTAAATGCCTTGAGTACACTTCATAAATGACCAAAAATCTATCTGATATTATGATATTCATCTTTATTGCCATTTTCCACAGAATACTTCTCCCTTTAAAAATGTACTGATTATTCTGTATACAGTACCTATTAAGGCAGATTATTTTGTAATGCACGTGGTCACAAAAAAATTCAAATTGAAATAATAAAAAAGGAAAAAAAATTTTTTTTAAGTGTTATACTATTGCCTAGTAAATATTACTTATGTGAAGGTTCCCCTTCTATTCTGTTATAATTTGTATGTTAAATAACTGAAGCCTGGTACACAACAAGTACGTGGAGGACATCTTTTCACATTTCACCAGTCATAGCAATTAAATAATAAATTACAGTTGTTCTAGACACCAGTAGGCTACTCATGAGTTCATGCCTTGATATTACTATTGATGCTACACGGTCATCAAGTTGATTCCAATTTATCCGCCCAACACCAATTTTCAATTACAGTTTACAATTTAGCATTTAGCAGATGCTCTTATCCAGAGCGACAAACAAAGTAGTACAATATCAGGAGTGAACATTCAACACTGGCAGGGTCAATTAACCTCCAAGTGCCATAAAAACAATAAGTGCATTGATAGTCCAGAGTAGACCACAGAACATACATCTATACTTAGTACAAAGAAAAAGGTGAAGTCTACATCCAACTAATACAAAGCAAGCGGTAGTAGTGCATCATAGTATCATGACACTAGGGCCCAAGTGTAAGTATATAGTGGGCAAGCGATCAGTGTGTAGGTTAGGATGGACTATGTCAGGTGCTCTGGCTTAAGAACCGTTAAGTATTTCAGTTTAACAATTAAACTTCTGTAATATCTTCTAGTAACTTAAAGTATTGCTTGAAGAGATGAGTTTTCAGTTCAACAACAAAACCCAAACCAGACATAGCTAGTCAACCTTTGTAAATTTCATGTTGTCTTTTTGTTATACCTTAGGTTCCCACTAATTGGGTGCGCCATATCGAGGGAGGGGAGTGGGCAGCTTAGGATCATTACAAGGGTCGAGACTGACAGGGGCCCTCAAAAAATTGTGCCTGTGATGGTGCAGGGATGGAGTGGCCTGAGGTGGTGGGGCCCAACATGAAATCTTTTCACGGGGGCCCAAAATCCCTGGTGGGTCCCCTGCCTGCTATCGTGATGCAGCCACAAAATATAACCTTGTTCTGTGCAGTAAGATGGCACGTAGCCAAATAAAGCGTAACACGAAGGAACAGACACACGCGACGTTCACAGAGGCATCGACAGCAAGTTCACCCCGTGGCCGTTGCTGCCCTCAGACTTGCGCTTCTTGATCAAGTCCCTGGACAGGAACTCCTCTTGGATTTCCAGGAAGGTTTTGTTCTTCGTCTCCGGGACGATGAAGAATATGTATATCACCACCAGGCTGCAGATGGCCAGGAAGACGAGGAAGCAGTACTGCTGCAGCCCATTCTGTTGAAGAGAGGATGACACACACACATACACATACACACACACACACACACACGTACACACACACACACACACACACACACACACACACACACAGGTCAAGGTGCTGACCGCAAGGTTATGCGCCGATCATTACAATCGTAACGGTCTAAGTGCGACTCCAGGTTGGCACAACAGACGTCGATGAACTGAGTAACAACATTAATCACCCAGTTTGTGTTCTGCTGATTTGCACATTTATTACGCCACACCGCACTGGACAACGGAAGAGCGACATACTGTACGTGCTCACCACAATGAACGGGAACACCATGCCGATGAAGAAGAAGCTCAGCCAGTTGACCGATCCTCCTATCATGAAGGCGGCGGGCCGTGTCGCCTGCGTGAACAGCTCTATGGTCAGGATGTTGGTCACTCCACCTGCGGACGACACGGCACGTGAGCTGACGTCCGTCATAGGCCTCGGGGTCTGTTGGCTCCTTCCTGGTGAGCTGGGTGGAAATCAGGCTTCTCTGGCAAGGCGTCTGTAAACTCCTAAGGAGTTCTATTTGCTTTGTGGAACCTTGTGCTGCTAATATTTATATATACATACTTTTAATGCCTGTTTATTTCCTTGGTGACATCAGCAATCTTCTATTTATCTATTTTTCTAAAGACTAAAAATTCAGGGAGGAAAAAGGAAAAAAAGGACTGAGTTAATAAAAAGCAACACTGGTTAAAGATGGAATCCAAGGAGAAAGCTCACAACTTTGTAAAAAGAACACTAAATGATTCCATTCGTGAATTAAAATTTTTTTTTTTTTTTTTTTTTTTTTTTAAAGAGGTTAGTTCACAAAATTCTACACTGCTTAAAAGGTGGAGATAGAGGGGGTTGCAACCACAGGTAACTATTAACTACAATAATAGTTACTTGCTTGATTATTTATGCATATTTACCTGGTCCCAGGCCAAAGCTCAAAATGAAGGCAAACACACAGGCCATGCTGATATATGGAACCCATGGACTCAGTTCCTGTAGTAAAGAAAGAATACAAGAATGGTTTACTACAGTTTTAATTTACGCAGGTAATATGCAAAAATATTCACCATTTTTTTTTAAATTTAAATAAAACAAAATCACTCCAGTGAATTTTTATATTAAAAAAAAAAAGTTTATTTTTAAGGAAAAGATGGCATACAGTAGTTGAATTCCTTTGAATATTCCCACAGGAGACTTACATTAAAATGACCACTCTACACCACGAACTGTATCCATTCTTGAGTGAAATCGTAGAACTAACAGGGCACAGTTTCTACTCACTAGGTCACTAAAATTTGACTCTTCAAAAGAATGTTGACTTCTTCCTAAGGCCAAAATGAATAGCGGGGAAAAGAAACGTTACCTGTAAGGTGACAGTTATCGTGACACAAATGCACCAGACTGCCATGAGAGTGTATCCCCCGATGATCAGTGCTCTTCGTCCGAGAGAATCGATTAGCATGCCCTGGAGGACACAGAGTCTCACATGACAGTCTGCTAGACCAGCTGTGGAGACCAGCTCATGAGCATGCCCAATCCCATTAGCATACGAGCCCATCGATTTTCTACCGTTAATCAGTAGTTTTAAAACAAATGTAAATGCCACAGGAAAAATGTTTTTTAATCAGTTACCAAAAAAAAAAAAAAATGTTATCTTTGGCGTTTTGAGAGAAATGGGCGACAAATATGTCACAGAAGCACAGGAAGATGTATGGAGATAAGGGGTGGGGCTAAGAGTCTAACGGAGACCAATGAGAAAAACCAAAAAGAGAAACCAAGAAGTGGGTAATTTACGCATGTGAGGGCGGTAAGACATTCACAAGCTCCCGTTCCCACTGTAACGTAGAGAATCTTATCTTCCGGGATCCCCGCTTGCCTAAAGATGTAGCTGGCATAGAAGTAAATCTGCAAAGGGGGGGGGGGGGGGGGGGGAGAGAGAGAAGAAGAATTCATCCGTCCATACTCCCACGGCACTAACAGTACAGTAAAGAATGTGTGCAGTTCTGCTTTGAGCACTCAGGAATTGCCCTCACGACAGAAATGTTTCCGACTTAAACGAATACGTACTGCAGCCCCTTCAATCTGAAGTCTGTCTCTTTATAAGTGAGGCACAACTCACATTGGTTTCAAAAATATACACTTCAGCGTTAACACTATATTAGGATATCGGCATGGCAGGTATGCCATCCTACCAAATGAAAAAACATGCGGCCAAGTTACATGAAATAATTTAGGAAACATTGGGTAGCACTGCCTTGGAATAGAGCTTCTTCAATTTGTGTTCGCTACGATAGCCAATATTGTTTGTTGTATCTTGGCCTCGTTGTGATGTCAATACATTTAACGGCAGGCCTAGATTTCACGAGTTTTGATTAACGGCTTACGAACAGTGCTGCATGCGTGAGTAGCTTGGCGTTGATTTTTGAACACTGAAAACGTGTTTTTGTTGAGATCACACATACGGCGTTGATGCCGTTCAGCTGCTGGGCGCTGTTGATGAGAATCACGGTAATGAGCTGCCAGCGGATGCTGCGGTCGCTGAAAACCTCCCAGGGCTTCTTGGCCTTGACCCCCAGGGAGCTGATCCTCTCCTTCTCCATGTCCTCCATCTCCCTGCGGTAGCCGTCCCCACCGTGCAGCTGTTTCAGAGCTGTGTTAAGGCAGGACACATTTTACATCACATTTTATTTCAGGCGTTTAGCAGAGTAGCTGTTATCCAGAGCGACTCAGACAGCTTTCATATTACACAGTGTCCATTTATGCAGCTAAATATACTGTATGCTGAACATTAAGTACCTTGGTCAAGGGCACGGCGGCAGCGGGTATCAAATGGGAATGGAACCTGCAACCCTTTGGTCGAACCCCCCGCCTCCGCTTGGCTTGTTAATCGCTGCTCGCGATCACTCCCTAAGCTGGGTTCACGGAGGGACCGGATGTATAAACTCACGGCAACCAATTAGCTGCTGTTCTGTTCTTCCAGAGACCCCCCCCCCCCCATGGCCTAACTGATGCTGGTGAGTGCTGTCGAGCATTGGGGGGGGGGACTGCACTCAGGCATGAAATGGCTTTTTTAGGCCAGAGCGTAGAGAATCACTGCTACTGCGCTAATTGCTCGCGAACGTCGACCACCCAGCCGTGGATACATTATGACCCAATGCTCAACCGTGCCCATCGAGTCGAGAACCATTTTGAGGCACCTGTGCTTTATAACTTCCCCGAGCCATGAGCACTGGGAAGAAAACGAATGGTAGGGTGCACTGTACTGTATGGAACAGAAGCTTGAGTGATTTTTTGTGGGATTATGCGGAAATTAAACGGCTGAGTTTTTCGGTTAGTAAACACGGGCCTCGATATCACGACCTCTCCCTCTTTTAACAACATTTCATTGCCCTTTTCCACCCCATTCAAAATGTCAAGTTGTAAGTGAAAACCTGTTCCGCTGCGATAACATCCTACATCAATTCAATTTGTGAATTGAAATTGGATTTTTTTTTTTTAAAAGCCTCCAGCATAAAGAATGTAAATTGGAATCAAAGGAAACAGAACTGAATTTAAACAACTCCTTTTCTACTCACTCATTCCAAAATATGCCTCCACCGTCTTCCAAAACCATCTACCAATTATCACAGCAACAACTCTTACATAGGAGTACAGTTCCTCTTCCACTGGGGAAGTACTTCATGGAAAGCAATTCCTCTGAACAGAGATTGAAATGGGAATGGTCCTTCCTGCTAATCCGCAGCACAGGCACTGATAGGCCACTGAGGAGTGGACGCCGCTTTTGGGAAACGTACCCAACATAGCTCAGGAGGGGCGACATAGCTCAGGAGGTAAGAGCGGTTGTCTGGCAGTCGGAGGTTTGCTGGTTCGATCCCCGCCTTGGGCATGTCGAAGTGTTCCAGAGCAAGACACCTAACCCCTAACTGCTCTGGTGAATGAGAGGCATCAATTGTAAAGCGCTTTGGATAAAAGCGCTATATAAATGCAGTCCATTAGTCCATTTACCCTTGGTGCACGCCGCCTCGTCCCCCCTGTCCAGGAGCAGGAACCGCGGGCTCTCGGGGAACCAGGGCAGAATGAGGAGCTGCAGGACGGCGGGGATGCAGGTGGTGGACAGCAGGATGGGCCAGTGCTCCGCTTTGCCGAGCAGCTCGCTGGAACGGAAAAGCACCGTGTCAGACCTCCCCCGCTGCCACGGCGCACGCAGGTCACCACCCACCGGCCCAATTAGCAAAACCGCCAACCCCCCCCCCCCCCCCCGCTGCTCAGAACCTGCAGTCTCCAGTTCCGAGGGGAACACTGTGTTCCTGTACATTTCATTCTTCTACATACTCTCTTTTTTTTTTTTTGCACCGCTTTAAACTTTTGCTTTGATGTAGTTTTTTTTATTTTTATCCACGTGTTCACTCTTCTGATTATCTTAATTTTACAGCGCGCTCGCACTCGCAATGAAGTAAATTCTGATTTACTTCATTTCACGGTGCACTCGCTTATTAACGTGTGCACAAAATGTGTTCGTGTGAGAAAAATTCTCTAGAATATTCGCTGGCAGCCGCTAATTAACTTCACCGTTCGCCAGCTGAACTGCACAGTCATTGCAGGAAGGTATTTCCTGTTCAGGTTGATACAGATGTGCAGTCTGTAAATTTTGTGTGATGTCATGTAAACATGCTTCCCTCACTGGGCGATGCTGTAGCCAACTGTCCATCCCCCTATAGGCCCGACAGTCACAGTCACTCACTCCACTGTTGTTGGAGAAACTGTGACCTTGAGCATTGTGGGTAATGTAGTCATTACTTACTGCAGCCCAATCACCTGTCCTATCAAGAGTCCGCCGGTGAGGAAGATGGACGTTCCCATGGACATCCCCCCACGCAGTGCCCTGGGGGCGATTTCCCCCAGGTAGAGTGGCTGAACACACATACCCACACCTTTAAGTCCAAAATCAAAACAGATCATTATCATTCCATAATACCCAGAAGTCACTCGGGTGACTGTCTAATGCTAAAGAGGGCAAATGATCCCTCAAAACATGAAAAGTGTGCTTGTGAAAAATTAACAGTTTATTCAAATTCTGGGATTGCAGCTGTGGTTGCAACAAAACCCAGCATAAACCGGGGTCCCCAAGACCAAGTTTGAAAACCGCTAGTTTAATATTACTCAATACTCGTGCGTTATTTCACACCGGACTTACCTGCATTTACACCGGACAAAAACCTCCCAATGACCAGCAGCTCATAGTAGCCGGTCAGATGGCTAATGCCCATCATCAGGGCAGCCAGCAGAGCAAATGTGTTGTTTAATAGCAGTGCCCCTTTTCTGAAATACAGACAAAATGTTTGGTTTTTTTTTTGTTTGTTTTTTTTTTTTATAAATATACCAATTATTTTTCCCAGCTTCTGCATGCTTATAAAAATGCATGGTCAAAAGCTGCCAATCAGTCTCACAAACCTCGCAGATTCACAGGGAATGCGGCCGTCGTTTACATAACTGAGGGAAAAAACACGGCTTGGAAAGAGTAGGCATGCGACTCACATTCTTTAAAGGCCATTGAATAAGGCCACTGAATAAATAATTATTGCACAGAACTGTGGGATGAATGCGCTGGAGAATGGCATACGGCAGATTTATAAACTACGTGCAGGATCGCTTCATGCAGATCGTCAATCATTTTTTAATCTCAGCATTAAATTAAAATGCTTAACAAAATTAATTTAAATATAAATATAACCAAGGTACTTTTGGTCTAATGTTAAAGTCAATGAAAGGTGTACCCCTGGTGATTGTATTAGAAAACTCTGGAAACAGTTTCTTGTGTAAATGATAACTTTAAAGAAAGTTACTGCTGACTTATTTCAAAAAACAAGCAATTGTCTAAAATTATAAGATTAAACAAATCAGCAGTAGCTTCTCTTAATCTTAGAATTTCACACATGGTTGTTTTATGGGAAAAAATCAGCATTACCTTAAAGCGATCATTTTGTATATTAGGCTGTTCTATAAAATAAATAATCGTATACTTTCCAACCCTGACCTTTATAAATATTCTTGTAAAAATCATCACAGTGTGAGGGATCACAAGCGAGAATCATGTGATTGAAGTTTGTGTTTCTCCTTTCATGAGATGAGGCTCACATGGTCTCCATGTAGCCCTGGAGCATTAGACTTGGCCAGACGTTTGCAGTCTGCTGTTCTTGGTACAGTAATACTGTACTGTATTGCGATTATTTTGCTTGTTTTTTGCAGACAAGCTGATCTGATAACATTGACCTTTTGGCATGAGCACGTACTGAGTAAGCACTGACTGGCTGGCAAGTTGTCGCTGAAATGGATTTTTCAGACATGGTATGTACTTCCCCATGTGTTACAGGGTGCGTAGAGTGCCTGAGACCCCATTATATTTATTTATGTGATATTCATGCATTAATATTTTTTATATTAATGAAATCATGGAAACTAAATAGTGACTACATCTTCTTTCTCAATGTATATTTATGTATCACTGAAGGGGCTTACAACATTTGTGACCTGCTGTCCTTTTGCTTCTCCTTGTAAATCACTCTGCTAGATATCCTCCATAACCAGGAACAGGGTTGCCGCCCCCCCCCAACCCCACCTCAAATATTTGGAATTTTGGAACATCGATTTTCAAAGCAAACCAATAATAGAAAGGTGGTGGGGGATTTTAAACTGAGATATGGGGTAGAGTCTTCAAAATTGCATGGGAGTCAATTGAAGATGTGCGACAATTCACCTAGCACATAGCAATGATGACCTGAAAACCTTTTCCTGTATAATAATAATAATAATAATAATGCCATGTTGTTAAAAATCATTCCCACACTTTTTCAAAATGACATAAATCACATTAAACCGCATACCTCCCAAACCTCATAGCCAGCGTTCCTCCAACTAAAGATCCAACAAGCCCGCCAATGGTGAAGATGGACACGATTGTGGACCAAAGCAAGGTGAGCAGTTCCTCTGTGATCTGAGCGTCATATCGATAGATCCAGGTTTGGTTGATGAAGTTCTGCACGGACTGCATCACCAGAGAAAGACTTTACACAGGTGAAATGTGATTGGGGCACATCAGATGATACAAAACAAGCTGAATAATTTAGGCTAATTAATATATTGCAGCATCAGAACATACCGTGGGACACATTCTTGCCAAGCTGCGACCATACAGCAATGTCAAGCTGCCAGATTGATTTTGTACAGTGCAGGGTTACAGTATCTCAAGTAGAAATCATTCATGCTTTTCACGTGCAACAGAGCCAAACTCCATGATGTCCGCAGAATAATTTACTTCCTTGACCAAGTGTATCATGTGACAGCTACATGCTGCAGCTGATAATAGTAATGACCAGTAATAGTATTAGTATTTACTAGCGCTAGTATGTAACCTCGCTATACAGTAAGTCTGCTTGAACATACCAGGCCTGTGTCTCTTCTCAAGCTTGAGTTGAGATAAATAAATCCAATTAGGGGGCTGCCAGCGACAGAAGCAACCAATCATCAACTGTTTTGTATTCTTTAAGCAACTAGAACACCCCCTTCCCCCCAGCTAGGGGACCACAGTGGTGCCGATTCGCAAACACTAGCAGGCCGACAGCTGCCCCGACTGTGCACCACTGGAGGGCAGCTATTGGGCACCGAAGGTCTTCTGGCTGGGCAGCAAGCACATAGCATTCCTAGGGTTTGCTGTACCGTGCTAATGCAGCAGCATTCCAAAGACATTCCAGAAACTCTGCAAGATACTGCGATGTCATTTTTCCCTGTTTTCAACACGGACCAACCTCTGCTTGTAACACACACACACACACACACGCACACTTCATACAGTACCTGGGTGGGAGCATTGATGATGGACACATTGTAGCCATACTGAAAAGTTCCTCCAATGCATGCAGCACAGACAGCCAGGAGAAGCGACTTGTTGGGGAACTGCAAGCAATGATAACATCTTTTATTAACCCTTTAAGGTCTGATATGTGATTAGAATGTTCCTAACTGAATATTCTAATGCTGATGTAACAATCACCACCGGCAATTGAAAGCAATGGAGTTCTAGAACACTAACTTACATTTTTGAAAGTAAAAACATTCTTCAAAGGGTTAAACCAATTCCAAGTATGTTTGGAAATCTTGTTTAAAATGCTGACTTGGCACATTAAAATTATGTTTAAAAAAACCTATATTAAAAGCATGTTAAAAACACCAATGATATTATCAATGGTTAAATATATTCAGGTGCAAGACAACAATGACAGGCACAGTGGTCACTTTGATGGAACCAACAGTTATCATATCAGACATCTTGAATTGAATCAAATGAATTGAATTTTATGCTATAATTCCATAAATCTGTTGAGTTACGACAACCATTTGTCCTTTCAGTTTAAATAGGATTTATGTTAGGGTTTTCTCTCTATCTCTCTCTCTCTCTCTCTCTCTTTAATTAAAAAGGAAATTCAAATATCTAGAAGTGCATGTGATGAAAAAGGTATGTTATTTTCTGACATGGGAAGCATGTAGAACAAGGTATTAGACCTTTTGAAGGAATTTTACAATACATGTAGAAATTATTCTGCAGACATTTGAAAATTACATTCCAGGTGTAAACATATACCTAAATGTCAATTTGTTATTGATTATAGTTATGTTTTATTATTATTATTATTATTATTATTATTATTATTAAAAAGCCTAAAAGGGCCACAGATTAAGGAGGATTGCTGGGACACTTTGTGGGGGAGGCAAGATGCGAGTGTCTCTTTGTAAAAAAAAATATATATATATATATATATATATATATATATATATATATTTGGGGGTCCTCGCAATATATTTTCCCAGTCCCAGGCCTGAGAATTCTTAGCTCGGCCCCATTAATGACTATCTTCTATGTTTTTCTCCTGATTTCAGGTGTTCCTTCCACCTGGTTATAAAAAGTGACAGATATTCAGCAAACTGATTAAATGGTTCTTGGGTTAGGGCCAGATATATGTTTGAATGCTTTATTATTATTATCAAGAAGGAAACCAATACTGATATTCCAATACTCCTATCAACATGATATATTGATACGCCCCCTACCAGCAACAATCATGTGAGCAATGTTAAACAAAAAAACGCGCGAGAGCTGACATAAGTCGTCTGTAAGTGCAGTATGTGTGAAAATGCTGCTGGGCCTGCCCTGATTTCGTTAATAGTCCGCCATGGACATAAATGCAAAACTTGAATTACAGTTTAGCCGCGTAGGACGGAAGAAGCCCTGTGAAGTATACAGCTTTGTAGAAGTTTTTTGTCAAAAAAAGCGTAACAAAAACGACCTTCCATTTCAAATGATTATTATTATTATTATTATTATTATTATTATTATTATTATTATTATTATTATTATACTTACCCGACTGGGCCGGTCGATATCTTTAAAGTCTTTGAGCAGCGGTTGGTATTCCGTCATGTCCCCTTTTTCTTTGGGCATTCTGACTGCAAATATTATTGTTTTCAATTTGTTTTTTATTTTGCCTCAGAATGATCCAAGTTCCATCTGTTTCATAACCAAAGTGCGCACGAAAATTACTATTAGCACCCAGAATTGGCGAATAATGTCTCTATCCGCGCTCTGTTCATCCTCAACCGTCCTGTCGCTCGACCAAGAACTGGGATGTGCAAAAGCTTCATATACCGTGGAGGAACACAATCAGTGAGTTGTGTAAGAGATGACCCGACCGCGTGGTAATGCATAAAATCTCATTAGAAACCGTTACTTTTCCAGAGCAAATCTTTTATCATCAGATACGCGGACAAGTAAGGACTAGGCAACCACCCGGCTTGAAACGGGTGGGGTAGTCACTCCTCGTGCAACAAATGTAAGTGATTTCAAGGAAAATTCAAACGGAAAAGGATGCATTACCTGTTTATTTAACTGCACAGATTCGTCAGCTCTTGAAGGACTGTCCATTTTCCAGGTCTGTAAATGCATAAAATATAGTGAAGTATTTAACATACTTGGTTTCAGATTAGGTTCGAATTTTAGAATTTCCGTTCTTGCAGGTCCTACTTGACAGATCTGTTGCATGTGAAAGGTATGATTATAGTTTGATATGTCTCATACAAGGGCTGTGTGTGTGCATGGTAAAATGTCCTGTGTTAGTTCAACTCTAACAGTGTTAATTCCCAATGGGGAAAAAATGTTATCTGTTAGTGTTGAATTAACACTGTGTGTGTTAGGTTGTGCATGCATTAAAGGTAGATGATAAATATCAATCTAAATTCCAGCACCAATTGAAAGTACCCTGCTGTCTGCTGCAGTTGCAAGTGAAAGCCTGTACTAACTATTGCAAATCATTGGAGTTTAAACACACAAATAGTTGATGTACTTTTTGTTTGCTTAAATACAAGAGATTGTTGCAAAAAATGACAGATTTCATCAATATGCTTCACTGAAATTCAAGATGAAAAAGCATGCCATGTATGGTTTTAAGGAACCTGGAGTAAATCTTAATTTGTTTCATTTCATCTTTATTTAACCACATTAATCTAATTAAGAATCAAATATGTTTTTCAAGAGAACCCTATGAGGTAGTGTAGTTTGTACAGCACAAAACATACAGTAAATGCAATACAGACACTAAAATATTACATTTATGGTGAGAAACATCTCAGAAACATGTGCAATCTTTCACAAAATACTGTCTACATGTGTTTGAACTTACTGAGAGAAATCAGTTTATGTAGTTTAAAATGTTCTCTGTAAATTGTCGATCAAGGTACTAAGTGATTTCTTTAATTGCTCTTTCTCAGTCCTTTCTGACAGTACTGTAAATAAAACAAAAGATTGTGAACACACTTACCACAGTCCAAATCTGAAAGGAATGTTGCTTAAATTGATTCTTTTATTGTGAGGTAAAAAATATTGCTTGTTTCTAAAGAAATCCAAACATGAATATTTATTTTTAGCTGGTTTATTGATGTACTTATTAAAATATATATTTTTTTAAATTCATCCAACCAATTTTTTTAGTATTTCTGAACAAAAAAATTAGAGGTTTAATTAATTCTGCCTGTTAAAATATGGTTGTGGACAAGAAGCAATTAAATAGTATTTCTGACCTTCATCACTTTTGGTACTTGCCTTGGAGATTAAATTTTTTTCACAGAGTCAAATGACCAGTCTTGGTCTATAAGCCTCTTTTGTTTGACAGTCCAATAGGCATGCTTGCTTTAAAGGCAAAGTGCAGTTTTTTACTTGTTCAAACTTTAGATAAGATATTAACTTGCATTACATCTATGAAGTATGTACTTCTGTTGTTCAGTGTAAGACTACAAAATTATGTCCACTGTTCCAGTTTACTTTTTTCCTGGATAATATTCTTGAACCTTACAGCAGATTTTAATTTTCACCTTAATGCAGTGAACTGCATTGCTGGTAGGCATTTCAAGAGTCAACATTGGTTTAAGGGATATCACTGGGAAAAATGTGTGGAAATTTCTAATTGGTGCTACCCTGCACGTCCGCCAAAGTACCTGGTCAAAAACTATTAAACAGCTTTTAGAAATTAGATAGAGACCTTTATTTAACCAGGGAAGGGCCAGGTGAGAGCAAAGCTCTCTTTGTCAAAGGTAATCTGAGAATGCAACAATGTACACAAACAACAGACAATCAATTAGAATAACACAAAAATTGAGTAATAACGATGAAAACATACAAATAAAACTTACAAACACATTATGAAAAGCAAGTACAATTTTCCTGAAAAACATCATTTGAAAGAAGCCTGAAACCCTCAAAGCATTTCAGACCATCCAATTTGAGGGTAACCTGTAGCTAGATCATTCCATTTAAAAGGTGCAATGAAGGTAAATGCTTCCCTAGTTCAGTATTTATACGAACAGACAGTAAAATATTCCTGAGAGCAAGTATCTCTGGAAAAAGTTCAATAAATCTAAACTGAAAAGGGGAACGGATAGAAGATGGCAGCTTATCTAACACTGCTTTGTAAATGAACATGAGGCAGTCGTATTCTCTTTGAGTACTAAGTGAGGTCAAACTGACTTTCTCATACAGTGTGCAGTGTTGTGTCTGAAAGCTATCACCAGTAATAAACCTGGGTGCACTATGATACACTGCATCAGGTGGTTTGAGGCTACTGGCATTTGAATGTGTATAAATTACATTAGCGTAATCCAAATGTTGCTTGTACAATTTCTAATCTGGAGGCCCTTTGCAACAGCTTTTGTTCCTGTAGACAAAAACCCAATTTATACATACATTTAATATAATATCTCAACATTGGAATAAGGGACATTCAAAGCAATCGTTCCAGTTTAACAATATATAGGCAATATATGGCTATAGCTAATATATAGGTAAACACGTGGTTGCCCGTTTTGAGAAAAGGACTGTTGTATTAAAAATGTCGTTTCGTAGTCTTGCCCATAAGCGGCGCTCCAACTCAGAAAAAAAATGGGTTGTTTGGTGTAACATCATAACCAGTCCCCCTAGCTCGTGAGTTTGTGTGTGGTTCTTCTTTAACGGGAGTTACTTTCATAATGTCTGGCAGTAGGAAGCCCAGGTCGGTGGCAAACCCTTTGGATTCGGCTATCACTACACCAAGCGAACGAATATTGAGAGAATGCCACAATCTGTATATCGACAGCGACAACGGTAACATAAAAATGTTGTGTGGGATATTTTGGACGCTCGACAAATATAAACCGTTGCTAGCTGCAGTAGCTGACGTTACATGTACTGGTTATGAAAGGTGATATCGTTATCCGACGTTAGTGAAGACAGCCTCCTCCTAGTTGTCGCCAGGAATACACTATCTCACGTCAGAGGAAACTTTGGAGCTAGCTTCCAAAGCTGTTAGCATGCTAACTATCTCGTCGTGTTATAATTTGCTACTTGGCTGTTCAGCGTGCGGGGTCAGAAATCATTAACGATTATAGATTTGCTAACCGGATCGACTATATGGTATCTTCTGGAGTACCAGCGCCATATATGTACTTGGGTACTCTTGCTACGCGAACTAAATTTGCTTAATTTCATACTGTATTTTAACTTCCAATGAACAGCCATGTCGCATGAACCCTGGCTTATAATAACTAAGTCTGTTCGAAGTAGGCTGTTTGTTGGTAGCTAGATGCGTAGCTAACTTCCCCATACAAGTATAACGTTTTGATTTGTGTTAAAACTACCCGTAGCTATAAGGTTTGCAGACATGCAAAACTTTCTCTGATGTTGTTGATTTGACTTTTCGCTAGTAGCAAAATGACATGCCAAAACTTCTTTGAACGGGAGCACCAGCTGTTATGCAATTCGTTAGCTAGATCAATGCTAACTTTCATTCATTCTTAATATTTCATTCATAATGACTGCAGTGAACTTCTCCTAATGTGATGGAGTTCCACTCACTGCCAGCTAGCTAGCTGTATTTAAAAAGTTCCGTTCAGTTCTTGAAAACGATTATTTTTTTAAAGTTAACTAACGTTAAATACGTGTAAAGATAAACTTGCTCAGAAATAGAATCATTAGAGCGATGTTTTTCCACACTGGAACTTGTGGGCCCGTGGAACATAACTCAGTCGCCTTAGTGTTGTCCCAAAGCATGTTCTGTACATAATTTAATTTCTGTATGAAGGCACTCCCCGCCCCGCCCCCATCTTCCAGTATAAACACAGCAATCGTAAAATAGCTTTCTTGGTCTGATTGAAATGAATGCTAACTACCATTCTGCAATAGAAAATTTGACTTGCTCTTTGCAATTAACAGTGCAGTTGCATTAGTTTAGCTGGCTTTTGCAGGTTGCAAGTTCAGCTTATTGTTACTTTGTGTTAAGTAACGGTACATACCACTGAACACGTAAAAAATAAAAAAGGCTCTTTTTTCTTTATGCCTGCTTAGTTGACTAAAAACTCAAATGGACAAAGAAAGTGTTGAAATAATGTGGCATTTAACCGGATTACTTTATTTGTAGTTCATTGCATCACCTGGTCTTCAGTTGAATCCAAATTCGCCTAGGTTGGTGTGTCCTTTCTCTTCTCTTGCAACTCAAAGGTCTTCTGCACATGACTGTTCCCCAACATAAGTTACTTGCAAAATTCCAATAAGTAAATTTTTACAATTTTCCTCCTGCAGCTCGGGTTCAAAGATTCTCTAGGTCGTATGCATCAGTGAACAAAGAGGCCACAGTCTTTCCTTAGTTACAGATTCTTAGACATAACACAGAACACCTGCTGTTTTTCATCAACCTTCACATACATTTAATTATATTCTTGATCAATACAATCTTTAATTAGAAGAAATTTAAGAACATTAAAAGCCTATAAGAGAAGCATACTTCCACACATTCACCTGGATTACTTTGTTATTTGTAGTTCATTGCATCACCTGGTCTTCAGTTGAATCCAAATTTGCCTAAAGCCAGTTGATTCCCCCTCTGGGAGTCCTGGCTGTCTCCATGCTATGTATAGTCCCGTAATGAGATACTTTAGTTGTAAGCTAGGCGGAAACACTTAGCTGGAATTCAGGTGCTGTGTTTGGACTGGCACTTTCGGGCGGTAGTTGGCACTTGTTAGGGACACGGCTAATCTCAGATAAATTAAGATTAGAGATACCGAAAGTGTCTTTTCTCTCTCTCTCTCTCTCTCTCTCTCTCTCTGTGCTTCCTCTATGTCTCTCTCCCTATCCCTGAGTCATGCGTGCTGTCATTGCTTGGTTTCAGGCCTGGTGAAGATAGCCAGCAGCCTGGGCCTCCGGCTCCTTCCTCCTCGGAAGAAAATCATTGTGATGATAATGGGGAACCACTCTGCAGGGAAGAGCTCCTTCATTAACTGGTAATATCACCCCCCCCCCCCCCCCCCCCCATCCACATGCACAATAACTGGTGATCTAGTAATCACACACACCCACCCCCCACCCCCATGCACAATAACTGGTAATCCCACCCACCCCAACCCCATACAGAACGAGTAAGTCTTTAAGTCTGTGGGAGTTTTCAAACAATGTGCCTCCCCCTGCGTTGGTCTGAAGTGTGACCTGCTGTAAATGTGTGGACTTCTTCAAGAATTTTTCACAAATATGTATTTCAACACTTGTGGGTGTCAGAAATTTACTACAAACAATAAAAATAACTTTCAGGATGAAAAAATGGCAAATGTTTAATATCAGTGTTTTTTTGGGGGGGTTTTTTTTTTGGGGGGGGGGGGTCTTTATTTATAATAGGACTATTAAAATGTGATTATTTTGATTGTGCGTGGTGTGAATGTGTTTTATTTCAGTATATTTTTAATATATTCAGTTTCTGTAGGCGCTGGAAGGTGCCCTGGTCTCTGGTTGCCTTCAGTTCATTTCGAGCAGTTTTATTTTAAAGTTATAAAATTTGAGGGCAGCTAAGTTCAGTAGATTTCCGGCCAGCTGGCTAAGCCAAGGAGAAACACGAAGAAAAAAATCACCTGTAATGACAGGTGGCTTGGCAGCTGATTACAAATGCGGATTACAGAGTCGGTCCGAAGGCATTTTAAATAAAGAGCGGCCCAGTCGATGCGCGTATCCTTGGGCTTCCTCAACGGCAACCGAGGTGCGAGCGGTTGTACCCCCGGGGGGTTGAGTTCTCTCATTTCTGCGGGCGAAGGGTTCAGACGTAGCGCCCCGGCTGTGACCGTAACAGCCCCAGATCCAGGTGTTTCAGGGGTCGGGATGCTTCGTTTCAGGTACGTGGAAGAGCACATTCAGAAAACGGGAGTGGCCATCGAGACGCAAGGCTTCACCTTCGTGACCAGCGGGAGAAAAAGGGAGTCGTTGACGGTAAGGGCTCATTTTTCGCGAGCGATTTGCTCTTTTGTACTAATTCGTGTTTTAAAATTGAACCTTACATTTGGCCAGTAACAAACTTTAACGAAACCTCTGTCTGTTAATTTAGCTTTTACCGTCATGCAAAGCAAACTTTACCAGTAATATATTCAACAGTATTAGATGCAAATGGTATTGTGTCACTAGTGATAATAGTCTTTGTTGAGATTATTGCATTGTTTGTGATGTCGTTCCTTTTGATTAGTATTATGACTGTGCTAGATCAGTCTGTTAAACGACAGCATCCAGGGACAGCAGTTTCGAAGCAGCAAATAAAAAATACATTTGAAAAAAGTACATAATTTCTGCTCATGAACCAGAACCGACAGCCCAGACTGTGATGCAGCGGTAGTCACTCAGAACCGTTTCCCCGGTCCGATCGGCAGCCGGCCTCTGCCACCTCCACTCTTTTTTTCCTTTTTTTTTTTCTTTTTTTTTATGGCTGGTAGAGGCAACACAGCCCAACTATTCTAATGGCAGCGCCTGTGAGTGGCTGTTGCTAAGCTTGCATCACGTAGGGCCGCTTTATAGCCGGGGAGCGAGGCGTTGGCCGCTGTGTGTGTCTGCAGCGGAGCCCAGGCTGCTAGCCCGCCGCCGCCGCCGCCGCACACAGCACACAGCACAGCACGCGCGGAGGGAGCAAGATGAGTAATGTCATTACCGCCAGGCGCTCGGCGGGGGTGGGGGGGGGGGGGGGATTAGGAAGGCTCGAGCAGACGCGCTGCAGAACGTGGCAGAACACGGGGGGGGGACGGGACCAAGCAGGACGGGACAGGACTGCACGGGACGGGACGGCGCCATTGAGCCCGGGGGCTACGGAGAGGAGGGGCGGCTCGGTCCCGACGTCGGCCTGCTTCATCTCTCTCAACTCGTCTTTTTTTTTTTTTTCTTCTCCCTACTCCATCTTTTTCTGCCTTTGCTATCTCTCTCTCTCTTGCCATGTCTTTCTCTCTTTCCCCTTATCTCTCTGTCTCTCTCTCTCTATGTCCCTTTCTCTCCCTCTCCTCTTATCTCTGTCCCTCTCTCTGTCTCTTTCATCTCTCTCTATATCTCTCTCTGTCTCTCTTATCGCTCTCTCCCCCCTCATCTCTCTCTGTCTCTTTCTCCAGGGCAATGCGACGCTGCACCTGTACCCCCATTTCCGTCCCCTTTTGGAGTTTAAAGGTAGGGGCGAGCCGGCTGCTCCGTGTCACTCAGTTTGCAGGATGTGTTCTCCGTCGTCTCCGTCCGTCTCTCTCTCTCTCTCTCTCTCTCTCTCTCTCTCTCTCTCTCTCTCTCTCTCTCTCTCTCTTTCTCTTTTCCTCACTCTACTAATGTTCAGCAACAGATGGAAAATAATTCAGCGCGATTGTGCAGGCATGCTTGCGCTGTGCGCGTTAAGGCTATTGTTACGTCTGTCTTTCACACGCATTTATAAATGTGTTAATTTGTGTTTGTCGTGTTCCAGTATTTCATTTGTAGGTCCTTCGCAGCTTGCCGTGCTGTTCGTTTGGTTCAGTTTGTGTTTCAAAGGCGTTAGCACGTCGTACAGCTGCAGTAAACAGCTGACAGTTTAAGATGCCGAAAAAGGTAAATCTTGGTAGAAGAGTGTAAATTGTGCTCTACATCTTGGCAATGTGCACAATCTTTACAGCGGGCCTTATCGGTAATGTGATTGTAAATTTGAAGCGTGTTCTGGATGTACTGCGTGTATTGAGTCGGCTGTGGCGTTCCCTTCTTCTGCTCGTCCGTCTGATTTATTTTAGAGCTCAGATGGTTCGGTCCTGTGACTAATGCGCGTCTCTGACTCATAGGTAGCTGAATATATCAGGGTTATCGTTTCATTGTAGGGCCACTAGCAGCGGTTGCTAACCAAATTCCCCCCCCCCCCCCCCCCCCCCCCCCCGCCACACACACACACACACACACACACACACGCGTAATGAATTATATGCCAGGTGTACTGGTTATAGCATCAGCTAGTACACGGACGTGGATAAAGATTCGGTGCGCTCTTTTTCGGTTTTTCGGACGGCTGCCACCCGCGGCTCATTCACGCCCGGTTCTGACGGGACGGAGAGACGGGTAAAATGTCATCGTTCGTCCGCGGGCCGCGAGTGACAAAGCACTGAAATATTCAAATGTCGTCCTGTGACCGGGAGGCGTAATTCTCCTTCGGTACGAGCACCGTCCTCCCCCCACATATCCCCCACGGGGGTGTTTTGTAGCAGAAGAGAGATTTGCGGCAGAATTATTCACTTGACGAAGCAGATTTCCGAGATCTGCGAGATCAAAAAGTGAATTGAAGATCGCGTCGTGGATGTTCTGCTGGGGAGGGTAAGACCCGCTGATTGCAGTACGGTTGAGTCACATGGAGCAGCCTCGACATGGTCTGGATAATGTCACATATTTCATAACGGCTCTATTATATCGTGGTGGGGGGGGGGCGGGGGGCTCAACGTTTCGAGCGTAGCCTACGTCTTTTTAACAGGCTATGGTGATGACCCACCACACGGCATATAAAACAACTGAATGATTTGCTGCGCTGCTCTACCTCTGTTTCAGTGAGTTAGTCGCTGATGTGAGCGGTGAGTTTATCATGCGGTGAATGGCTGGGCTTTGTTTACTCGTTACCTGCTTGCTGTCATTGAAACGTCACTCAGGATGGAGGCGTGCATTAGCAGGACCTCTCTCCCAGAGACACACCGGATGAGCCGCCTTGCATCGCTCAAAGGATTATTGGGCACCGGGGTCGAGCGGGTCCAAATGCCTGCTTCCCGGAAAATTCTGGGAGCCTCTAGAACTCACTGGCATTTTCTTGGCATCGTTTTCGGAAAAAAAGAAAGGGTGTCTTCGTCTCGAGCGTGTGTCGGCATAAACCTGCGCAGGAGCGTGGTGCATGATGATCTGAAGTGAGGCAGAACAGCTGTTGGAGCCCCCCACGCCCACGTAGCCCCACCCCCCCTGATGCACCGGGCACACCTTGCGTGTCTGTGCCCCGTCTGGAGGGCCCGGTGCCAACAACAGGAAGAGAAAGCCGCTCGTCGCCTCTCTCCGACTTTCCGGAGGATTATTTGACCCGTCGGCGATTAGGGAGCGCATTACCCCAGAAAGGGCACGTCTCAGATTAATCCCTGCCGTCGGACCTTTTCGTGGTTTCCGTATTGGCGCGGCGTAGAACCCTGCGTGCGTGCGTGCTCTCCTTCTGGGTTCCCGGCGCCGAACCTCGCCCCTACCCCCGCGTGGGCGCCCCGTGTGACTTTTCCTGCTTTGTAAATTCGGCGAGCCGCAGGACGCTAACCGGCCCAGACTGACAGCCGACGGAGACGGGCCCAGACTGTAAATCTGAGAGAGAGAGAGAGACGCCGGGCAGGAAATTACATTTCGTAAGCCGACCTTGCTGGTGCGGGGGAGACGACCAAGTTACCTCCCCCCGCCCCGTAGACTCCGAGATTGCCCGTAGAAACCGAAGACGGAAGCTCCTGTTGCAAAGGGGTTGGAGGCGGGCGGGCGGGCGGGCGGGGGGGGGGGGGGATATTGATGGCTTTAGCAGGGCTTCCGTCTTGACACAGCACTACCTGTAGCGAATGCTAATGCTCGGGAGGAGCGACGCGGAGGTTCTCGATCAAGGAGCCTGTCGCACGCGCACGGCGTAGGAGAAGGCACCCCGCTCCTCGCGAATAATATTTTTCGGCCGTCGATGAGACGGGCATCGCGCGGCGTTAGTCTACGGCGGTCTAGCGGTCGCGGCGCGTGACGGAGAGTTACTTCACAGTCGTTCTTCACTGGCTAGCTTTATGTCTCCCCCCTCCTACTGTAAAGCTGCCAGTTGAAGAGCTGTTGTGGGTGACCATGACAACCAAACTCCCGGCTTCCTGCGAGGCGGTTGGGCGGCCGCGTCTCTGGTGGCGGGCGTCAGGCGTAGGGGAATTCTGGGAGTTTGTCGTGTCGGGTGGGGACAGCAGGGACCAGTGCGGTCAGGACAACCCGACCGCTGTGACCGTTCGGGGCCAAAATTTGTCGAAATCGCGGCGGGCGTGGAAGTCGAGGATTGATCCCCGTGGCCTCCTACCCCCAAAGATTGATCGCACTGCGGCAGAGTTTTCGAAACTAATTTAATGAACATTGACGCCGGCAGGCTTGACACCTCATTTCGCGACACAGTGAGTGGACCCCGGCCAATCGGATTTATGTACGCACACAGTTTGTGTATTTCCGTAGGCGTCACCGACTACGTCTCCGCTGAGATCTCCACCTCCAAGCAGAAGAAGTTCAGCCTGGTGACGTTCGTGGACACCCCGGGCCTGGTCGACGGTGACATGGTCTACCCCTTCGATGTGAACAGCGCCATCACCTGGTTCGGTAAGGTCGCACAACTCCCGTTAATCCTGTTCATGAGTGCTTTTGTGCATAGATTCTATGTGGTGGTGCTGGTTGGTCAGGGCAGCCAGATTCTGTGCGGTGGTGCTTGGCAGGTGCTTGGTGCTTGGCAGGAGCTGGTTTTGTGAGCTAAAGGTCGCCGGTTTGATTCCCGGGTAGGACACTCATTGTACCCTTGAGCAAGGTAGTTAACCTGCATTGCTTCAGTACATATATCCAGCCGTACAGATGGATGCAATGTAGCTGCTGTGTAAAAGTTGTGCAAGTCGCTCTGGATGAGAGCGTCTGCTAAACGCCTGTAATGTTACGTGATGTGATGGCATCACAGCAGCCGGATGCTACGCGGTGGTGCTTGGTATCATACCGTCGCAGCCGGGTTCTACGCGATGGCGCTTGGCGTCATTCCCGAGCAGGCGGATGACACTGATGCACTCTCACCCCTCCTGCATGGCTTACTGTATCACCCATGGCTCTCCGCCGGTCTGTACTGTATGTAAATACTCCAGAACTGGTGTGGTGAGCAAAGCAGGGCTGTGGCTTTTTCTGGATTTCGTGGCGGGCCGCGCTCTTCGCGATTCAACTTGATTGGTTGGCGGGGCGACGCCATGTCACGTCCTCCGCCCCGTGGATCACGCCGCGTAGTCGCGGGAGCGATCGTGGTATATATATTTATCGTCTTCGGAATCACAGACGACACAACCGTGTCCCTGTGTGAAGCACCTCTACTGCGGTCTGATCTGTGTGTGTCCTGCCTTTGGTGCCTGGTGCCAATTAGCCAACCGAGCCAGTGCAGTTGGTGGAAACTGTAGCTTGCCTCCATTTTGGCTCCCCGGATGGAATGGAGCTGCCTGCTCCTGTTCTCGAATACGTTCGGTTTGAATTTTTTAGTGCAGCACTAATAGTAAAAGAGAATTTTATGAGCCGGTCAGCACCTGCAGGATTTCATCTCTGGTACATTGGCTACAGTTAACAGTTAATTTCCTCCTTATGCTCAGTGTGAATTTACACTAGCAGCCTATCTGCAGGGCTCTACAGTGCTCCCATTTTAAGAGCATTTGCTTATGAAAATTGATGTGTGATAACTGTAAAAATCATTTAGGAGCACATCTACTAATTGGGATGAATTAGTGTGAATCCTAAATTTGTCAGCTGTAATAATGGCAGTAATATGTTGGATATCTTTAAAGGTAAATTGTGTGTGTTTCGGCAGTTTTTCAACTACAGTATAATCTCTACAAAAATTTTAAATATGTGCTAATGGACAGGATGGTTTAAAGTACTAATGTGTTAGCCCCACTGTTTCTTATTAGTGTAAAGCAGGGGCGATGGCATAGTCCAAAGGGCAGCCAACTCAACCCATACAGTACCCCCCCGAGGGTTGGACCCCACCCCCCCCCCACCCCCATGCAGCCGAGAGATCAATTCTCCCCCCTACTGCACTTTCTGTGCTGTGATCCTTCCTCTATCCGTAATCCTCTCTGTCTGAATTCCGTGTGAAACTGTAAATGGAGGGAGGGACTGCCCTGTGTGTAATACCCTGTGCCGGGCCTCCAGGTGAGCAGGCGGACCTGATCTTCGTCTTCTTCGACCCCATGGGCCAGGCCCTGTGCAAGCGCACGCTCAACATCGTGGAGAAGCTGAGCGAGAAGTGCGGGGACAAGCTCTTCTTCTACCTCAGCAAGGCGGACGAGGCCGGCCGGGAGACGGACAGGCAGGTGCGGCCAGGCCCCGCCCCCCTCCTCAGGCCCCACCCCCCCTCCCCCTTTAGGCCCTGCCCTCGCAGAGCCTGTTATTCTGCCAGTGGTTTTAAATGGCAGTGGAGCCAGAGTTAAGACGTAGCCTCGCTACGTGTGTATGTTTGCTCATTATTAAACACATTGGCTTTCGGTGAGAGATCGCTCACCAGGCCTACAGCCACAATGAGGAGGCCCTGGCTCCTGCTAACTGGATTATTATTATTATTATTATTATTACTATTATTATTAGTATCATCATCATCATCATTATTATTATTGTTGTCTTCCCCTCAACAGAGAGTGATGATGCAGATTGTTCAAGAGCTGTGTCGGAGGCCAGGCCTGAACAAATGTGGCTTTGAGATGCCCACCATATACATCCCTAACCCACAAAAGGTGAGGTGTTTTGTTATGTGTGCGTGCATGTGCGTGGATGAGTGTGAGTGTATGTCTGAGTGAGTGAGTGCGATATTTAGCAGGTATTGTATATATTCTGTACACTGAGCATTCGCTATCTGTAGGCACCTCTGAGTTGACCTTTTTCTCAGGATGAATTGCTGTGACATGGAGCTCTCAACAGTAGCTCCTTTCAGAATCCCTTCCTTCCTGGCCTCTCTGCACACACTGCATCACTTATAGCCCATGGCCGTTTTCATTGCAGCTCACTGGCTGTCAGTGTGACAGCTACACTACAACCCAGTCTCCTTGCCTGGCAGGGATTTTAAACCCAAACCGGCAGGGCAGATAATTCTTCCTTAGTTCCTCCTTCCTGTGCGTAATGTCCTTTTAGCTTTTTTGTGTGTCCTTTATCACTTCTTTGCGATCCCAAGAGACCCTGAAGGTTCAGCATAAGAGGTTCTCGTGCCCGTATGTTAGAATTAGGGCTTGAGCGGCACCACAAAACCGTAGGAAACATCACCGCCTCTGCCGCAGCCAACCAGAGCCCAGCTGTCCTAGCCGCCTCGCCCAGACCAAACTAATCGCACCCTCATCCCGTGATGGATGGTGCGGTGAGGCGGCGGCTCGATTTACAGGCCTCCCGGGGGGGCAGTTAATTTTCCCAGAGCGAGCGCCGGACCCCCTCCCAGCGGAGTGGAGAGACGTGCAGTTAAACCCCCCCCCCCCCCCCCCCCGCTAAATAACCAGCATCACGGGAATACAGCCTTCCCGCTAAAGCACTCCCTCTCCAGCTCTAGCGGGAAAATCCGCACGCCGGGCGGCGTCGAAACCTCAGCGGGAAACGGCGTGCGGTTCGATGCGTTTCCTGCCGTGGGGCTTCTGTGTTTCGCTGTTTGTTTACTCGTTTATTTTAATCTTTACTTAACCGGGGCGGGTTATTGAGAGCGTGTCGTCTTCATCGATAACCGCCTGGTCGATACGGCTAACGGAACACAAAGCATATGCTGGCGTTCGGCGAAATGGATATGAGAAATGCCCACTGCAACGCAAAATTCATACGCAGGAGGTAGATTCGAGCAGCTCTGAAGTCGTTCTGAATGTGGACGATTGGTCATATTTGAGAATGGAAGTTGAAAGAACTAAAAAAAAAAAAAAATAATAATAGCGTCCGTCGATGCAGCTTTTTTAGCCAGCTGCCACTCACATTGCAGAGAAAAATCTCGATAGCATTATTGACGTGTGAAATTGAACACGTGATGAATTTAATCGAGGAAAGGGCTGCTTTGCTTTGCGGCACTCCGAGCATGAGGTCACGTGATGCGCCCCGGGCTGGCGGCAGACCGTTTGACCTGCCAACGCGCGCGCTCGAGTAATACATCAACCGGGTACGTCCCGCACTTTCTTTCGCTTAATCGCGTATCGCGCGGGGGGCGAAACGCGACGCGCGCGTGCGCACCGCTGGCGGCCTGTTGCCGTGGCAGCCGGGTGACGCGCGCCGTCGTTCTTGTGCCCCGGAGCAGCCCAGCCGGTGCGAGAACCAGATCGAGGGAGTCTGTCAGACCATCGAGAAGACCATCAACCAGGCCGTCCAGAAAACCCTGGACCAGCTGGAGAAGGACTGCGACCTCATCTGCTCCACCGTCAGCAGCAAACTGGCCCAGGACAGGTGGGATGGCGTGGGGCGGGGTGGAGCAGGGCGGGTTGGGGTGGGATGGGGCAGGACAGGGCGGGGTGGGTTGGGGTCGAATGGGGCAGGACAGGGCGGGGCAGGTTGGGGTGGGGCGGGGCTATTGTCTCTCTCGCTCTCTCTCTCTCTGTCCCTCCTCTCTCTCACACACACTCTCTCTCTCTTTCTCTCTCTCTCACACACACTCTCCTCTCTCTCTCTCACACACACCCACTCCCCTCTCTCTCTCTCTCCTCTCTCTCTCTCACACACCCACTCCCCTCTCTCTCTCTCTCTCTCACACACACCCACTCCCCTCTCTCCATCTCTCTCTCTCTCACACACACCCACTCCCCTCTCTCTCTCTCTCTCTCTCTCTCTCTCTCTCTCACACACACACCCATCCCCTCTCTCTCTCTCTCTCTCTCTCACACACACTCTCGTTCTCTCGCTCGTCCCGGCAGGGTGGACGTGAGCTACAATAGGACGGCCCGCATGCGCTCCTTCCTCTTCGGCACGCTGGGCGTCCTGCTGCCCACCCTCATCATCCTCAGCTTCGTGGTGAACGCCCTCGCTCAGGAGGAGCTGGAGGGGCTGGTGGGGGAGGGGCTGGCCCGGGCCTTCTCTCTGTCTGCGGTACGTTCCGGAGAAAACGACTCACCTCCATTCGGCGTGTTTGGAAGTGCGACTAGCCTCACACCTGGTGCCCTCGCTGCCCGGATCAGTCAAATGTGTTCTGCTGGCTGTACTGCAGTAAAGAAAGCACATGCAAATGAGATGAGAGAACTGGCTTGTCTGTTTAATTAGGCCTCTTGGATCAGAATTAAAGGGATACTCACTTGGGTATATTTTAAAAAGAATGAGGTGAGCTGAAGGACGCCAAGATCCGCGCGTTTAATGAACGGGACAAAAATTCTACGACCACGCTGTTAAATGAGGTCGTGACCTCAAAGGCTCGGAGCTCTATGCTCTTCCTGTCATCGGTTGCTGAAGCGCATCTTGTGCCACTTTTTTTGAGTAATATGACTGAGATCTCAAAGGTTGAGTTGGACTCTTATGCTGTGTCCATTGAGTGCAGCACGATTAATTGCTCTTTTCACGAATGACTTCTGGGTCGTGCCGTGCTATGCATGTTGGGTACTCTCTAAACGGTGTTCTTGTGTCCCAGCAGGCAGCGGTGGTGATCGTCTGGGAGTGGGTACCGGAAGACAGCCAAATTTTGTTCGTGATCTTTTTCGGAGCCTTCTGCTACCTCTTGGTATTTCTCGCCAAATATTTCGCAAGGTACGCTGGGTTGTGTTCGCGTGCGCTGGAGGTTTTCGCCTGATCAGTAATGTCTTTTGAAAACTGATCGGTCTGGCTGGTCTGGTTCCTTCCTCAGCCGGGGCAACAGAACCCTCACCAAGAAGGAGAAGAGGAGCCTGGCGAAGTTCAACGACTACATCCAGGACGTGGTCAGACCCAGAAAGGTAAGGCTGACCGCCCAGGCTGTTAGCAGACCGGCCTCGACTCATCAATTGGAGAATCTGTAGCCCTCCAGACCCGGGTTAGGCAACCCTGTGGTCCTAGAGTGCCAGAGATGTCCTGGTTTTTCCTCCATCGTTAGACTTAATGAACCAAGGCGCCTATCTGCTGGAGGTTCTAAGTGGTTTTCATTTCAGACTCTTAGGCTTCAGATCAAACTTTTGATCCAGAAACCTTGGATGTGTAGCGTGTGCGACCCTCCAGGACCTTACGTATGCTGTAGCCACCAGAGAATCTCCCTCAGAAATACTGACCATTTTTAAAGAAACATCTATTTTCACCATTATTCAGTGCAACATTTTTTCATATACATTTTGCAGTTGTGTAGTAACAGGTTTGATTATAAATGCTTTCAAGTCATACCCACATCCAAAGAGTATTATAAATGTGTTGTTGACGCAGGTCTGGTTATTATGGCTCTGTTCCTGCCTCCAGAGCTCCTCAGTAGGCCCTGGTTCTCACTGAGGAACAGGAGTGTACAGTGCATTATACCGACGGCCACTGTGATCACGTGTAATGATGATGATTACAGTGATTCAGTCTGCTGCAGGTTTAGAGCACATCTGTGCAGTGCCTCCTGATGTGTTTCTGTTTTTCATTCGTGGGTCTTTTCTTTTTCCCCTCCCATCTCTCTCGCTCTCTCTCACTTCCGCAGGGGGAACTGTACGAAGAATACCTCCAACAGTGCGCGGCTGAGTACGACTTCTGAGAGCTGACCGGCCAATCACACGGAGGAGTCTCTCGCGTCCGAACTGACCACTGCCTGCCTCTGTTTATGGGTTAGGAAACTTGACCTGTTCGCTGGTATGTGCTGGTACACTGTATGGCCAAATACAGATGCTTTTGGTCATACAGTGTATGTGGTCATACGGTCAGAGGGCATTCTTTGGAAAGCTTCTGCTCTACTGGACTCTACTGGATTGATTGTAAAGACAACCGCCATATTTTTGTGACTTAACTCCTGATGGTATGTCTCGATTCTCCTTTTTACTTTTGTTTTCTTACAAAGATCACAGTTTCCCTGGGATTGTTTCACAGCAGTGGGGGGGGGGGGGGGGGGGGGGGGGGGAACACCTAAGTGCCTTCTATACGTCAGTGAAATATGGAGATGAAAGTCTTTGTGGTGGGTCATCAATGATGATAAATCAGCAGCTAACTTTTTTCTGTTTTTTTTTTTTTTTTTTAAATCATGAAACACAGTAAGGAGCTGTTAAAATGTCTTTAAACCACTTTACAATTTACAGTACATTTCATTTTGTGGATGCTTTCATCAAAGCAACATACAAAAGTCCATTTCACATGGCAAGCAAATTTCACTTGGTAAGCCACCAGCGACTGGCAAAAAGTAAAGTCATTTCACTGCCATCATCACACTGTTTGACTCAAGAGGAGGAGAGACGAGGGTTATATTTTATTTATATTTTAATTAAAACATTGAGATGTAGCGTAAACTGGTGGCTTTTTAGATGTTCCTCAAATATTTCTTCCAGCGACTCCATGATCTCCTGCCATCGCCGCCCATTGTTCCAGTAATGTGTGCTCGCCATCCAGGTGCATCCGTAACTCTTTGACTGTGTTCTGCGTTTGTGAAGTCCTTTCATGATTCGTATTTAAGCCGGTGCTATTTTAGTGGCGAAGGGGTCTGCAGCACAGAAGTTCGGGGTTCGGGGTTCAGGGGCGGGGTACACGTCGCGCGCGGTATTCGTTCAGGCCCAGGACGCCATTTCCTCGGCAGAAAGAACATTCCGGGCCCAGGCTTTGGGCCCAGGGGAGTTATTTCTGCCCCGCAGGCTCCAGAATCAGTGGGGCTGCAATGCGTGATGTATACTCAGGACATTTTCAATATTTCCCTTTTACCATCAATATTGCAGTATTGATTTTATTTAATTTCTTTTTTTTTTTACTGGTTTATTTGTTGTTTAGCAGCTATCTAACGGACTGGTCTGAATGAGTCAGCACTTCACGACTGCCTGGATAGATATAATATTACATAAGCAGTTGTGCTAATATGACCTTATGTTGTCTAGCTAGCAATCACATACCTAGGTAGCTAATGGCATTTAGTCTTAAAAAGGTTGTTTGTGCTTCAGTGTTTTACTTCTAGAAATCCATCTACCTGTTTCTGACATGAGTATATTTAGTAACGGTCTGTTTTGTGGCAGGCTAGTGTTAGCCAGTGTGGCAGAATGAAAGAGAATAGCGCTCTAGAATGGTGCTTGCTGTGTCAGGTGCCCTGACCACAAATGGAAGTAGACACACTGCCATAGGCTTAAGGGAGATTTTATTAATAGGACAGAGTAATGTTGCAGAGTAAGTTAGTGTCGTATATTAAAATGACCTCGTATGTTTGAGAGGCGCTTTAATTTCATTTAATCGCAGTTATTGTAAATTTAGTAGCGTGTGCAGTGGTTAACATATTGCCTATGTTGAGTCTGGCCGTGAGAATCACATCATCACATGATCCGTCGGCGCATTGTGATTGGATAGCAGCTGCCAGGCCCTCGATGCATGCTTTGTGGGTTGCAGACCTACACACTGGTGAAATGGGCACTACATAGCACTTGATATATATCCTGTTTAAAATGATTGTAACTGACACGGGTCCCGTCGGTACTCCTCATGTACGTCCAAAAATGTTGTGGCGTCCAGTTCTCTGGCTGTTCTCTTGAACGATAGTCTAGCCCTCGGCTCCAGTCTCGTAGGTTTTGAGTACGGGAGGGAGCTACAGTGACATTTTGTAGAATGAAGATGGGTCTCGCATTGCTGAAAAGCATCATCCTTGTACTGCCGCAAGATGGAAATAGGCCCCACACAGTGAGTGCCCTCTCAATAGTCAGTGTTTTTTTCATCCTGATAAAAATGTGTAGTGTACGTATATATTGTGTTTGATGTGTTGACTTATATGCTGTGAAAAATGGAAATGAGGTTTATATTTCTAATGTACTGTGACGTCGTGCACTCCTACATTATGGACTGTGTATCCTGCATAGTGTTTAGGGTTCTCTTTGATACACCATGAAGCTGGTTGTAAAACGTGGATGGTGCCTTCAGTTAAGTAATTTTTGGGGTTGATCTGCCATAGCAAAACAGCCTCCAGAAGCTTGTTTTGTTCTCCTTTATGAAGAAAACTCCTGCCAAGGAAGACTTTTAATACAGTTAATGGCTGTAATACTCTTAGCTTAACTAATTGCTACTCTGGACACAGACTCAGTGAAAATAATCCGTGTAGCTGTGCATGGAGTGGTATTTTACACCAATCTCTGTGTTTTTAACCATCTCTGACTGCAAGATTATGCAGGTATTTTTGCAGATATGATGCCTGTTCTGACTCTGTCAAACTGTTTTTAAGCTTTTCATTTTTGACAAAGAAATTGTGCAAATCTATTTTTCTCATCAGAAGTATAATTCCTTTTTTTATTTAAAGAAAAAGCACTTTATACTTTGTTCTATGTAACCTCTTCTTAAGCTGTAAAGTCTTCCTACAGAACCTGGCTGAACAGAGCGCTTCAGGTGTTTGTACTCCTTGTCAAAGCAATGTCATTTGGTGTTCCTCGTGAACTTTCAGGCTCTTAATAAAAATTTTATGATAACTCCTCCTGGCACAGTTTTTAATGTTGTACACGCTGTTTCTTTCACCTTGTTGTCATGTATCGTGTAGCACAATATTTACACGTTTTAACAAGGATATTTAATCACCGTCAACATTTCCATAGCAGTCGGGATTTTAAAGTGAGTTGTTAGACACCTGTACCAATGCTGGATTTATATTAATTTTCCTATTCATATATATTGGCTACTGGGTTGTTAACCACCTGTTATACCATTAACTACCTCCCTTTTGCATTTTAATGTAACCGCTGTGATTCATAAAATTGAAACCGGATGGTAATAATGTTACCCGCTCCTCCGGGGGCGTAACGCAGAAGGGATATGGCCGTTATTTTATGATTCATCGTGAAATCATGCACTTTCCCGCAGGTAGATTGAAGTGCGGTCGTGTGGCAGCAGTAGCCTACGCTACCCAATTTCAAATTTCATTGCTCTCCAGTACCTTCTTTTTTCCGGTGAGCCGTAATTACGCCGCGCACTCAAATTCTAGTTTACTTTCAGTTGCTATGTAACACGTGTTTAAAAATAGCGGCTGCTCCATCGTATTTTATTCGCGAATAATTTGACTTTCCTGCCAGCTGCACCGGCAGAACGTATTAACAAGCTCCGGCGGTAGATAATTTAGATTTCTTTGTGACTCAATTGTTTGATGGAGTGAAATTGTACTAACCCTGTCGGTGGATCACATGTATTCTGACCCTGAAAAAAAAATCCCCTTTTACTTACAAAATCCGTCTGTAATAACTGTCGATTATGTAATAATGCGTCCAATTTCATTGGTTGTTGATCACAGCTTATAAATCATAAGGAGCCGTTGACACCACTGCCGCAAGCATTTGCACACCACATTTCTGGACCTGAAATCAACTGATGCGCATATTTTATTAGGCGCAAAGATTCTCCCAGTGGCAGTTATGAATATGAATATAAAGAATTAAAGCCAGTAATTTTCTTCTTGTTTTTATGCATTTTATTGAAATGTATCACAACATTGCATCTAATATTTAACTCTGGTAGTTTTCATTCCAGGAAACGGCTTTTTGCCAGTCATTTATTACGTCCAAATATTTTCGTTATTAAATAGTTTTCATGTAACCATGTCAGGCAGCAGCAATAAGACAAAAACGGGCATTTTTTTGTTTATAAAAACACAACAAAATCTAGCTACGGTGCAACTTTTGGTACAACGTATGCACTCTGCAGTGATGTTTTTGTTATCCATTTGAGCAAAAATATGAATATCCTTACATGATTAGTTCACTGTTCTAATGAAAGAATTCTTCATAAAGACAGACCATTACAATGCACGGTGAACAGATTTCTGGTAGGAACGTTAAATGCAGTAAAATTTTATTTTTTGCAACAGGACCAAATCCTGATTCCCCCCCCCCCTCCCCACTCGCCACTCCCCACCCCAAAAAGCTCAGCTCCCTGAGTTAGTAACAAAGACTGTCTATTAGAAGCCGTACCAAGCAAAAAAATAAAATAATAATAAATGGCATTCAGCAATTATTGCATGCCATCTAGAAAATAATTTCAATGATTGTTAGAAAACACAAGCCTACATTATTCTGCTTGTTGCATTCATTCAGAAAGAGGATTTTTTTTTATTTATTTGTGCAATCTACGAGCAGGTCTGCCAAAGTTACTCATAGCAAGAGGTACTCTGTATTCCTTTTAATTAAAGAGGCAATATGCTTGCATCTCAGAGCATACAAATCAGTTGAGGTGGAGCATTAAGTAGCAACTATAACTGCCGTTTACTTGCATTTGTTTTTAAGGGTTATCGCAGTAACATCTTGCATGGCTTTTGAAGAAATGTTGCGAATCTCCTGTACTTTTCTTGTACTTTTGCTAAGCCAAAGCTTCATTTTAGTATGGCTTCTACAACTTTGCTTCTTCCAGTTTCGGATCTAGAAAAATGTCAGTGGCAATACACGTTTGAACAAAAGCCTCAATACAAGTCCAGTTTCCATTTGTCCCTGGATGTAACCAAGCAATGTGTCATTTTGAAGATCTGCATTAAACTGTACAGACCTGTATAGCGACAGTGTTCGTCATAGCTATTTACAAAGTTACATGTACAAAAATGGCAATACCCCTATACACCCCTATAGACAATGTGTACAGGTAGATGCTTCATGCACTGCATATTGACTGGACCGTATTGCTTTTCTTTTTTAGTTGAGTCTGAAATAGTCAGGAGCAGTAGTCCACTACGTCTGCTCTACCGTTGTTTGAGCTGGTTGTTAAAACTGTTATGGCTCATGTACACGTAAATTTTATTACAATATGTACAATTCTGTCACGGCGAGCACTCTCTGCATAACTTGACATAGGCCTAAGGGTCCCAAACAGATCCAGGCATGGCCTCTTTCCAAACTTCCCCGCGCTCCCAAAGTTGGTTGTCATGACAGCACCACAAGTTCCTCATTTAGTCTTTTTTTTTTTTTTTTTTTTTTCTCCCAGCATGCTTTTGGAGCTCAGGAAGTAGGCCGAGATGCTCACTGTGTGCCTTTTTCAATCAGCCACGACATGTCCCCAGTCCTACCAGTACAAGAGAAACAAAATTATAACAGGAACAAAAATAGAAACAAAATCCTGCTTAAAAATACTTTTTTAAAACTGAAAACACGTAATAAGGAGTGTAGCAGTACACAGAATATTACATCACTGCAAATTAAAAAGATGAATTTAATTATGCAATATTTTAAAACAAAAAAAAAGATTAGGATAAGGATTTGAAAAATCGACCAGGAGTGATTGTTCAATACAAAGCCATCGGTAGTTTTTATTCATTTCTTTCTTTTTTTGAAAAGATCATGATTCAACAACTTTTACTTTTTAAATTACTTTAGTATTGGAACAATTTCAGCAACACTCCTAGGACCCTAGGGCGTCTCTATGAGAAGATTTTGAATTTTTTTGATGGACATATCAATCATTGATATAATTGGCTTCCAAAAAAATGAGGTTCATTTTCAAACACTTGCTGACTTCCTGAAAAAAAAAAATCAATTTCAATCTCCTATTAGAAAATGCGAAATGACATTTATAAGAAAAAGAGGCCATTTCCCAGAGACTGGTCTTATGGTCTGAATGGCAAAATGACAATAGCATTTTTTTTTTAAGTAATTGCGTTCATTTTTACGTAAGATGTTGACTTCTGGTGTTCTAGAAGATGAGGGCTGAGACAGTTTCCTCTCTCTCTCTCTCTCTCTCTCTCTCTCTCTCTCTGTCTCTCTGTCTCTCTCTCCACCCAACAGCGCTGAGTCTGTCAGAGAGAGGCTGTTGCTAACGGCCTGTTGCTAACAGCCGTGAGTCAGAACCGTAGCCGGGAGAACAGGACCATTATGGAAGGCTGCTGTTCTTCTGACACAAAGCTTCGGCACAGGGCCAGCGAGAAGATGCACTCTGAATCTCCACTGCCACAAAGAAGCCATTATACGACAAGCGCGGCTTCGATATTTTGTACAGGGAAGCTCTGGCGTTGTTGTACTTGCCAAGCCCTGTTAGCAGCCTTCTTTTTGTGTGTGTACAATAGAGAATAAGCACAGTTGTCGGTACTAAGAAAAAGCATCACTTTACACGTGTAATAAAAAGGGCTGTAATTCCTACACGTCTCACCAAATGTGGACACAAATACCCTCAAATTAAAGCTGATGGTCTACGTCAACCTCATACTTTTAACCTCATCGTCTTTCCTTTCAAATCCCATGTGCTGGAGTACAGGGCCAAAACAACAAAAATTGGGTCACTGTCCAAATGCTTAGGGACTGTGTCTGTATATATACAGATGGGGCATTACAAATTGTGGAGAAAAGTGGAAAGAGCATTAAAAAACATTTATAAAATACCCCTGGAGGAAACTTGGATTGACTGAAATTTTCACAGAAGCTTTCCTTGTTTCTGCTACGTCACAAATCTCCTGCCTGCATTTCCCAATACATTTTTGCATCACACGTTGGAACTGACGGCACAAACTTAAAAAAAATAAATAAATAAACATTCATAACGCCTGCATTGTTACTGCTAGTTTGAGGGTCAGCTTTACTGAGAACTAGGAAACGCACTTACTCCACGTCACGCTTCTTAATCAACTTTCCGGACCCAAAGACCTCCGCCACTCGAGACACAATGGGGTCATAGTTCATGCTCGCCACAGCGATCACCTCCTCGCTCCTGTAGTTTAAAGAGATTGAAGCAAAACTAATGAGAGAGTGCACAGTTTTTACAAGTCCTGGCAGTCTTGAAAACAATAGGCACATGCTTATCCTTTCAATTAACAAGTGTGTCAGCTTAACTTTATATTTTCATCAGGATACACCAAAACATTTATTTGTTTTGCATACAATAAGCTGACATAGCTTAGAGCACGGGATATTCACTGACACCTAATTATAATATACAAATAGAAAAATAGATCATTGAAACAGCAATTTTGAAAATGCGGTATGTACACCTAATCAGCCTAATTATGCCAATTGTTCCCAGGTTGTCGGTGAGTGTCACATGGTATATGGCTGGTCTATTTTAGTGATGAATGTGGGGTCAGATCTTCTCATTATTTTAATCATTTTCTTGGCACATTCAGCACATTCACTAAAGAAGGTTTATGCCGAAGCATTATGCATATCGTGTCTTCATACATTAACGTAATAAAGCGATAGTTTATAGCATTCTCATTAGTGCTGTCCATTTTTCTCTCCCTTGCATTTAATAAGGAACTGGAGCAAAGAAAGAAAGAACACAGGCAGGAATGCATCCGCTGTACTGGTACAGTATCTAGTTCCTCCCCCTGCAAAGCAGGAGATCAGGGGAGAGCAGTGATTGAGGACAATGACTCAGCTGAAATCCCTCATAAATGACTATCTCTGCGTGTCTCTCTCTCTTCCTGCAAGCCCCAACGACGCACGACTCGGAGTGCGGAAGACGTGCGGAACTATCGAGGGATTAGTGCTTCTGTACGAGAGGACAGGCATGATACAAATCTCTAACTACCTAAATTATGAATGCAGACATCCGTTAAGCTGCCCCCCCCCCCACCCCCCTTATCGTGTATGAACTAAGTAGGAGGCGACGTGTCTGTCTCCTTTACATTTAAGTGATGCGCTTTGTCTTGGTTCGGTGCATCCGTTCCCTGTGTGTGTTCTTATCACACAGGATGGGGCTCTGTTTTGTGAGGCATTGTGGGGGTGAAACTGTATCCTAACAGTCAAGTGTGAGCACGCACTCCCTCGGTTTCTTCGTTCCCTTAGTGGCAAGGACCTCGCGGGAGAAGGTCAAAAGTCAGGCTCTTCTTATCTCCTCGGACGTTTGCCGGAAACTCTCTCCATATGCCCCACCTAAAGATCAGCCCACTGTTTCCTCTCTGAAATCGTTAAAAGAACGAGCGGCCATTTTCATAGCTGGGTGAGTACGATGAAAGGTTCCCCTGGCAGTGATTACAAAGGGAAATGTATTCTCCTAATGTCCTTGAGAGACATTGCCAGACAGTCGTTCAGCTTGCTGGATATCTGTAATATAGTGCTCCTCGTAATCACTGCAAACAGTTCACAATATGGTAAGGAGTGGTATAAGTATGCTACCTGGTTTTTTGTTCTTTGTTTGATGGAAAAATTAATATAGCTACCAAGTGCGGTTGCCAGATTCTGTCCATTGAGTGGTGATTTCTTTAGGCTTAAGCAGCATGATGGTATCTGTTTGAAGGAATGGGTCGTGTGGCAGACCCATGATTTTAAACTCACTTGGTGTAAAAGGCCACAAACTTCAGCTCGTCCAGATCCCCTTGGATAATCACGTCATCGAATCCCTCTCCATGACCTGGCAAAGGGAGATCAAACCACTTTTGATAAGGTATGTCAATGCTATATATACTACCATACCCATATACACTTTCAGATGAAATCTCATTCTGCCTGGCTTGTTGTCTTTCCACAGCTAGATGGCAGTAGCTGAATTCATTCCTTTTTTCTACATTGACTGGCTAGAAGATTTGAACAAACAAACCTTGCTTCCCACCAAAGAATTCATATGGAAAATGTACAGTTTATCTTTACTGTTAGAGATGAACCAAAAACATTTTTAAAATCCATCCATTTAATAAAGAATTCAGATTTACTCAATCCATGTCCCTGTGCCTGATCTCAAATAAAATGAGAAGACAGAACAGAAGACTGGGAGGGTTGCCACTAGATGGCCACCATAGAAAAGACTAAACACCATGGGCATAGGGCTCTTATTGGCTACGATGTTCCCTTGAGTGGTTGACATAGTAACACGTTGTTAACAGGGTGGGAATTGCGTCCTTTCTTGGGTGTAAATCTAGAGACAATCCTTCAGCTTACCTGCGTATCGTATGCTTTTCCCAAACATGGCCGTCCAGAAGTAAGGCACCGTCTTGATCTCGGTGGTTGTGCCCATCATGTTGAGGGCAGCCACTCTTCCTGTGGACAACAACAGGGAGACCCTGACACTCTGGCCCCCTGGGAGTTGGAGTTTTTTTGTGGCCCACTGGGAGTTGGAGTTTGTTTGAAGCCCCCTGGGAGTTGTAGTTCGTTTGTGATGTCACAAAGGAGGCGGGTGCTTACCGTGCACGTGGGCCATCTGCCAGTGCGAGATGTTCACCTTCTTATTGCTGCGGCCAGAGAGGGGAAAGGCGACCGCGTCTCCTCCGGCGAAGACTCCCTCTGCGTTCGTCTGCATCGTCTGAGGGTCACACAGATCCCATGTGTGGGGGGGGTGGCAGTGTAGTGTAATGGGTAAGAAACTGGTCTTGTAAGCTGAAGGTCACAGGTTTGACTCCCGGGATAAGACACGACCCTTGAGCAAGGTACTTAACCTGCATTGCTTCAGTATCTTATATATCTTATATATACTCTAGGCATCAGATGCTCTTATCTTATCCATAAGATAAGAGCCTCTGATGCCTAAATGCCTGTAATCTAATATAATGTAATCAGGCTAACGCAGTGGGAGAGGTCAGTGCGCTGGCTAGCAACAGGCTATTAACATACTGAACCGAGGCGACACCTCTGCCCTCATTTCACTCATTTAAGTGAAATAATCCCGTTAATAATTAAGCACTTCATTAACTGATTAGCCAAGATCTGTTGTGAAGCGTATCGTCACAAAACGAAACGTTTTTGCGAAATGTGCAGTGCAAATCAGTTTGATTCTGATTTTAGATTTTTATTTAACCGTGACTGTTGATGCTATATGGGGTATATGTTGCAGAACATGCATAACAGTGGATACCTTGCTGACTGGGATGAAACCCTTGGAGTCCACGTGTATCCCGCTCTGTCTTAAAAAGGACGTGGCGGGGCCAGAGCCTGCAGGTAACAGTAGACATTAATTCCCGGGCATTACCCTTTTAAAATGCTTTTGCAACTCTCAAAAACACATTTATTTTTACATGGTTTGGCCGAAATGGACTCACCTGTACCGATGATGCACACATCAGCCCTTAAGACCTTCCCACTTTTCAGAACCACCTCTTTTAACTGCAGAGAGAACCAGACACGGAGAGAGAGTGACACTTGGGCCAATGGCACGGTAAATGTAGTGATGTTGCTGTAGTGAAAGCACTATTATCGAAAGCCTAATCAGCGAACAACCCTTTCCAAAAGCACAGCATGCCCCATTAATTATCCCTGCGGGGGGGCGGCGGGGGGGCTTGGTGCTGCGAGCGCATGGGGGGGGGGGGGCGCATTTGTTTTGGTTTCACCGTGAGGCACGTTATCTCCACCTCTGGGACAAAGCGGTTCGCCTCGGATTCTCTACGTTCTCACTGCTGAGGTTTGAAGGCAGCCCTACGTCACGCAAGGCTTTGTCTCTCACTTTCTGGATACCTGTCCATGATGGCCACGCATTTCGGAAACCTCGTTCTGCATGTAGAACTTCACCCGGTTGTTCTCGAACATCTGAAAGGCAGACGACAAACCAAGAAGGTGGGATTTAAGTGGATTTTTTCACAAGACGGATTTTTAATTAATTTCACAAACCTGAAACGCCTGTGGACATGTAAAACCTGCACGTCAGACTTATCTAAAGTGGTTGCCCAATAGAGTCTTACAATCTCAAAACTTGCAGAAGTGTTAAAATGGTAAACATTTAAGAGGGAACATGGCAAGACTGTGTTACTGAAGCAAATAGGAGGTATAGTTTGGTATTCCGTAAGCCCCTTCTGTGAGTTTTCCACGTCTAGTTCTAAACACTGTCAATAATAAGGATAATCCTTTAATCGCTTGGATGGGAGGGAAACGTGGCAGCATTCTGAGAGGCCGGGAGGTGTAGACTGAGAGAACAGCAACTTCAGTTCATGTTCTTCACTTTCTGACACCGAGTAGTGAATTGTTTTGTGTGATATTCAAACCTAACGCACCATGTTTCATAAAAGTGCTGACGCGGGCCGGACTCGCTGGCATCTCGTGTCATTTGTATTCGCTGAATCAGTCAGGATGATGTTTGTATTCTAGCGGTGTTCAGTTTTGATTTTACAGTTAATTGATAATTGATGGTGGACCAGAAACGAATAGCTCTTTACTGCTACCAGCTAGCTATACGTATTCTTAGGAGAGAAATGTGTTTGTGCAAGGTGCTTTTCTGCTGACAGGGTGTTCCTTTCACTTTCCCTTCATTTGTTTCTCTTCTACAGTCAGCCGATTCAGTTGAATGGAAATACGCATTTCTAAATCACACAGGAGGCAGAAGTGACCCAAATTACCCTCAATTCATTATTAAACAAGTGCGTAAAATGTAATTGATGACAAGCTGAGTTGGAGGAAAATAACTCTTCTCTGAAAAAGGGAGAACACTACCATACAACCTAAAATCAGGGGTATGCGATGATGGTCCATTGTTCAATCCCAGTTTTTTATTTAGCCTAACAAATTATTTCATCTTAAATTCTTAAATTCTAAATGTCCAGCTGTTTAGAAAATGAAGACTAGTTGATACAAGAACCAGCACACATACATCTGTGTAATGTTAATCCCTGTGTAAGATCCAGAGAAACTGGAAAATTTCAAATGGATGCTCAGCTCATCCATGCACATTTTATATATTAAAAATATTCCCTGTTAGTTTAACACTTAACACTTTAATCCAAGTTCCTAATCACTGTTGTTTTTTACCTGCACTTAGCTAGCCAGTAGCACCAGATGTTCAGTTCTGGTACGGTTACCTGAATTAAATGGCTGTACAATTTACACGGGAGGGCACTGCAGGGTGCGCAGTAGGGCTATGCTTTGACTTACCATTATCAATACAGTCTCAGTTTGCACTGAGGTAAGGAGAACAGTAGATGTTGCCAAATGGCCTTAAAGAGGCCATTTGGATTAGAGTGATTGCCGTACCACAGATATGCCTGTCCAGTCAGGAAATCTACCTCAGAAGAGCCCCTTCAGCCAATCGCCGATTTTTTACTCCCTCATTTCAGTTGATGTGGTTGCCTAGCACCCAACAAAGACGCCAAGAGTTCCGACAGTCGAGCGACGACATTTCAGCTCGGACCGTTTGCCGCTGTCAGCAGCTCAATCGGTGAAAACCTCCCGTTTCCTTTTTAATGTCAAGGCTGAAGTTGACAAATGTCCAGCGGGTAACGCCCACTACTACAAATGCCACCGTCTAACTTGTTCCATGAGGATTTTTGTTGTTTTTTCCACTTTTTTTTTTTTCTTTTTGCCTTTGTGTTGTTCTGGCATGGGCACAAAGCTGCCCACATTATCTTTATCTGGTGCCAGCGTGCCCTGATCCCGGCCCACACGGTTGCCCAATGCCCACAGCGGGTCACCGTGCCGAAAATTCGAAAATTCACCTCCATGCTCCGGGATCGTTTGTCATTGGGACAGAGAGAATGTGAAGTCGCGGATGAAAAAAAGGACACGAGTCAGCGATCTTGCACCTGACAAGCAGCTGCTTATAATGGGTCGAGAGCCTTGGCTGTACCCCCCCCCCCCCCCCCTCTTCAGGAGACCTCCAGTGAAGCACTGCGGTCAATTCAACCGTCACTGTTGGGATGAGCTCTGTTCAGCCCTTTGCTGTCACACAGAGAACAGCTTTCTGCTGTCTGGCTGCAGTGGCAGGACGGAACAGGTGCACGCTCTCAGTAATGTCACCGATGCTCTGTATTTATTATTATTAATAATGATGATATTGTCTACAGCACTTTCTTACAACGAGAAATAAATATTCACAAGGTTGCAGCGTGCATTGTTCTGAAGCAATTGCATTGCATTACCGTAATTGTATACAGTCTGTTAATAATATACATTTTTAATGGGCTCGTTTCTATAAAACTAGCTCTAGCGATAGCGTGTATTCCATAACTTTAATGCCGTGTTCTGTCACTTACAGTAAACTATGCAATTTTGTAAGGATTTCCAGTGTTTTGTGTATTTTTTTAATCATTTAATGCCTCATACTGTAGCTCTGTTTACTGCACCATATGCTTTATTCTTGATAAGCACCGCTGTATTTTCTATTCTGCCCACTCACCATTGCTGTCTCAGTGAGCCTCTCTGCCATATAAATGAAAACTAACAAGGCGTGTGATTGGCCGAGGAGCCCTCACTGGGCCGGCTTCCCAGAAATCTCATTAATTTTTTCTTTTTTCTTTTTTGTTTTTACCTTCATCATGGTCTTCCCCACTTTCTCCCCCAGAGACTTCCGGAAGGGGATGGCGTCGATCCCGATGACGGAGACGGAGTGGGCTTTGTCCGTGAGCGCGGCAGCCACCTCCATACCTGTGGGGTAAATAAATCAGGTTCACCTGAGCTCAGGGGAAATAAGAGGGTGTTCACAAGCGCTTTGGGGGAGATAAGAGGGTGTTCACAAGCGCTTTGGGGGAAATAAGGGGGGGGCGTTCACAAGTGCTTTGGGGAAAATAAGAGGGTGTTCACAAGCGCTTTGGGGGAAATAAGATGGTGTTCACAAGCGCTTTGGGGGAAATAAGAGGGTGTTCACAAGCGCTTTGGGGGAAATAAGAGGGCGTTCACAAGCGCTTTGGGGGAGATAAGGGGGGCGTTCACCTGAGCTCAGGGGAAATAAGAGGGCGTTCACAAGCGCTTTTGGGGAAATAAGTGGGTGTTCACAAGCACTTTGGGGGAAATAAGAGGGCGTTCACAAGCGCTTTGGGGGAGATAAGGGGGCCGTTCACCAGTGCTTGTGGGGGTGGGGGTGGGGGTGGGGGGGGGGGGGGGGCACATGTTTAGGACAAAGCTTTTTTTCAGATGTTCTGTACTCCACAGTTTTAGTTTAGTAACCAAACAATAGTGGTTAAAGTGCACATTCTCATCTTTTATTAAAGGACATTTTTTATACATTTTGGTTTCACTATGTAGAAATTACAGCTTTTAATACATCCATATATACTTTTTTAATGCAGTGTAGGTTTCAGTATAGTGCTGAAACCTTAGGAGGATATAGACAGGGTGAGCAAAGGGACAGTAAGGGGGGATCTAAAGGGGTTTTAAAATTCTTCAAATGTGTAGAAAACTGAAGTAGAAAAGATTTTTTCAGCTCTGCCAGAACAAGTGTATGCACACATAAAAATTCCCTGTGGATGTCAGGATGCCAATGCACAGAACAGCTTTCCTGGTCATGCAGCAGAGGCAGAGACCCCTGGGGTATCCAACACAGCACTCGTTTGTATGTAAATGGTGGGCCTAGATTTGGGTAGATGCCCCATTCTCATCATTGTGCATTCTTACGGTCTTACATTCTCTCAGCCCGGAGACTGCAGACTGAAAAGAACGGAACATACAAACGGTTGCCGTGGCACTCACCGATGAACGAAGTTCCCACGATCACCGCGTTCTTGTTGTTGGCGAGTCTGGCGATGCTGTTGGCGTCCTCGGGCGTTCTGAGGTAAAACACGTTTTCCACATCCTTGCCTTTGTAGCTCAAAGGCTTGGGTCTTGACAGAAGAAAAGGGTTAGTGTTATTTAAGCATGAAATTTCTCAGTATTTCCCCTCATCACCCTCAGTTGAGCTGTCAAGTGTTGTTTTTTGTGAGTACCTGAAATGTGCATAGTTTCCCAGAATAAAAATATGCACATTTGGTAACACGGGAGATTAAAATAACTGTCACATCCTCCTTACGTGCTTCCCGTTGCAATGAGAAGCTTCCTGTACTCCATCTTCAGTCCGTCTTGGAACATGACGGTTTTCGTCCTCACGTCCACCGAGACAACCTGTGAACAGAACGCCAAAAAAAGAGGACCGTTTAACCATTTGAAGAGTAGGTTCTTGGAATGTTTTTTTTTTTTTTTTTTTTCCCCAAAATTCCAAGTCGGTGTTCTAGAACTCCACCACCAGTATCGATTGTTACATCAGCATTAGCATGTTCAGTTCAGGACATGCTAATTGCATATCTGTAAGGGTTAAAAAGTGGCCGTTGTCCTAAGGCTAGGCCCACAGAGCCCCCGCTCGCCCCCTCACCTCTTTCTCCATCAGCAGCTCGATGTTGTGCGTCTGGAAGAACTCCGCCGAGCGCAGCCTCAGCTGCTCAGCCGTGCTTTCGAGAGACTGCGAGCAGAGCGTTTTTGAGAGGAGCGTTAGACGCCATCGTCGGAAAACAGCGTGCCAGAATGCCACTTTCGTTATTTTACTGCGTGTGTATATAGGTCTTCTGGGAAATATCTCACGGATCAAAATGACAAAAAGCAGAGGAAGATTATCACATTCTGCATATCATCTTATGCACTATGTAAATGTGCGCTTCAGGAGGTTTGTGAATTGGTGGAATAACTACTGCCTCAAAGCCAAGGCTCTCTTGGCATAGGAGTATTAACCTCCATTAGGAGGCCTCTAGATTATCATTATCAGAGCTGTAGAGGCTCAGGTCTGTAACAGAGACTTGAAGGAGATTTGAAAGCGTGCCTCAGTGGGGGTGACGGCGAGGAGTGAGAGTTTTACCCTTCGGTTGCTCCTGTGGTGTGGACTGGGTCTCTGTACAAACCTTACTCAGTTTAGGTCTGTCATAGGGCAGGTGTCTGTCCATGGTGCACATGACGATTCTGTCGGTGAAACCCTCCTGTCTCAGCGTCTCTGCGCACACCAGTCCAGCAGGACCTGGGAGGAAGAGGATAGAATAGTGAGAAGAAGAAGAATAAGAAGAAGAACCACAACAACAACAACCTTTTTAGTTTTTATTTTTTGTGGTTTGTTCTGTTGCAGAAATACCTGCACACTGTTGACCTCCAACGTGAACACAGGCTGGGGGGAGACTGTTCACCACCCCAACCCCCCCATACCCCCCCCCCTTCCAGTGTGAACACTGAGCACGATCCAGGCCTCACCTGCCCCGATGATGAGCACGTGGCTGAAGCTCGTGCTGGAGTTAATGACCGCAGAACACCTGGACATGGACTTTGTCCTCTTCTGCGACTGAAGAGCCTGGGGAAGGGCGTGGAAGAAAAGGTGTGAGAGCTCTGGGTAAAATTCCATCACTTTTAGTTGCCTCTTATTCTGTGACTTTGTGTGTATGTTTGCAAGGTGTTGACCTGAGCCGCAAAATTATTATTGCCTACATAACTGGGCAATAAAAGCTGTCTGTCTGTCTGTCTGCCTGTGTTCCTAAGCAGGCATTTCAGTTTGGGAGTCAGAAGGACATTGCGTATTACCTGCTTGTTGGCCCGAATGATCACCTTGTCCTTCTCCACTCTGACCTAGAGCAAGCAGAAACACACATGTCAGACGTGTGTAGACTTCCGTAAGGCCCATGGAGGACTACGCGGCGGGCACGGGCCTACGGTCACGGTCACGGTCACGGACGCGGGACGCGGGAGGTCACCTGGAAGGTGGGGAGGCTGTCCAGGCCGGGGAAGTCCTCGATGTCCCCCGTGGCGATGTTGAAACAGGCTCCGTGCCAGGGACATCGCACGTGGCCCTTTGATAACACACCTGCAAAAGAGGGACGCGGAGCTCACTGGGACAGCATCCTACAATAATCACACCCCTTACTGGGACAGCATCCTACAGAGAATCACACCCAGCGTCTGCCTCAGGTTATATTACATTATTTACCACCTCATCTTCATCCGATCTGCATTGCCATCATCTGAAATGTGTTTCGATGTATTGTGTAGCGTGTCTTATGTGCTCTTTGTGTACACCCACTAACGTAATGGACATTGTAATTAACACATGCACTGTACTGCATTGCACCTTGGGTAAGGATGGTGAGCAATAACTAACTACTGCGATTAATACAGTGACTATGACAACCCTCGCCGGTCTGAGAACTGTTGCTAGCTCTGTGGCGCTGTTGCTCACACACACTTTCGGCACCTCGTAATGTAGGTAACTCTGGACAAGTGTGTCTGCTTGGAATGAATCCAATGCAGTGTACTGCTGCTACTGTGGCAACTACTGCTAAAATGCAACTATTACTACTACTGCTGCTACTACTACTACTACCACTACTCCTAATAATAATAATAATAATCTTCATTGTCATCATCATGATTAGACAAATGGTAAATAGACTGCATTTATATAGCGCTTTTATCCAAAGCGCTTTACAATTGATGCCTCTCATTCACCAGAGCAGTTGGGGGTTAGGTGTCTTGCTCAAGAACACTTCGACACGCCCAGGGCGGGGTTTGAACCGGCAACCCTCCGACTGCCAGACAATCGGTCTTACCTCCTGAGCTATGTCGCCCCAAATCGCACAGTACTGTGTTTTGCAATGATTATGTTCCTTCTAAGTGCTGACCCTTATTGTGTGTGTGTGGAAGCATCCTGACGACACGCCCATGAGTGTGTAATAAACTGTGTTGTAATAGTGAGCGCTCACCTTTGACCAGTGGTGCACCGTAGTGCGGGCACTTGTGTCCGATCGCACAGAACTCCCCATGTTCCTTTATCAGGAGGGCCCTGCCGGCACCCAGGTCAACTTCACGCATCCTGCCGGGTGACAACAGCACACACACACACACACACACACACACGTGCATACACACATATGCCCACACACACACACACACACACACACACACACACACAGACAGGTGCATATACATGCATACACACATACATACATGAACACACACAGACACACAAAAAACACATATGCATGCACGCACACATACACACACACATACACATGCACACAGACACACACACACAAAAAACATAGACACATGCGTACACACATACACACACACACACACACACAAACACACACACACACGCAAATGCGGTTCAGTTCCCCTGGAGCTTCAGAATAATGTATTCAAATATACACCGCCCACCATACCGATTAACTGTGTTTGCCCTGATTCAACCGTACTGCAGCTGAATTAAACAGCACCCGGGATGCAAGAGGAACAATCGAGTGATTGAACAGCCACAATGTGCTTTATTCAATATCTAGAATCTGTTTTTTTTTATTTTTAATTCCTTTACCTCTGGTAGCTTTCATGACCCACTGCTGCCCCGATAACTACAGGCCCTTACAGAGCGCCCAACCGAAATCTGTGCTCACGAGATGTTAGAACTGAGCACCTCTTCATTGTGCTGCTGCTCAGCTGACTGCATTGCCCAATGGGTTGGACTCCGTTGCCCAATAGCTTGTTGACCTTTTTGGAGTGGGATTGTGCAGGGTCACGACCTCTTATGAATGAAAAGGCTCTGAAATAAGAACTTCAAAAAGTTCTTCTGGAATGGGGAAGGAGGGGGTGAGGGGGGTGGGGGAGGGGGGGCCAGGGTGTGTTTGGTGAATTTCTGAGGATATAAGTTAATATTTGAATCTCACAATGAAAGTGAGAGTGGAATTAATGGGCTTTCGAAAGCTCTGTTTGTGACAAACGTTTCAAAAAAAAAAAACCCATTCCGACACCTGATAAGCATCCACTGTGAAGAGAGCACACGTTATTACTCTCAGTCGAGCCATGCCTGCAGGACAAACATACTGAAGCGTACTCCTTCTGCCCTACGGTAAACAGCGTTGTGTGGGGTGTGTGTTTAACCCCTGAGCATCCAAGACCCTCGGCTTTTGTTTTGGAGAACGGCAAACAGTAACTTGACGGGAGGTCTTGAATTTCCGCAGGGTTTGATGCACCAAGCGGTCCTTCAACATGGGTCACACTTTTGAAAGAGGTAATGAATAACATATCTTGAAAATTGTAAGAAATTTTATTTTTCCCAAAACATGGCTATTTGATGCAATTTTGTCTTTTCTGGGTCTTTGCCAGGAGGCTATAATTACACTTGCATGTTGAGTACTGCAATATATCCAGAGTAAACTTTGCAATATTTTTTGCACCTATGATGAAATCATTTTCAGTTGTGTTGAAGAGATATCATTGATTAAATGACATACAAAAACTTCCACACACAGCACCTTGAAATATATCTACAATATGATAGCTAATAGTTAGTTATCAACAGTGATGGTTGGTGACCTGAAAATTGATGAGACATAAAACTTGCCCTTAAATTGATTTAATTGGTCTCAACTTCTTTTCAGTCATTTTCCTTCATTATCAATACACCGATTAATTCACTTGCCAATTACTTGCCAATTGATTATTCAACTCGTTGGCCTGCTAGTTAATCAAGGAAAATTAACGGAAACAGGGTGAGACCAATTATCAGTTTAAACTGAAAATCTTTTGGCCCGTCAATTTACAGCACGACAACCACCGCTGGTTGTCAATAACTAAATATTTACTGATCACATTCATTGATCAATGAATTAGAGCTTGGGATCCCGTGAAGGTCAACAGGCCGAGATGTGGCCGTAGGACTCATTCATAAACTCAGTAATATTCAGAAAGCAGCGGAGAGCAGCAGCTCCCTAGCGGTCTGACTCTGCGGAGCAGTAGCTCTCTAGCGATCTGACTTCGCCGTGCAGCAAAGCAGCGTGGGTCTTACTGTCCGTTCTCCAGGTCCTTGACGTGGCACACGGAGGCCTCCACGTAGTCGCGGGACTTCTGGTACGGGCGCAGCGCGGCGGAGGAGTCCTCGTCCGAGCAGTGGCCCAGCGCCCCGTTGGGCCGGCACTCCGAGAAGGGGCTGACCTTGCCGTTGGGCGACATGGCGTCCGTTTCCCGCTCTTTCTCCAGCAGCGTGAGCTCCACTTTAACCTCCACTGGAAGGCCAACAGACACGCAGGACACGATGAGCAATTCAAGCAGTTCATTCAATACAATAAATTAAGGGCTAGCAATTGGCCCCCTTAATTATAATAATAATTATTAACATTTTATTTTATATTATTTATTTTATTTTATTTTTTTGTCCTGGCTGTGAAATTATTAATATTTTTACAGGTATCTTTTTAGTTCAGTCATGAGACTCTGTGAATCACACAGTCTAATAATATGGTAAAATATGACTTCTTGTTTAAGCGCATGATATATGGAAATCAATATTCCAATAATCTACAGTTTTATGAAGATGTTATCACTTAAATGATTAATCATGAGAGCACTGGGCGTAAATGGCATCATTATTCAAGTCCTGCTATGTTAACCTCAATATCTGTACAGTACAGATTAAATGGCATTCCAAAATGGCGGGCCGCTTGCATGTAGTAAAGCTCCTTCACAGCAACATGAATGAATGACCTTTGAAGGAGACTCCATTTTGTTTTAAAATGTCTTAATTTCGGTGATATTCCTCCATGAGAGAAGGCAAATGTGAAACACTTTTTTTTTCTTTTTTTTTTTACCATGGCCAACACAGAGCCAGCTTTATCTCTTCGGCCGGAAAAATGTGCTGACCGTCCGGTTCTTAGACTGTAAGCCGTCTGGAATTCTGTCCCGCTGAGCGACTCTTAATTAAAATCAATGGAAAATCATAAGAGCGACTGCAATCGCAGGGAAAGAAAGCGGTCAGCCCCCAATCACCGGGCTTGCTTGACATCATGCGCAGTGACGTGTTATTTGCTGTTTGACACGCTATATACAGTGATGACCTTTAGCGTAAAATCAATGGACTAATGCTATCAGAATTAAATGCAACAGGTATAAGCCCTAATAAGACTTTGCTACATGCTATTGCACAATATGCAGAAATTCTAGAAAAATAAGCTTGTGTTTATTTTTTATCAGAGTATCTTCGGCAGGTACCTACTACTGTATTTATTTTTGAGAAACTTACAATGCCTGCCATCATACTCACAAGCACACATCCAAACAGTGATCCAGGAGCTTATGTATAGTGATTACCAATGATCTAAAACATCTTCTTTACGCTATTGCTGTGCCACATCTGAGTTGGACTGGTCAGTTTAGGGGTTCATTTAATTCAGTATGTTATTTCGCCCACCAAACCTCAGCTATATTAGCTATGATTACACTTTTATGTAATTTGCCAAATATGACGGGCACACTAATCCCTTGTATCAGAATAAATACTCGCTCTTGGGAGCTTATTGTATTTTTTTAGCTACCAGTAGTTCTGGAATAAGAGTCGGTGTGGATTTGGAATGGCTGTTTGTCACTTCAAACATCTCTCAGCGTTAATGAACTGTAAACTGGGAACTGTTGACTTTTTGAGTTGATCTCTTCGTTTCACTTAGTCAACAGCACTGACCTTAATTTTAATGGCTGCCTAATTATTTATACTGCTAAATTAATCATACCGATGGAAACATATAGCCTGCAAATGTACATTTTTAAAGTATAAATTACAAAGCTTTTTGGCAATAGCATGACCTTATGCAAATAGCTCTTTTCTGAATTTTAAATATATGCTCGTGAAATGCGTTCATCGATAAGCCGCAAATTCAAGGAGTACATTCAACGCAGCATAACTGCATGAAATTGAGGCCTCTGTGACACTGTGCACTTAACCAAATTATGTGCCTTGCAGTGGTGAATAAATCCATCAGGGGTTGAAATGGCACAGGATGTGTTCTGCTTAATAAAACAGTATGCAGTTATCCAGTTATCCAATATACACAATTATAGGCAGTTATTGTTATGCATCACTCTCGATCGATCATTCCTCCCGCTGATATTTTGTCATTCCGCACATGCTTATGAGCCTGTAAATCACTTTTTCAATTTGTACGGTGTCCCAGGTGGCTAAAGAATAATAATTTGATCGTATATCATACGGGCACGTTTGAGGCGTCCTTGCTTGTTCATTCGTCTCGTAAGCTAGACGGATAAATTCTTCCATTCTCTCCCCCCCCCCCCCCCCCCCCCCCCCTCTGGTTTTTACCACACCCCTCTCCCGTGGACGCATATTAGCCTAAATCTGTATCTGTATCCCTCTTGTTTGGCAGTAGAAGAGGAATATGAGACGTTTGTGGAGTATTATATAAATTATGCACAGAGACCTCTGCCCCCGCTGCCGATTCCAACACGCGAGAGCAGAGCATCACTCCGTGTCTGTCTGTGATTCATAATCCACGGTGGTTTCCACGTGTTATTATTGCTGAGAAAACTATATCTCAACTATCGTATTAGTATTAGCTCTGTATTAGTATATCATAAATCAAAAAGCCGTTGCCGCTGTTATAGGTAACTGTACATATGCGTTTATTTTATCCGGTGCTTATCAAGCATGACCTCCCTTAATGGCCGACTCCAGCAGTCAACATCATCATTACGCGAGCGTTTTGCAGATAAATCTCATTCAGAGGCGATTACTTTCGCATCGTCCACATATTTTTAGAACTCCTGACTAAAAGCCACTGCTTTATGTTCCGTTTTGCCGTTTCCCCGATTGGGGGGAAGGTCCAGGTTGCGAATGGTAAGGGGCGGCCCCACTTTGACGCAGATTTACGGCGCTCGAAACCGCCCGTCCCGCCCCTTCGGAAGCCGATGCCGCCAGAAGCAGCATATGTAACGGATGAAGTCATGTTTCCGCATGCACCACCCCCCCCCCCACCCCCCCGGCCCCCCACCCACACCCCTGCCACCCACCTTTCCTATTCCCCTGAGGCAGGAACCGAACAGTGATACATTGTACCGCGTTTTGAGACCCGACTCACATTTTACTTTATAATCCTCTTGACGCGGCACAACCGAGGGCATTAAAATTCTTCCCCTTCCCCGGCAAACCTGCCACTCTACAGAGGGCCGTCGGAGAGCGGCGTGTGACCCACATACGGGCGGCGAACAAGCGGCGATTATTAGGGGATTTGAGGGGCGGGGACCCGATCACCTGGTTTGGGTTTGGAGAGGCATCCTCCCATGATGGGCCCGGAGTTGCGCCAGGAGGCTGCTGAAGGACGCCCTGGAGACACGGGGTGGAGGGAGGGGGGGGCGGGGGAGGGGGGAGAGGGAAAGGAGGGGAGGAGGAAGAGGAGGGGGGGCAGGGGGGCAGGGGGGCGGGTCAGACTCTCCTGGTGGGCCGTCGGTTACTCAGGCAACAGTAGCGCTTGCGGGGTGGCGTCCAGGTCTGCAAGTCCAGGCGGGCCATCGCAGACATCAGCTGCTCCTCATTGCCTGGAATCAGAGCGAGTGTGAACTGGGTTTGGACATCAGAAAACTGGGTTTCTGTTTCCTGGAATCAGAGCAAGTGTGAACTGGGTTTGGACATCAGAAAACTGGGTTTCTATTTCCTGGAATCAGTGCGAGTGTGAACTGGGTTTGGACATCAGAAAACTGGGTTTCTGTTTCCTGGAATCAGAGCGAGTGTGAACTGACTTTGGACATCAGAAAACTAGGTTTCTATTTCCTGGAATCAGAGCAAGCATTAACTGGGTTTTTACCCCAGTAAACTGGGTTTTTATTTCCTTTTATTTAGTTCTTCATGGAACCCTCGACACCGTAAAATGCCCAACGTGTTAATTCAACTCGGGGTACATGAGTCCAACTCGGGCCGTATGTACTCTGTAAGGCGTTAATTTAACAATGAACATTTTACTGTGTACGGTAGGTGTGAAAGTTTCCAAATTTAAACATCTTGCCCAATAAAGAATGCTTGAACTAGATAGGGTTCCCCTATGGAGACACGGAGGAGTCTTTTGGAACTCTTCTATAGTAGGTATATATAAGTATATATATATATATATATAAGCGGTACCTATAAGTATAGGTACCGCTATCAGCAGCATCAGTGACTCCCAGCCTCTCCTGTCTGACTCATTCACAGTGAAATGTTCAAAGTTAAGTCGACTCAGACAGAGTATGTGTGATCTCAAGTGGATTCACTCGCTCTGTTGCAGCTGAATTAACAATTTAAAACATTTTCAGTGCAACCGAGAAGTTCCAAACACCATCTTTCATCGTCAAACTGGAGGCAGATATGAGCTAGCACCGAACACACATCCTACATTCCCAAACTGAAGTTAGATATCAGCCAGGACAAAACACACGTCCTGAATTCTCAGACTGGATTCATACACAAATGCAAAATACAGGATGCATAATTCATCCCTAATAATATTTTAATTATCTTTAGTTACAGGCCACAGTATATAACTAGACTTTACACACATCCGCCTCACGACCACTGCGTGTGTCCAGTCAAAGCAGATACCTCAAGAACAGACTATGATGAAATGAAACAAATTATTCCTGTGAATTCAGGCTTCTTCATTGCAATCTGATTCTTACACTCATGGTATACACAACGCAACATACACAACAGAATTTAAAATCACACGCGTTTCACGCGTCTTAACCGACTGCAATTTTGGGAGCTATCTGGAGCTACTGTTAATTCTCATACCAGCAAAGACATGTAAAAGGCCTGCTCAGCTACAGCACCTTGCTCTGCAGTACTTATTTATCATCTGCAGTTACATTCCTGCTGTAACCAAGAGAGAGACTTATACATTGCGGTGCAGAGTGCAGTCCCTGGCAAACTTGGCAAAATGTTTGCTTCAGTTCCCAAAGCAAACATATAATTCACCGGGAAAGTATGCAGCGCACGAAAACTAATTTACTCAGTTTTTCACCTGCAATAATATTTTGGCTCCTGTTCAGGCAGAAGATGAATGTGCAAGGCTGGCCACAGGACAGTCTGGATTTGTGGCAAACGACAGTTCAGAAATCAATCTTGTGATTACGTTCAGGGCCAGAAGTGATGTTGTTCATTGCTTAGACCCCCACGACCCACACACCCATTTTCATATAAGGCTTTTTTAAAGGGAAATCATTCAAAACTGTGCCTTTCACAAACTCAGGAAGTGCTTTTATGAATACAGTGGTAAGTGGCTCTCCTCAAAGGTACTAAATTTGCATCTCTACCCTGTGGCTGATCAGTGAAAAGAATCACTTTTTTTGTCTAATCCAATTTAAATCAGAACTGAAAGAGAGAGGGGGGAGAGGGAGAGAGAGAGAGAGAGAGAGGCAGCCCAACTTATCTTTCATCAAGGCTCTTGGTATTAGTGCTCAGTATTGAGATGTTTTCAATATATTTGCCAAAAGCATCTTCTTGTCCTCTGAGGCAAGACTTGGCAATGTCACCTGGCTTGCAGAATTCACAGCTTTCTTTAAATTTCCTTCCCACTATTTTAGAGCCAGTGAGTTGTCTAAGTGCAACTTTGCTTGAGCACAAGAATTTACGGGGTTAGCCTGGAGTACATTGGCTCTTAAATGAGAGGGGGTTAGAGTGCCATTCAAAAATGGGGGTACGGTCCAATGTGTGTGTGCGTGCGTGTGTGTTTTCGCGCATGTGTCTGTGTAAAAAATGTATGGAAATTAAGTTCTGTAAAAAATAATAATATTAATTAAAATAAAATAAAAAAATAATAATTAAAAAGATAATAATAATAATAATAATAATAATAATAATAATAATAATAATAATAATAAACAATTGCAACCATTCATCAGTTTAGCTGAAGTAGCGATGCTAACCATATGAGCAACAAACCCAGAAACTAACGCAAGTCACACGATTAACTCTCATTAATGTTAATTAATGGAAATTCATCTTACACTAGTCGTGCAAACAGTTAAACATTAACATTATTAAGGCACCCATTGACTTCCTTGTCGCTGTGAAAACTGCGGTCTTGGGGCCTCAATAACACCCTTGTTGTGTTGCTGCGCTACACTGCTCCCTCGAGCCCTCACGGTATTTCACCCACGCGCGTTCGCTCCGTAATTCCACGGCTGATACGAGCGGCTAGTTTGAGATTTTTTTTTTCCGGCCAGAGCGTCCAGCACAATGCCACGGGGGACTGCGGCGTTTCAGGTGTGTAAAACTCGCAGCGTGACGACTCATTTGCGAACCATCCTCTCGTTAAAAAGGAAACAAAAAAAGAGGTAATTGATATTCAGAGCACAGTCAAGTGCCCTTGGAGTGAAATGCGTTCTACAGCTCATTGAAGGCATGGTCAACAGCGTTCCTGCTGCCCCGTGAGAAGAAAAAAAAAATCTCTTTTTGAAGGTTCAGTAAATTCATGCAGTAGACAGCATGAGTTTCTCTCAAATTGTTGTCCTTTGTAATCTGCCTGACACAAAATCTGCTGTGCAATTTATCTGAAATGTACAGCTCAGCTTTGGGACATAGAAAGGTTTTGGTGTTCTGAATATTAAGCACAGCAACAAGTGGAAATTCAAAAATAAAAATCACAGCCAGAGCCTTTCAGAGTCCAGTTTGACAATCAAAGGTTTCATTATAAATAAACCTTAACAATGTAGAGAGTTCACTCAACACCGAAGTCCCTGCTGCTAAAAGAAAAAATTAAAAGACAGCTTACAATGGAACATGCCAACTGAGAAAATGTGGAAAATAATTTTTTTTAAATAAATGGAAGCTGGCTTCAGGTGAAGACAGGATATGGTTTCCTTTGTGTTTTTTGGTTTTTCTGGGTTTTTGGTTTTTTTTTTTTTGTCTTTTTTTTAGAACTAGGCTCTGTATGAAAATCTCCATAGCAACCACAAATCCATCCTTTCTCTCCATATTTTCATATTGAGGTGTCTGATGTTCAAAAAATAGCTGCAGTAAAGCTGCCTGCCATCTGACTGTACATTTATCCTCAGCCTGTTTTCACAGTTGTCTAATAATGGGCCCTGGTGAACACATCTATGACAAGGGCCCAACACTGCTACTTATTTACTGCTATTCATCTTCGGGTGAGACCACATTCTAGTCATATGGTGCAGATGAAATTTTAACGAACGCCACATTGGATCACAAAAGCTGCCTTCGAGCGGCTCCTGCGAGCTGGGGCATTTTCTACCCCTAAAGTAGGTTAAGTAGATTTGGTCTGGGGCGGGATATAAGCAGATTTTGGGTTCCTAGCTTTGGGGCTGTCCCCCAAGCAGGGCTGATAATCTTTCCCCTAAACAGCCCTGTCACTTTCTCTAACCTCCCCCCTGATCTGAAGCTTTCCCCCGGAATAAGGGACGAATTTACCGCTCGAAGTGATTCTGCTGTTGTAGCCCTTCCCGTGTTCACTTAGCGCAAGTGAGCCCAGTGACCTTCTTTACCTAGACATTGTGTATTGTGAATGTAACTGTGCATTATGAACAAAGATTTGAGTATTATTTAAGCATGGTAATAACCTATTAAAAAAACTATGAAGTTGACAAAATGTATAATTTACCCAAATCATTAATGACATTAAATGCCATTCAACTACAAAAATGACTATGGAAAAATCATACTGAGGTTTTGACAGGCCACAGTCATGCTTATGGAACGGGGAATTAAATCCAAAGGAAAAGCTATTAAATAAAAATAAATAAATAAATACCTTTAAATAAGTTTTATTTAAGTTATACCCTTCTACCTGCCAGCTTCCTAGAGAGTAGCTGTTGTAATGATCCAAAATTCCCCAATAATAGTCTTGTGAACATTGATATGAATACATGTCCTTTGGAGCAAACTGTTATTTTTTCCTTATTAAATAAACATCATGTATTAAGTGAATCCCTGGCATCCACAGAAATATATGATGGTTGAGTCTATTCTTGAAAGCACAAACCTCTTTAACAAACAGCAGGTGTCTACTGCTCATCTCCAAGAAAGTATTTGACACATCTAGACCTGGAGTAATGTCCATCATTCCCAGGGGGATAGGGAAATTCCACTCCCTCCTGGAATCATAGCATTCTGACATGACTCTCGATCCACATACAGTCACATGCCTGTTCCAGCCTGTTTATTGCCTCTGATAGACCTGCAGTTGCCTGCAAGAATCTGCAGCTTTTTTGTTTTATTTATTAGTTCAGGACATCCTAAGATCTAGATATAGGGCTTCTTTTTTTTTTTTTTTTTTAAAAGCAGGAGCTCTGTGAAATAGAGACAATTCACTGGGATATAATATAGTGGCAATATTACACAACGCATGATTTCCCATATTCATCACATTTAAGCACAGTGTCATCTATGGACAGTGCCAGCTGGATCGCTTTCCCCTAAAGTGTGGGCACACTTAGGAGTGGCTGATCCTTATCGCAGGAATGCGCGTTCACACAAGCAATGTATTGACCTATCATATCCTCCAACAGCCGTTCTTTAGGAAAGTTAACCATTGGCTAAGCTGTCAGTCACCCATTGCTTTGAACCGTAACCGATAAGGGCACCATTATTCATGACAAGCCAACAGATAGGATCCGATGATTTGACAGTTCACTTTGCACCTATTTCTTTTTCGGGTCTCTGAAACACTGATTAACCTGGGCAAGGGTTCCTGAGAGTGTATCGTATGGCTGCTTGCGAAACAGACTTTTTAAAAGACAGCTCAGTCAACGGATGTTGTAACTGCGTTTAGACAAGACTTAACTTTCACATCAGAGTTTACCCTCGGGATTAGCCCTGATGAGCAGATTCTGCTCTACACTTATCTCTCCTGTTGCACGGTAAATAATGAGGCTCATGCCTCCTGTAACAAGTTTCATGTAGAGATATGAAGAATATCTTTGCTAAGTAGGTCCTTATTTTTTTTTAAACCAAAGATGTCCCATTGCCCAACTGTTACATTTCAGCATTGGAGTTGCACAGTTTTTATTAAATTTCTTCTTTCTGTGTTTTTAGCTTCATACCTCAGTGTTTAGTGGAATTTGTTTCATTAGATGTTTTCTGTGCTTTTCTCTCTTAAGTTTTTCTCTACTTTCTACTTTACTTTAATCTTGACCGGTAGAGGCATGGCTTCTAAATATTATCTATGAACAATATAATCTATGAAAACAAGAGAAAAGGCTATTCAATATAAACAGTTGTCATATTTGATGTGACTGCATGAGGCTTTTAAGTGACTTTCCTTTATTTTGCAACGCTTTCCAATCTTACAGAGCAAACCTATTATAAACATTGGATTACTGCTAATCAGATTGCCAATATAAGAAGCTCAAAAATGTGAAAAAAATGTGTTCGGTTTTATGTGTTTTCTGGCTTGTTTACGATTTTAACAACAGGTGAGTCACTACGTGACTAAAACTGTTGAAATCAATTGAATCTTTTCATTTGTCATTTCTACGCTGGCAATTATGAATATCAATTGATATAACTATATCTAACTGCAGCTAGATATAAAGATATATCATAAAATATACAATTGAGGGAGAGAAAGTTAACTCATTTGCTATTTTGTTGTTTCTTGGCACATTTGTGGTTAGATCAATAAGCATGTTACGCAACCTGTTTCTTATGTGTGTAAACGTTTAATTTTTTTGCCATATTGGCTTATACATACAAAATATGAGGAAAGGAGTCTCAGCAGTGAAGTGACCCATGACCCTGATCTAATTTACGATTTGAACACACAGCTGAGGTCGTCTAGTCTTCAAGAAATTAAAGTCGCAAACGTCAACTTTTTCTATGGGTCACTGGAGGTCAGGTGCGTGCACCTGCTGTGGAATTCAGTTGTAAAACCATGACGCACTTGATAGGACAATATAGGAATATCACGTGGCCCACATTACATGTGCAGGTGTGTACATCCACAAAGTTATATATCATTCAGTCTGACCAGGAATGCAGGGTAAACTGCAGATAATGTCCTTTTAAAGTACTCTGTGCCTGTATTGGAAAACAGTTCTTTGATCTCGCTTTGTCTTGGTAATCTGGGAAACGGAAAGTCACACTTCCCAGTGCGTTCTACCTGTAAAACGGCTGGATTGGATGATTGGGAGCGAGCTGATGTCACGGAAAATTGAGTGACGTTTCACTGAAAGGCATCAACTCGCATTAAATCAGTGGGTCTTTTAACAGGAAAACTATCCGATCAATGGATTTATTGGGAAATGAATCGCAAATACAAGGTGTCGATTTTTAAGTTACATTAGATCCCAATAAACATAAATTTTAAATATTATAAAAGGCAGTTAAGAAACTGTGCCTAAAAAACTGTGTGTGTGTTTATGCTGCTTCAGAGCTCTATTAGTATGAAGGTACTGATCCGAACTCTTGCGAGAGTCAATAACTTTCGTACAGTTGTGCGTGAGTATGGCACTGCACTACAGAAAACACAGGACCCATAAAATCAACTGCCTGCTTCTTGTTACTTCAAATACACAGCAATTTCTTTTTAAAAAACACAGCATGTTAAGGAATGAGAGAGCGAGAGAGAGGCAGCTTACCCGTGTCGTTTAGGAGCAGGTGCACAGGGATCCAGTCAAGCTTTCCAGTGGTCACCCAGTCCCGCTGAGATCGATAGCATACTAGCACAGATTTCCCCCCCGCCCCCCCCCCTTCCCCTGCTCCACGGATTCCCTCCCCCTTTTTGCCGGGACCGCTTCCCCTGGCTGAGTATTCCGGTTCCCCGCGCCTCTCCGTCCCGCTGCTGCTGCTCCCTCCGATCAGCTCTGTTGTCCTCGTTAAGGAAACAGCAGGAGCTGCATAGCTGCTGACAGGGACGCAGCCTCCGAAAGGAAGAGAGGGGGGAAAAAAACACACAAAAACAAAAACAACAACAACAACAAAAAAAACAAAAAAACAACAAGCAGCAGCAGTGGCTGAGGAGGCGGTTCTGGAGCGCGCTCAGTGCTGCCCGGTATCAGCGTTGCGGTAGGGACCCTTGCCAGTTTCCCAGCTGCATGCAGTATTGATGGAGTTGCTGGGGGGATGCTAACACAGCAAGAATTCACACAGCGCTCCCTCTCTCTCTCTCTCTCTCTCTCTTTCTCGCTTGCTCTCTCTCTCTCATGCACTCTCTCACTTGCTCTCTCCTACAACCCCTCTCTCTCTCTCTCGCTTGCTCTCTCCCACTCTCTCTCTCTTGCTCTCGTACAACCTCTCTCTCTCTTTCTCTCTCTCACTCTCTCACTTGCTCTCTACTACTACTCTTTCTCTCTCTCTCTTCCTTGTTTGCTCTCTCTCTCCCTCTCTCTCTCTCTCTCTCTCCCTCTCTCACTCTCCCTCTCTCTCTCTCTCTCCCTCCCTCTCCTTTCAGCCTCGCCTCCACATGCCGGAGGACTCATTTTCCAGTTCAGACCCTGCCCCCCCCCCACCTCCTCCCTCCTCACTCCCCCCTGCCTCCCTCTCCCCCCCACACTGACTGCACCGGCTGCATAGCCCGCCCACCTGCCTGTTTGTAGTGGCTGCGCATCCAGCCTGCCTGCGCTGGAGCGACTGCGCAGCCAGCCCTGCTCTCACTGCAGACAAACTGCAGACAAGTCTGCGTCTCTCCCTGCAGCCCAGCTGCAGCACTGTCCCCAGTCCCGCTCGGCACTGCAGGGGGGCAGTGTGCGGCAGGAGGGAGAGAGATTTGGGGGGGAAGAGGGAGGGATGGATGGATTTGGGGGGGGGGGGGGGGGTGCAGAACTACAGAGTTGTGGGTATGTGGGTCAGCCCTGTGCCTTCTGCAGTGTGGATAAGTCAGAAAGCTTGGTATATTTCCCCCTATTCAAATTATTCCAGCACTCTCAACACACAACACTAGGGGGAAGACTCAGCAGTGCTGCAGAAATGGGCTTCTCTGGGAAATTGGTGTTGGGTTTTGAGATTTGCAGAATTTGATTACATCACACTACAGTACTATGACGACATAAAATAAGATAAGATAAAATAGCCATACATTACATTTTGCTTGGCTTATTTCGAGTGCAAAAAAGACTCTCCGTCTGAAATATAATATCAAAGTATTGATATTATGTTAAAGGCAATTGAATATGTGGCAGTTAAGAGAAGAAAGCTGACATGTTTTTTGCTTGTTTGTTTTACTGTTGTATAGTCATTTTAAATTATAATCCGGCTGAGTTTCTTTAATAATTACTCTGACGCAAAATTCTGTCTCCGTAGTTCACCCTTTTTGAATTCAACTCGCTGTTCCTTTCTTTGAATTCGAAACAAAGACCGAACTACAGAAAGTGAGAAACTGGCATCAGAGTAATTGCTGTGAGGCGTCTCCGTATAATTCTCCATGTTTGCCAGGAGCATGCTCATTAGATCGGAAGCTGCTTTAGATCTTCTGACTTTGCATGAAGGCAGTTTCTGATGGTGCTTCTCTTTTAATGTGCTGCCCAGGCTGCTGACTGCTTAATACTGTGTTCCCCTCCAATCCCACCCGCTCCAGAATTTTTGTATGGGGGCCCTCGGGGGGGTACGCTATGCACCAAAAAATGTACATTTCTGTTTAGAGTCCTTAAGTGAAATCAGGATCATGGTATAAGCAGTTGTGCATCCAGGGTCATAAATTATGAGAGATGAACAGATTCCATGTTCCATTAAAACATCAATTCATTCTATCAAACATTTTGTTTTCTTTTTTTAAAAAACTGAAAGCACTCAGCATTGTTCTTGGCAGTTATTTTTTGTGTATGTCCATAGCTGGATGCACATTAAGTCAGGTAGAAGCACGAACCAGTGTCACTGATTTGCAGTCTCAGTTTTTGGTATTCTCTGAGTGCTGCTAAGGTGATGCTTATGCAATACTTGCTTTGAGACTCAATGATATTCTGTGTTGAATGTTTATTTATAATATTCATGCATTGGTTATGTGTTTCCACTTGCAGTGCAAACCTGTTTAAAATGCTTATGCTTCTTAAATTTTCTGATTCATGTCTGACTTTTTTTTCTTTTTAAATAGTAAGAAGATCTTTGTTTACAGCAGAGATTGTGCATCCTAAACAACAGTGAAATGTTAAGGACGCAGAGTCAAGACTCATCCTTGACTTAACTGAAGCCCAGCTAAATGCAAGAGCTTACTCATTTCACAAGTACAGATTGGCAAGTTTGCAGTGTATAAATGTTGAAATTTATAGGCTCTGAGAAAATAAAAATCCCTATCAGAGGTGACCGTAAACAGAAATTATTGCGTTGGAGTGGTTATGCTAGTTGCCCTTAACCCCAAAGATTTGAATGAGTTTTGTGATTTGTTTTATTCTGAAGAGATGCAATTATTTGACTAGAGACTGGAGAGTTTGTTACAGTGAAAGGATCTCCATAGAAACAAAAGGTAATTGGTTAAAATCATCAAGTAAACATGAACTGTTGTATTTGAAGTTGTTACATTTTTATTATGCATATTTAAGACAATGGTCTTATGTCTTAAAAAATGTTTTAAAAATTTTAAATGTCATTTTTTTATTCAGATGAATCAGAAATCATGTTAATGTGAAAACAACGGTAAAATAAATGAATAGAAATCCTTTTTCAGAAACGTATGACGAAAAATATGTTTCAGTGGAAAATGGAAAAATACATAAGTCTCATTTCCAAAAAGTGAAGAAAAAAAAATTATTACAATTTTATTTAAGCTCCTCTGAAGGTGAACTTCAGAGGAGCTTAAATAAAATTGTAATAATTTTTTGGAGGATGGCCTACCTCTTATTTGTTACTTCACATTGTTAGGCATGTCCATTATTTTAACTAACATCTCTCTATATGAAAGTCCACAATTTAAAAATATAGTTCTTGAATTTTGGAGTTCATGTTTGACCTAAAAATAACATGGTTTTCTATGAGAGAAAGTCAGCCTAAGACAACACCTTAACTGCATGTTTTTTTGTAATATTGATTATGTCTTAAATGAATGAAAAGTCTCAGTTTTTGAATCTCAGAAAATCAGCCCATGTCTCTTTTCTCTGTGAGATTGTTTCCACAGTGGTGTATTCTAATCACAGCTATATCTAATTTATGACCCTGGACCCATCCATCATCAGATCCTCACATCCACAGTTCTTCCCATCTCTGGCCACACTTCCACAACTTGTCTTTTTTTCTTCACTGGCCCTCTAGTGGTGTAATTGGCTACCTGCAACTGCAGAACTCTGTTGGTCAACTGAAAATACAGCTTCACCTCAATTCTCGGAGTCTTACCACTCTGCACCGTGAATTAAATGCAATACAGTAAATAGAGTTCTATAGTAGTTCCTTGTTAGGCACCACATAAAACATTGCTGTCTTGTACACCGTTTGAAAATTTAAATTTAAAAAAGCAATTAAAATGCCCCTGAATTCATGACAAGCCAGACCGCTTCACTAGAACTCCTTCCCGTGTACAGAAACTCCCAAAGTGTGTCTCAGCGCAATGCGCCGCCTGCTGGCCATAATGAGAATTACACTGTGCTTCAGATGGCTGAGATGAGCTGCTGAGCCTATGAAGAGGGGGAAACAGCAGGCCTATGAATATGTGGCTGAAAGGGCCAGTCAGACGACCGATCACCTCTCTCCCAGGACAGGTGAAGGAAGGCAGCCAACACCAGTAATTAATCCGTACGTTAGCTTCTCAGTTTCATTTAATAAATATTCTTGGTTCAACTGAATGCTTTAAGCTAGCCCAGCTGTTTGACCCTTTGAAGAGTCGGTTTTTTGGAATGTTTTCTCCAAACAATCTTAGTCAGTGTTCTAGAACTCCATTGCTTTCAGTTGCCAGTGGTCACTGTCGCATCAGCGTTGGAATGTTCAGTTAAGAGTATTCTAATTACGTGTTTGTGATCTTACATCTTAAAGGATTTAAAACGTTAGGAAAGAATGTGAAGAGTGACATCTCAACGGTGGATGTGGAAAGACTGAAGTTTTTGTGGATAGGTGTGACCTGTGAGGTGGGAGAGAGGAAATTTGCTCATTCCGTCGCTCGGGTAGGCCTGTCCCCCCCCCCCCCCCATTTGTTCAAACATTAGCAAGTCTTTCCTTTCCTGTCGGGTCACATCTCTGCATCGGTGTCACCGAGCCAAAATGTGCATTAAGGAACCCGTTTTCTTCCAAACCAGGCCCAGGTCTGCCCCCCCCTCAACCGCCGCCGCCCCCCCCCCCCTCCACCCACTCAACCCCCACCCCCGAGTGCAATGGAACAAAGAGGAATTATGGCCCAGAATTAATTCTTTAATAAAAGTGTCTGCCTTCTCTCTGCCAGCACAATGACAGACCATGGGAGTGTCCGTTTAGATTGGATTTATCTTTCTGATGTAATTAATTTAACCATTTTTTAAACTCTTATTTAGTTGGGCTGGGTTCTACTGTGCTGCTGACAGTACTTATCATCAGCAAGCCTATATTATATAACTAATTTTTTTATTGAAAAACAAAAGCTTATTGTGATTTCTGGAAAATGTCACCTTTAGGCTATATGATTTATATTGCAGGCTATATAATTTAAAGAAATGCATGGGTCTATTTAAGCACGATTTCCAAACCACATTTAAGCTGAGATAAGCAGATACGCAGAGACAAGCAGGTCAACAAAAAAGCGGTTTTAAATAATGAGAACTTTTGTTTTACTGTAGTGTGAGGATATAGTTTCTCAGTTTGACAGGTTGGGCTACATTAGCCAAACCAAAGCCTGATGAATGAGGCCTTGCATTTACTTAGGGATAGACAGCAAGAAAAGCCTGCTAACTCCTTTCAATTTAATTATGGTGTATTCGTAGCAAATGCCGAACAGAACAAGTCCAAAAATATGTAACATTCTCAGGTGAAGCACGCAAGTGCAGATTTCTCTATTTAAAGTGCTATCGCACTTACGCGCAAATAAATCTAATTACCGCTCGATGATCAGTGGCACATAATTCGCGGTTATAAAAAAATAACCGCCAATACAGCGCATAGCATTCACCGTGACGCGATACCGACCACAGAGGGTTTATAAATTGTTTTCTCATTGGATTATGACAGTACGTGTGAGGAGGGCATTTTTGCCAGACAACCTGAAATGTCAGCTGTGTGTGGAGCGATCTGCATAATTACAGTCTTATACCTGCATGTGCAACGCACTGCTAAATGCACAAATCCATTTTATTATGTCAGTGAGTGCAACAGCTAAATGAAAATGTCCCAAGTCGTGCAACATCCCATGGACTGTGAAGTCTATTATTTGAAATTAAATGAATGCATGATAATCATTGGGCTCTTCGGTGCATAGTTCAATAGAACTCTATCCAGCCACAACAGGATGAATGCAAATAATTTCTTGTATCGCTTTTGGTCTTAAAAGGGATTTCTGTGGAGCAGCTTAAACGCATACAACGGCTTCACAGAAATCTGCAAGTGAAGAGGAGACCTATTCTACGGGTTTAAATAACTTCGTATTCAACAAGCATCAGATTACCTCAGTACAGAGAATCAATTCACCAGCTATTGGCAAAGAGATTCAAATCTGACTAGGCAAAAAAAATCGAGGTGTCTAAGTGAATAATTGCCCCCTTTCCGTAGCAATTGCAACCCTCACAAGAAAAATTACAGACGCAACTGAATGAACAATTCTGACAACGTAATTACAATATTTAAATAATCAAAAATTTTATTCATAATTTGCTCACTGTGAAACATCAAATGTGCACGTCAGGTTTATTTTTGTTTCAGTTGTATTAGAAATAGAGAAAGAGAGAACAGAAGATTGGATCATTGCTTTTAAATCAGTAGAAATGGTGAAAATGCAATTACAGGTACATGATATGCTCCAGGCCAGTTGACTGGATTTACATGCAACAAAGGACACAAAGTTACTAAAACAAAAATAACCATCATTTGCTTCCTAGGGTGGGTTTAAGATTTCAAAAAGCTTTCATTGCACTCTTTTTTTTACAATAAGACACACTCGAACAAATCCGAAGTTCAGCATTGTAAGGACACACACATATGGCTTTGAAATATTTTTTTAAAAAGCAACTTCAAATATTTCACAACAGTCCCCAAGCCATCGGCCACTCGACGCGCAGACCGAGACTCCTGAATTTTACAGACCCATTTCAAGCGAGCGTTTTAAAGGACACTTCAAGGAGGAACCTTATAAAATCACCGTCTTCAGGTACTGCGGTTTCCTCCCCGACTCCAGGGAGCTGGGCAGGCTGGTGTGCCTGTGGCTGCGGTCCGTCATGCAGACGGAGACCAGCAGGAAGGTCCCGCCGACGAACAGGAAGAGGCCGGAGAACCAGCCGGAGAAGAGGGCCTCGCCGAACTCCCAGCGGGGCACGATCTCGGGCACCGTCTCGTCCCAGAACTCCACCACCGTCACGTAGGCCACCATGGAGATGGGCAGCAGGGTGGTGACCCCGGACACCAGGGACAGCAGCCCCCCGACGATGAGGAGGCCCCTCTTCAGGGCGTGCCGGCCCGGCCACAGGTCCACGCCCTCCAGCCCGAAAAACGCAATGGTGACGCTCAGCAGCCCCGTCCCCACGGAGACCAGCATGAGGACGCGGGACACCAGCAGGTCGGTGGGCAGCGCCAGGAAGGAGTCCAGCGCCTTGCACTGCAAGCCCTGCTCGTCCTGGAAGATGCAGGTGTGCCACAGGCCCTCGTACCAGTTCTCCATCTCGTTCAGGTCCGTGTTGAGGCACTTCCACAGGGGCACCAGGGTGGTGACGAAGGTGATGACCAGGCCCGCGAACGAGAGGAAGAGCGCCACCCTCTGCACCCACGTAACGGTCAGCAGCACCATCCTCTCCCTCGTCTTCCTCCGTCTCTCTCTCTCTCTCAAACTCTCTCGCTCTCTCTCTCTCAAACTCTCTCCCTCTCTCCCTCCGCTAAGAGAATGTCGAAGGAGTGGCGGCGAAGCTTGGTTCCGCTCGGTTCAGCGTCGGCTCGGTCCAGCCCTCCTCGTCAGCACTCTTAAAGCGACGGCTAGCCCCCGGGCCCGATTGCGTACTACAACAGACGCACTGTTTCGTCACGCCGATAAATACCATCTCGGCGAACAATGGCCAGCCTTTCAGGTGAAACCAGATACATCCAGCCGGGGTATTCAGGGTGAGTGCGAACACAAGAACCTGGCAATGGGGGTGGGGGGGGGGGGGTGTGTGGTAAGAAGGGGGGTGGGGGGGGAGGAGATGAAATGTGAGCAAATCAAGTTTCGAGGAACACGCTGGAAAAAAAAGGGAAAAAAAGGGGGCGGGGGGAGGTTGGTTGGGCGGACAAAGCCCTCTGTGAAATTTCATGGAAGCGGCCAATAAGGTGACGTCCATGCAGGCGGGCCACACCGGCATCTCTTGTGTGGCTAATTATTCACAATGGATTTCCATTTTTGCCGATGTACCCGATAAGGCCCCCCCCCCCAAGAGATTGGGCTTGGGTTGCACGTTTTCTGGTTCAGAAAAGAAACTCGAGGAAATCGGTCGATTTGTCAAAGCGTCTCAGGTGACCCCGTCGTGAATGGGCAGTCTGTGCGAGGAGCAATTCTAGACACAAAGACCGCGACACGTGACGAGGTCTCTCCACCTGGTTCCTGGATCTACATCGCCGACCGCAAGCGATTAGACCGACCTGCCACACACATAGTGCGTAGTCCGCTTTAACTGGACTCAGAGCGCGGTTTGTACGCAGTTCACACAACAACAAAAAATCATGGTGTATAAAATGGTATAAAAGTACATTTTTGTTGTTCATAACTCTCGGGCTAAAACAGGGACTGTGATTTACTACAAGGTGAATTATTCAGAATTCACATTTTTATTTATTTAATTCTTACCAGGAGTTCAGAATACTTCACCAAATCTGGCCCTGACTTTGTTCTTAATTAATTGTCATGACTAATGATATATAGAGGCGATGTACTGTGGCCCAAACTTCAACCCCATTTGGCCTTGATCGCACCGTAACCAGTTCAAAGATCACGCTTGACTTTTGACAAATTAGTTTAAGTAAGTATTTTGTGATACCATTTAGCCATTGCAAAAATTTAAGCAAAACCCTGTTCTGTTCTTGGAGATATACCATCCTGTAGGTTTTCACACCAACCCTAACAAAGCGCACATCATTTAACAGCTAGAGATTTTTGTCGAGCTGCTAATTAGTAGAGTAGGATGGTGCAAAATTAGGGTTGAAATGAAAACCTACAGGATGGTAGATCTCCAGGAACAGGGGGACGGTTAACACTGTCCTAAACCTTATTAGGGGTTTTATTAGCCCCTTGACTCAGAATAGGGAATGTATGCTCTCTCTCACTTTAATGAAAATCTGCAGAAAAGCAGTCTATTGCCTGGAATGAACCTTGGAGGTAGCAGTTGCCCCCAACATTGATTTTGTCCTTTACATAAAGGAATACAGTTTTAATTAAAAGGTAGCATCATTTGTTTTGTTTTTTTTTTTGTTTGTATTATCTGTGATTTCCAAAAACAAAATGATTTTACTTCTAACAAGTGTTTCCGTGGAAACTCTACCCTTGTGCTTCAACTGACATTGATCCCTTCTTCCTTCTGCAAGGCCACATTGTGAACCCTTATCTGGCCAATATCTGAGCAAACTGAGGCTGGTGAAAGAGGCTGCTAATTTTGTTTTAATATAGGGTCCGCCATTATCCCATGTGACTCTGGAGTCTCCTTCAATCAGGGTTTACAATCACTCAGGGATACCAGAGCCGTTAGGTATCCTGTTCAGACCGGTGGGACCCCCACTTTCAGCTCGACTCAGATAGCATATCTCTCAGGAAGGAAGTGGCGAGCTCAATCGCTGATTAGAGAATCTGATAATATTGATAAAGCGGTGTTCTCTGCAGCAGTGGGATCACTGTGGATTGGGTCAGCTGGTTGCGTCAGGCTTGTGGTGCATGTGCTTCAAACGAACAAAGCAGCACTTGAGCAAGGTACCATGCGGATTATGTAACGTGTGCCATGGTACATTGTGGAATTTTTTTTTTCTGAATATGTAATGCATGCCATTTTTATACAGGTAAACCCAAGGCTTACCCATCTAGAACATTCTTGTCATTGCGCTTAAATACATTCATCTTAAATATTGTTAAAAGAACTAGCACGAGAGTAGCTTTTGCATACAGCAGCCTATTTAGAAGATAATTTTTATAAGCCCTATTCCGCTGGGATAAGTTTTATCCACAGAGGACCTGTAATGTATCTTTCACTTATTATGCGGGTAATTTCAGCCGGACACATCTGACGGGATAACAAAAAGAAAAAAAACAATAACCCCACCCCAATTACAAACCGCGTCCCAGAAATTAGATATTGTAGCTACAAAAAAAAAATACGTAGCACGTTTCACGGCAATAGACAACTAGACACGGCTTCCAAACACAAAAGTCCGAAAGAGTCCATTGTTATTCCACATGCGAAGAAAAGTACCCAGAAAATAATGTTCTTAAATTCCTATGATGATTATTCACACGGGACTGGTATTACCAGAGGACCTCGATTACCTACTCTTCACCCACTCTCCCCCCCCCCCCCCCCAAAAAGAAAAAACAGTAGGTAATTCAGTCCGGGAAATAAACTTTGTGGCCAGGTACAAAATTACCAACATGGCCGATTTAAATCGTGGAAACTGTGGCAGGGGCCACCGGAGGATAAAGAAAGGGCCGCGTGAAGCTGAGCGGGAGGAGGAGGAGGCCTGAAGCGTATCCGGCTTCAGATTCCGTCGTTTTTCGACGTGGCGGCCCGGGCCAAAAAAGCCCAAACGCGAGGGACCCTCTCTCTGCGTCCCGTTCTCTTCCTCCGGCTCCCCCCTGCTCCGTTCCAACCGTACAGAGCCCTTCGGACCAACACACTCAACACCAACTCGTGGCGAAGCAGACTAGGGTATAGTGGAGTTTAGTTTTAGTTTAGTTTTACGGGCATTTAGAGCATTAGACACTCTCATCCAGAGCGACTTACATCGTATCCAATTATGGAGCTGGATATATACTAGAGCAATGCAGGTTGGGTACCTCGCTCAAGGGTACGACGGCAGCGTCCTACCGGGGAATCGAACCTGCGACCTTTAGGCTTACAAGACCAACTTCCTTAGCCATTACACTACACTGCCACCTTGGAGGGAAGGGCGGTGAGGGCATGCCGACCCGCCCGCCCCCCCCGGCCCCCCTCCCCTCTCGCACAGGGCACAGCGGTGCTCTGCCCGGGCACTGGAGGGGTCCAGTTGCAGGCGCTGGCGTCGGCTTACGGTCCCGTCTGAGGCGAGGAGAATGGGGGCCATTGTGCCGGGGCCCGGCGCGAGGCTTCGTTCAAGCTCTTGCGTTTCGGGTCAGGCGCGGGGCGGCCAACGCCGCCGCCGCCACCGCCACCGCCGGCGGCGGGAGGCGAGACCCGGACTCGAGCCAGAGCGAGAGATCGGCTCCGCCCGCCCGCCCAGCTCCGCCCGCCCGCCCCGGCTCTGCCGATGAAGGCCCGCATTGAGCCGCAGGTGTGCAGCGTCACGCTTCGGCATTCCTGCCCTGCCCGGGCCTTTACGGTACGGTATGGTACGGTACGCACCGCGCATCACGCTGCAGTGTGCTGTATACGCAGAGATCATCAAGTTACCGAGATACTGCCCACACTCTGTGCCCTTCCAGGTTCAGCTCAGGAGATCCGCATAGCTGGACAATTGAGTTCCTGTGACGCATCTGTCCGTTAAACTGCAGGAACATAGCATTTGATGTTAAAGTGCTGAGGTTATGACATCCTCTCTCTCTCTTTATGAAGAATCCCTGCTGAACATTAGCAGCTGAGCACGGGAACCAAGACATCCGTGTCATTGCCACGCGTTTACTGGAACTTTCCGCATGACTACAAACACACTGAATGGCTGACAACACACGAGTGAGGAATGTTTGCCTTTATAATGATTATTTGAAACTTGCACACACAAAATTGAACCACAGATGGCTTAGTGAATGTGTGTGTGTGTGTGTGTGTGTGTGTGTGTGTGTGCATTGGCCATTAAACACACAAGACCAGCTCTATGAATTCCATATTCCTAATTTATTAAGGCATATACTGTAATACAAGTGGCTAACGTAATCATACATTCATCACAGTATGGTGTACACAAACAAACACAAACATACAATCATACACAACTCGCGAAAGCACGTAAAACGGAGGCTTTAATGTCGACCTGTATTACTTTATCACAATGACACAAGGTTTGCGAGACGACAGGTCAATATGCCGATATATATAACAGCTTTCCGTACTGTCAAAGCTCGACAAGGCAGATACAGTAACCCTGACGACAGGAAATAAGGAACACGGTCATGAGATATGTAACAGGGCACACTTGAGGTTTGCATCTTCAATGATAATGGGGCATGAACGCAATAGGTCCAGGAGTGACTGTTTGTTAAAAACACGCATCTAAACGTAAGACACTGCAATGTGATTTTGTCTCATTAAAGGCCAACCCAGACTCTCATCTTTCACAAACAAGCGATCGGTCTTCCCACCGGAGAAAAAAGATCCGGTCCATGAAATAAAGAGTCTTGAATTACGTGATATTTTATTCCTGATAAGGAAACACAAAAAAAAAAAAAAAGAAAAAACCTGACGCCTGCTCTCATTTTAAGACTGCTTTTGTTGTAGTGTACACCTGAAGACGCCCGTAACGTCACAGACGGAGTCAGAACGTAACAGAACGTAAAAGTGACAAATGAGAGCGTGTAGCCGTCTTAGCATTGTGGTACGTGCCCATACAGTATACCCAACGTCACTGCGGCAGCAAAAAACGAAAATATGACCAAAAAGTTCAAACGGGTGGATGAAGAATCGGCGCAAACATCAAGCGAACGCGGAGGAAGCGGGCGGAGGAAGTGGGCGGGGCGTCGTTCATGCACCGGCGCGGCGGTCTGCGGAGGCGATAACGGTGTGGAGCGTGCGCCGGGAATGGGGGGGGTGGGGGGGGGGGGCGCCCCGGAGGAGTGACTGTGGAGGACGTGGGGGGGGGGGGGGGGGTTGGGGGGGGCGGGCGGAGACACCTGCTAAATATCGGCACCCATCTCGGCGCACTGTTTGTCCGAAATGTGGGCGGCTAGAGACTCGATGATGTCCAGCAGCAGCAGCTGGCTCAGCGACTTCAGGTTGGGGAGCTTGGACACCTTGGGAAGGGGGGGGAAGGGGGGGGGAGGGGGGAGGGAGGGGAGGGGAGAAACAAAAACCATAAACAAGCAGCCAGCAACACAAATCCAAACCAACCCAACCCAACCCAACCCAAAGCCAAAAATGGAAATGGACACCAAAAAAAACGTAGGCCGGTACTCAACAGCATGCAGTTACCGTATAAATACAGCGGCACCAAGTCAATGGGAGCATTCAAACAGGCCAAAGCCCTGATTGGTAGCTGGACCGTAAGAGTGCACGATGTGTGTGTGTGTGTGTGTGTGTGTGTGTTGTGTAGGCACAGAAGAGCTCGTGACTAAGAAAGTCTGTTTACGTGACTTTTGCAAGTTAGGCCTCTCCACAGACCATCAATCAATAATCAATCAAAATTTATTTATATAGCGCATTTCACAGACAATTGTCACAATACGCTTCACAGACAACCCTGGCCTAGACCCCCAACAGGAGCAAGCCTAAAGCAACAGTGGCAAGGAAAAACTCCCAGTGGCAGATGGGAAAAAACCTCAGAAGGAACCAAGCTCAAGGGGGAAACGCATCCCCCTCTGGTCGGCTCAGGGTACAGAGTCCCTGGGGGAGCGGGGAAAGGGGGGGGCGGGGGATCGGTCCTATCATGTCTGAGCGCACGTGCCCCCCCCCCCCACCCCCCGGGGGGGCGTTCAGCCGTGCCGCAGGGGCCAGCAGACGGACAGGGCCCCAGACAGCAGCCCACCCACCTTGATGAACTGATGGACGATTATGTGCAGGCAGTGCTTCTTCATGTCCAGGGCCTGGGTCTTATCCGCGGCTTCCAGGATCTGCAACCAGGCGGCCAATCAAAATGAGCCAAATACACAGAGAAACCCGCAACTCCCTCTCAACACAGAACTGCACTGATCCCAACCCTGAACCTCACACACGCTATTCAGAGGTGGCGCCCAACCCTGTTCCCAGAGATCTACCTTCCTGTAGGTTTTCACTGGAGCCCGAACAAAGCACACCCCATTCAACAGCTAAATGGCTGCACTGAGCTGCTAATTGGTAGAGTCAGGTGTGCCGAATTAGGGTTGAAATGAACACCTACAGGATGGTAGATTTCCAGGAACAGGGTTGGTTACTACTGATATAAAGCATTTTATATTAGGGTGACATTAGGTACTTTAAGCAAGACATTATTCACCCAATGCACGCTGGGATAGGCTCTAGCCCCAAGCCCCCCACACCCCAATCCTGACCAGGAATAAGCAGGCTAGATAATGGATGGACGAATGGACGGATGGACTTCTTCACCGGCTGTATGGCTGCACACTGACTCCCTCTAGGAGCTCAGGTGTGAAAACGGCAATGGCGTACCTGCAGGACGTTCTCCACGGTAACGTTCATCTCCAGGTTCTGCTTGCAGTAGGCCTGCAGCCTGTTGTTGGAGAAGCCGTAGTAATACGGAGCTGCAAACAGGTAACTGGGTCAAGAGTCAAGGAAGCTGAAACCCACAAAAACTGAACTAAACCAACCAACTAATCGATAATGAGTAAAGTTAAAGGCACACTATGCAGGACTTTTACTTTGAAAATATTATAAAGTAAGCATGCTCGGTCTTATGTAGAATTCAATGGCCATCTCCATCTTTGCACACATTTGGCGAGTTCAAGCTCCTTTGCATGCATTTCTTCTTCCAAATAGTGTTCGGGATATTTCTGGGCGTGACGCTCTTTTCTGTGTGGGGAGGAGTGGGTGTGGCTGCAGAGCCGGTGCGGGGGGGGGATCAGATTTCAGAGCAGCGTTTGTAGCCAGCTAGCTACTGCCCCTCGTGGAGGTGAAGAAGGTTCAAGCACAGTGACTGAGCTCATTCAAAAACCAGTCAACAGTGGCATTGCTTGTCCTTGATGGTGACGGCCATTTAAAAACAGACATAAAATAAAACGCGGTATAAAAACAGACATAAAATAAAAGAACAGAGGTGAGTGGCTGTGATTGAGGACAGACGATGAGACTGCTTGCTTGTAAACACAGGGCCACAGCGAGGCTAAAAATCCTGCATAGTATGCCTTTAAAAATACCAGCTAAACCTGGGGTTTTTACTGAACGGCATCGCACGTGCCACCATCATGGAGTACTGACTGAACATGGTGTGGCACAGAGGACATGCAGAAGGCAGGCAGCTATTCAGGGTGGCAGCTTTAGGGCCTGCTTTAGGGGGGATACAGAGAGTCCTCCGGGGGCATGTTGACGTCCCCGTAGTAGATGTAGCGTAGCATCGACTCGAAGGCCTGCTTGCTGGGCACCATCTCCCCGATGGAGATGTTCACCTGGCCGTCCTCGGGCATGAAGGATCGGAACATGGCCTCGAAGTAGCTGTGGGAGAGAGAGAGAGAGAGAGGGAGGGAGAGAGACAGATAGAGAGAGAGAAAGATAGAGAGGGAGGGAGAGGGGGAGGATAGAGAAAAAAAGAGGAAGAGGGAGAGAGAGGATGAGTTCTAACAAAGATGTCAGTCAGCAAGCAGAGATCCAGGAGGTCCCCATTTCTATCTTACCTGGAGCGGGCAGCTAGGATGGCTTTGTGGGCGGGCCGAGGGTGTCCGTCCAAAAGCAGGGTGATGTCACAGAACTCAAGCCCCGCCCCTTCCAGATAGGCCTTCATATCCTGCACCAGGGACGTTCCTGAGGGCAGAGAGGAAGATGACTGAACCTGGGGGATTCCCTAGCAACAATGGGTACACAAGGTGGCGCTAGAGCGCGGGGCCTACCGATGTCGACGGGCTGGTCCGAGTACACCCTCGGGGGCGGCTGCTGTTTCCGGCGGACGATTTCCACGATGAGCGGGGTGGAGAGGTGCTCGAACTCCTTGGTCATGATCACCTGGTTAAAGTGCGTCTCCTTCACCACGAAGTTAAGGCAGTGCTCCTAGGGAACGAAGAGATGGACGCGCGTGAAGGTTTGTGTGAAAAGCTTTGGATAAATGGAAAATGGGCAATCTGCTATGCTTTCTCATTGGGGAAGTGGGGGGTGGGGGGGGGGGGTGGTGTTACCTTGAGCTGGTCCAGCTGGAGCTTACTGGCGTTCTCGCACACGCTCAGAACGTTCTGCAGGTCCACCGACGCCTCGATGTACTGCACGCACAGCTGCTCCAGGCGGGACAGCTTGAAACTCAGGGCAAGCTTATAGACGTCCATGATCAGGAGGACATCCTGAACGTGACCTGCGCCCCAACGCAGACACGCAGCGGCATTCATCAACACTCCCCGAGGACTCTAATCCTGGGATATTCACCGTTACCCATAGAAAAGCCTGAATATAATTGTGGTGGTTTCACTTTTCACTGTAAAGATCAGCAAGCAATTCATGTCTAAGAAACCAGATAGGACACATTACTGCATTAACCGATTAAGCGTTGAGTTACAACTAAATCTGCACGCCCTGTGGTGTGTCATAGGGCGAGGTCACTGCTAAATCGTGCAATCCTAGAACAATGGTTTCAACCAACCGGCCTTATTCCACATTACTATGGCCAAATATAAATAAAGCAAATTTAACAAACTACTATGGGTACCACTTCACCCCCAGCGGCGGTTGTAAAAAAAAAAAAAAAGGGCGAGGCGGGGGTCTGACCTTTGCGGGGGTACTGGATCTTGTCCGTGTACAGAAACTGCATCAGCACCTCGAAGGGCTGGGCCTCCGCCTCGCGAATGCTGACCTCCAGCATGGGCTGGGACCCCGAGGGCCTGGTCGCCGCGGGAACCTCCTTCTGACCGCCCGTCGCCCCCTCCTCGCTCTCCTCGCCGCCCTCCGGCCTGCTCCTCTGCACAGGGATTGGACGGGAGGCGTCACATCATCACCTCACAACACTGAATGCCACTGCTGAGGTCAGTTACATTTGAAGCAGTAGAGAAAGTGTTTGAAGCAGTAGAGGCAGTGTATGAAGCAGTAGAGGCAAAGTATGAAGCAGTAGAGGCAGTGGTGTATGAAGCAGTAGAGGCAGAGTATGAAGCAGTAGAGATGGTTTATGAAGCAGTAGAGGCAGTGTATGAAGCAGTGGAGGCAGTGTATGAAGCAGTAGAGATGGTTTATGAAGCAGTAGAGGCAGTGGTGTATGAAGCATTAGAGATGGTTTATGAAGCAGTAGAGGCAGAGTATGAAGCAGTAAAGAAAATGTTTGAAGCAGTAGAGGCAGAGTATGAAGCAGTAGAGATGGTTTATGAAGCAGTAGAGGCAGAGTATGAAGCAGTAGAGAAAGTGTTTGAAGCAGTAGAGAAAGTGTATGAAGCAGTAGGGGCAGTGTATGAAGCAGTAGAGGCAGAGTATGAAGCAGTAGAGGTAGAGTATGAAGCAGTAGAGATGGTTTATGAAGCAGTAGAGGCAGTGTATGAAGCAGTAGAGAAAGTGTTTGAAGCAGTAGAGATGGTTTATGAAGCAGTAGAGGCAGTGTATGAAGCAGTAGAGAAAGTGTTTGAAGCAGTAGAGGCAGAGTCTGAAGCAGTAGAGATGGTTTATGAAGCAGTAGAGGCAGTGTATGAAGCAGTATAGGCAGTGTATGAAGCAGTAGAGACGGTTTATGAAGCAGTAGAGGCAGTGTATGAAGCAGTGGAGAAAGTGTTTGAAGCAGTAGAGGTAGAGTATGAAGCAGTAGAGGCAGTGGTGTATGAAGCAGTAGAGGCAGTGGTGTATGAAGCAGTAGAGGCAGAGTATGAAGCAGTAGAGATGGATTATGAAGCAGTAGAGGCAGTGGTGTATGAAGCAGTAGAGGTAGTGTTTGCAGCAGTAGAGGCAGTGGTGTATGAAGCAGTAGAGGCAGAGTATGAAGCAGTAGAGATGGTTTATGAAGCAGTAGAGGCAGTGTATGAAGCAGTAGGGATGGTTTATGAAGCCGTAGAGGCCGTGTATGAAGCAGTAGAGATGGTTTATGAAGCAGTAGAGGCAGTGGTGTAGCAGTAGAGATGGTTTATGAAGCAGTATAGATGGTTTATGAAGCAGTAGAGGCAGTGGTGGAAGAAGCAGTAAAGAAAGTGTTTGAAGCAGTAGAGAAAGTGTATGAAGCAGTAGGGGCAGTGTATGAAGCAGTAGAGGCAGAGTATGAAGCAGTAGAGGTAGAGTATGAAGCAGTAGAGGCAGTGTATGAAGCAGTAGAGATGGTTTATGAAGCAGTAGAGGCAGTGGTGTATGAAGCAGTAGAGGCAGTGTATGAAGCAGTAGAGATGGTTTATGAAGCAGTAGAGGCAGTGTATGAAGCAGTAGAGAAAGTGTTTGAAGCAGTAGAGGCAGAGTATGAAGCAGTAGAGATGGTTTATGAAGCAGTAGAGGCAGTGGTGTACGAAGCAGTAGAGGCAGTGTATGAAGCAGTAGAGTCAGAGTATGAAGCAGAAGAGGCAGTGGTGTATGAAGCAGTAGAGATGGTTTATGAAGCAGTAGAGGCAGTGGTGTATGAAGCAGTAGAGGCAGTGTATGAAGCAGTAGAGATGGTTTATGAAGCAGTAGAGGCAGTGTATGAAGCAGTAGAGAAAGTGTTTGAAGCAGTAGAGGCAGAGTATGAAGCAGTAGAGATGGTTTATGAAGCAGTAGAGGCAGTGGTGTATGAAGCAGTAGAAGCAGTGTATGAAGCAGTAGAGTCAGAGTATGAAGCAGAAGAGGCAGTGGTGTATGAAGCAGTACAGGCAGAGTATGAAGCAGTAGAGATGGTTTATGAAGCATCAGAGGCAGTGTATGAAGCAGTAGGGATGGTTTATGAAGCAGTAGAGGCAGTGTATGAAGCAGTAGAGGCAGTGTATGAAGCAGTAGAGGCAGAGTATGAAGCAGTAAAGATGGTTTATGAAGCAGTAGAGGCAGTGGTGTATGAAGCAGTAAAGGCAATGTATGAAGCAGTAGAGGAAGTGTATGAAGCAGTAGAGATGGTTTATGAAGCAGTAGAGGCAGTGTATGAAGCAGTAGAGAAAGTGTTTGAAGCAGTAGAGGCAGAGTATGAAGCAGTAGAGATGGTTTATGAAGCAGTAGAGGCAGTGGTGTACAAAGCAGTAGAGGCAGTGTATGAAGCAGTAGAGGCAGTGTATGAAGCAGTAGAGTCAGAGTATGAAGCAGAAGAGGCAGTGGTGTATGAAGCAGTAGAGGCAGTGGTGTATGAAGCAGTAGAGGCAATGTATGAAGCAGTAGAGAAAGTGTTTGAAGCAGTCGAGGCAGAGTATGAAGCAGTAGAGATGGTTTATGAAGCAGTAGAGGCAGTGGTGTATGAAGCAGTAGAAGCAGTGTATGAAGCAGTAGAGTCAGAGTATGAAGCAGAAGAGGCAGTGGTGTATGAAGCAGTAGAGGCAGAGTATGAAGCAGTAGAGATGGTTTATGAAGCATCAGAGGCAGTGTATGAAGCAGTAGGGATGGTTTATGAAGCAGTAGAGGCAGTGTATGAAGCAGTAGAGATGGTTTATGAAGCAGTAGAGGCAGTGGTGTATGAAGCAGTAGAGATGGTTTATGAAGCAGCAGAGGCAGAGTATGAAGAAGTAGAGAAAGTGTTTGAAGCAGTAGAGGCAGAGTATGAAGCAGTAGAGATGGTTTATGAAGCAGTAGAGGCAGTGTATGAAGCAGCAGAGGCAGTGTATGAAGCAGTAGGGATGGTTTATGAAGCCGTAGAGGCCGTGTATGAAGCAGTAGAGATGGTTTATGAAGCAGTAGAGGCAGTGGTGTATGAAGCAGTAGAAATAGTGTTTGAAGCGGTAGAGGCAGAGTATGAAGCAGTAGAGATGGTTTATGAAGCAGTAGAGGCAGTGTATGAAGCAGCAGAGGCAGTGTATGAAGCAGTAGGGATGGTTTATGAAGCAGTAGAAGCAGTGTATGAAGCAGTAGAGATGGTTTATGAAGCAGTAGAGGCAGTGTATGAAGCAGTAGAGAAAGTGTTTGAAGCAGTAGAGGCAGAGTATGAAGCAGTAGAGATGGTTTATGAAGCAGTAGAGGCAGTGGTGTATGAAGCAGTAGAGGCAGAGTACGAAGCAGTAGAGGCAGTGGTGTATGAAGCAGTAGAGATATTTTATGAAGCAGTAGAGGCAGTGTATGAAGCAGTAGAGATGGTTTATAAAGCAGTAGAGGCAGTGGTGTATGAAGCAGTAGAGGCAGAGTATGAAGCAGTAGAGATGGTTTATGAAGCAGTAGAGGCAGTGTATGAAGCAGCAGAGGCAGTGTATGAAGCAGTAGGGATGGTTTATGAAGCAGTAGAGGCAGTGTATGAAGCAGTAGAGATGGTTTATGAAGCAGTAGAGGAAGTGGTGTATGAAGCAGTAGAGATGGTTTATGAAGCAGTAGAGGCAGTGTATGAAGCAGTAGAGATGGTTTATGAAGCAGTAGAGGCAGTGGTGTATGAAGCAGTAGAGATGGTTTATGAAGCAGCAGAGGCAGAGTATGAAGAAGTAGAGAAAGTGTTTGAAGCAGTAGAGGCAGAGTATGAAGCAGTAGAGATGGTTTATGAAGCAGTAGAGGCAGTGTATGAAGCAGCAGAGGCAGTGTATGAAGCAGTAGGGATGGTTTATGAAGCCGTAGAGGCCGTGTATGAAGCAGTAGAGATGGTTTATGAAGCAGTAGAGGCAGTGGTGTATGAAGCAGTAGAAATAGTGTTTGAAGCGGTAGAGGCAGAGTATGAAGCAGTAGAGATGGTTTATGAAGCAGTAGAGGCAGTGTATGAAGCAGCAGAGGCAGTGTATGAAGCAGTAGGGATGGTTTATGAAGCAGTAGAAGCAGTGTATGAAGCAGTAGAGATGGTTTATGAAGCAGTAGAGGCAGTGTATGAAGCAGTAGAGAAAGTGTTTGAAGCAGTAGAGGCAGAGTATGAAGCAGTAGAGATGGTTTATGAAGCAGTAGAGGCAGTGGTGTATGAAGCAGTAGACGCAGTGTATGAAGCAGTAGAGGCAGAGTACGAAGCAGTAGAGGCAGTGGTGTATGAAGCAGTAGAGGCAGAGTATGAAGCAGTAGAGATATTTTATGAAGCAGTAGAGGCAGTGTATGAAGCAGTAGAGATGGTTTATAAAGCAGTAGAGGCAGTGGTGTATGAAGCAGTAGAGGCAGAGTATGAAGCAGTAGAGATGGTTTATGAAGCAGTAGAGGCAGTGTATGAAGCAGTAGGGATGGTTTATGAAGCAGTAGAGGCAGTGTATGAAGCAGTAGAGATGGTTTATGAAGCAGTAGAGGAAGTGGTGTATGAAGCAGTAGAGATGGTTTATGAAGCAGTAGAGGCAGTGTATGAAGCAGTAGAGATGGTTTATGAAGCAGTAGAGGCAGTGGTGTATGAAGCAGTAGAGGCAGAGTATGAAGCAGTAGAGATGGCTTATGAAGCAGTAGAGGCAGTGTGTATGAAGCAGCAGAGGCAGTGTATGAAGCAGTAGGGATGGTTTATGAAGCCGTAGAGGCCGTGTATGAAGCAGTAGAGATGGTTTATGAAGCAGTAGAGACAGTGGTGTATGAAGCAGTAGAGATAGTGTTTGAAGCGGTAGAGGCAGAGTATGAAGCAGTAGAGATGGTTTATGAAGCAGTAGAGGCAGTGTATGAAGCAGCAGAGATAGTGTTTGAAGCAGTAGGGATGGTTTATGAAGCAGTAGAAGCAGTGTATGAAACAGTAGAGGCAGTGTATGAAGCAGCAGAGGCAGTGGTGTATGAAGCAGTAGAGGCAGTGTATGAAGCAGTAGAGGCAGTGTATGAAGCAGTAGAGGCAGAGTACGAAGCAGTAGAGGCAGTGGTGTATGAAGCAGTAGAGGCAGAGTATGAAGCAGTAGAGATGGTTTATGAAGCAGTAGAGGCAGTGTATGAAGCAGCAGAGGCAGTGTATGAAGGAGTAGGGATGGTTTATGAAGCAGTAGAGGCAGTGTATGAAGCAGTAGAGATGGTTTATGAAGCAGTAGAGGAAGTGGTGTATGAAGCAGTAGAGATGGTTTATGAAGCAGTAGAGGCAGTGTATGAAGCAGTAGGGATGGTTTATGAAGCAGTAGAGGCAGTGTATGAAGCAGTAGAGATGGTTTAAGAAGCAGTAGAGGCAGCGGTGTATGAAGCAGTAGAGATGGTTTATGAAGCAGTAGAGGCAGTGTATGAAGCAGTAGAGATGGTTTATGAAGCAGTAGAGGCAGTGGTGTATGAAGCAGTAGAGGCAGAGTATGAAGCAGTATAGATGGTTTATGAAGCAGTAGAGGCAGTGTATGAAGCAGTAGAGATGGTTTATGAAGCGGTAGAGGCAGTGGTGTATGAAGCAGTAGAGGCAGAGTATGAAGCAGTAGAGATGGTTTATGAAGCAGTAGAAGCAGTGTATGAAGCAGCAGAGGCAGTGTATGAAGCAGTAGGGATGGTTTGTGAAGCAGTAGAGGCAGTGGTGTATGAAGCAGTAGAGATGGTTTATGAAGCAGTAGAGGCAGTGGTGTATGAAGCAGTAGAGATGGTTTATGAAGCAGTAGAGGCGGTGTATGAAGCAGTAGAGATGGTTTATGAAGCAGTAGAGGCAGTGGTGTATGAAGCAGTAGAGGCAGAGTATGAAGCAGTAAAGATGGCTTATGAAGCAGTAGAGGCAGTGTTTGAAGCAGTAGAGGCAGTGTATGAAGCAGTAGAGATGGCTTATGAAGCAGTAGAGGCAGTGTTTGAAGCAGTAGAGGCAGTGTATGAAGCAGTAGGGATGGTTTATGAAGCAGTAGAGGCAGTGTATGAAGCAGTAGAGATGGTTTATGAAGCAGTAGAGGCAGTGTATGAAGCAGTAGAGATGGTTTATGAAGCAGTAGAGGCAGTGGTGTATGAAGCAGTAGAGGCAGAGTATGAAGCAGTAGAGATGGCTTATGAAGCAGTAGAGGCAGTGTTTGAAGCAGTAGAGGCAGTGTATGAAGCAGTAGGGATGGTTTATGAAGCAGTAGAGGCAGTGTATGAAGCAGTAGAGATGGTTTATGAAGCAGTAGAGGCAGTGGTGTATGAAGCAGTAGACATGGTTTCTGAAGCAGTAGAGGCAGTGTATGAAGCAGTAGAGATGGTTTATGAAGCAGTAGAGGCAGTGGTGTATGAAGCAGTAGAGGCAGAGTATGAAGCAGTAGAGATGGCTTATGAAGCAGTAGAGGCAGTGTTTGAAGCAGTAGAGGCAGTGTATGAAGCAGTAGAGATGGTTTATGAAGCAGTAGAGGCAGTGTATGAAGCAGTAGAGAAAGTGTTTGAAGCAGTAGAGGCAGAGACTGAAGCAGCAAAGATGGTTTATGAAGCAGTAGAGGCAGAGTATGAAGCAGTAGAGATGGTTTATGAAGCAGTAGAGGCAGTGTATGAAGCAGTAGAGGCAGAGTATGAAGCAGTAGAGATGGTTTATGAAGCATTAGAGGCAGTGTACGAAGCAGTAGAGAAAGTGTTTGAAGCAGTAGAGGCAGAGTATGAAGCAGTAGAGATGGTTTATGAAGCAGTAGAGGCAGTGGTGTATGAAGCAGTAGAGGCAGAGTATGAAGCAGTAGAGGCAGAGTATGAAGCAGTAGAGAAAGTGTTTGAAGCAGTAGAGGCAGTGTATGAAGCAGTAGAGATGGTTTATGAAGCAGTAGAGGCAGTGTATGAAGCAGTAGAGAAAGTGTTGAAGCACTAGAGGCAGAGTATGAAGCAGTAGAGATGGTTTATGAAGCATTAGAGGCAGTTTATGAAGCAGTGAACACGGTTTTTGAAGCAGCACTCTGCTGACCTGCTTCTGCCGCTCCCTCGCCTGCAAGATCTTCTTCCTCAGCCATCGGCACCGGGCCGTCACTATGGCGATGTGGCCCAGCACACGTTCCTCCCTCTGACGACAGACAGACAGACAGACAGACAGACAAAGTCAGGGGCATAACAAGCAAGGGACATTTTTGGGGCATGTTCCATACAGACACTACTGCGTAAGTAGGATGCATGCACCGTACAAAACACCGAATTCCAGACAGACTCACCTCCCCCAGGATGAACTCCACGTCACAGAACTGCCGGTTCTCCCACAGTTTGCCGTAGTCTTCATGGAGCGTACATTTCGGGTAGCACGAAAACTACAGGGAAAATACAGACCCATCAAAAATACGTACAGCATTAAATCTATTTATCTTACATCCATTACATTTCACTCATACAATGGTCAAGGTTAAAGGTCCTTTGGTCACTTTGCAGTGCGGTCAAACTCTGCAAAGTTTAGTTATGTGATCTGTTTTACAAGTTACCTCGAGATGAGAGAAAAACACAATTTTCTTGTTTTATTAATTCTCATGTATACGTTAAATGCACTTTACTGTGCCGGTGTGAAGTGCGGCAGCTCACCTGGAAGCGGTACATTTCCCCGCTGCGCACGTTGTTGTCCACGGTCCCGCCGAAGATGTACATGGCGTCATGGATCACCGCCGCGGCGTGGAAGAGCCGCCCGCTGGGCATCTGGGGGGAGAGAGAGACGCACAGGAGGAGCTCAACGGGGGAAGTCGCCGCCGCGGCTAGCTGTCAATCACCGTCCGTCACCGAGGCGGCTAGCCATCCATCACCATGGTGACTAGCCGTCAGTCACTGTCCGTCACTGTCCATCACCAAGGTGGCTACGCTCCAGTCACGGTAAGTCACAGAGGCAGCTAGCCGTCCGTCACTTCAACACGACTGCAAGGAAAAGTAAAAACTGATGGTGAGAGCGAGGGCGGGGGGGGGGGGGGGGCGCAGGCGGAAGGGGACACCGAAATTCTTCACTCCTCTTCGGTCTCACACCTTCGCACTCCGGCAAAAATAAAAAGGCAAAGTGAGTGAGTGAGTGCGTACAGGTGTGGGGGCGGGATCAGCAGTGTATAGGGTGAGGTACCAAAACCGGCGATCAAATAAAACATTTTTTAAAGTATCAGTTCAGGCGCCAGTAGCATTTTAGCATTGGTATCGGCTAAATCTAAACAATACCCATCCCTGGTAATTTCAGATATCGGTTCGTTCAAGCAGCACTGAGATTATACCACTAAACTCAACTCAAATACCCTACCCTTATTCATGGATCCATTTCTAACAAGTGAGGGACTAGGTATCCATGCATTAACTCAGAATGTTTGGGGAGTAAATGTATGTGCACCTGCTAGCTGTAGTTTGGCATTATTATAGTATTGACTTTCAGTAGTCCAGTGAAATGCCATAGAGAATCTGCATTTACGTTCACAAACCAGACACCATCTGTGAGGAGCCATGTTGGACTGGAGGGGGACATAAAGCTTCATCTGTTATGTCTGCAGTGTTTATAGCTTGTAACTGCAGCAGGTGTTTCAGACTTGCCTATGAATAAGTTTCTAATGATTAATAAAGTTGCTCGCTGCTTAATTTTTTAGCCATGTTTGTGCTTGTGAAAGTATATTGATGATTTAGAAAGTTAGCAGGAGAATCGCAACTGCTAATTGACTTCATAATATCAACAAAAGGTTACAGTAAATGACTCCGGTATTAATTTTAAAACACACCAAGCAGACAGCAAAAAAAAGGAAAGAATTTGAAAGTCAGTTTCTAGTTGATTAAAGTTCTTTTACCAGGATAAACCCTTGAGATGAAGTCATCTCGTTGCCAAGGGGATCCTGGAAGGCAGAGAGCAGCAGTACTTCAAAACAGATACACGTCAATCAAACACTCAAACCACGCCCCCAACCTGCCCAGCAGCCAATCCCTGTGAACCAGTAAAGAAAAAAACAGCACCCCATCGCTCCCAACCCCCTTTAATGCCCAAATGAGGAATTATGACGCAAACCAAATGTCAACTTGGGGGCGATGTATCAGTATCAAATGCCCCGAAGGGGTAACGTATCCACGCTCAAACATGTGACAAACACAGTGTAACAACAGGGACAGGAAATGTCAACCAGCTAAGATTCCAAGCCAGCCCAATTTTATCTGATGCCCTTTTAACGCGACTTCCCGCCACCGCTATCATACGTGACGCTGCCGTAGAGGGAGCTGTCGAGAATGACACCGGGCCCAGTATAGCGCCTTGCTCGCGCGGTCGCGGTCGCGTCCCCGCCCCCCCGCCCGCGTACCTCGCTGTCCAGGCTGGGCTGGATCACCTCCCAGGTCTGGGAGTCCACGTCGTAGCAGTGCAGCTCGTTGGGCAGGGTGTTGTCGGCTGCCCCTCCGAAAACATAGAGGTGGCGGTCAAACGCCACCATGGTGTGCCCGTAGCGCCTCTGGGGTGGCGGGGGGGAGCCTCGGAGGAGGTGCTCCGTAGGGATGCGGGTCCACCTGGGGGGGGGGGGGGGGGGATAGTACAAAATAAAGACCCTCATGCAGGAGTTTCCAAATGACTGCTAGCAGATGCCCTTCCCCACTGAAAAAAATTACAGAATATTTCACGTATTACATGTCATTAAAGGAACCCAAAAGGACATTGCAACATATGGCGGGTGATGCTCAGCTGCCCTTGGCAGGCGGTGTTCAGTTGCCATAGGCGGGCAGTGTTCAGCTCCCGTGCTGTGCTTACATGTTGCCCTTGAACTCAAACTGGAAGAGGTTGTTGGTGATCTTGGCGCCGCTCTGTCCGGAGAACACGAACATCTTGTCCCGACACACAGCCACGGGGAAGTTACAGCAGGACGGTGGGATCTCCCCGCTCTGCTCAATCTGTGGGGGGCGGGGGGGGGGGACAGAAAAACAGAGTTACAACGCCCCCCCTCATCACCACAGCCACATCTTCTCATACAGGGAATCTCGGTCTTTTTCCATGGACAACTATATAACCCCGCTGCACAAACCTACATGGACACAATGCAAATCCACAATCAGAGCAGACCTGCTTTTCAACCAAGGCCACTGACCCAGAACGATGCATATTGCTGTTATATAAGCATTTGAACTATTACATACACACATCGTGTAACTGCATATCTGAGACAAGCAGCTACTTCACCTCGTCTTTTAGAAAAAAATTAATAATGAAGTCAAACCTCCTCCCAGCACGCTTGCTCCCGATCCTGAAGACTGATGGTCCACATGTCATTTAACCTGGGGGAGGACAAATTAGTCACCTCTCACAAGTCACTGTTAAATCTACATTCACTGAGCAGTTCATCCGAATTTCAGCAGTAGCAGACTTTAGTTTTATTTTTTTAAGAAACTCACCTGGCATTTCCATCATATCCGGCAAAAATCCAGAGCTTATCGTTGTAGACTGTGGCCCCATGTGCTGATCTGGCAACCGGCAACCTACAACAAAAAGTACATTTATTTTCAAAAAACAACTGCAGTAGACAGGCTGGACTGTGCATCCAGAGGTGATGGATATAGAATGGACATTTCTATAATGCTATTGACCAAAGTGTTCATGTTGATTAGTGTAGTATAACATGTAAGGAACTGGTCATGTAACCTAAAGGTCACAAGTAACAATGTACTTAACCTGCCTGCAGTATTTATTACGCTGTATAAATGGATGCAATGTAAATGCTATGTATAAAAGTTATGTCTCCTAAATGCCTCTAATGTAATATAAAGAAACATAAAATGCTCTAAAGTTTGCAATGATTAGAAGGGCTATGTAAAATACTTTGTAAATCGCTCTGGATAAGAGCGTCTGCTAAATGCCTGTAATGTGACGTAATGTAAGGGGTATTTCTGCTGGGTGCAGTAATGCTGTGTACAGTACCTGCCCTCCACTTTCCACTCAGCCCACTGGCCTGTGGCAAATTTGTACTCAAACAAGTCGTTTTTGTTCTTCAGATTGGAGTTGGAGTAGATGTCCCCTGTGTAGCCGCCTGGAGGAGCAAGACATATTAGTTCTAACCCTGGCTGAAGGGAAGGAAACGAGAATCAAAATATCAGGGGATACTTCTAAAACAAAAAAAGTGTGAGACTCACCAAAAACGAACATGCTACTCCCATAGACCACAGCAGAATGGTGGTACCTTGGTGCAGGGGGTGTGCCGGTTGTAAAAGCTCTGACAGGAAAGCAAATGCGGCAGAAGATACGGTGAGGTCCGAGTTTGCACACACAGTACCATACCGCTTTAAGAGTACGATCAGGACAATGTCATTGCAATAAGAATTACATACCTGCACCAAGAGCAGTCTTTCACGTCGAAACGCAGCAAATCATTCAGCATGTTCTTCCTGCGTGAATCAACGGCGAACACGAATTAATGCCCATCCAACAGAAGAGCAGAGGAAACAGACAGAACCCGAAAAATACTCACCCATTGTCTCCCCCGAACACATAAATCGCATCCCTATATGCCACGACTGTGTGCTTACTGCGTCTGCAATATTAAACGACAGGGTCAGGTTTTCTGTGGCAGCAATAGCGAGCATCATTTAGGTCACAGATCGAAGAGGTTAGCCATTTATAACAACGACTCAATCAAGTTAGCGTTAGCTCTTTACCTTGCACCCACAAATTCGTCACACGGTGGAAGTCGTCTCCAGCGATGGACAGTTTCGAAAGGACCAAAGTTTAGTGTTAGGTATTCAACGCTGTCCGAACAGCTGTGGTCAAAGTCAACACTCGGGGCAACTTTGGATTTACAAGACATGGTTCTCGGAAACCATGACATTCAAGTGCAGCATAACAAGATACGGAATGCACAATAAATATCTCTGCTACGCTATGCCAAGACGGAAAACGTCGGCAAATTAGCAAGCTTGCTAGCTAATTTACTTGTCTAACAAGCAAAATTGTGTGGGTAGCTAGTGCAGAGTAAGCTAACTTAGCCAACTAGCTATCGCTAGCTTGCTAGCAAGCAAGCTAGTTAATTGTTGGTTTGAAACCAGTTACCAGAAACTACAGCAGCCAGATATCAAACCCATTTTACAAATTTTAACTACAATAAAAAATAAAAAGCACTTATAGGACAGACTATCTACATCGCTAATGATTGTGAATACTACAAACAGGTAGAAGAAAAGTCTGCGCAGCTCGATTCAGCCAAAACAAAACCATCACTGCCCTCACACACGCCCCGTCATCCAACGGTTACTGGATATTGTAGTTCACTGTCTGTTGTTGTGAATGGTTCTTTAGCTCGTTTGGTACAAATAGAACGTCATTTCCCATGAACAAGAAGATTGGTTTAGCGCGTTGTATTGTGGGATTACAACCAAAACCAATCGCTGCTCCGACTGAACAGGTTGTTTTGCTAATCGCAGCTAACCCGCACTCGCCTTTGATAGGCATTGGACATGATACGAGCCTGTTAGCTTTCAACGATTTATTTTACAAAGTCCCGAAAACAAGAATATATGCTTTTTGAAGCTTCCTTCACACGAACATGCATATGAACCAAAGCTAGTGATAGAAAGAATATTTGGTATGAAACATTTAGTGCAATGCAGCACTGTCACATCTATTCCGAAATTTATTAAAACCATTAGGCGGCGCACGCCTAGTATCTTATTTGCACCCAGGCAAGATTATTATTTCCAAGGGAACCGAAAAGCACAAATTTTGCTTCACATGAAGTGTCACAGATAGGCACGGGAAGAGTGGTTTGCCGCAAACACAGACTATTTTAGAGTGCATTTAAAATTATATTGTTTGATCTCTTTTGAGAAACTTTCAAAAATGTATTTAAAGTTATATCCCAAACAATGGTATGTGTTTGGGATGAAGATACTCATAATTCTTACAAGCGAGATTATTTCATGATGAAACCACGTTTATTAATTCCTGGAAGTGTTCTCCCTGCATTAATTTTACTCAGAGCTGCCCTCTAGTGTTCAAGCACTGGCAAAAGGGGGTGTGACTTCAATCTACTGATTCAGTGAGTACATTGTTGAAACGGAATTGCATTTATTTATTTATTTAATGCACTACAACCTATCCTTCATTGTTATATATTACTAGTATTTTACTGTGCGGGGTAACACTATTTTCTACACCAGACCTTACTGACCAACCACAGAAACCATTTTTACATGGTTATTTGCATATTATTCCCATTGTCATATTTATACTTGAAACTCCAGGTTTCTCAAATTCTCCTTGTGACAGCTCTCTTGAAATACAGTATGTTCAACAATGACAAAGAATCACACGTTCTCCTTCAAAATAACGCTCTTTATTTGCTTTTTGATTTTTTGAAACAATACAACACAGTAGCTCAGTTTGCACAAATGCACCTTCATTTTGAAAGTACAGATCAGGGGCATGTGAATTCTCATTATGAACGGTAACAATGTTGCTTAGTATCAGAGGTGGACCTGCATGACTTGTTCACACAGATTAATGGGCAACTCATGGTCAGGAAAAATGATCTGGAACTATGAACTATGAACGGAGCGGATCGTAACTGGGTGGTTTGTAGTTTTGTAATAACATTGATTTAGTAATGCAATCAAAACATCAATTAAACACTTGAAGGGGATGCTACAAAAAAGGGAAAAATGGACTGACCAGTCATGCTCTTTTGCCACTTAACACATCTAAAATCCTTAAAAATACCAGTGCATTTCACACCAGATAACAGATATAGTATGGGCACACACAAAAAAGTATGATCACAGTCTAATCATGAGAAAACAAATAAAGAGTATATTTAGAATTAACAGTGAGGATTCTCTTCAGTTTCCCGAGCACCTATTTTATAAAAGGCATTGTGCAAACAGCATTGTTCAATACTGAGAGGATAGATTAAGAGCACTCAGGCCCTTAATGAAAGAGTCCGTTCCAATTAACATTCTGGGCAGAGTTAATGGCTGCAAACCACAAATGTTCCAAACAGCCAGACTTAGTGCTGGTACAGCTTTAGCCTGTCCTGAAGCTGAAGCACTAATAAGGGTCCTTGGCTCTTGGAAATGCACCAATGAGGTCAGTCCTTAATCTCATCGGTCTCCTCTGAATCCCTTTGTGGTTCTCACACACGGCTCCTGCTTGGTACTTGGCACAGGACGCGCGGCTACCAGTTGATGATGTCCCTGACCCGCCCCCACAGTTTGGTTATCCAAAGGTTGACGCCCAGCTCGGTCAGGTACTGCAGTTCCGGCATGAGCATCTTGCGACACAGCTTGCGGTGTCTCTTGTCGACGTTCTTCTTCAGGTTGTAGCCCATGATGGACTTCTCCCCGATGGGTTGCCAGGGCTGCATGGCCGTCTCCTGGATGCTGCCGGCCTCCACGGCCCGACCGCCCTCGATGCAGACGGCCGCCATCTCCTTGTTCCTCCTGCGGAGCTCCTCCACGTCCCGGGCCATGCGCTCCCTGCCGTACGCCTCCACCTTCCGCCAGAAGGTGGCGTTGAAGTGCTGGTACAGCCTCCAGTCCACCCCGTTCCACTCCAGCGCCCTGGCCTTCAGCTCGGGCGTCAGCTTGGAGACGGTGGAGCCCTTGCGGGCGTTGAGCTTGAAGAAGAGCAGGTCGTCCATCTCCCAGCAGAGGGCGTCCTTGAGCAGGATGAGGGACTCCTCGAAGTGCTCCACCAGCATGACCAGCTGGAAGCGTCGCTCGATGGCCCGGATGCTGTCCTCCACCCGCGGGTCGGCCGGCTCCAGGTTGTTGTCGTAGCCGAAGTCGAAGAACAGCAGGTTCCTGAGGTAGAAGGAGTTGTAGCCCTCGGGGTCGAAGTAGCGGGCCGGGTCCTGCAGGAACTCGGCCAGCTTGTCCTCGCCGGGGATCTTCCAGGTGAAGGGCGCCAGGCGGCCGAAGTAGTGGAAGGAGGACTCGAAGAGCTCGGCGGGGTCCCGCAGGATGGTGACGTAGGCGGTGTCGGCAGGCAGCAGCTTGGCCACCTCGGCCTCGCTGAAGCGCATGTGGTTGCATATGATGTTGAAGCACATGCCGGGCCGGTAGTCCTTCACCTGCGACCGCTGGAAGGGGGAGGGGTAGAAGAAGTCGTTGCGGCTGTCGGGGAAGGCGAACTTGAGCCGGTGCTTCTCGCCGAAGCGGAACAGGATGTTGATGAACGTGCTGCTGGCCGTCTTGTGGGTCTTCATGAACATGACGTCCACCTTCGGCGCGCACGTGCCCGCTTGCCCCGCGGCATTCTGGGAGCCGTTCGACACCGGCAGGGCGCGTGCGCGTGCTCGTGCTGGCCGGTGTGCACAGGAGTAGGGCACTGGGACCCTGTCAATAAAAAAATATGAATTATGAACACAGGTGTTTATGAATACATATACACTGAGCTCCATAAGGTTTGGGACAAAGATGTTTTTCTTTTTGATTTAGTCTGTACTCCACAATTTCTAATCAAACAATTCACGTGGTTAAAGTACAGATTTTCAAAGGGTATTTTTTAACACCCATTTTTATTTAATTTGGTTGAACCATGTAGAAATTACAGCATTTTTCATACATAGCCCTCAATTTCAGGGCATTTTAAAATAGAAACATACAACATAGGCAAAAGCAGATCAATCAAATTCGATTAGGTCTATAATGACGATTCATTACATTTTCTTTTTTAGTTGCTCTTGATTGTTTGATGCTGTGATTCCAGACTTACTCAGGCACGTCGATTTGGACCTGGGGGGCTGACAGGCAGTAGAGCAGGATCATGCAGCTGGTCAGTAGAGTGCCCAGGACCAGCCCTTTGCACATGGACTTCCACTGCCTCCCCTGCTTGCCTAACATGGTCCCAGCTTGGAGGTCGCCTGGAATTGAAAAGAAATCATGACAACGTGCTGCTTTTCAACACAGCAGTTCCTAGCTCGCGTTTAAAACTTCCTGTCGCACATCTGCACTGAAATCAGCATTAACAGACAAAATAACCGTTAAAAACAATTCATCCTAGCCTTTATTGAGTGGATGCCCTAATGAGGTCTAGCGCTCGAAATCGCTAACAGACCGAATGCCAGCGGAAGGTGGAACAGCACACTGTCCCAACATGCAGAATCGCCCCCCTGGTGGTACCTAATTGGCAGTTAATGTGCTCCATGCCCTGGTGCAACCGAAACGTGCTGAGGGTTCGAAGACGTCACTGTTCCGACAAGCAGTCCTTTCGCTTCCCTCCCGTGCCCAATTATTTGTGAGTGAATCGCGCTGCCTCTGTCAAACTGCCCGTCCCCCATGAGCGAGGAAATTCCGGTGTGCCCGCATGTTAGGCTTCAGGAAACAGAAGGTGCCGGTTAATTGAGAGACTTAAGGGTTCACTAGAGACAATAAGTAGCGCCAGTAGGGGGCGCTACTTAGTCGCTTCTCATTTCAGGCTGGGGAATGCGCCGAGAATGTTTGCTTTAGCAACATCTGTTGAAATCTCCACGCTCGTGTGTGTTTTCAGATAACGTCAACTTTTGACTCTGTGACGTTGCGAACTCGAATGTGTGAACTTTCACTCGTGCTATTGATCCAGAGGCTCAGCGCAGTGTGCCAAAAGGAAATTAAGCATATGGATGGTGAAGAATCTGAATGAACCAAAACAGAGGGGGAAATATTTTGCCCAAAGGTCAAAACAGTTTAAACTCCGTTTTTTAAACTCCTTATTTTGGAAGCACTTCGCTTTCAGCATGAACTACGAAACTAAACGTTCCTTTCTGAAGGCACAGGAAACCATTAGAGACGTGGCTCTCATAAATATACACGACTGTTGCGTATTAGGCGATGACTCTTCAAGGTCAACCTAATTTTAAGAGTGTGGCAAATCACCCTTTCGGGTGTTTTAATGCGCCTGGTTTAGCATCCGAATCCACTTCAAATGAAACATAAATTCTCGCTTCAAGGATGTCTGGGGCAAACTATAAAGAGACAAATAGCTTTCAACATATGAGGTCAGAGTAGTTTGTTAAGGGCCCAGGCTGGGCCTCCATGGGCTTTTTCCCCCATTAATATTTAACTGAATGTCAGTTACTGCTACCACTATGCGCAATGAAGCCCTGTGATGGATAGAGTTGCTTCTCACACACTTGCTTAGCCTCGTTTGTCCTTGATTGCCAATACCCGATCGGGAATTGACGATTGACTGTGTAACATTTCATGACTGATAACAATACTGAAGATACACTTAAGTATCGCCTTCTAAAGTAGGCTATGCGATTGCATGACAAAGCGGTTTACATTTTCTGCACATCCACACCTGTTGAGTGATTTATTTATTTATTTCTATGAAACCTGTTTAATACCAGCTTGATACTTGGGTTTATCCGCAGTATTGTCATATTGGTATTATGACTGTGAAAGTTGCATTGTTATCTGTCAGTTGTATTCCTGGAAAGCCATTGGAAATCGAGGACAAACAAGGCAAAGAAAAGAAAAGAAAAAGTCTGTGAAAAGCAACCCTATCCATCTATATTGTCCCCTTCGAGTCATTTCAAGTGTTATATGGAACCGATCTCGTTTCTGTGCTATTTGACCGTTCGCTGAATAATTTATCAGTGCGGAATCTGATCCTGTCCAAATAAAGAGATTCTCCCCTCAATGGCACGAAACCAGATAGCTACAGGAGACGACGTGGGAACTGGCTCAGCATAAAAAGGTAATGCTGCTGCTCTTTTGGGTCGAGCTTAAGTACTTCATTAGCGAAAGTACCAGTTCCAGGAGACCAATTCATAAAAACTACTGCGGTCGTGTAACATTCTAAGGAGTCCATTAGATCTGGGCCCCGCCTTTATTCAAACAAGTGACATCGCGTCACCCAAAAAAATGTATTTTTAAGTATTTCCGAAGGGTCACCGTGGCATGAACACACTGCATTTTAGGATTTCTTTTTTTTTTTCCTGGACTAATGGTGCGCGGATAAAAGAATAAACTTTCCAAGAAAAGGCAAATTTTTTTTTGTTTTTTTGTTTTTGTTTTCCATTTCTGCTGCTTTGTCTCCGGCTCGTGAAAGAGCCATTATGGCTGTATAGAGGGAGCATTCTCAAACCCTTTCAGAGCCCTGTGTGACAGGAGACATTTGAGCACTGGTCTCAGTTCAGCTCAGGGGGGTGGGGGGGTGGGGGGTGCTGTGAGGGGTGTTGGGGAAGGGGGGGGGGGCGGTTAGGGGTGTTGGATTAATAGTGCTGCCTGGCTTGCACATGACCTTAGATCCTAGGTTCTGCCTCATTATTATTAGCCTGTCACTCTCCAGAGGGATGTGCACTAAGTAAACTCCATTGAACTCCCAGTGGTTTGGTAATTAGGACCTCTTGATTTTCATCACGCTTTGAAAACACGGCTTAACAGGAACTCCAGAAAGAACACATGACACTGGAGCATCCCTTTGCCTCCTTCATTAAGCCCTCTGATTATTATTTCATTTTTAAAAATTGTTCGCAACTCAGCGAGACCCTGTTCCTCAATGTGACTGACTCATATTCATTATATTAGGAATACCATCCTACCGTCCCATTTCTCCCATCCTACAAACAACACTGCACATTCACATCAGCTGTCTGACCGCCGTCAGTAACTACTGATCTAGAAGCTACAGTCTTCATCACTGAATAAACAGGGGGGGAAAAAATCATACAAGGTGTTCGATAAAGTACAGGTATTCTGCATTAAAAAATATATATGAAGAATAAGAACGCCACTTGATTTTTTAAAAATCACAAATGCCAGATAAAAAAAAAGATCCCCAAAAAAGATCTCTACAAAAAGGTTCATGTTGGTGTCATGCCATGCATGAGGGATAGACTGCGTTCAACAAAGCCCCACTTTTTCCCCCAACAGAGGTTTTCCTGACAGCGGCCAGTGCTTAGCACATCATTGAATCTCGTAATAGCGGTGGGCTTGTCCCGCACCCATATCTAGATAATCCACGCACTGTTTGCGTCTGCCACTAGACGCAAAAAAAGCTTTCAGCTTTATCAGGGAGAAATCTGGGTAATTGCAACAGCTCCTGTGGATACCTGCGAGAGGTAATCTGTTGTCATAACATTTAACGTTGAGGGAAATTTCTTTGAAAACACCCCTGGGTAAACAAGCATTATTCTGTGCTGGAATTTTAACAACGCGCAGCGGAGTTCATTTCGCAAAATCTGAAGCGTTTTAACCGAGTCTGTGTGAGCCCAAGTAGCAGTTATACGAGGGATTTTGAGTTTTTCCTGTAACCTTTCATAACCTTTTTCCCGATGTGACTGATACACATAAAGAACTAGACATCTGAGTGCTAGTGTTGAAGCGCATAGGGTATCGAATCCAGCTTTATCTCATAATGACAGGGCAGGAAAAACTCAGCTGGAGCTCCTGCACATCTATTAGCATCAGATACATTTCCGTGGGAGCCAGAAACAGTCAGTATGTCAGAACGATATCAACTTTCACACCAGCAATTAAACCAAATGCCAAAACGTCCGACATCCACGCTCGTCTCATTAAAATAAAAAAAAGCAAGAGAGATACTTTACCTCGCAGAGCATAGATCCAAAAAGCGTGCGCCAAACTTCAAACTAACAAAAGTGCTGCAGAAAAACTTCAAAAAATTGAAGTTTAAAAAAAGGACAAAAAAAGGTTGACGATCCTTTCCCAAACGCTGGGCTGTCCCCGGCGGTCACCTGACAGGTGGAAACTCGCCCCCTCTCTCCCCGCTTCGGGCCGGCGGCAGGCTCAGCGGCCCGCTGCTTTAGCTTAAATCCTGGGAGGTGCGTGCGCTGTCAGCTGTTCCGCTGTGCGCCAGGCTGACAATGTCCCCCCCCACCCTCTCCCTCCTCCCTCCTCCCTCCTCCTCTGCTCTCGTTTGCTCTCCGCAGGGGGCTCCCCCCCCCTTCACCGCTGATGCACCTCTGCTCCGCTTCGAACGCTCGGCGCGAAACGCCTGCTGCCACTTGGGGGGGGGGGGGTGTGGTGGGAGTTCAGCGTGTCAAGCACTGCGACGTCATCCGAGCCTGGGGACCAGTACTTATCGTGTGTACGCATGCAAGTACGCGAGCGTGTGCGTGTGTGTGCGTGTGTGACAGAGAGAGAGAGAGAGAGAGAGAGAGAGGGAGAGGGAGAGAGAGAGGGAAAGAGCGAGAGAGAGGGAGAGGGAGAGGGAAAGAGAGAGATAGAGGGGGAGAGAGAGAGAGAGAGAGAGGCAGGGGGCAGAGGCTTATTCTGCTCCAGCACAGAGAGCCATTGACAGAGAGGCGCATCAGAGGAAGCAGGCAGCGGGGAGCTGACAGGGGGGGTGGGTGACCAGCATGACAAGAACAAGTGCTGTGCGTTTCAGAATGCACCGCAAACAAAGAGCATGACTGTAGCAAGTGACAGTGCATGACCCCCCCCCCTTTTCACGTTAGAATTCTGATCAGGGCACCTGTCAGGACACACAATTCGCGAGAGTTTTTTATGGAGTTAATCTGTAAAAATTTCTTTGAATAACGATAATAAAAAGCGTGTTTACGACGGTTAAAGGTGAAGAAGAGCGCGGTGATGGGCAGGCTGCTGGGTCAGACGTGCAGTTTCCTGCGAGAGCTGTGCTTCCGCGTCGCGAGACGAGCTGGAGCTGAAGCGGCCTCGTCCGAGCCGATGTGCCCGCTGTCGCTGGAGCGGCCCGATCCCTCCCTACGGCCGGGAGGAGAGGTGGGGGGGGGGGGGCTGTGACATGTGTCCCAGCTAGCTGCCCTCCCCCCTCCCCCCTCCCCGGTCCCAACACTCGCGCTTTTGTGTGACACAGAGCTCGTGTGAGAGTGCCAGGCCGAGCAGTGGACTGGGCGGGTATGTGCGGAATGCAGAGAGGGCATGGAGGAGTGGGGGGGGGGGAGGGGCGGTAGATGGGGGGGGGGGGGGTGAATACTGAGACCGGGGGGCATGACACAGCGCCCCCGGAGGCCGAATCGCACAGCCCGGGGCTAGGCGGGACACGCCGCCTCCCCGTCACGGATGTGCGAGAGCACCCCAAGCCCCGCCCCAGTCACATGCCTGACCTTAACCCCGCCCCCGCTGACCCAACCCCCCCCCCCCCCCACCGAGCCCTGGTTTTCGGATGCCAAGGCACAGTGGGCCCGCTGCCCCGCGAGCGTACGTCCCAGGAACGCTCTGTGACAGAGGGAGTAACGCGAACGCATCACGGGGTCAATAAATTATTCAGCGATTCTGAAGCCGCGGGGAACTGGACTCCAGCTCTACCACATGAAGCAACAGTAAGCAACTTGTTACAGTTCCAAACTTATTTGTGTACAAACTACTCATACAAATCTATGAGGCACACGGCAAAATAATTTAATCATTTATCATCAAACTTTATTGGGAGTTTTAAAACGATGGAGTGAGTGCTCGGTGATGCGACTTGTTTTCATTGGGTGTGGCAGCTCCTGCCAAATGCCTCGTCGGGGGTGCAGTCACCTCAGTGACAAGAGATGCGCAAATAAAAAACACAGATTGAGCAGGGCTCAAGGTTCAGCTTCATCTCATTTTATTACTGTTCTCACAGACTGAATCGCTCATAAAACAGATATATTACAGCAAAACAGGGTGACGGTCGACCGGTTAAGGTTTGGCCGAAATTCAATGCCCAATGGACAGTCCTTTCCAACGTCCCAAACTGATCAGGACCCAAAGCATCTTTCCCACTTCACATCCAAAAAAAAAAACTCCAGAAGAGTTGTGTGCTCACTGTTAGAATGGTTGATCGTCCAGTTCCACACTTGACGTGTCCAAGGACCATCAGAGAGCATGTGCAAGCACACACACACGCACGTGCTCACACACACACAAACACACAGGACAACACTCCACCATCCTCGAAGCTGCAATAAAAACCTTTCACATGGAACATGTGCAGACTGTACTCTCCTAAAAAAAAGAGAGTGTATTTTCATATCGATAAAATAATACAGTCCTAGAGCAAGCCGGGGGTGTGGCTCCCTCCCATGGCGGTTACTGTTTTTTGGCCTTCTTCTTCTTCTTGTCAGCCTTCGTGGCGTCTTCGTGAGCTTTTCGCTTGGCGGCCAGCTTGTTTGCCTGCAGGGGTGAAAGAGAGACTGGTTAATGAATAGAGAAGGTATTGAGCTTGACTGGGTTTGAACACACACTGACCACTTGAAGGTCATTTAGCCTCAAATGGCTATTTTATATTTTTAACGGTTTAGCGGTTTTTCCACTGCCGAGTATTTTTTACCCCATTGACAGTTACCGTCATTCAGTAGCAAGAAGGTAGTTTGAGCAGAACTGAAGATAAACCTGCTGTACACGACATCCCAAAAGGTTTCCCAAAAACCAACCAAAGTGGCCTCTTCTTAGTATTCCTCCACACAAATCTATGGAGTTTTTTTTTTTTTTTTTTAGCAGAGCCCCAAGAATTCCCCCCCCCACTGCTGTCGTACAGCTCCAAGGAGATTCAGGACCGAAAAGGCCAGACTTACCTCTCTGACCTTCCTCTTCTTGCCAAACATGATCTTGTCGTAAAGGTACTTCTCTTTCTTCTTCATCATCATGATGGCCAGACGTTTCTCCTCTGCCTTCTCCTCCTGCTCGGTCCGCATCCTGTTCTCCAACTTGGCCTTGCCTGGGGTCACCTTCACCGACAGAGCCTGCAATGACATCATCGTTTATCAGTGCACACGTTAAGAAAACCTGATTGGTTCATTTTCCCGCCAAGTGGCTCTGAGAAGCCGCCAAACTCCACCCACCTTGCCCTGAGACCTCTGCCTCTCCATCGCCTTCAGGTTCTTCTCATCAGCCAGCTCTTCATCATCCATCTCCTCTTCCTCCTCTCCTTCTTCCTCATCATCATCCTCGTCATCCTCTTCTTCTTCCTCATCATCTTCCTCCTCCTCTTCTCTTTCTGGAAGTGGATCAATTTTAGTTTTCAAACTATGCCCTCCACACCCCTGTCACTCAAAGCAAATCTTACAGGAATGAAGCACACTGAAGTATATCACAAGTATGAACTTTCTTGCCAATAAAAACACTTTTCACAGTAGCATAACTACAAAATGTTGTAGCACCTTGATCATAAACGCCAAGGGAGTCACCGCATTTAACTTTGCGGCAGTCATGCAGCAGAAGGCCGTACCCAATCATTTTTCACTCCCGATGACCACATGACTCCAGGAAGGGGTGGAGCTCGGGGGGGGGGGGGGGTCTTACCTGGCCGCTCCCCGCGCTGCAGGGCCATCAGTTTGAGCTTCTCCGGCGGGACGTAGTCCCCGTCCTTCTCCTCCACGAAGGGGGACAGGTGCGGGGGCAGCACCACGCCCGGGAAGTAGTCCACCACCGGCAGGAGCAGCTTGCCGTTGACCGAGTCGAACACCCACTGCGGCTGCACGTAATACCTGTGAGGATCAGAGCAGGTGTCCGTCACCCAAACCCTTCCCCCTTTCACAACAGAGCAGGTGTGCGACACCAAAAGCCTTCCCCCCTTTCACAACACAGCAGGTGTGCATCACGCAAAGCCTTCCCCCTTTCGCATCTCCATTGGGGGGTGGGGGGGGGTGTTTTACTGCAGGCCCGAGGGTAACGGCCGACCTCTAATACATTCATCCATCGAAATAACTCAAAGAGAAAACGTCCAAATTAAAGCTTAAAATAGTTATATAATTTGTAGTAAGTTCATTCGTCCTTCAGCGGTGGAAAGACTGGGTTCGTGGCAGAGAACAATGGCATGCGTGACTCCAGCCCCGCCCACAGGATACAGCGGGAGACGGGGGGCCTCCGAGCCCCGTACCCCTGAAAGAGGGCATTGTGGGTCCGTGCCGGCTCCGAGGGGGGGGGGGTCGGGGGTGCGGGGGGGGGGGGGGTTGGGAGAGAGAGAGCAGGAATGCTGGCGGGGAAAGGGTGCAGACTGTTCTTTCGGACATCTGGACAGAATACGGACAAGCGATGGCACCGAGGACGGACGGCTCCGACCACAACGTCCGAAGGCGAGACGTAAAACCGCTCTGACGAAAAGCCGCCGATAATTAGCCTTTAATTTCACAGAAGCGTAACTCTGAAAGTAACGTTCCGTTGCCGTTGTTTAAGGCCTTGACATCCCCGTTTGGACAGACGGCGGACATGTGTGTCTCTATGTTCCCATGGGGACGGTCCCTTGAGTCCTGTTCCCGCTCAGTACTCCCATACTGCTCTCCTACAGGCTGAGATGGGTTACGCTATGTAACGTAACGTAACGTAAAACAACATAACATAACGACGGGAACAACAACAATGCTCGCCATTTTCCTGACTAAATGTCACAGTCAAACAGAGACGGGGCCAAAGCGCCTCATTTCAATTAAGAGCAGGCTGGCCAGCAACGTTCTTTTAAAAATAGATATTTATAAATATATAAATGTGCGTTTTATAAACAATTCGTTCCGTCTGACATTCTGCTGAAATCTGTGGACCGCATGATAGTGGTCAGTCCCATTTTAATTCTGTCCATTTAAGAGATGAGCTGAAATTCTATTTGTTCATTGAGAAATCGCCACAGAACTGCAGTTCATTAGCTTTACCGACTGCACTGAAACGGAGCTGGCCCCAGACCGACAGACAGGGTCAAACCAGCCCCTCAGAAGCCCCATGAATGAACTACAACTGCTGTTGAACATGACTGGGTCTCACCTGTTGATGTACTGCTGGTCAGTGTTGGGTCTGTCAACAATCTGATGCGTGATGCTCTGATCTGTGACATCATAAGTACCTCCGATACAGAGGGACTTGTCCCAGGACACCTGTGCCCCAAAACACCTGGAGGAGACAGGTACATACACACAGTGCTTAAACCATTCATGACCAGCACAACAACCGTGGATGACATCATAGTCTAATGCCCTACTTAGAGAAGGGAGATTGCGGATAGACAGCATCAGCAAGCAGTTTGAACACGTTTCAGTTAGGAATTCAAACACGTTTCAGTTAGGAGTTTGAACGCGTTTCATTCAGGAGTCTGAACACGTTTCAGTTCAGAGTTTGAATGCGTTTCAGTTAGAAGTTTGAACGAGCTTCCAACGTGGGCTGACAGTGGCTGGAGTGGGTTTGATGTCTTGTAGTATGGTGTGACAGATGAGTCCTCTGACATCTTGGCTATACCACATTTCACGTTCCTGAGAGTAACGCTCTGTGACAGCAGGTCCCTCTGGATAACGTAATGTGATGTGATGTAATGTGATGTAACATGATGTAATGTACTGTAACGTAGTGTAATGTAATGTGATGTAATGTGATGTAACGTGATGTAATGTACTGTAATGTACTGTAATGTACTGTAATGTGATGTAATGTACTGTAACGTGATGTAATGTAATGGCAGCTGAAGTAAAGACCACTCTGTTTCCTCACCGCAGCACGAACGCCATTGGCTCTCTCGGCACCTCCCTGTTGAGGAAGAATTTGAGGCCTTCAAAGAGCTTCTTCTGAGCGTCCTGCTCTTTCTGCAGCTTCTCCCTGGCCTCCAGCACTTCTGCGTCCTCCTGGAGAGAGAGAGAGTGAGAGAGAGTGAGAGAGGGAGTGAGAGAGAGAGAGAGAGATGGAGAGAAAGAGAGAGATGGAGAAGGCAGAGGGAGGGAGAAAGAGAGAGGAAGAGGAGAGTGCGAGAGAGCGAGAAAGAGAAGAGAGGGAGGGAAAGAGAGGAGAGGGAGAGATAGGGAGGGAAGCAGAGGGAGGTAGAGGGATGGAGAGAGAGAGAGGGAGAAGGAAGAGGGAGGGAGAGAGAGAGAGGGAGAAGGAAGAGGGAGGGAGAGAGAGAGGAAGGGAGACAGAGAGGCGCATTCCAGCTGAGACTGGAGGGAATCCACCAGGGTTTCATCATTATGTTTTCAACACCTCAGCACAGAAGCCATGGAGATGCGCTCCCTCATACGACACCTCCTCTCTCACCGCTACGCGTTTGGGGAGAGAGAGGGAGCGCGGACTGCCCGGCGTTTCACACCCCCAGGCATGTTTACAAACTAACAATGACACTGCAGTTTCCCCGCTTTAAAACGCACCGAAGCGATCGGCGCTCCTTCGCAAACGACTGATTAATGAATCCTACATTAAAATATGGACTATGGACTAATATGGAATGCGTTTTGTGGTGCAGACTGTTAGCAGACCGTTTATAGTAAGACTGCCATTTGGGAATTCTGCAACAAGCCACTGTGGGATTTTTATGGCTATACATGCACACTGATTAACATCAAAACCCACTTTGTGAGCAAATAAAACACGAGCACTGGGATGAAAGATCGCCGTGCACCGCTTGCAAGGGACTGGATCCACTGTTAAAGGCACAGACGCTAGTCTGTGAGAGAACGCCTGAACGGTCTGAAATACGCCATCTAAAAACACGGATACGCGATATCCTCAAAGCAGACGATCCCCTCGGCTTTTTCACGGGCCCCCAAATCCCAGTTTAGGAACCCAGACAGGGATGAGGTCTTTTTGTACGCCAAACCCGGAAGTTTCTTCTGCTCTGGTTTTTCTGGCCAGATTTCCAGTGCCTTTTTTGGGGCCCGCAGAGATCTCGATTTCCTCACAAAATAAGGTCTGCTGCTTATGTTAACCGCCGACCTAATTTTCTGCAGAAATCGAGAACCCTGCAGGGGTTAAAAAAAAAAAAAGGCCAAGGAACCATCGCGGAAGAAACTTCCAGGTTGGCACACAAAACAACGTCATCACTGTAACACTAGATTGTGCTACACAGCTCAGATATTAAAGGGCTGTAATCTAGTATGTCGCAGAACAAAACGAGAATCTCTCTTAAACTTGCGTTAATCCCAGACCTTATTTCCTGGCGAAATAGAAATCCTTATGGGAGGAAAAAAAAAAAAAAAAAGCGTTGGAAATCTGCCGAGAGAACCCATGGGTCACAAATGCCACCTCACTTGCGGGTTTTAGGACTACAAAACGGTAACTTCCTGTTTTAATTCCCAGCCCCCCCCCCCCCCCCCAGGGAGAAATGCGACCGGGCTGCTCACCCCCTCCGCAGGGAACTGGTCCAGCTGTGCTTCCTCCTCCTCGGCCGTGGGGACGACTCGGGCGAGGCTAGCGCTTAGCGCCGCTAGTTTCTGAAAGGCAAGAGGGGGGGGTCACCAATCACATTCATATCAGGCCCCCCTAAACGGGGTCTGGAAGGCTCGAGGCCCAGACCTACCCACCCCAGCTTGATTCATCCACTCACGTCAACTCAAAGGGTAGATTTGAAAGAAGTCAGAGACACAACACAGCACAAGGTACAATGGCCCTCTCATTTATGCTCCCAGCCAGGACATGACCCTACAGGTGGCGCTGACCTGGGAGAACCTGAGGCAGTCACCCATTGGACGGCTGCTGTTTCTTTCCACCTTAAAACTCGCAACCAATTCTAACCTCTAAGGAGTGAGGTCACAAATATGCAATTAGAATGTTCTCAGCTGAACATTCTAATGCCGATGTCACAATCACTATTGGTAATTGCATGCAACAGAGTTCTAGAACACGGGACTTAGAAATGTGAAAAATCATTCCAAGAAAACCTACTCTTCAAAGGGTGACAATAAAGAATGTGCCCTCAGTACACTGAGACCGAACATGAAGACATTTGAACATCGCCGAGATGGCGGTACCTCGAGGTAGCTCTCCGAGTCCATGGCGTAGTCTTCCTCGAACTCGGCCTTCAGCTCCGCCTCGGCCTTGATGTCCAGCTGGAGGTGGAGGGAGTTTTGGGGTGAGGGGGTTTCACTGTTACATTAAGGCCATGGTACGATACTGCAGGGGGTCCCGTTCTCTTTGAATTTATGCCTCTTTCCCACCTGCACTCAGACCCCCCTCCCTGCACACTGCCCCCCCCCCACTAAAACCTTAAACCTTTAATCCCAAAAGTACAGCAGGTCAGGTGGCATGGCCACTGGACCACATGCTTTCTCTGACCTCCCCCTGACCCTCAATGCAAATATGGGCGTTCACAGACTCGCCTGACAAAAAACATTCGCTCTTATCGCACTCAGCCTGCAAAACCATTAAATATTAAATATTCAGATAATATCTGGTCGTTTCGAAAGCGGTTAATGAGGACAGAGCGATAGCGCCTGCAAGGTGAAAGGCTACCTTGGGGGGGGGGGGGGTAGAGCAGATTGGCTACTGTACCTTGGGGGGGTAGAGCAGATTGAGAGACTGGTAGAGACGGAAGTTGACGAAGCCCAGCAGTGTGGTGTAGAACTCCGTGAAGGTAGCCATTACTCTGTAGTCCACGTCTGTCGGGTGCTGGAAGAGGAAAGGGGGAACCTCGTCAAGATGGGGTGCCAGAACCTTTGTGACATCCAGTACCCACAACACCAAGACTACCCTTACACAACACACAGAGTACAAATCCATAGTGGTACAGTATCCAATAGTACTGTGCAGATAGAGGACTGACAGTGATGTTCGCGTCTGTGCAATTACACCCAGGGCTTGTGTCACGTTAAGTGACGTTAAGTGAACGTTCAGGTAACAGTTTTCGGTAACTGTTTTTTTTTCCCCCAATCCCATTGCATCTCCATTTCCACTGACACAGCTGCCAAAATAAATATAAATAAATATATCATTTTTTTTCATGACATCACAGACTGCTTGCATCAAAAAAAAAAAAAGTGTCAAAATGGCCATCTACAGCACTGCTTCATAAAACATTTTTTAAGGTGCTCGTTAGCTAGCCGCCACACGGCTGCTCGACTGAGAACGCGGTAAAGCCGGGTGACATCATTTCATTTTTTTTAATGTCGGGCTACTGCGCTAACCAAGCTCTCGGTGGATTTTCCAGCGCAAACGAGGCCGATCCTTATCTCTCGGTGCGGATGACGCTGTCGTTGCCGTTGCCCCTCAGTTTATGCTCAAGTCGCCTGCCGGATGCGGCCCGTGCGGTTTACAAAGCCCACGTTTCAATTACCTCGCTAGCGGTTGCTAACCTACACGTCGTAAATTCCGCTTATGAGTACGATCCGACTGTTTGCTCGCGCCGCCGTCAGCGACGTCAGAGTAGCGGGTCTTGCGACGGGACTTTCCCCCGCCATTTCCCAGGATCATAACGATCCTAACGAGGTTATTTTCCTCACGGTGTTGGGTCAGCGCCAAGCTATTCAGTCGTAATGCAGTGGTGACATTGCGCATTTCGTCATCCGTATAATGTGGGGTTTTTTTTTCTAAAACCCGGGGCGGGTGGTGATGGAGTGGGGGGGGGGGGGGGCTTCATGTAGAGACTGTTTATTAATAATAATACAACAGTCAAAAGGCCATTTACATCTCGTAGAATGACAACAGCACAACTGAAAAATAAATTCACTTTACCTGTGTATTATTATTTTTGGAAACAAAATCACAAATATAATGGGTTTTGCTTTAGGCTGGCTTTAATGCTTGTGAGGAGAGAGAAAAGGACCAAAATGAACTTTTTTTCTCTGTCATAACCAGTTCAGGAACATTATATGTTGCAGGAGGAACAAAAGTCAATGTTAAAATTCAAATTCTGCTCGAAAAATAGTTTTCAAGCCCTGATTACCCCATCAGAGGGCCATATGGACTAATAACATTCAGAACTTTTCGATAATAATGCTTCTCAAAACGATTATTTTTTATTTTTTTATTTGGCTTGTTCCACACGGGAAAGTGAGTTGAATTAAACATTAAGCATGACCACCTACTGATTTTTTTGAGATTAGGCATCTTTTGCTTGAGAAATGACTCCGGTTTACATCAAACGATGCTTTTGTTAAATCATGTTAACCATTAATACAGAAGCCCATGAACCCAGCAAGTACCTCAAACATGACATCGTCACACTACTATCTCCATGAAGTCAACTCTTTATCTTCAGCAAACAGAATTTCTGTGTCCGTTTCAGACAAAGGGATTGGACAAATCAATTTTCTGTCACAGGCTAACTGAGAAAAGGTGGACAGTAAACTCCGTAACCGATAAAACCTGCTAAAAACATTTGCTGTGACGAGACGAGTCCACAGACAACTCTCAAACAGTGACAGTTATAGTTTATACTTTGCCGATATAGACATTAATTGATACTTTTTAAAAGGCTGCCCCCCTCCCGCCACCTTCTGACCTCTTACCCCTTTCCCAACCATTCGGCTCTCTGAACAAGGGAAAATATATGAATGGTGGGTGTGCCTCCCTTGTTTGAGGAGAAAAAAAAAAGTTATTTGCAAGGGCAGTTCAGTGCATGTTTTAAAACTACCAACCCTCAGAAATATTTCACACAGCACAACGCACTATGTGTCGCACCAGCTCGGAGAGAAGAGGTCTGATGGAAAGGCTACTCGGAGTAGATTAATTCAGCACATGCCACAAAACCACAAAAGCAGTTTTCATGTGTGAGCAGCTGTCAAACAGTACTTACATTGTGGGCAAACTGATAGGGCACCAGCCATGTAATAGGCTGTCCAAGGACTTCTGCCTGGTAGTAAATCCCCTTGATGGACAGGAAAACCTGACAGGGAAACGGATAATGTTAAATGTACACATTGCTTAATGATCTGGTCCAATATGATTACAATGCAAATACAATCTCAAACGCAATGCAGGTGTAAATAACTGGCTGAAACTGGTAATGAATACTCGAGCTGTTCACTGTAAATAACATGGTCAAACAACCCTCTTACGACTGGTAGACAGAGTTTGCTCTTACCTTCCTCAGAGAACGGGATGTTATGATGTAGTTCATCCACTCCACAGATAGGCGGCGACACAGCTGGATGGTCTGCACGTGGCACTTCCCCGTACGGGCGAAGGTGGAGAACAAGAAGCACATGGAGAGGGAGTCGTCGATGTCGCGGAGGGCGTCGATGAACGTCGGGTACCTAGCGCGCACACACACGCACAGAGACGCAAACGCACGTCAGTTTAGCAATTCTGCAGAAAGCCACGACAATATGGACCGGGTGGCCACGCACATTAGCCCGTTATGGCGCAAGAGCGCAAATTAGCGATTAGAACGTTCCTGACTGAACATTCTGATGCTGATGTAGCAAATCACTACTGGTAACTTGAAAGCAGTGGAGTTCTAGAACACTGACTTCGAATCTCGAGTTCGTTGAGAAACAAGCACGAGGAACGAGAGCTCCCCCTGCTGTTCACGGGCGGTGCAGCGTCCGGCCTCACCTCTCCTTGATGATGTGATCCAGCTTGTAGCCAGGCTTGTTTTCCCTCAGTCTCTGTACGTTTGTCCATTCCGCTTTTCCGTAGGCCTTTCGCAGCTTACGCACAAACACCTACCACAGACAGGGCAGAAGCAAACTGTCACCGTCTGTCTGTGCCAAAACCAAGTCTGTCCACTCATTTCCCACTGTTCACCAGGGCTCAAGTTCATTCAAGCGTGCACTTTCTTTCTATTGGGCCTTGTACTGTGATGTCAGAGGGATCACTGGTCCAACCTGCTGCACAGCAGATTGTTTAAAAAAAAAAAAAAATACAGTACATAGTGATGCAAAGAGAGAAGAATAATTCCATACAATACTCTAATCAGAATCATCAAATGCCATCTCTGCGGTTACCAATTCTCTCCATTTTCAATTCATGATGCACTGTTAAGTAAATTATATGAAATCCCCTGAATTCCTGCAGTAATACATTTAAATGTATCAGCGTGTCTACTTTCACACCAACAGGGCCCTACAGCGCTCCTATTTCAAGACCATTTGTTCCTGAAAACCGATGTGTGCTAACTGGAAAAATTATTTAGGAGTTCATCAACTAACTGGGATGCATTGTGCTCCTTGGATAAAAATACTGGTCACTAGGACATGCTATTCCAGACCAGATTAATCTATGGAGAGTGTGTGGTAGCAATTGCACCAGAAAACAACAGAAATAAAAAGCATTTCAAAATGAGCATAACGGAGTTGATTTAACTGCAATTACAGTATAAATTGAATTAGGCAAACTGTACTGGGCACTATGTTATATTTATGAAAACAGGAACAATGTGTGTTTTTCTAATGACTTGGAAATTCAATTAAATGTGCAGATTAAATGTGCTTTGAAAAAGATCTGCTCTCTGGGTAAGGGTTCCTAGCTTCCGTCTACTTAAGACTGAAAGAGATATGCAATGAGATGCAGAGTGAGACAGATTTTTTCCATGCCTTGTACTGTCTGAACTTCCCGACGATTGGCTCGTGTAGAAGGAAGCGGATGTCTTTGAGCAAGTAGAAGGTGCGTGGAGCGGTGGATCCCTTGTTGACCACCTTCTTGTGTTTCGGTTCGTGGGGGTAAATTCCTTTCAAAATGCAGAGGCGTCTGCAGACAGGAGAGCATATTTAACAAGGGAAAATACACTGCATTTTAGCGACTCGTAGAAGGACTTTTGTGTCGATATACAGTACACCGAGAACACATTTCACAAATTGAACGGTGGTCGAATTCGCCTTTCAATACACCAGTAAAGAATAAAGTAAACCAACGGGGGCGTTCTTACCTGAAATCGGCTAAACTCAGTTGTAGCTTCTTGCGAGCTTTGTTCCTGGTGATGTAGTTAGCAGCGGATCCCCTCTCATACTTGTTGGGGGAGAATAGACAATTTAACGTAAGATGGACAGCTCAGTAGTGCTGCACATAGTTGGCCACAATAGCAGGGAGTGACAATATTGAACCTGAGAGTTTCATAGCTTCATTTTTGAAAGCTTTCTGAAAAAACTTGTCACAGTGGAATATCCTTGCTGATAATGTCGCTGAGATTGCTCCGCGGTAGCTAACTGTTAGCTGTCCAGCTTGCCCGATCTGGCGATTTAACGTCAGCTAGGCAGCTAGCTAGCTAAGTACACTTTGCAAATTATCGACGCATCGTTAGCTTTACAAAACGTATATATGGCGCTCGTATCAACGTCAAACGTTAAGGTGTACAGAAATACAACTAGTTAGACAGAATAATTACATAATCCAAGAAAAAACTACCGTGTTTAGCTGTTAGCTAAATAAATAGCACCCCATCCTCTAGCTAGCTGTACTGGCCTATCGTTCGACAAATTAGTTCAACTTCGGACTGGTTACACTACTGCTAGCTACATCTTGTTCCTCGTATGTATTAAATATTTATCAACATTTACCTTCTTCTTCTGAAGACCTCCCATTGTTATTTTGGTTAAACTCTTAAGATATTTCACGAAACCGCACACATATACGAGTAACACTGCCCTACCAACACATAGCTATCACAGGCTGACACACGTGTAGAAGTATGCTTCAAGGACCTATGGCAGTAACAGGCTGTCCGTGGATATGCCTGGGGAGGAAAATCATGAAAGATGATTTTGGATTATATCAGAAAATTACAAGACGTTCTCGGGATATTGTTTAAATATACTATTTAAATCAGCATAACTAAAACAATATTAAACGGCAATCTGGTCAAATTTGAACTTTCGTTCAAGATTTGCATTTTGCAATAATAATATAATTTTCACCAGGGATGGTGCTAACGAGGAATGGAGAAAAAGTGATTTTTTTCCCAGTTAATTTATTTAGGCACTTATGTATTTTGTTGAAATTTAACCCTAGCATAATAATGTGAATCCACAATACTTGATGTTTTGCAGACATGGATTTTGTAGAGATTCAATTCCATTTTTGTGGTGGTAAATGTCATATTGTACTGTTATGCACAAGGGATGAGTCACAGACGATAGCTGTATTCTGAACTACAAATACAAAGACCACAAAGAGCTCAGCAACTTTAAGCAAACTAAAATATTAATGTGCCATCGACGACACAGAAGCCACACTGCAAGGCAATGAGCAATTAGAGTGCGAAACGGTTGTTGAATGCAAACCACACCGTAAAAAAAGCGCAGCAACTCGTAATTTGTTGGTGTGTGCAAGGGGAAATGTAAAATGATGCACATTCCTCGTTAATGATGTTTGTTGTGGACGCTTCCTCTTCAGCCAGTCTGAATTCAGGCTGCGCATATTCTGGTCTTCGTAATGTCTTTCTTATACAGCGCGTACAGTCTGTACATTCCTAGGGTCGTCAACCTGAAAGGCACGCAGACGGGATGTGTATAAAGACCTTTCATCGAACTGGTGAGACTACACTGATTTGGACCACCTCCACTTCTGAAGTAGCATCACGGTAGCATCACACCAGAGGGAAGTCCTATCAACATGCAAATCTAGACTCACAAGACAGGGCACAGTCGGAGACGCTCAGTCGGTGAGTGAACAGTGACTTCAGGAAAGAGGAGGCTCGGATCATCAGCAAAACGGCTAAATATCTTTAAAAACACAATGGGATTTCAAATTTGCCTCACCGAATTTTTTCTTGGCTTCTGCAACTATGAGACGCCAATGAAAATAGTTGTTAAAAACACAACCCTTGGAATCATTTATAGAGGGGTACAGTTTCTGGTGATGACTTATTTCTTATGGTAAGTATTTTTCTTTCTTAGTGGTTTCTCTCGCCATGGACTAATTGTTCCAGTGTATTTTGAAAGCTTTTTTTCTTTTCTTTTTTATTTAAATTTAGTTTTTATTTTATCTCATCAAAACCCAAATTCTGTTATGTATTTGTTCTGATGATCATATTTTATTGTCTTGTCTGCGGAAAAATCTTTTATCACTAACCTGTGGTTAGTGCAGTCAACCATTTGTCATTTATAACCATGAAAACGGGCACTGAAATGTATGCCATTTCCTCGACTCATGTTGTATAGTATACTTAAAGTTCCCCGCTGAGTGATGAATTGGATGTTTTCTGTGATACACATATCAAATCAGTCATCACAAGTGCAGCATACAAAAGGAACATGAAATAGATTATGTATCTGATAATTCAGCTTTGAATGGTGAGGGAAATTAGAAATTGTGTCAAATAATTGGACCCCCGAACTGTACATACAATAACAGAGAACAGTTTGTGCATTTATAGTAGATAGTAGTGTGCTGTATAAATTTAGTGCAATGTATGTATATATGGTCTGTAAATAAAGACTGAAAGGCAATAAAACCTTATTGCAAACTTTATTACGACAGTTCTTAATTGACTACTAGAAACTGAAAGAGCTTTGCAAAACAGGCGAATTTTCAAAAACTGTCATATAATCCCGTAATAAAAATATTGTAGTTTTCCCCATGAAAGCGAGCATTGGTTTTTTCATTTGTTTACTAAGACCTGCATGCCGGTGTGCATCTTCTGTAACTGTCCTTGCCATGTCTACTGTGTGTACGGGCAATACCACTCTCCATCTTTACTCTATGTAAATGACAATGAATAAGTGCCCTATTTGTGGCTTTTACTGGCCATAATGCTGTAACAAAAAACCTGATTGCTTGCTGTTAATATGATTGTATTTTCTAATCATACAGTCCTTCAGTCTAGCAGTTATGGGCCAATTAGGCTGTAGTATGGCTTCTCTGGTTCTTTGGTTTTTGTTCAAACGATTTGATTCTTCAAGCCTTCCTGGTCATACATCTGCAAATGTCTTAGTAGAATCAAAGAAAATATATCTTCCTCAACTGGGGTGGGTAATGGGTTCTAATTTGGTAAAATAAATAAATAAATTAAAATAAGAAGCTAGACATCAGAACACTTCCTCCATGAATAGCCATAATACATCCTGAGGTAATTTATACTGCAGAATATCACTTTGAGATGTAACTGTAGCTCTATCTGAAAATCAAATTAATTTATCCTTAGATGTATTTTAGTAGCCCCTGAGGCTCCTCTCACTTTAGACAATGAACCACTCATCGTCACTCAAAAGTGTGTTTGGTGTAGTACAATAGTGTGGGAACTGTGCTGTGTAAATCAGAGGTTACTGGTTCAATTCCATTTGCTGGGGGGCACTGCCATTGTACCCTTGTGCAAGATACCTAACCACTTAAAGCCGTATAAATGGATTGTATGTAAAAAAAAAAAAAAATTTTTTTAAAGAATCTGTGTAATTTGCTGTGGTTAAAGTATCTACTAAATTCCAAAGTGTAGCATGAATGTATCGATGTGAAATTAAATCACAGCAGGACCCAGGTCTGATGAGAGTGTGTGTGTGTGCGTGTGTGTGTGTGCGTGCGTGCGTGCGTGTGTTTGTGTGTGTGTGTGCGCGTGTGTAAAATTCCCCGGCAGGTATGTCTTCATTAGCCAGAAGGCCTACCAAGAGATTGAGACCCGGCCTGAGAGCTCAGTCTACACCGAGATGAGGGGTGTAGGACTGCTGAATGACTCAGTGAAGGATGAGGTGGAGTACGTCAGACCATCAGAGGTAAGAGGAGAGTCTGTGAGATGGGTTCTTAAAACAGATTACGTTTTTTTTAAAAGTAAATCAGATCAAGTAATAACAACATAGCACAATTGCAGTTAAAATACTAATGATGGCAATACTTCAGTATGCTGTATGTTGTGTGACATGCCTTACATGGACCGAATCGTATATTTGGTCTATGGTCTATTACACAGGTTTTTAATGCACTGTATCAAATTCAGGTTGGGTTAACCTTTGTGGAATTTAGGCTGACAGTGTTGCACAGGGATTGTCGACGACCGTGCAGAATGAGATCACTTCCTTTCCCCCTCTCTAACCTTCCTTGCAGGGTGGTGATGTCATCAGCGCCATCCTACGCAGAGAGGTGACGCACGACCAGGTACAGGGGGTGTGCCCAGAGGTGAGAGCCCCACATAGGAACCTGCAAAGGGTCCACACCCAGACACCCATCTACACCACCCGGGACTGGCCTGGTTCTGCTGGGCCACAGCCAAACTCCCTTCAAAACTCTTATCTTTCGTAGGGCTAGAGGATGTGTTGAACAGGATCAAATCAAGGCATTCATTGGTTGTGTTGTATATTAAATGGCTCTTGTAGAACGCCATGAAAAAGGTTCTGTCTTTCCTCTAGGACAGGGAAACCGGTCTTCTTCGTACGGAAGGATTTAAGAAAAAATAAGGAAATGATGATTGACAAGGCGTACAGGAATTCTCACAGTATTCCCAGGGATTCAGAGGAATTCCGAAGTCCGCTGTTGAATAAGGAAATGATTGACAAGGCGGACAGGAGTTCTCACAGTATTCCCAGGGATTCAGAGGAATTCTGAAGTCTGCTGCTGGCCCATGCCCCATGGAGCTCATTTTTACTCTTTTCTTTTTTCAGGATATATCTCTTCCCAGTGCCAGATGTGGCAAGGACTCCGACTGCGTTGCAGGAGAGGTTGACTTCGACGGCAACGGTAGGAGCGCTGGATCGTAAAGAAATGCTGGACAACAGGACACTAACTGGAGAACTTACTTGATTCTTCAGCTGATTCAAAAGAGCACTAGTGTGAACAGATACACAGAGTGTATAATGTGAAATTGTATGTGGAAAATTTAAGAATAGTACCATAAAATAAGATTAACAGAAACAAATAAGAACTTCTTAGTGCAAAAATTAAGGTTTTTTTTTGTGTTCGGGTGTGGTGACCTCGGTTTTGTGTGTTCCTGTAGGCCCGAGAACGGGGCGCTGCGTGCCCTATTACAACCAGTCCATCCGCAAGACCTGTGAGATCAAGTCCTGGTGTCCCATCGAGAAATTTGCAGCTGTCCGGTACAGGAGCTGACAGAGAGGCGCTCGGTTGCTTGTGCATTAAACCATCTGTGGTCCAATCACATGACACCGTCAACCAATCCAGAGCACTTTCAGAGGCACTGTGGATTAATCAGACCTGTAAATGAACGGCCATTTTGTGTACTGCAACAAGAAGATAAGAGGAGGCTACTTAAATAGAATGTCACTTATATCAGTTTCACCAATTAGGAAATTCATGTTGCCGCTAGATGTAGATGCAAATAAACATGATGAAATAATTGCGTGGTTTACATACGCATGAAATACAAATGATATACATAGCACTTAAAGTCACAAACACTAAAGTACTCACCACCTAATAAGCCGCTAAACAGTTAATCTCTTACAGGGAGCCGCCGCTGCTGGTAGCTGAGAACTTCACCGTCTTCATCAAGAACTCCATCCACTTTCCCAAATTCAAAGTGCTGAGGTCTGAAGCTGCTCTTCCACAAAAGAGGAAAACTTAGGATTGTACTCTGGAAGCGTATTAGCAGACAACCTTATAGTCACAATGTGAAATTCATCAAATTTTGTGTCAAACAATTCATTTGAATGGGCAGTTCAAAATGGCCCCCAATGAAGGGTGTCCTAAGACACTCATCAGGCCCATAGCAGTTATAAGGTAGATTTATAAATGTCTGGTAAAACCAATCAAACTCTTTACCTTGGTCTATTGTCATACAGAATAACTTTTAAGAACACTTTCATAGACTGAAATATGCAAAATATGGGTAGAGGCAGGTATCATTGCTTTGGTAATGGTAGTTTCCTGTGAAACATATAGTTGAGAGTTGGTTGAAATTTGGTATGCAGAATGAATTGCAGGAACTGTGCATTTTTAAGAAATATTCTTCAGTTTATTACGTGTGTATGTGAGCAACCTGTCTGTACAATGACTGAGAAATGCCAAGGGACTAATGTGTACTTTTTTCCCCACAGAACAAACCTCCTGAAGAAGAGGAGATATTTGAACAAGTGTACCTACGATGAGAAGCATCTCGACTGTCCTAACTTCCGGCTAGGATACATTGCGGACCAGTCCGGGGTAAAATTCAGTGAACTGTGCGACACGGTACGCCTCCTCTCTGCTACGTTCTTCGCCAACCAGCCAGAACACATTATTACATGAAGCCACAGCAGTATATTGAGGCCACTGCAAAAAAATCATTTTTAAGAAATCAATTTGAAATTTGATACAAATGTACCTGGTTAAAATTTCAGCCCCCCGATGACAATTGAATATTACAAACCCATTTCAAAATAGCAGGATCAATTCAAATGGTCTTAAAATGACCACACTTATTTTACAAAAGCTCTACAGCGGCATTTCTAGCAATTTCCGACTGAAACGTTACATACGTATTTTCCACGGTGCCCCCCACCAGGGAGGGATCATCGGCGTCTTCATCAACTGGAAATGCGACTTCGACCTGGACCCGTCCGAATGCAAGCCCATCTACTCTTTCCGACGGCTCAACGTGTACAAGAACTCTCCGGACTCCGGCTACAATTACATGTAAGCCCGTTCGCACTCCAAGGTTCTGTCGTGACTCGCTGACACTTGGTTGGGGTATGTTTACACTGGCAGTACCTGGAAAATTTCAGTTGGGAAGTTTACGCAAGGCATCGTACCAGACAACATTAGACATGTACTGCTACACTGCTCAAAAGTAGGCAGAAGGGTTTTGTTTGGCATACATTGGTGTGTCCACCTTCTCCAACAAGACGTGATTAAATCCTACCAGTCCACCCTGCTGAAGATTTCAGCTTAAACCAGCGGGTCAAAAAATTTGGTTGGGTTGGTTTACAGCAGGGATATCAAACTCCAGTACAGGAGTGCTTATTTGAAGCCTGTGATTGGCTAAGGAATCCTCACCCCTCATTCCCAAGGCTTCAATTGGCTGCCAATTGAAAGGACCAGAGTTTGAGATCCCTGGTTTCGACCTGGTTTTAATTGCTCTGTTTTTAAACCGGTTCCCTAAGGTATGCCAAGTTTTATAGCAGGGATGGACAAGAGTCTCGGACCCTTATCAGAGCGTATGGGATTCGCCTGGATATCATTGTCCATGGAGAGGTAGGCAGTTCCTCCTACAGCAACACCGAATATGAGCACTCAAAGCAGGATTTAGCCCTATTCTGATGGGATATGTTTTAGCCCAGGAGGTTCAGTAAAGTATTTTTTACTTGTGTGTGGGTAATTCCAGAGGAGAATTCTGATGGGATAAATAAAATCCATAGTAACCCCATCCCGAATTATAGACCTTTTCCCAGATGTTAGATATTGAAACTTCCGATAGCAAAAAAAAAAAAAAAAGAAAAGACTGGCACATTTTGCAGCAATGTACAAGACATGGCTTCCTAAAAAAGAAAACTTCAAAAGAGTCTCCTCTAAGCACTCCATTGCTATGCTACACATGGGGACACGTGCGTCAAAAATAATTTACATTCTTAAATCACTGAGATGTCTATTCACACGGGACTAGAATTACCAGAGGACCTTGGCTACCTACTTCCCCTCCCCCAGTAAACAGTAGGTAATTCAGTCTGGGAAATTAACTTTGCAGCCAGGAAAAAATGACTGACATGCCATAAAATCACAGGAGTAATAATTTCAATTACAGGTCATCTTCGAGTAAAACTAGTCCTGTCAGAATATGGCTTCAGACACTTTCTTTTCCTGAGGGGGGGGGCAAGGGGGCATTGTAATGGTTACGGAACTAAGCTCGTAGCCAAAAAGCTGTGGAGGTGGTTGCCACCTCAGGCATTGGCCATGGCACTCTTGACCAGGGTACTTAGCCTTGAAGTGCCTCAGTAAAGATCCAGCGGCTTAAATGGATTATATGCACGGATGTAATCTGCGCAAATCGCTCCGGATAAAATCGCCAGCTAGATGCTGAAATGAAAAGGAAGTGTTACTTCCAAACTGCGCAGGATGGCAGCATAGATGTCGGTGTAGGTATAATCCTTCTCTCCCTGCAGAGGATCAAGCCATGTAGCTAGGGTACCCGTACATATACAGATAAATACAATGGGCCTCAACAATGGGCCTCACTCAGGAAACGTGTACAATCACATCTGATCGTAAACTGTGTGTAAGAACATTTCCATGAACAATTCGGAATTCATTATTTTCTTATCTGTATTTGTTCATAGTTGTTTCCTCATGCTAATGATATGAACAGGATAGCACGTAAAATTTACAGTCAGCATTCATCACCTGGGATATGCACAAAAAACAAATGTTCCAGAATACTGACTTGTGGTCCATTGCAGGCTGGGAAATTTGCTATCATTCCGACCATCATCAACATGGTGGCAGCCATATCATCCGTGGGAATTGTAAGTTATCAAGTTTTGCCCGATATGATGTATGAATTTGCCAACAACTTGAAATTTGAGCTTGCCGTATTTTCACTCCTTCTTTCCATGTGTTTTTTGTTTATAGTGCTCTATGATTTGTGACTGGGTCCTGCTGACCTTCATTGACAAGAATGAGATCTACAGTCAGAAGATGTTTGATGAAGTAAGTGGCATCATTTCAAATGTATTAGCTGGTTAACTTTATTCTCGAATACTGCCTATTGAATCATATGAGTATTTTGCTTTTAAAATGCTTATAAAAAGAAGCATACACTTGAATCCTTTTTTTTTGTTAACCTATAATTGTAGTTTACCAACTTTATACTATGTGTTCCGGTCCTGATATTATGATCTACAAAACAGAACGATACTTTTGCTGGATTGAGTAAAGGAAATGGTATGCCATCACACAATTCCACCAAGTTATTTTAAGTTTGAATCATGGTTTGCTGCCACTAGTCCATTTTTATTTGAAGGAGTAAAGGTTACACACCTTGTCCAGGGGTACAGCATAGAAGATATGGCCAAGGTCACTCATTCCTGGGATACAGCAAACAATGACATACACCCATGATGACAAAAACACTTAGATTGAGCAATTTTTAAGATGCTGCCTTTTGTGGATAAACTGAGTAATTTGGCGTTGATCTCTGTTCTCTGAGATTTCTCAAGACAAAATCGAGGGGACCATTCCGACGACGGCGACCGAGCTCACCATCACGACCTATGGCTCCACCCATTCGGACCTGTCTGATGGCGTGCCACTTTGACCCCGCCCCACCCCACCACCCCCCACACAGAGATCTGAGGCAAGAGGCGGGGGCACTCCAAACAGTGGGAGAGGGCACGGACAGTACTGCGTTTGTCACTGGAGTTTACGTCACCATGCTGGTTCCACGGAAGTGGGCAACAGGGGCATTATGAAGCCTTCAGACGTGTGACTCTGCGGGGTGGGGTGGGGGGGGGGGGTAAATCTAGCCCCTGAGGGGCCAGAGAACAGAAAGCCCACTTCAAGTGCTCACTTTGGATAAATATCCCCCCCTTAAGGCAGTGCTGTGTGACTAACCGAGAGGCTGAAGGAAGCCTTACAGAAGCCTTTATTGCATCTGCAAAAAAAAAATACATGCAAACCGTTTCAAACAGTTCCCCGTGCTGCAAGGCCATTTAAAATGTCAATCCTTAATTTTTCAGTTTGGGTGGGTTTGACGACATCTTTGGTGACTGGCGGTCACAAGTTTGTTTTCATGCTCCAAATCCCAGAGTTCCTTTTGAAATGAAGCTATACCCCCCCCCCTCCCCAAACAAAGTGGCATGGTTTGCTTTTGGGTGTACTGTAACGCTTTCAGTGTTTAATTTACTTAGAAGATAATCCAGTGCTAGTGTATTTTGGAGAACAAAGACTGTCTAAAGATGGTCAGCAATGCTGTCCGACATGGTAATATTGAGCAACTTTTCAAACTTCATTTTTAAAAAGTGTCAACAGGAAGTGGTTACATTAGATACATTTTACTGTTAGAGACATCGACCACAACAAATAAGGGAGCCAACATTGGGTGTCACTGTAAGTATGATGCAAGCAGATGCCACAACTGGAGGGGGTTAGCCATTATCTTGATTAGTGAAATATAAACCCATCAAACATCTTTTACTTAAAGTAGTTAGAAAAACATCAAGTCTGCTGCAATGGCCTAAATAGCTATATATAGGCACTCGCTCTTTTGCATTCAACTCTAAAGTTCCTGTGCGTGCATCACCACATTTCAATACTTTTTTTCTGGGACTGTCGCACCAATAGAAAATATTATATAGAGGGGCAAGTAGGCCTACAGAATGCAAAAATATTGTTAATGGATATTATGACAAAAAAGCCAGCATGGAAAGGTATTAAATATGCCATTCTTTAATATGAAAAAATTGAGGATTGACACTTCAGTGACATTTGACATTTCAAGTTGTTCTGTGGTGAATCTCAGGAAAGCCCCCTAAGGGTTTATCTGAAATGCACTTAATGAGAGGCACATTTTACCGGTAATGTGATGCTAAATGGCTTTAAATTGACCATAGCTTAACGCATTGTCATATGCACTGGGCAGTACTTCAGTAATCCTAGCAAGAGTGCAAAGCTGTTAAACGATTTTGGCATCATGGGAGAAGTATGATTTTCTGCAACGGCTAAACAGATTGTTTTAATAAAAACAGCCAATTCATACAATGTCTTTGATTTCAATGTCAGTGGTTTTAGAAGTTTGAATGCGTACATTTTATATGAGGCTCTGACAACCATTTATGACGTGTACTCTATAAGACTTCTACAGCACAAGCAATCACAATGCAGTTCTTGCAAACACTTTCAAAACACTGCAGCAAATCAATTTCCGCCATATTTCAAAAAGTCTTTTAGTGGTTTCAATTTCATTATGCAGAATGTGAATAAATCTTGTGCATTACCGTGAGTCTTTTGTTCCTCTACGCTGGAACATTTTTTTTTAAATACAATACCAGTGAACGGTTTGAACATGTAAGCTTGTCCTGAACCTTCACCGGGAGTGAAATAAAAACGAAAAAAACGAAAATGACAACTTTGTTGCAATGTCAAGAAAATGATGGGAATCTGGCTATATTGCAAAGGTGTAATGGCATGCACAATTTTAGTGGATCGGGACACATATACAGTCTGGCCTAAAAGCCAAAACTAGGACAGGACAGCTGTGGCAGCAGGTCTGTTCACACTTAGACGTTTAGGATAGAGGGGCTCACCACATAGGGCACCTAAGGCCACAGCGACCATAGTTTAAGTCTTAGGCGGGACAGGAGGGTTCGACACGCTAATATGGAACGCTGTATCCAGTTGGATAAATCTTACACGGGCGTGGGTAAAAAGGGCCAATGAGGATGCATTTCTTATAATCAGTCACAGCAGGGAGTGACTCAGCCTCACCCTGTATAGCCTATAAATCTTGAAGAGCCACAGGAAAGTTGTATTTCCCCAAATGTTTCCCCCCCCCCAACGACAACGACGGGCGTCCACTTTGCTCCAGATGCCAGCCAATCGCATTTGAGATATTTACGTGTTCATTTAAATGACACTTAACGTGCAATTTGAGTAGCGCAGATGACATGCTTTATTATACCGATGGGTTTTAATGCATTTATACAAAAGTTAATTAAATCTATTGGCAGTTGTGTCATCCTTGTGTTGTCCATTCGGTGGCTATTGAACTGTGACAGATGCCGGTTACTTTGAGATTATTATTGTGGCTATTAAGAACCATCAAGTTGCCATTACTTTTGTTTTAGTCGCTTATTGTAGCTATAGATATCCTTCCATGACCAGTTGCATTAGTAGAACATTCGCGACACCACTGGGTAGGATGCTTGCGTGAGAGGTAACGGAAAGACAATGTAAACAGGAAGGCTGCAGTAGGTACTTTCAATTCCCCAAACCCACACTTACCACAGGCATCTTAACAGTCCCTGAGTGTATCTGGCTGCATGACTTTACAGAAATTGAATATACTTTAATTACTGTATGCATTGCAAATCTACATCTACATCTTGGAGAAAATATAATCATTTTGCACCCAGTGCCGATATATCACAATGCCTCAAAACAGGAATAATGTGTGTACATTTTCCAACAAATGGTGAAGTAGTGGGGGGGAAGAAAAAAAAAACCCCTGGAAATATAAACCTGAATTTTTTTGGCAAAAATCTTCATGTCCTTTCCCTCCATGCAGGAGTATTTTGAAAGTGTTGGTACCGCTGCTCCTAGGCATTCTCCCTTTATGTAACGTCAGCGGTAAAGGGTGCAGCTGCATTCTGGGTAATAAGGGCCAAGGAGTCTCAAAAGAGAACAGCTCTCAGCCTGAAGCTAATCCAATAAGGACATTTGCCCACTAAATGGGCTCTCGTAACAAGATTTCTGGGAAGTGTGAAACCATCACGTCTCATATCAAAGTGACTAAAGGCCTTGCCATCGATTGCGAAAATGCCTTCGACTGACTGTCTAATGGATCTTTTCTTTTTTTTTGTGGTGACAGATACCGTAACCGTACATCTCCACAAGAACAAGACAAATGCAAAATGTATTTAAAAACCTTTCATTTTAGGTCATGAAGATACTATTATTTACCGATCGAACACCGCCTTGATATGTAGTGATGAACAACAACAATACAAAATGATAAAATTTTGTATCTTGACGTGGAAGACTGAAAACATTTGCAAGAACGTACCAAACTACAACTGTAAGCTTAAAGCAACGAATAAAATTACAGCACGGCTTTGACTTCTGTCTAAACTGGATTCCATTCTTTTTTTGAAAAAAATCAAATGAACAAACAAATAGAAGGCTTCCTGGGGTGAGCCGGCTAAATCAGATTGCTTCAGGTTGCGGAAACCTGACGCGAAAGGATTTGATTCCAGCCCGAAGGCTCGCGCGCAGAAATTTCATTAGCGGGGCCGGGGAGAAGACGCCTCAGGAACCGAAGCTCAGCGGCGGCCATCTGAGACGAACGCATCCTGCGAGTGGTCGATGACATCACTGCCGCAAGGGGGAGGGGGGGGGGGGGAGACGGCGTTGCGGTCGCACCCCGAAATGTTCCTTTCGACTTCTCAGCACGCTGGGTTTGAAAAACGCTTTCGGGAAAAAAAAACGACCGCTATGAATTATAGCGGTGAATACTTCCCACCTCTTATTGATTGTCCGTTTAGAGAACCCATAACCACAGTTATTCCATTATTATTGTTATTATTATTTTTTTAAGTACATTTACCGTAGATTTGTTCATATTGTGCAAAAGCAGAGGCAGGTGAGGCAATCAACACTGCCATTCCTACGTTATGGATTCTCATCGACCCTTCTGACAGCCTAATACTGTATGAAAACAGAAACAGGCTCAGTTTGGGTGAAACCAGGACAAAAAGGATGTAATAATAATAACGGCTTCGGCCAGGCCAGCTGCTGCGATTACAGGGGGGGTTGATTCTGCATCGCATTTCCCCCGAACGTCCGGGGCGGGAAGCGGGAAGAGCGCTGGAGGTCAGCGCCTCATTAGAGCAAATTCAATCCGCACATTATTAGAGCGTTCAATACAGCCATGGAACATAAAATGCCCAAAAAAAGGAGAAGGAAAAAAAAAAAAGTACACACGGACAACAGAAAATTATGATTCCTTAGACACAAAAGGAACACAAAACAAATGATGTCTCAGGAACATTCTCTTTGCGATCTGACTAACTGAACATTATAATGCTGTAATCACTACTGGATTACAAATTCTATGAAAAATGCATGACTAAAATTGTGTTCTGTATGTACAAATATATTTATTGATGACTTTAATACAAACAAAAATAGACGCAATGGGGCCATTCTCCCATTGTCAGGTTAGCGTGATTTCTGATGGACACACCAGTGATGTCCTTTCTATCCTTCTTGAGTGGATACGATTACGTATTAACTTATTTGCAAAGACCACGTAAGCTTGAGCCAACATTAAACCGCCTTTTAAAAAGAGAAGATCTCACACTCTGCTCCTTACTTTATGGAACGAAATGCAAATGATTCAGCACCCGGTCTTTGCCAGGTTCGGCTTTGGTCCTTCACCGATCTGAACCTCATTACAGACCAGCTGCATTTTATCATTTACGAATCAGTTTAAAATTCAGCTTCAACACAACCTCAGCACACAGGAACATGAAAAGGCCTCAACAAACCCCAGTTTAGATGAACCACTCGCGATCTGTCACATAAACTTCATAATAAAAAAGTCAACGCAAATCAGAAGCCATTTCAGGTCCCCTGTTCAGAAGTGGGTATGATAAAACCAGGCCTATACCCACCACAGAACAGTAGAACATTCCAGGTGTGTGTAAGTCAGTAGGTCAGATGGTGGAACAGTAGAACATTCCAGGGTGTAAGTCAGTAGGTCAGATGATGGACCAGTAGAACATTCCGGGTGTGTAAGTCAGTAGGTCAGATGATGGACCAGTAGAACATTCCCGGTGTGTGTAAGTCAGTAGGTCAGATGTTGGACCAGTAGAACATTCCGGGTGTGTAAGTCAGTAGGTCAGATGGTGGAACAGTAGAACATTCCGGGTGTGTAAGTCAGTAGGTCAGATGATGGACCAGTAGAACATTCCGGTGTGTAAGTCAGTAGGTCAGATGGTGGAACAGTAGAACATTCCGGGTGTGTAAGTCAGTAGGTCAGATGATGGACCAGTAGAACATTCCGGTGTGTAAGTCAGTAGGTCAGATGGTGGAACAGTAGAACATTCCCGGTGTGTGTAAGTCAGTAGGTCAGATGATGGACCAGTAGAACATTCCGGTGTGTAAGTCAGTAGGTCAGATGGTGGAACAGTAGAACATTCCGGGTGCGTAAGTCAGTAGGTCAGATGGTGGACCAGTAGAACATTCCGGGTGCGTAAGTCAGTAGGTCAGATGGGTCACTGTGCCCCAGTACCCCCAAAGCGGCAGTTGGTCCTCGCAGGCTGAGGGGGGTCACGCTACGGCCTTCCCGCCACACCGCCCAGCGAGGGGGTCATCTGCAGCAGCCAGTCGATGGTCTCCTGCAGGAAGCCCATGTTGTAGTGGGCGGCGATGTTCCGGAACACTCCGATCTGCTCCGAGAAGCTCTGCGGAGGGACGCGGAAAAGCCGTTTGTGAGCGGAACGTACAGTGAAGCGTCTACACGCTTAAAAAAAATTAAAATAAATAATAATAATAATCTGAATTTCATTTCACCTTTCATCGAATCAAGCGGGTCTAATGACACGAAGCACGTCAGCATAGCCTTCATCATCTCACGCACTTTCTAACGTTCAGTAAAGTCAATTTCATTCACGACTTTTAGACTTGACAATCGGGAGACTGTAATGATCCTTACTATTGTTAAGTGTTGTTTTTTGAATTTTTTAATTTAACATAATGACAGGTGTGCGTTTGAACGAGCGCTGTGTCGCGGGCGCCAATCCGCCGTACTCGCGGCGGGTTGGGCGGGCGGGCGGGCGTGTCGGGCGGGGGGGCGTGTCCGGCGGGGGGGCGTGTCCGGCGGGCAGGCGGGCGTGTCACTCACCTTGGTGGAGAAGGTGAGGGCGAAGTCGCCCGCGCAGCTGCAGTAGACGGGCATGTTGGCCTCCTTCACCCCCCGGCACTTAGCGCACACCTGGAACACGATCGCCACACACGCACACAGCGTTAGCAGCAGCCCGGCCTTCCCCCAGGGGGCCCTTTGCCCGCAAGAATCCCACAATGCAACGCAGGGCAGAGGCGAGACGGTAGCGTGCGTAAGTGCATTTCAGCTCCATTAAATAATCGACCAAATCCCTCCCCCCGGAGCGCTGCTATGTCAGACATAATGTGACTTTAAGAGAGTAAATCACCCTTCAGTAGACATTAAAAGTGTCTGATTACGAATAATTAACAATAAACAAACAATCATTGCTGGAACAGAAATCATCCCACGCAGTGGGTTCCCAGTACATTGTTGCATTCCAACTGCCATTTCGTGCCTGACGGTTGCCCCGGGCAATGGAACGCAGCAGCCTGGCATTCAGCGGGCAAGCTAGGGGTGGGGGGTGGGGCGTGGGGCGGGGGGGCAGGGGGGTGTGTCCTGGCGTGACTCACCAGGTCCTGCAGGGTGTAGGTCATCAGCTTCTTCTGCAGGGCCTCCACCAGCGCCATCTCGATGCCCTCAGTCTCGTACTGGGCCTGGCAGTTGGAGCAGAACCACTGGGGCAGCACGGAGCCGTCCTGGGAGGGGGGGGGGGGGGGGGGGGGGGAGATTAAACAAATAGGATAATCAGAAAATGAAATTAGGAAACAGATGCGGGCGGCCCTCCTCATCCGGCCCTGCTACACACCCACAAGCCCACTTTGTAAGCATTGCTCTTGGACCCGCCCCCTTTAACTTTCAGAAGACGAATCGAATTGGAACGATTCAGCCTCAGCAGGAGGGAGATGAAACTATCAATGCTAAGAGTACGGAGCTGGGTACCTGGCTTTGGGTACCCCCAGCTGAGATCCAGGTGTTTGATGTGTTCCATCCCGATCACACCTGATACGAACAGATTACCTGTATGACGTGCGATTGAGAAGGAACACATCAAACACCTGGACCGGGCCAGGGGTACCCGAGGTGAGGTTCGGGAACCACTGGTCTCCAACCCTCACCTGTGCTACAGAGGGTTCCTTACAGGGGCCCACAGCCCCGCCCCACCCCAGCCCTCACCTGTGCCACAGAGGGGTTCCTTACAGGGGCCCACAGCCCCGCCCCACCCCAGCCCTCACCTGTGCTACGGAGGGGTCCTTGCACAGGTCCAGGTCCCGGCAGAAGTTGCAGTGCCGGCAGATGACCTCCGGAAGGACGTAGGAGTTGCAGGGGTCGCGGAACTGGGCGTCCTCCGAAAACTCGCCCACGTCCACCAGCCGGAGCAGGTCCCTCTTCAGCTTGTTCACCTGGTTGACGATGTTGCTGTCCAGGGAGAGGACCTGGGGGGGGGGGGGGGGGGCGTTATCAACTCACAGCAGGGAACGGCTCTTTCCAAAAGACTGCAAACCCTGCTGGCCAAATACACACTGCTCTTATCAGGTGCCACCCAGACTGGTATAAATCAGTTACATCATCGACCTTCAGAACACAGAGCAGGATAAGACTTCATTTAAAGATCCACAGCAGGGGTGTCTAACTCCAGTCCTGTCCTCCCGGACGGCAGTGCCTGCTGGGTCTCACCGTGTTCCAGCATGAGTGATTAACTGAAGTCATTAACTGGCTAAATAACACTCCTTGCTCCCAAGCTCTTAAATGAAACCACAAATACCTGCAGACACTGCAGCACACCAGGACTGGAGTTTGACACCCATAACGCAGAGCATATTACTGCGTAGGTCATGAGGAACTTCACCAGATGCACCCCTATGGATCCCCCAACTCAATCATAGGTCTTCGAACAAACAGTAAAATACAACAACAAGCAATCCGTTGAAATCAGAGTTGGTGGTCAATTCCACTTTAATTTCAATGAGTGAAACGGATAATGATGAACCTATGATTACTTTTTTTATTTTTTATTAATGATTTGAATCTCTTGATTCAACTGAATGTAAATCGAATCGAATCCCAACTCTGATTACATCACGTGACCCCTTGGGCGGTGTCCACGGCGATTCCCTCCCTCCCCCCCCCTCACCTGGCAGACGTATTTGACGAACTCCAGCGCGGGGTTGTGGAGGGGCAGGTGCGACCCGGGCAGGACGGGGAACATCTCGGAGGGCTGGGTCACGCTCCTGGTGCCCGTCACCTTCTTCTGGATCTTCTGCGTGATGGTGAAGATGTTCTGGGTCAGCTCGCTCGACACGTACTCCTGCGAGAACGTGATCATTCCTGGCGGGACAGAGAGAGAGAGGCCGGGCCGGTCCGTCAGCTGGTCCGAAAAAAGGACGGTAACGTGCCACGGGGTCACCACTAAAACACAGACGTGCCTGAAAGCATTGATATCACAATGAGGCCAAGTTACAGCACAAAATATTGGCTATCTTAGCTCACATAAATTAAACAAGCTCTATTCAAAAGCAATGCTACGCAGTCTTTCCTAAATTATTTCCTGTAACTTGGCCCTGTGTTTTTTTCCCATATTACCATCCGAAGAGAATGTGGAAGAGAAAATGTAACTTCTTCTGCCGACTCCCTTTTCACTGAATTAACACACTTCTGTAGATTTCTTCTTGTTCCATGTAAGTTTTTGTATTTAAATGTACTTACAGTGCTGGACAGTGCTTTGCGCATGGGAAAATGTATTATTAGAATAAAAAATTATTTTTTTTATTGATGTGATAAAGTGCACAGCTGACCAGCTCACCAGGGAGGGCGTGTCCGTCTACTGCAGGCTGGGAGGCCTGGCTCCCGCCCCGCCTCTTAATGGGCGTGGCTCCAGGCATATTCCGACGCAGCTCCTCCCTCATGCTATGATAGACAGCTGCGATGTAGGCTGAGGGGGGACCAATCAGAGCACGGTTCTCACATATCACATATCATGGGCACGTGTCTGTTTATCAGACATCATAGACAAATGTCTGTACCTGAGACGATCATCAGGAAGTAGTTCTGACAGGAAGCGGTCTGCGGGAGGTACTGCATGATGTTCCAGCTGCTCTCAATCAGGTCCTCCACCTCATCAGGTCCTCCGTCCTCTTCCTCCTCCGGACCAGCGGCTTCCTCTTCCTCCTCCTCTTCGTCATCGCTGCCTTCCGCTCCGTCTCCTTTCTTTCCATTTTTATTCTGTGCTGCCCCCTCCTGGATAAGTGTGATAATACATATCAACTCACCATGACTTCAAGCAGTGTCAAAAAAAAAAAACATTTAAGTGCCTCAGGTTTCCGGTAATTTCAAGATAGTAGCCCATTGTGCACGTACACAAACACACACACACTCACAAACACACACGCACACTCACTCACTCACTCACACACGCACACGCACACGCACACGCACACGCACACGCACAGTGTAGCCCACCGTACCTCTCCGTACAGGACGCTAGCGGGAAGCTTTCCTTTCACCCCTCCGTAGTTGGCCAGGTCCATCCACAGCAGGAACTCCCAGCACCGGGAGAAGGAGATGGAGAGGGAGTGGAAGATCTCTCGGGAGTGGATGCTGCAGAGGGGAGGACGGGAAAGTTCCAAAAATACCCAAAGAACAACAAAACGAAACCTCACTCCGCTCAAAATAGAGTCACCCGCACATCTTTACTGAACAAGTTTACTGTACCGTTTGCTGCTTCTGTTTATAAGTACATAAAATCGTACAATTCTTCACCTAAACCTTTGCATATAGTTCTGTTAGCAGGTCTGGATAAGAGCCCCTACACCAGGGTTGCCCAGCCCCGTTCCTGAATATCTACCTTCCTGTAGGTTTTCATTGCAACCCTAATAAAGCACACCCCATTCAACAGCTAGACAGGACGGCCCAGCCCTGCTAGAGATCTGGTTGAGCTGCTTATTAGCAGAGTCGGGTGTGTCATATTAGAGTTGAAATGAAAACCTACAGCCCAAATGACACGCGCAGTGCGGAAAGATCCGGTCCTTTGCCATGGCGACGCGGGCCGACCTGTTGGTGATGTACTCCACGTAGGCGATGGCGTCCTCAATCCGCCGCTTCTTGGTGCACAGGATGAGGCGGTTGAAGTTGCCGTAGACGACCGAGGACCCCAGGCGTTTGAACTCGGCCACGAGCCTGACGGGGGGAAACGGAGGAGCGGGTGACCCCACACTGAGCATCCAGGGCTCCCACTCAAACCAGATTTATGGGCTCCGTGAATATTTTTAAATCTTTCCAATGACATTTTAAAGATAAATGATCATAACACGCTTCAGGGATTTACTTTTGGTACACCAATCTGACTATTTTGGACTACGGGGTCCGTTTTGAAGAGCAGTGTGTGCAACTGGAGGAGGAGGAGGAGACACACTCAGCTGTGGCTCTGGTGGGGGGGGCAGGAGTGGAGAGGAAGACTCACTGCAGAAAGACCTTCTTCATCATGTTGAGCAGGGTGCGGTGCAGGGCGGGGTCGTACAGGAGCGAGCCGGGCGAGCGCAGCCAGCGGTAGAAGTGCATCACCTGGTTGTCGGCGTAGACGTTGTGGTACTGCGTGATCTCCTTCACCCAGCCCACCACCATGCTCTTCAGGATCCTGCAGGGGGCGACAGAGCGCCGCGTGAGGGGGAGCTCCGGCCACAGATTGTACACACACGCACCAGATACTCAACTCCTGCTCTCCTTCCAGCCACAGATTCTACACACGCACCAGATACTCAACTCCCGCCCTCCTTCCTGTCTTTGGCACGGAGATGTGGAAGCGTGTGGCAGGGAGCCTGGGGAGGGGAGGGCAGGCGGCTCACCTGAAGGTGTTGGAGCAGAGTGCGGTCTCGTCGTAGCTGGCCACCGCGCTCGCACCCTGGTTCCCCGACATCATGTCCTCCAGGGAGGCCTGCTGGATGACGTCGAAGCTGACGCCCAGGCTGGCCCCGCCCTCCATGTCGTTGACGTGTTGGGACTGCAGGATGGTGTTGACGGCCAGGCTCTGCAGGTCCAGCTCCACACACACTGTACGCATGCACACACACACACACACACATGCACACACACTTAGTGATCAGCGAGTAGCAGCCCTGCAAATTGACCTCCACAGATCCCCAGTCCTCACACTCCACCACCAACCGTGCTCACACACACACGCACACACGTATTCTCAGTAGCACGTTAGCACGTTAGCGCATCTCAGCGCTCGGTACCTGTAGAGTAGCAGCCCTGCGCGTTCATCTCCACAGACCCCCGGTCGTCGCTCTCCATCATCAGCCGTGCTCTCACACACACACACACACACAGTCTCAGTAGCACGTTAGCACGTTAGCGCATCTCAGCGCTCGGCACCTGTAGAGTAGCAGCCCTGCGCGTTGATCTCCACAGACCCCCGGTCGTCGCTCTCCATCACCAGGCGGCTGTCGTCGGCCTCCTTGCCCCCCAGGTCGGGCCGCGCCGTGGGCGACAGCCACAGCAGGTGGTTGTGCTTGCGCAGGTGTCGGGCCAGGAACAGGTCCGAGCCGAAGATGGACACGTCCTCCGGAAGGTTGCCCACGGGAAGGTGGTAGTACCTGCGTTAGAAACAGAGAGGATGTATACCTGTCCGAACGCAAGGGGCGTGGTCCTACCTGGCTGTACACGAGTGGTGTGGTTCTACCTGGCTGTACACAGTCCTACACGGCTATACGTGAGAGGACATGGTTCTACCTGTATGTAAGCGAACGGCTGTGGTTCTACCTGGTCATACACAATGGGGTTCAGTTCTACCTGTCCATATGCGAGTAGGCGCGGCCCTACCTGGCCGTACGTGGTCCTACCTGTCTGTACGTGTGTACGCGTGGCCCTACCTGGCCATACGTGGTCCGACCTGGCCGTGGGCGTGGCCCTACCTGGCCATGTCGAAGGCCTGCGACAGGCAGCTGTCCAGGTTGAGGTAGTGGCGGATCATGCGCCGCGCCCCGTGCCGCTGCCAGTCCAGCACGCTGTAGGTGATGTCGTCCGTCACGTGCACGGGCACCACGGGGAACTCCTCCAGCACGGGCATGCCCGCCGCCAGCCGCCGCACCTCCCAGTTAGACTGCACCGCGATCAGGGTGGGGCCCCTCCGCTCCTCCTGGGGACACGAGGGCGGGGGGTGGGGCGGGGAGACTCAGTCTGACCATATGGACCATTTCACTTATAACAACAATAAACTTTATAACGCTGTATTTAACATTCACGGCACTTTCCAAATAAAAGAACAAAATAACAACAGAACACAAAAGGAATAAAAAAGGAATGATGAACATAAAATATAAAAATATGACATAAATGGTCAGTTAATATAACAGATAAAAAACCTCTTCTAGCATGAGAGTCCTACAATATATGTACTGTGAAATTCAAGGGAAGTTCTTTTTTGAGGAACCTTCGCAAACCCCTTTCAAAGCTTGCCAAGCACGTTCTCTATAACCACTCAACCTTACAGCAATTCTTAGCAAAAAAAAAAAAAAAAAACCCCAATTTTGAAAGTGCTGCCCTCTGTCTCAAGTTTATGAGGGGAATGTCAGGCCCCCCTCTTGCCCCCCCCCCCATACCTTGTAGCTGAGCAGCGTGCGCTGCAGGGCGCGGTAGACGGCCTTGGCGTCGTTCTCCGCCCGCACCTCGAACACGTGCTTCTCCGGGGGGAGGAGCTCCTCGCTGGTCTTCTCCAGCAGGGCGGCGCGCTCTGCAGCGTACAGAGCGTTCAGGCTGGGCATCTGGTTACTGCGCACCTGGGGCGAGAGAGGGGGCGAGAGACACAGAGAGAGAGAGACAGAGAGAGAGAGGGCGAGAGACACAGAGAGGCAGAGAGACAGAGAGAGAGAGAGAGAGTGAGAGAGTGAGAGAGTGTGTGAGAGAGAGGGGGGAGAGAGAGACAGCGAGAGAGAGAGAGGACATCAGAACAGGAGAACCACGACCAGCAGGCTGGCTGCGTATCCATGCCCATACAGGTGAGAGGAGGTGTGGCCTGTCTCTTTCTAACGCTTCCGCCTGATTGGCCCTCGTCCCCTGGCCCCGCCTACTCACCGTGTCCAGGACGAAGACGCTGGCTTTGCGCTGGGATGGGATGAACAGGCCGAACAGGGCCTTGTGTCCCTGGCTGTGGTGGTACAGGTAGATGTGACGTACGCTACCTACAGAGAGAGAGACACACACATGCACACGCACACACACGCGCGCGCACACACACACACACACACACAGAGTTCTCAGGTTACTCTTACTCATAACTGAAAAAAGTGATAATGGTAACTGTATCATGACACTATGATTATGTATGTCTCCTCAATGTACAGTGACTCTACAGTTCAGATACAGTTTGGCTACTGGAAACACTGAAAGACAGAAAAACATAGTACTACACAGGTGGGGTTGGTGGTTTGTTGGGGTGGGGGGGTTCGAATTGGGAGTAATCCCACTGAAAACATGGAGGAACCCTTTTTAAAATTTGACAAATATGTTTGCATTGACATATTGGTCAAATATGAGTAGAGTGTGACCAAGGACAACCCCCTTGTCCTTCAGTATCAGCAGGAAACACACAAAGTACATATTTTTCCATATGTACATATTTGCAGAGCCGTCTCTGAGGACGTACCGGGCTCCAGGTAGCTGAACTGGGCCAGTGACCTCATCTCCAGGTGCTCCAAATCGAAGGTGTCCGCCTCCCGTCCCCCCAGGTCCCGCACCACCTGCTTATTCACCATGCAGAGACAGCCCAGCTGCGCCAGAGCACGAAACAGCAGAGGGACCTGGAGGAGAGCAGGGTGTGTTACTGACTATCACACACACGCGCACACATACACACACCAGAGCACGGAACAGCAGGGGGACCTGCAGGAGAGCAGGGTGTTACTGACCATCACACGCATACACACGCACACACACACACACACACCAGAGCACGGAACAGCAGGGGGACCTGGAGGAGAGCAGGGTGTTACTGACCATCACACACACGCGCGCACACACACACACACCAGAGCACGGAACAGCGGGGGACCTGGAGGAGAGCAGGGTGTGTTACTAACCCATCACACACACACACACACACACACACACACACACACACACCAGAGCACGGAACAGCAGGGGAACCTGGAGGAGAGCAGGGTGTGTTACTAACCCATCACACACACACGCGCGTGCGCACACACACCAGAGCACGGAACAGCAGGGGAACCTGGAGAAGAGCAGGGTGTGTTATTAACTGTCACACACTCGCACACGCACAGACAGACACACACGCGCGCATGCACGCACGCACATACCTGGGTCTCATAGACTCCCTCAATGTCAGGTGCAGACAGGTCTGCGTTGATCTCGTTGATGTGCTCCTGGTACATGTCCTCCGGTACGGAGTACTGGTACAGGTAGTACACTATATTAGAGCGCGGCAGCATCCGGTTCACCTGTAACACACAAGGGAATCATGGGAAACCTCCCCAAACGCAGAGCAGCCTTTTATGACCGTATGCAGCTAATTGCGATTACCGTTTTCCAAGTGCAACTGACCAGACCAAAATAAAGAAATGTATTGAGTTTCCAACAAGTATGGGAAAAAAACGTGATCGGTGATGTCGATCGATTTGGCTGTGGACAAGCTCAGTTAAAAGGGTTAAATGGTCGCCGTGACAACCAGGACCTTTTCCCACAGACCTTTTTGTAATTGGCTCCCTCCTCCTGCTTGGGGACCCTCTGGTTGACGTAGAACACTCGGGGGATGTTGAGCTTCATGCAGTGCAGGTCGCTGCCGATCACGGCCCACAGCTTGTACAGGCCAGGGTGGCTGGTCTCTGCTATCTGCAGGAGAGGGTTGGAGGTGGGGCCAGAGAGCTTCATTTACGCTACTGACTGGCTAAACTGTACATACATCACATATTCAAGGCCTAATATGGTTTCTGACAGAAAGGAATCCACAAGAATCTACAGACACTGTGGCCCTCCAGGAATTTGAGACTCTCACTATAGACATAACAACATTTGACGGGCAAATTTTGGAAGGATGATCACAGTCTGGGGACGCAGTTGGAAGAGAGACCGTGTCATCGGGGGAGGGTGGGGTAGAGTGGGGTGGGAGGGGCTAATCAGAAAAGCACACAGGCCTATATGGGCGGGGCCAGCAGGAAGTGATGCGCACCTGTACGATCTGCCAGGGCATGTCCAGGATGCTACGGGCCGTCCGGCGCAGGAAGTTGCCCAGCCCGGAGGCGGAGCCTCCCCGGATGACCCCGCCCCCCGCGGGCTGGACCTCCCCGTCCAGAACCTTCCGCCTCTTCTTGCGCTCCTTCCTCTGCCGAAGCTGCAGCTCCCACTTCTTCTTGTGGTAGCGCAGCCAGACCAGCCGCTCCTCCTGCGCAGACACACACACAAACGCTGTCCAGCTGCGCAGACACACACACAAACGCTGTCCAGCTGCGCAGCCACACACACAAACGATGTCCAGTTGCGCAGACACACACACACACGCTGTCCAGCTGCGCTGACACTCAGAATATCCATGACAGAGATGCACACGACTGAGCTATCTGAGGGCTGTGGCACGTTCCAAACACTTACGATCGTCAAGCAAATAAATGTGGAATAAATGCGAATCTGCGGTTTGATTGACAGGGAGGGAAGCCTACCCGCGTGTTCCCGGAGGGCGGGGGCGGGCCCAGGATCTCCCGCCAGGACTGCGTGAGCTCCAGGTCCTGCGACTCCGCCTGGCTCTCCGCCCCACCCTGGGACACGCGCTTGCGCTTGGTGCTGATGGGGATGGCCGCCTGAAGGGGGCGCCGGGGGACCCCGAAGTCCTCCATGTCGGCCACGCCCCCCGGCTCCAGGCTCTGGCTGCCGTCGCCCCCGGGCTGGAGGGAGGCCACCTGTGAAATAGAAAGAGAAAGGTGAGAATATAGCTGTGATTTTAATAACGGTGCGAAACGTGGGCAAACGTGACCTTGACACCAACACGATTAGCCTGCGTATGCTAGCCTTAATGCAGGGTTACTGCACATCTGCTCAAACAGAACTTTGGGCTGAATTGAAGCCTCAAACTTACCAGCTGTGTTCAGTACTTCTTGGGTAAATTAATATCCATGGTTTTCATCAACACTTGTGAAAACACTAGTGCTTGCATGAACACTCCACGATATTCCACAGAGCACACAGTGCTCTCTTACTGGCTAACTGAATTCATCAGCAAATGATCCCGGGTAGCAACCCAAACAGGATTCCCCTTTCCACTCTCGGCTGTTTTTCGCGTACCTGTCTCTTGCCCTCGCTGGTGAAGAGCTCGCTGATCTTCTTCTGCTTGTAGATGTCGTTCTTTTCCAGAAGCTTCTTGTGCAGCCAGTCGGGGTGGCGCACTCTCGGCACGGGGTTCTTCACCTGCGGGGGGGCGGAGACACGAGAGGGGGGGGGGGGGGGGGGGGGGGGGGGGAGGGGGGGGGGCGTGACCAAACTGCTGCCTCAGGGGTCCATTATGACATCACAAATGCGGAACCCGTTCCCCTCGGCTGGTACCTGCTGGAGGGCGGCGGGGATGGTGATGATCTTCTGGATGGCACTGCCGAGCCGTTCGATGTAGTAGTTCCAGTCCAGGATCTAGAGCAGGCAACACGAAACAGGCAATACACCTTTCAATGCTCAAAACAGACCTTCAAACAGAGTTACTTCGACTCGAGGTGCAATTAGAGTTAAACGACACTCCAATCCCTGAGAAATTGACTGCAGTCATCCAGAAGAATTTCGTCGTTCCATTTGCAGGAGTTTTCCTGGTGTCGGAAGGGTTATTTAAAACAATTATTCAAGCCTAATGTCTGAATCCGACACTAGTTTGGTTCCAAAAGGGAATTTAGAACTTTTAGCCTTATGATGTCATGAATGGCAGACTCACTGTGCGAATGTCCAGGTCATGAAGGCTGGGCATCTTCAGCCATTTCCGCAGGAAGTGTTTCTTCACACTGGACTCCGCCTGAAAGATGGCCAGGGGGATGGCCCTGAGACAGACAACAAATGTCACCGAGGCAAACAATACATAAATCAACCATAGAGCAACAAGTACAGTATCTTTCAATGTTCCTACATTCATTCACTACATTCACACACACACACACACATTTGTCCCCCAGAACATTGTGTCCCTACAAGGATAGGAAAACAAGAACACACACACATGCACACAAACACACACACACACACACACACACACGCGCACGCGCCGAGCTCACCTCTCCGTGACGGGCGAGCCCTCCGGCTTGCGGGAGATGACGTAGCGGCAGCTCAGCCCGGCGTCCTTCACCATCTGGTCCCCGAGGAACTCGGCCAGCCGCTTGGCCGTGCTGATGGAGGTGGACTTCTGCGCCCCGTAGTCCTCCAGCTTCCGCGACATGGACCGGTTCTCCGAGATCAGCTCGAACAGCTCCGCGTCCGGCATGTTGGCCGCCTGGAGGGACACGGGGCGGAGGAGGGTAGAGGAACGTCAACCAGAACAAAAATTTTCAAATTCAAACCAATGAAGCTGTCCACGCTACAACAATACAAAATGAGCTACCGTGGTTGGATCACTCTCAGAGTGATGAAACCGGTCTATCGAACGCATCTCCAGCAATGAAACCTGTCTAACCAATAACTGTTGAGCACCGTCTGCACCCACTGGAAGCCTGTGTGTAAAAGGTGTGTACAAGGAGAACAAGGCATTCTCTGGTGTATATGTTAGTGAGTTATTTTAACATGAGATTTGAGTTCTCATTTCTGGGGGGCACAGGCCTTCACAGCGACCCCCCCCCCCGCTTCATCGCTCGGGACCCCCCCGTGGTGTCCGGAGCCAGGGATCGGTTACCTTGCTGTACAGCACGTCCAGCCAGTAGTCGGCCACCTTGGCCACGGACGCGTAGACCTCCTCCAGCGTGGTGCCCTTGAGGAAGGCCTCGAACACGGAGGACTGGAAGATCTTGATGAGCTGCAGCTCCCCGCGACGCTTCACCTCGAACCCCTTCAGCTCGGCCAGGGAGCCGTCCTCGTTGAACACGGCGTACCTGCGCCCAGGTAGAGGCGGGCCGTTACCCCAGGGGGAGGTTTCACGCCCAGCGTTTCTCAAATCTGAACAGCAGCGACACTAACGCCATTAACTGCTGGGCCTACTTTCCACTTCAACAGTCACTCTGGATAAAAGTGTCTGGAAAGTGCCAGTAATGTAATGTAATTGTAATGTAATGTACCCCCCCCCACCCCCACCCCCAAAATGACACAGCTATTCCAGGAAGTCAGCACGCTGCTCTAAATTCAGCAGCTGTTTTTTTGGAAAGGACCTTTCAGAGAGGGACTAGTGCCACAGGTCTCCACAGACTACAGGACAATCGGAACTGAATTACCCCCCAATCCCCCATCCCCCACCCCAATACCCCCAGGTCACCCCCCCCCCCCCCCCCCGCCGGTCCCCCAGGTCACCCCACCTCTTCTTCAGCTTCTTCCCCTCCTCTTTGGAGGCGGGCAGGATCATGGCCAGGTAAGGGCCGTCCACCTCGAAGAAGATGCTGTTCTCTGCCCGCGTCTCGTAGGTGAGCGAGGCGGGGTCCACCAGCTCCTGGTACTGGTGGTTGGTGAAGCCCTCCTGAAGTAGGGGGGGGGGGGGGGGGGGCGGGGAAGGGGGGGTAAGAGAGATCCAAAAATGTGAGAAGTTTAATCAAACACTATCAACGGATGCACTTTTGCTGGTGCAGCTGGCACCACAGATTTCAGATACGGCTCCAAAAAATGCTTTCTAAAGTCCGATCTACAAGTGAAATAAAGAAATGGTCTATGAATTGAAAATGGGGGAGAGGGGGGGGTCCACAAGAAGAGTGATCATTTTAAACTCACTCCATTTTATAATTTTGGGACATATGCTAACTCCTCCCCCATTGACAGCACTCATTTCTAGCTTACAGTACAGAACAGTGGCCAGAAATTTTTCTAACACAAACACAAAAGTTTGCTCTGAACAAACAAAGCCTCAGCTTTGCAGAGGTTTCAGCTTTTTGTCAGGGTTATCCCAGGACACCAACTCAATTATCCCAGCGTTCTGAAATGAAGATCCTTTTTGAGGAAAGAGATGGCTCACCTTCACCATGATGTTGAGCATGGCGCCAGGGTACGAGATGGTCACCTTGGGCTTCTTCTCGTTGCTCGACTTGATGACAAAATTCTCGGGGAAGGTGTTGGGCAGGACGCACCAGATTCCGTCAGTGTCCAGCTCAAGAGGCCTCCTGCGATGTGGGGGAGAAACACAAAAAAATATGAAAAACTTTAGTTGTGGAAAAACAGAAATAGACCTTATTTGTGTAAAAATAGAAAGATATTAAACTTTGTTTGTGTGGGGAGAAATAGAAAAACAACTTAAGCTGCAGAGCACCAAACCTCAGGTCACCCTTTAGTCCAGCTTTTAGACACACGTTACACACAGTGTAATATACACTGGAATCGGTGTCATCCACCTTATCCAAGTACAGCACATTCAGGACACAAAAGTTACATCTTATCTGATCCGCCCACGTTTCAAAAAGGCAAAGAGGACCTCGGACAGCCTCTGCTGAGTTTCACACGATAGGCCCTGGAGAACCAGTGGAGCCTTGGAGCCAGTTGGACAGCAGTAGAGAGAGCCCGGAAAGAGCAGCTGCTCACCCGATCTGCTCAATCAGCTCCCTGGCCTGGGTGATGATGTGAGCGCCAGTGTAGCACACGATCCCGGCCATCTCCATGGAATACCAGCGCGCCCTAGTGGACAGGAACGGAAATGCAGCAGCGGATTTAAAAAGACGCTTGCTCCCCCAGAAGCTCGCTCTCTGAAACCTCTCATACGGCTGCAGTCACGCGTGGATTTCATGACCACGGCAACGACTTGATAACAAAAGACTCGAACTGTAATTAAACGAGAACGCTCCCCTAAAATGTTACAGCAATTCATCTGAACTTGACAACGGGTGTGGAGAAGACGCGACGGTTCCATAGCGACCGCACCCTTTGCGCATGACGTAGCCGTAGAAGGAGTTGAGGATGCACTTGTGGGCCAGCTGCAGCGACTCGTAGAGGATCTCCATGTTCTTGCAGCGCTTGACCTCGGCCGCGTCGCCGCTGTCCTGGGCGTTGGACAGCTTCTTCTTCCAAACCTGAGAGGGGACAGGGGGGGACACCAGGCAGTTTTTTAGCACCTAAAAATGTGCACAAACATTTTTAAGTCATTTTGGGGCGCCGCAAAAAATGGAAATTATTTACAGGGATGCCTTGGGCCTTGGGAACAGTTCACTTAGAGGACATTAAACAACACTAAGGACACTGGACTACACTGACGACACTCAAAAGCACAACACAGCCCATCACAGTCACACATTTAAAAAATCCATGTTGACAATAAGGATGTGAAACATGGCTTTTTGTCCGCCCAAACTACTATCTTTAGGACTGCTGCCTCCCGCCCATTTCTTTCATTTTCTAGTGTAGCGGGGGGCATTTATGACATTCGGTTACAATGAAGACGCTCGGCTACAGGACAGGACAAAGAGGACAAGAGGGCAGGACACACGAGAGTGTGCACACAAGAGAATATATGCCACTGCAGTAACACAGAGGGTAAAACAGCCCGTGCGGGCTACTCGGATCCAGGTCCGAAAAGCTCATCAATTCAGCCGAGCCGCTGACCACCAGCATCCGTCCCCAAAGCAGAGCGCGCGCGTTCCCCGAAGGCCACGGCGGCCATTTTACATTACATTACATTACAGGCATTTAGCTTATCCAGAGCGACTTACACAACTTTTACATAGCATTTTACATTGTATCCATTTATACAGCTGGATATATGCTGAAGCAATGCAGGTTAAGTACCTTGCTCAAGGGTACAACGGCAGTGTCCTTACCCGGGAATCGAACCTGCGACCTTTCGGTTACAAGTCTAGTTCCTTACCCACTGTGCTACACTCCGTCCCCATTTTGCCCCCGGTACCTTGTGCAGGCCCTTGAAGTCGTAGCGGCGATCGCGGAAGGCCCGTACAGTGTCCACGTAGAAGGAGTTCTCCCGCTGGCAGATGGTGGTGACCCGCTCCTCCAGCCGCGTCTGGTGCACCTTCTTGTAGGCCCTCCGGCAGTAATCTGCGGCAGACAGAGACCCCGAATCAGGCTAGCGTAGGAAGCCTCCACAGGGGAAATTAACTGGAGAGTGACTGTTCTCCATTAAATCAGGAACTCTTCCCCCGCTTTCTCAGGAATCTACCAGGCCCCGAAATGTCTCAGGGGACCCTAGCATTTGGCTTTACCACTGACAGTTCTCTCCTGCTATCAGCTGTCAAAGCGTAAAAGCATTTGACGCAAGGACTTAGGAGAACATAAGCCTGCATGATGGAGAGAACAGGCCATTCAGTCCACCATCAAAGCTCTCCATTTACCTACAGGCTAGAGAGTATCCAGGACAACACTGAGCCTGGATGGTTCTGACTCTACAGCCTCTACTACAGAACCTGGCAAGAGGTTTCACACGTGAACAACTCTCTGTGTAAAGAAATACTTACTTTACATTACATTACATTATAGGCATTTAGCTGACGCTCTTATCCAGAGCGACTTACAACAGTGTAACCAAACTCAGGATCAAGTCCACTTAAGTCCATTGAACAAAATGCAGATAAAAAGCCTTTACTATGATAGCATACATTAAGGAGAAACAAGATAGTCTGAACCAAAAATTTTTATTTTTTATTTTTTTTATTTTTATTTTATTTTTATAATAGTTATGGGAGGGGGTTTAGGGAAGAGGAGAGAGGTACACAGAGAAGAGGTGCGTCTTGAGTTTCCGTTTGAAGGTGCTCAGACACTCTGCTGTTCTGACCTCCACTGGAAGATCGTTCCACCATCGTGGGGCCAGAACAGCAAAGAGTTCTTAAATGCATGAAGAATTTACCCAAATGACACATTTATGATATTCCAAAGTCTTCAGTCAATTGTGAACTGAAGAAAACAGTATATTCCAGTCTCAAGTTGGGGGAAATAAAGCAGATCCCCCAATGAAGCTGAGCACTAGCGCCTCCCCCTGGAGAAAGGGTGAAACTGCAGGGGCCGGCCCACTCACCCGCCAGCCTCTTCTTCTCGTGGCGCGCCTGCTCCTCGCGGTTCAGCTCGTGGAAGGCGCGGGGCGGGCCGTTGGGGAAGAACGGGGGGAACTTCTCCGACTCCAGCTGCTGCTGGATCCGGTGGAACTCACTGCGGCCGGCCGGCACTGTGGGGACACAGAGAGGGGGGGGGGGCAGAGTGGGGGGGGGAGGGGGGGTGTCAGACTTCATCTCTCCACAATAACAGTGTATTAATATTAACCCTGTGAAGAGTAGGTTTTTTTGGAATATTTTTTGAAAATTCTAAATCCTAAATTCTAGAACTCTAGAATTACCAGCAGTGATTCAACATTAGAATGCTCGGTTAACAACATTCTAACCGTACCTTAAAGGGTTAATACAACACTGTTTATGAGGGATGTCAATAAACAAAATGTATTCATAGAATAAATACAACAAGTAATGAATCCCTGAAGTTACGACCTTATTTGAGTTACGACCTCAACCAGTTATAGCCCAAAGAGAGATGAAAGCCACAGGAACCACGTGTAGGTGGATACGTGGTTCAGGTACTCTAATGCAGGGTCAGCCCAGCTTGACACAGGAAGCACTTACTGATCTGCCCTCTCCACTGCCAGGTCATCTTCCTCTGGCAGTTGGCCCCGGGTTTGTTGAAGTCGCAGGCTGCGCAGGTGGCCTCGTTCACCATGGCTGAGGGCTGGGGGGGGGGGGGGGGGAGAAACCACTCAGGGACCACCCTCTATTCCACAGCTACTCAACCCTGGCCCTGGATGGCTGTATTCTCTCTTCTTAGTACTTGACTGGTCAATTAAACCAGCTGATCCAAGGCTCTATGCTACCATGTTTTCCCCCAAGGAGCACATATGCTCCTCAGTAGAAAAGTTCAGGAGCACACTAACGCATCCTACTTAGCAGATGTGCTCCTAAATTATTTTGACAGTCAGCAAACATCAATTTTCAGGAGCATTTGCTCCTAAAAGGGGAGCACTGTAGAGCCCTATGATCACACCGTCAGCTCTAGGGTCTGAATTGGCTGGTGATTATTGGCTGGAGCAGGGTGGAGAGGTCCTGCTCCAGTCTGCCCAGCAAGCTCTCGCGTTAGATTTGAATTGAGACCGTTCCATTTTACACGATTTTAAACGATTACTCCGGCTGGTGCCCCCACCTACCTGCAGGCGGTTGGTGAGGATGATGTTGGGGTACATAGCCCCCACGTCCAGATGGTAGATGAGCGGGCACTCGATCCTGTTGGGCACCTCCTTCAGAGATATCAGCTTCTTCTTTATCTCCTCACAGACCTACAGAGTGAGAGGTGGTCAACCCCTACAGTTCAACCTCAGGACATATCACCACGGCAACCAAGTTCATGTGGTCAGGGGTCACCACGCAATTCCCCCAGACCCAATACACTTTTACTGAAATTATAGCATTGTCTAACATTTTTCTATGGTCCCATAAGAAAAGGAAATAAAATACAAATTACAAATAATGTTTTAAAAAAAATGTTTTTGCAGTCCAAAAGGCTTATCAGCAGGTTTTCCCATAATGGTAAAAGGGTACCACTTCATATTGGGGAAGCGATATGGAATTCCTGTTGGTCGTTAGTAGTCATGGAAACGAGCGCCGTCTCACCTCGTTGAAGTTGAGGACTTGCTCTAGGGGGATCTTCTCTTCCTCTTCGATGGCGTGTCGGAGCGTCTGCTCCACCCTCTGCAGCAGGAAGTCGAACGCGGCCGGGTTCTGCCAAAACACATTTTTTCCCAAAAAGTTAAAACTGCTGACCCCAGGGTTCCACAAAGAGCAAAAGCACAACTTTCAGGTCACACCTTTCTAACAGACAAAGGACCAGCTTCTGAATAGCCAAACTTAGAAGCCAAAATTTAAAAAGGCAGAGGGCATCTATTGCCTTTTCCTCAGCAAAATTTAAAAAACGTAACATACACCTAAAATATAAACAATCATCATCTCCGTCGTTTGTGAGGGTGGGGAGATTCCTACCATTTTGAAGCGGCACGGAATGTCGCTGCGGAAAACGCCGGACTCCAGGGCCTCCACGTGGCCCCCCACGTAGGTCTCGGAGTCCAGCACGTGGCCGTCGTCCGTCAGCTTGTTGAAGACCTGCTCCTGCTTGTTGGGGAAGACGATGTTGGCGTGGAAAGCCTGCACCATCAGCAGGGCCTCACAGAGGGTTCCAGAACCCTTCCGCAGCACCTGAACCGTCCCAAAAAAAAAAAAAAAACAAAAAAAAAAACGTTTCAATCACCAGGAAATAAGTCCCGTCCCAGCACAGATGGATTTTGTGAATTCCACAGGCCACAAATACAACAACAATGCATGCTGTTTCAGAGCCATGTCCCTAAAGGGGCGACACAGCTGTCGGAGAGGCATAGCTCTGGAGGTAAGACCGATTGTCTGGCAGTCGGAGGGTTGCCGGTTCAAACCCCGCCCTGGGCACGTCGAAGTGTCCTTGAGCAAGACACCTAACCCCTAACTGCTCTGGCGAATGAGAGGCATCAATTGTAAAGCGCTTTGGATAAAAGCGCTATATAAATGCAGTCCATTTACCATTTACCATTAAAGGACTTTAGAAATGTGCAGACTGACAACAGGCAGGCTCACAGAGGAAGACAAACCTCGTCTGGTTCCATAGGGATGATGGTGCAGAGGGCGAAGATGAAAGGGTGAACATACTTCATGTACAGGTAATAGGTTGCCACGGCGTCCGACACGGAGTAAGTGGCCAGAGTCTGCGAACAGGCGAAGGAGAGGGCTTTTCAGCTATGAACAACTATTAAAAAACAACTATCCGTTTTGCACATCAGTTCGTTAAAAAGACACAGGTGCTCGGAAAAATGGGATTCAGGGGCAGGTTCTCCCCAAACATTTAGGAATGAACCCCAATAGACACAGACTAAGGACTTTCTTTTTCTCTCCAGTAAGAAGCTACCATTTCACACAACATTCATCAATAGCCTCCAAACAGCACTACAGATCACCATAAGAATGACTTCCATTTCAGTCATGCAACCGATGCATAGCACACACACACACACCCACATTAGTGACCTTTGACCTGTGACCCGGAAGTTTACCTGCGGTTCCTCCGTCGCCATGCGGCACATCTCCTCCGGGTCCAGCTCCACGGGGTCGTAGCTCAGCTTGGCCTTGGCCGCGGCCTTCAGGTTGTGGCTCCCCACGGGCAGGTAACTGTCGCGCTTCACCCACCTGCAGCACAACAGCGGGTTCACACAGCGTTTCTGCTACAGGCTGTGGCTCCCATCGCACAAGCAGCGCTTCCCATTGATCAGTTACACTGCGGCCGGACCCCCTTTAGGGTATGCGGTCACCCCCCCCCCCCGCCCCCACTCCACCCGACCCCCTCAACAGTTTCCCAAAATCATGTGGCAAACACTGCAAGAGAGTATGTATTAAAAAAAACACCATCCTCCACCTCAGGTTTCACTCCCATCGCACAAAAAAAAACCACTTCCCCCACCTCAGGCAGTCCATGTGGATGGCCTGGCTGGCCTTGTATTCGCCTTGGCTGTCCTTCTGAAAGCCGATCTCCTGGTACATGTTCAGACCGTGCTGAGCAGCCCGGGTCTCCACAAAAGGCCTGAGGAAGAGAAACTCCTTCAGAAACGAAAGAAACTCAACAGAACGGGCAAAGTTGATGCGGGCGAAGTCGTACAATTAGAGACGAAAGCACAGAGAGGGAACAGACATTTCTCACCAATCGAAAAAGTCCCCGTTGTAGGTGACGAAGATGTTGGGTCTGGTCTCATGGACGTGCTCAAACCACCTCTGGATGAGAGAGGCCTGAAACCAAGAAGCAGGAAGGAACCGGTCAACCTTCGCTTCAGTCCAGCTGAGCCCTTTTAATTAAGACCATGCTTAGCGCCCGACGCCCGCTCACCTCGTCCGGTTCATTGAACACCGTGAAGGGTCCCTCATACTCCGGTTTGGGGGTGAACTCAAAGTCCTCGATGTCCTCCGACACTATCTCTCGGTTAGTGATGAGGTAGCCCTGCCGCACAAACGAGATCGAAAAAGTCAGCCGTCGCTCGACTGTAGCACACACACACACGGCTCGGGAACCGCCGTGGTGAAACTCGGTGAGACAGTCAAACCGGTGAGTCAACGCCGGCCAGCACACACCTGCCCGTCTATCATGTAGGATATCATCATGATCTGGTCGGTCTCCGCGTCTGGGAACTTCAGGGGCAGCTTGGTGGTCTCTATGTCAAAGGCCAGCACGACGGGATCCTGTGACGCAACGGCACATTTGTAGCCCATCAGCCAAAGGGAACGCACGCACCATAACAGCAACAACATCATAAAACTGCCGAAGGTGACGGTGTTCCCAATTGAAGAACGAGAAAGAAAAGAAGTCAGAAAAAAGATGAGAGCGAGCAGGGCTATTAGTTTTTGTATGATGTATGTTGCGTCTATTCTGCTTGTTCCCGAAGCCTGAAATTTGACATGTGGCTCTTAATCATCATTTTCCGTTGCTTTGAGCTTTAAGTGCTGCTTTTGAAAAATCGAAATTATTCAAACGCCAAACCCGCGCTTACCGGTCGCTCAACGAGGTCGTCCCGCCTCACGATTTCGGGAGGGTACACGCTGCCCCGATACCGGACATTGTACCAGTGAGCCTGGGACGGGGACGCAGAGAATTCGGTCACAAATCACAGTTCATAGCCATTTCCAACCATCTTCCAAATCCCTGTGCCTACCATCCAAGCCAAGCACACAACTCACCACGTGGATCTTGAGGTCGATGGAGAGGCGGACGTGATAAGGAACGTCGTACTCCCTCATGTCCACGATGTTGTCCATCTGGTCGGACATCTTCTTGGACGACCCGGCCTCTTCCGTGGCGTTGACGTTTCCTCCGGCCAGAGCACTGGCAGGACCAGACGAAGAGGGGAGATCGTCAACCAACCAGCCATGGGCGAATTAACCAATCAGGGTTGGGAGTGAATTAGCATTACATTTACTCAATATAGGTTATAAGTCACTGAAATTTTTACTGTGATTTGAAAAATTACCAAAAAGTTCCACAAAGATTTTGGGCTTCTTTCATTGAATTTCAGTCTTTTTTTCATGAATTTAAATGGTTTTGACCGCAATCCTGGAACTAATGTTCTTCATTTCCCCCAAGAAATCCTACGCTAGGTGTTATTTTACTCATGATGGTAGCGTGTTCATCTGATTGAGAGTCGCTGGTCTCTCCCCACCCATCAAATTAAGCCACTTTCAGTAGCGGCCACAAAGCTTGACCAATCACGCGCGTGCATATTCACATCGACTCAGCTTAGAGGCGGGTACCTGGAGAGCATGGCGGTGTAGGCGTCGTTGGACTTCTCCCTCTCCCTGTTCTTGCGCACGGCTGGGGAGATCTCGCGCTTGACCTTGATGAGGTCGTCCACGGTGTTGAAGGACAGCTTAATGTAGCTCCTCTTCAGACCCACCAAATGGTTGGGCTACGAAGGAAAGCACACAAACCGCCCTGAGAAATCTCAGCCTGAACCAAGGCTGTACTTCACACCCAAAGCACATTCATTCTTCATTATAAAGCCATTTGCACTTATTGTATGCCAATTGTACACAAAAGCACCTACCAAATAAAAGCAATGCACTGTAATATTTTGTCTGGGAAAATAATAATAATTGAGCCAGGTCATTTTGCAACATTAACAACTTTTTTCTATTTGCTTTTATAACCTGAGAACCAATTCTGAAACCATTCTGCAGCACCCTGCTACCAATATAATTTTTCAAGAGAATGACTGCTGGTACAATATAATTTCAGTATATCATCAGACCATCATACGTAGCGATGCAGTTTTCACACCACCGATTTCTGAAAAATACCAAAACACCAACAAAGCAAAAAACAGGTCTCACCAGGTCCAGATCTTCTTTAGGAGTCATTTCCAGCTTCGCCACTTTTCCCTGGAACTTCTTGGACAGGAAGGATATGACCTCCCTCTCGCAGTTCTGCTCCGAATCAAGAAAGACAGACGCGGTCGTTTAAATACAGCGACGCGCCCGCACGTCGAAGCGAAGACCCGCCAGTCGACCAAAAAGAGGCGCACAAACACGAACCCGACTCACCTTTTTTGTGGCGATGTAAAAGTAGGGCTTAAACGGAAGGGCCACCTACCGAACACAAGAGACGCACAGCAGGTCAGAGCCAATTTCAGCGGCGGCTCGCGCGTATCATTTCTAACGGCGATCGACACGCAAGAGGAAAAGGCCACACCTTGAACCTGCTGCCATCTTCCTGAATGAAATAATAGTCCACGGCACTGATCATCCTCTTGTCATCATCTAGGATTTCAGTCTGAGGGAGGTAACATCAGTTAATCCAAGTGAAAACAAAAAAAAAGCCTGATACCATGTTAAAGTCAGCACTGAACATGAACAAGAGATCTGTTTCCGTTGTGGAAATGCAAGAAACCCATAGTTGGTCATCCACTTGTTCCACATGTCTAACCAAGCATAGAAATTAATAATCAATTTTCAAATAATTAAAAAAAAAATTTTTTATATCAACTTTTTCCGTACTTGTACTTGTGCACAGGACAGATCGCCCACATCCAGCCTTCTAGTAATAGGACTGTCAACCCCCCACACAAGACTCAGTCATACCGGGTGCATGTTTATGAGCCAGCCCGTCTTCTCCCCCGGTTCTTTCATCCTTTCAAAGCCGAAGCGGGCGTCCATCTCATCCGTAAACTGGCTGCGCTCCAGCCGCTTGACGGCTGACATGGAGGAGGCATCGTCTCTGCGGGAAACGACCAAATTACATTGCCTTATGACCCCGATATCACACTCAAAACAGCATTAGAGAACAAATCAAGTGACTATTAAAATCGAAATGAGCGAACAGACCCTGGCAAGACAGAAGCTCAAATTTCTTCTGAGGTCAGACAAACTGCTGATACAAAGTCAAGTCTACCGTTCACCGTCACATCACGCAGTTGCCTCGTACGGTTCTCATTTGGTAGCCTTTCTGAATCCGTGGCCAGATCCAAACTTTGCTTTGAACGGTAGAATAATTAAGGTCGCATGAGGGTAAACATGAGGGTGACTGGCTTTGATTGTCAACACAGCTCTGAAACAACCCCTTAGTTGGCACAGGGTTACAAAACTGGGGTAGACTACCAAAAATGCATAGTATTCCAGCTACAGCAGTGCACACGCCTAGATCAACAGTTAAATTAGTGTATAATTACATATTCTTGAAATCTGTAAGCACCAAAAGAAACGTTACACTTTACCTAAATGAAGACTAAAAACTCTCCATGTTAGAGCCAACCAACTAATGCTACTTATAGCTAATTTACACTGTAAGAAGCAGCTTGTGAGTAGGAAGTAGCATGATGTACACGCTCCAATCGAAATCCACAGTATTATAGTCTAAAATTTAATTGGAAAAATCAAGTAAAAGAAAATCGGGTTCATAGCTCATAGAATAGCGTGTAGCTTGACGTGCGGATTCACTTGAAGTCGAGTCGAAGAACAGCAAAACGACGGCATTGTTTGTGTTGAAAGTGCTGCAAGGGTGACACAGATACGCTTTCGGTAACATCTGTCCAGTAAACAAAAGCGTGGCTAAAATAGCAGCTATTCGCAAACTAAAATCAATTACTTACTGTTGATTATCCTGGTCTCCACCTTGTCCTGTGTCCGCCCTGTATCTCCCACTGTTTTGCAAAACCATTTTGTTGGGGGAAAAGTTGATTGACTTTGACTTTACTCTTGGATTTAATCTGCTGTTGTGTCAATGTTTTTATGCCATGCACTCAGTGCGCACTGCCGGGTTAGCGTGCTAGCTAGCTACGTCAAAAATAATACAGATGCGAAGAAGTGGCTTGCTATCTTCATTAGCTAATAGTAGCTAGATATAAAAACGTTGGGTATCGAATTCATAGTATACTCATGTCAAATCAAAAGTAATTTTTAAAATGCACAGACCGACGTCTGCACTGTTATAGCGCTGTCAATTCACCAGCGCTACCTTCGCAATAAGAATTTGGCGCGCTGACTGTAATTACCGCGAGAACAGGAACAAGGCACTGACAGGGTTGCCAGAGAAACAATAAAATCCCTAATATTTTTCGTCATCGGGATTAAACATACACGATTGTCAATGGGAGATGTGATTTTTTACATTTATTTTTTAAAACATATTTTAAGAGAAGTTATCATGTGTTGTTTAGGAGCAAATTGAACATTTGGGAAGTTTTGTTAAAGATATTACCGGAAACAGTGGCAACAGTGCTTTGTTCAGTTATTTAAAAATGTTCCGCCTCCGACGAAAAGCCCTGCCCTTTTGGCATGATTAACCATTATGAACCAATGGCATATTTGGGGATGGGCCCTGCGGCCAGCCATACCCGTAATGTGTAGAGTAGAAATCGGGTACTTATGCGAATATTGTCATGTCACAACGTTGGCTTTGAAATCACTATGTAGGCAAGCACGATGTGTTAATATTTTTCGTCGGCAACTGTTTATTAGATTGTTTGGTACTGTTAGGTTGTAATAATCTGTTACATAGAATCAGATAAAAATCGGCTGGTTTCGCACGTGCATAGTAGACTATCTAGCTAGTGAAACGTTTGTCAAATCGGCCTGTTTTTACAATGAATACGGTTTTAAAAAAATATATGGGCGTGTTGCTGCGAAACAAATCAGCGTTGCAGGATGTAGGCAATGGCTGGTTGGCTATTGCAACCTGTTTAACTTTGCTTGTGTCTGCAATTAATTTATTTCTGAACATTACAATGCCTGTGGAAAGTCTGCCTGTCCGAGACCCGGCCTTCCATCGGCGACTGCTGGAGCAGTACTTGCTTTTGCTGAAGAAATACCCGATTCTCACCAAATCTGTGACAAGGTCGGTGACTGGTGGAGGGCTTGTAATGCTTCTTTTGAGGGGAGTATTCCCAAATTCAATCTAGACAGCTAACGTGTGTTACTGTCACTGGGTTTGGGACCATAGGTCAAGTGTTTATACAAGCTAACTAGCTATTTTTCAGTGTTGGGTTAGCATTATCTAATTGCGAAATAAGACTAAACACGTTGTTCCGGTTATTAGCTACTTAGCACTTTGACACTGACCTAACGCGAGGCTGCATTGTTTTGGTGGAAGGAGTGTGTATTGATTTTTCGCAAATGGACAAAATCAAGTGTGTAGAGCACGAACAAGAATATATATTACTACCATGTGCTGACGAAAAGTTGTGGATTTGCTAAATGAGTCCTGGAGATATTGTTAGCTTGCTAACTAGGGTTCCATTTTTAGTGGAACATACTTGGCAAGCTATTTGGCACGAACGTTACAGTGCTAACTTGAATGCTTGTTGATCATGCAGACCGCCGCTACTCCGATAGGTGAACGATTGCGCAATTAGCTGGCACTACCAGGAGTGCGTAGCAACCCGCTTAAAATGAATGACTAAACTAGATTGTTACGTTAGCTACATGTCGTAGCTCTGGCTGAATTCACCATCCCGCCGTTTGAGTTCCGCACGTTTACAACTAGTCCACTACTGTTTGCATGCCCTGTTTCTGCGCACTAACGAGTCCACAGCGGTGACATTGCACTCTGCTCTACAGTCCACCTGTGTTTCGCCAATGAGTTACTCCTGGACCCCCCCCCCCCCTTTTCTAAAATAAACAGCGCCCTTATGATTGAATAGAAGTTCACCCTGTGAACTGAGGCCACGGAGAGATGCTGCTTTATTTTCCCCCTTACCACCACGTTGACAGATGCCAATGTTTACGAACCCTTGCCTTTCAGTGGAATTCTCTCTGCCCTGGGAAATCTGCTTTCCCAAGCTCTGGAGAGCAGAAAAAAGAGGACGGCGGATGGAAATTTGAGGAAGGGCCTCAATGTTCTGGGACCCGCACGGTTTGCCGTTTACGGGTACGTGCATTTCAAACCGAAGCGCCCTGGCCGGTTTTTGCGGCCTAGGTCTCATTTCGAGGATTTGCGATCGTCTCAAGTCTTCGCCTGTGAAGCCTCAGCACTTTCAGTGGAGTTGTTTTCTCTCCCCGTTCCAGGCTGTTCTGCACAGGACCCCTGAGCCATTACTTCTACCAGCTGATGGAGCTGGTGTTTCCGTCCAGCGAGCCCTACTGCGCGCTCAAGCGGCTGCTTCTGGATCGGCTCGTCTTCGCGCCGGCCTTCCTCCTGCTCTTCTTCTTCGTCATGAACGTCCTGGAGGTCAGTGCAGCTTTCTCACTCAGGGGGAAGCGTCCGAAAGCAGCCACCCCGACACCGCACTTGTGGTGACCCTGTTGCTTGTGTCATGTGACGTGGTGAGGACAAGATGGCCCTTGAGGTTGTCCCATTTCTGACCTTTTTAAAAAAAAAAAAATTTTTTTTAATTTGCTGCTATTGCAGTCCGTAGGATGACGGTGAAACCGAGGTGAAGGACAAACCCTGGGACACCGTACATACCGCTACAAAAATCACTACAATATTTGCAATGAGAGAAAAAAAAACAGATGCAGAATTTTGCAGAAGATGGTGTGTATTTAAAACAAGTACAATGTGGGCTAATTTAATAACAAATGATTGTAGACTTATATATACTATATAACCAAAAATGCCTGGACACCCCTTACTCTGGGGCTGTTTTGCATGGTTTGGGCTAGACCCCTTAGTTCCAGTGAAGGCAAATATTAATGCTACAGCATACAGTCATATTCTAGACTATTCTGTGCTTCCCTAACAGTTTGGGGAAGGCCCTTTCCTGTTTCAGCATGACAATGCCCCTGGGCACACAGCAAGGTCCATACATAAATGGTTTTGTTGAGAACAGTGTGGAAGAACATGACTGGCCTGCACAGGGCCCTGACCTCAACCCCATCCAACACCTTGGGGATCAATTGGAAAGCCAACTGCGAGCCAGGCCTAATCAGTGCCTGGCCTCAGTAATGGTCTTCTGGCTGAATGGAAGCAAATCCCTGCAGCAATGCGCCAACATCTAGTGCAAAGCCTTCCCAGACAAGTGGAGGTTGTTATAGCAACAAAGGGTGGACCAAGTCCATATCAATGCCCATAATTCTGGATGAGATGTTGATGTCAGGTGTCCACATTTTGGCCATGTAGTGTAGTATCAAAGGCATATGCCAGAAGGAGCAGTAGAAGTACATCAATATCAGGCGCACTTGCCCTGCGAGCTTGGAGTTATCTGAACTTGCTGGTGCCATTCCAGGGTAGGACAATTTCAGCATTTCAAGGCAAAGTGAGAGCAGGTTACTGGCCAGCCCTGAAGATGAACTGGAAAGTGTGGACCCCTTTCCAATTTATCAACATCAACTACGTGCCTGTTCAGGTAAGCAGCTCCGCGGCGAAGTGCTCAGTGTTCATTAAACTATTGCAGGGTTCATACAGTTCAGAGGGATCAGACATGTTCTCACGAGAGTAAAATGTGCTGTATCGCTGTAAATTTAACACAAAAATTGTATATCGAAGAATGGCATTTCACAGCGGATGCACTGTCAATAGCAGCCATTAATGCTCTATGTTGTTTCATGAATTTTTTGTTTGTTTGTTTGTTTGTTTTAGTTCCGTGTACTGTTTGCCAACCTGGTGGCTTTGTTCTGGTACGCCTACCTTGCGTCGGTAAGGAAGTGAAGCCGCCCAACCACCCTTCAGTTTTACGGAATTCAGCATGTGCCGGACGTGCGTGGTTCCCAGGACACGTGTTTAACATACTGTAGGCCTGATTGTACTAAATATAGGTGCTGGAAATGAACGCGATGGTCGAACCACATCCAGTGCAGTCGTGGATTAAACGAACGGTTCGCCAATGAAGTGGCAGTTCCACAGGGATCAAAATGCCATTTATAAATATAAGGATTTGCACATGAACTGAGAATCATGTTGACTGATTGTACCGTATGCGATAATTGAAGAGAATGCCTTGGATCCTTCACACATTGCCTCAATTTGCAGAATCGCACGTGTCACAAAATAAAAATGGACACGTGATAAAATTGATTAATTATCCATATTAGTTCAACAACAAAACTCAGTACAATAGAAAATCAATGGCTAATTTTAAGGTGTAAGCTAAACACAACATGCAGATTGGTGATCAAGTAAGATTAATCAGTATTGCTCTACTTTAGTATTACTTCATTATCAGTGTTGTTGCTTATAAGCAAAGCCTGCTGCTGTCTTGAATACTCACCAGTGTTGTATAGGAACCCAAATCCAGTTGCTTGCTACGTAGTAATGTCTAGAGCAAACGACGTGGAGGAAAACACCTCGATGTGCACCTGCTGTATAAAATCCTGCACTCTGCGCAGGTATGCGTTAATGTAACCTTTCGATGATCGGCCATTTTTTTCCACTCGACCTTTGAAATAAAACAAGTGCTTGCCTTCATCATGGTTTGTTTATTCTTGCACCATTACATTACTGCCATTGGCAGACTCTTACCCAGAGCAATTTATGCATTCCATTACAAGCATTTAGCAGACACTCTTATCCAGTGTGACTTACACAACTTTTTTTTTACACAGGATTTACATTGCATCCATTTATACCGCTGGATATATACTGAAGCAGTGCAGGTTAAGCACCTTGCTCAAGAATACAACGGCAGTGTCCGAGCTGGGAATCGAACCTATGACCTTTATGTTACAAAACCAGCTCCTTACCGGTTATACTAGATTGCCACCTGCACAATTGTCCTGTCATTTCAGCTGGACATTTTTACTGAAGCAGTGCCATATAATGCACCAATTACACCAAGCATGGCCTAAACGAAAACACATTTCACTAAGCACATCTTTTTATACTCATCCTCACATTAGAAACATTACATTACTCAATAGAGTTAATGACATACAGAGAATTGCATATAACATTTTATTTCAGTATTTCACAGCTATCATTAAAGACAGTTGAAAAGTAAAAGCAAGTTAGTTGAGCAGGGTCCCATTATGTCTTTAGTATAATAATAGATCCTTATAAATAGAATTTTAATTCAAAGTTTTAAAACATTTTACAAAAATAATTTTAGAAATTAAAAGAAGCAGAGTTCAAAATAATGGAAAAACTGGCGCAGTGAACCAGATTCAGCCTCCTCTCCCACGCAGCAGGAGGTGGATGACGCTCCCCGCTTTTATACCGTAGTCCTCCAGTTTACGGCCATCCTCCAGGGGCTTGCTTTCGTAGACCAACCTCTGTTGCTCGACGACGACTTCCTCCTTATTTTGGACCTTGCGCTTGAACTCAGCGACGGTCTCTCCCGGGAAAATGTCGTAGGTGTGCGTCTTGCCGGTAATGTTTTTCAGAAACACTTGAAAGGTCTGTACGATCAGCACGGCGATTATGCATCCCGAATGCAAACCGTAGTCCTGCAGAGTTTTCCCGTGGTCTTTCAGGTCTATCCTGTGGCCGTTCTGCGTACTTAGCCGCTGCCTCGCGCTGGGCACCTCCGCGTTCTGTTGGATCTTGGACTTCAGCTGTCCGACTGTGGTGCGCGGATCCACGGACAGGGAAAAAGTATTCCCATTTAAGAGTTTGATCGTTAGCTCCATGACGAGAGATTTGATCTGAAACGAAATAATGAAATTAATTTTTTTTAAATCAGCTCAACAGGATATGAATTAACACCAACTTGAAGTGAACCTCACACGTCCTTTTATTTCATAATACAGCGTTGGAGTCATCGCAAAACAGCATAGTCTCTGAAATACTCTGAAAATAATTATTCCAAATTATTACGGCTAATGGTTGTTATTAAGGCACAGTTTTCACATCTAATAAGACAGAGAAACAGGTGGTGAGAAAACAAATACGTTATTTATAATTACTAACGTAGAATAAAAACAACGTATTACCTTTTGAATAAATGCCTTCTAGGACGTCGAACTTTTCGATTTGTGTGCAAACGGAGAGTCGCTCAAGAGGATTCAGCCGAGATGAACAAGATGAGAGTGACGAGTCTGCTTATGGTGGCTGTCTGTTTGGTGCTTTGTTTTGAACAGCTGAGATGCCCGCCTCCTTTTATCATCCTCCTCTTAAGATTCGTTTTCCGGGCCGGACTCATACATTTGACGGCAAGTTTCGGTTTCCATTCATTGGTCGCGCTTTTCATTTCCTTTCTCTGTATGAATGCCTGGTTACTAAATATGCATTTATTTGGTGCTGTTTTGCTCAACTCAGAAAAATCTAGTTCAAGTTCCGTAGCCTACCACAAAAACAAAGAAAGGAGGCAATGCAAATAGGGTACACTTTGGTAATAGGCTACACTTTCCTTACTTATGTGTACTCATGTATTACAGTACACTATAGAAATCGTAATGAGAATACATGAAAACATGCAAAAGGCCACAGGTAGGGTACATAATACACGGCCATGTAGAAATGCTTTCAAAAGCCGCAACACACCAAAATGCCACGGAGACCAATTACAATCAAACATAAGTTCGCAAATGACTAAGTCCTTTTAAAAAAGTAAATTAAAAAAAAAATATGGATTGATTTAATATTTACAGGAACGCAACGAACATTATGTTGGACCACATAATTGAAGTTGTACCATAAAGTGAAATTGTGCTACGGCAACAAATTAAATCAAGCAGGCATTCTCAGACAGCTGTATTAGACCAATTTCTTATTCTTCTTCTTCTTTTTCTCCTTCTAATAATAATAATAATAATAATAATAATCCATCCATCCATTATCTGTACCCGCTTATCTTGGTCAGGGTCGCGAGAGGTGCTGGAGCCTATCCCAGCGTGCATTGGGCGAGAGGCAGGAATACACCCTGGACAGGCTGCCAATCCATCGCAGGGCACACACACACCATTCACTCATCATTCACTCACACACTCATACCTATGGGCAATTTAGTGTCTCCAATCGGCCTACCTGCATGTCTTTGGACTGTGGGAGGAAACTGGATTACGCGGAGGAAACCCATGCGGACACGGGGAGAACATGCAAACTCCACACAGAAAGGCACCAAGCCGAGATTCGTAATCACAACCTTTTTTCCTGTGAGGAGACAGTGCTACCCACTGCACCACTGTGCCGCCCAATAATAATAATAATAATAATAATAATAATAATAATAATAATAATAATAATAATGACTTGCTATTATCTAAAGCATTGGCTAATAGCATTCTTCAGCAGCAGGAAGCAGTGATTCAGGACTGATGTCCACCCCTCATGTGGTCTGAAAGGTTTGACAGAAAGCAGTAACTGAACCCCCATAATGATTATTTATATAAATCAATGAATCACAACTGCAAGGGTATGTTAAAAAATGTCATATTCAGGACGACAGAAACGTTGTCTATATTATGAGCTTCTCATAAAGCTGTATCTTAAATCTCAACAGGGAAAATGGCACAGAGAAGGAATAGTTCTGTTACAACTGAACATGCAGGCATAACAGCACCAATTTATCAACTAGTATTTTACATGGTTTCATCACATCACTGATAAATATAAAACAACAGAAAGTTAACAAAAGAAGCAGGTGCCTCAAGACAGCTCAGGCAGAGCTTCTGTCCCTAATACCATATTTTTACAGTTTTTAAAATTTTATAATTTATTTTATAAAAGTTACATTAATGGGTATTTAAATGGATAAAGCAAATAAAACACACATCCATTTACCACACAGAAACATACAGTATATAAAAGGAGCAAAACAAGGTGCCGAATAAATAAAAATAAACAAAAGATCAGGCCCTATGACTCAGGGGATTTCCTAAATTAGATGAGAATGCCTACGTAACGAAACCTGGAGATCTGCCAACCTGTAGGTTTTCAATCCAAGCATAAAAAATCAGACCTCATTGAACACCTAGAGATCTCACTGAGCCGCTATTTTGTAGAATCACGTGCGCTAAATTTATGTGGAAATGAAAACTTACAGGACGGCAGGTAGAGTTTCATAAACAGGGCTGGGCAGCCCTGCTGTAGAGGATTTCCCAAATTACACAAGAATGCCTACGTAACAAATATTTTAGCCTCTCCCCATCACTACCTGTACCTGCATTCCATATAACATTCCCGTGACAAGCAAATGCAAGGAATGGAAAGTGAAAGTGGCCAGGGTTTGTTGTGGTTGTTGCCCTTACAGAAGATGCTTACATTTTACCTTCATCCAGCATTTGTGCAACCTAATCCCGGCACTGGATTTCTTACAGCAAATTCCATTTCGTTCTATCCCATTCCACTTTTTCCTTTTTTGCATGTCTATCCAATACTTGCTGCTGGTAGGCTTCACTGAAATGGCTGTTTTTCCTGCTTTTTCCTTTGGCACCAGACATTGCTAACGTAGGTGAAGGACAAACCCTGGGACACCGTACATACCGCTACAAAAATCACTACAATATTTGCAATGAGAGAAAAAAAAACAGATGCAGAATTTTGCAGAAAATGGTGTGTATTTAAAACAAGTACAATGTGAGCTGATTTAATAATATATGATTGCAGACTTATATATACTATATAACCAAACGTGTCTGGACACCCCTTAGTCTGGGGCTGTTTTGCATGGTTTGGGCTAGACCCCTTAGTTCCAGTGAAGGCAAATATTAATGCTACAGCATACAGTCATATTCTAGACTATTCTGTGCTTCCCTAACAGTTTGGGGAAGGCCCTTTCCTGTTTCAGCATGACAATGCCCCTGGGCACACAGCAAGGTCCATATATAAATTGTTTTGTTGAGAACAGTGTGGAAGAAAATGACTGGCCTGCACAGGGCCCTGACCTCAACCCCATCCAACACCTTGGGGATCAATTGGAACGCCAACTGCGAGCCAGGCCTAATCAGTGCCTGGCCTCAGTAATGGTCTTCTGGCTGACTGGAAGCAAATCCCTGCAGCAATGCGCCAACATCTAGTGTAAAGCCTTCCCAGACAAGTGGAGGTTGTTATAGCAACAAAGGGTGGACCAAGTCCATATCAATGCCCATAATTCTGGATGAGATGTTGATGTCAGGTGTCCACATTCTGGCCGTGTAGTGTAGTATCAAAGGCATATGCCAGAAGGAGCAGTAGAAATACATCAATATCAGGCGCTCTTGCCCTGCGAGCCTGGAGTTATCTGAACTTGCTGGTGCCATTCCAGGGTAGGACAATTTCAGCATTTCAAGGCAAAGTGAGAGCAGGTTACTGGCCAGCCCTGAAGATGAACTGGAAAGTGTGGACCCCTTTCCAATTTATCAACATCAACTATGTGCCTGTTCAGGTAAGCAGCTCCGCGGTGAAGTGCTCAGTGTTCATTAAACTATTGCAGTGTTCATATAGTTCAGAGGGATCAGACATGTTCTCACGAGAGTAAAATGTGCTATATCGCTGTCAATTTAACACAAAAATTGTATATCGAAGGATGGCATTTCACATCGGATGCACTGTCAATAGCAGCCATGTCGCACCATTAATGCTCTATGTTTAATGAATTTTTTTGTTTGTTTGTTTGTTTGTTTGTTTTAGTTCCGTGTACTGTTTGCCAACCTGGTGGCTTTGTTCTGGTACGCCTACCTTGCGTCGGTGAGGAAGTGAAGCCGCCCGACCACCCTTCAGTTTTACGGAATTCAGCATGTGCCGGACGTGCGTGGTTCCCAGGACACGTGTTTAACATACTGTAGGCCTGATTGTACTAAATATAGGTGCTGGAAATGAACGAGATGGTCGAACCACATCCAGTGCAGTCGTGGATTAAACGAACGGTTCGCCAATGAAGTGGCAGTTCCACAGGGATCAAAATGCCATTTATAAATATAAGGATTTGCACACAAACTGAGAATCATGTTGACTGATTGTACCGTATACGATAATTGAAGAGAATGCTTTGGATCCTTCACACATTGCCTCAATTTGCAGAATCGCACGTGTCACAAAAAAAAATGGACACGTGATTAAATTTAACCTGGATGCTGAACTGAGATTTGAGCGAAGCTAATGCATTATCCATATTTGTTCAACATCAAAACTCAATACAACAGAAAATCAATGGCTAATTTTAAGGTGTAAGCTAAACACAACATGCAGATTGGTGATCAAGTAAGACTAATCAGTATTGCTCTACTTTAGTATTACTTTATTATCAGTGTTGTTGCTTATAAGCAAAGCCAGCTGCTGTCTTGAATACCCACCAGTGTTGTATTGGAACCCAAACCCAGTTGCTTGCTACGTAGTAATGTCTAGAGCAAACGACGTGGAGGAAAACACCTCGATGTGCACCTGCTGTATAAAATCCTGCACTCTGCGCAGGTATGCGTCAATGTAACCTTTCGATGATCAGCCATTTTTTTCCACTCAACCTTTGAAATAAAACAAGTGCTTGCCTTCATCATGGTTTGTTTATTCTTGCACCATTACATTACTGCCATTGGCAGACTCTTACCCAGAGCAATTTATGCATTCCATTACAAGCATTTAGCAGACGCTCTTATCCAGTGCGACTTACACAACTTTTTTTTTTTTACACAGCATTTACATTGCATCCATTTATACCGCTGGATATATACTGAAGCAGTGCAGGTTAAGCACCTTGCTCAAGAATACAACGGCAGTGTCCGAGCTGGGAATCGAACCTAAGACCTTTATGTTACAAAACCAGCTCCTTACCGGTTATACTAGATTGCCACCTGCACAATTGTCCTGTCATTTCAGCTGGACATTTTTACTGAAGCAGTGCCATATAATGCACCAATTACACCAAGCATGGCCTAGACGAAAACACATTTCACTAAGCACATCTTTTTATACTCATCCTCACATTTGAAACATTACATTACCCAATAGAGTTAATGACATACAGAGAATTGCTTATAACATTTTATTTCAGTATTTCACAGCTATCATTAAAGACAGTTGAAAAGTAAAAGCAAGTTAGTTGAGCAGGGTCCCATTATGTCTTTAGTATAATAATAGATCCTTATAAATAGAATTTTTATTCAAAGTTTTAAAACATTTTACAAAAATTATTTTAGAAATTAAAAGAAGCAGAGTTCAAAATAATGGAAAAACTGGCGCGGTGAACCAGATTCAGCCTCTCAGACGCAGCACGAGTTGGATGGTGCCCCCCGCTTTAATATCGTAGTCCTCCAGTTTACGGCCATCCTCCAGGGCCTTGCTTCCGTAGACCAACCTCTGTTGCTGGACGGCGACCTGCTCCTTATTTTGGACCTTGAGCTTGAACTCAGAGACGGTCTCTCCCGGGGAAACGTCGTAGGCGTGCATCTGGCCGGTAATGTTTTTCAGAAACACTTTAACGGTAGGTACGATCAGCACGGTGATTATGCATCCAGAATGCAAACCGTAGTCCTGCAGAGTTTTCCCGTGGTCTTTCAGGTCTATCCTGTGGCCGTTCTGCGTACTTAGCCGCTGCCTCGCGCTGGGCACCTCCGCGTTCTGTTGGATCTTGGACTTCAGCTGTCCGACTGTGGTGCGCGGATCCACGGACAGGGAAAAAGTATTCCCATTTAAGAGTTTGATCGTTAGCTCCATGACGAGAGATTTGATCTGAAACGAAATAATGAAATAATTTTTTTTTAAATCAGCTCAACAGGATATGAATTAACACCAACTTGAAGTGAACCTCACACGTCCTTTTATTTCATAATACAGCGTTGGAGTCATCGCAAAACAGCATAGTCTCTGAAATACTCTGAAAATAATTATTCCAAATTATTACGGCTAATGGTTGTTATTAAGGCACAGTTTTCGCATCTAATAAGACAGAGAAACAGGTGGTGAGAAAACAAATACGTTATTTATAATTACTAACGTAGAATAAAAACAACGTATTACCTTTTGAATAAATGCCTTCTAGGACGTCGAACTTTTCGATTTGTGTGCAAACGGAGAGTCGCTCAAGAGGATTCAGCCGAGATGAACAAGATGAGAGTGACGAGTCTGCTTATGGTGGCTGTCTGTCTGGTGCTTTGTTTTGAACAGCTGAGATGCCCGCCTCCTTTTATCATCCTCCTCTTAAGATTCGTTTTCCGGATCGGACTCATACATTTGACGGCAAGTTTCGGTTTCCATTCATTGGTCGCGCTTTTCATTTCCTTTCTCTGTATGAATGCCTGGTTACTAAATATGCATTTATTTGGTGCTGTTTTGCTCAACTCAGAAAAATCTAGTTCAAGTTCCGTAGCCTACCACAAAAACAAAGAAAGGAGGCAATGCAAATAGGGTACACTTTGGTAATAGGCTACACTTTCCTTACTTATGTGTACTCATGTATTACAGTACACTATAGAAATCGTAATGAGAATACATGAAAACATGCAAAAGGCCACAGGTAGGGTACATAATACACGGCCATGTAGAAATGCTTTCAAAAGCCGCAACACACCAAAATGCCACGGAGACCAATTACAATCAAACATAAGTTCGCAAATGACTAAGTCCTTTTAAAAAAGTAAATTAAAAAAAATATATGGATTGATTTAATATTTACAGGAACGCAACGAACATTATGTTGGACCACATAATTGAAGTTGTACCATAAAGTGAAATTGTGCTACGCAACAAATTAAATCAAGCAGGCATTCTCAGACAGCTGTATTAGACCAATTTCTTATTCTTCTTCTTCTTCTTCTTTTTCTCCTTCTAATAATAATAATAATAATAATAATAATAATCCATCCATCCATTATCTGTACCCGCTTATCTTGGTCAGGGTCGCGAGAGGTGCTGGAGCCTATCCCAGCGTGCATTGGGCGAGAGGCAGGAATACACCCTGGACAGGCTGCCAATCCATCGCAGGGCACACACACACCATTCACTCATCATTCACTCACACACTCATACCTATGGGCAATTTAGTGTCTCCAATCGGCCTACCTGCATGTCTTTGGACTGTGGGAGGAAACTGGAGTACCCGGAGGAAACCCATGCGGACACGGGGAGAACATGCAAACTCCACACAGAAAGGCACCAAGCCGAGATTCGTAATCACAACCTTTTTTCCTGTGAGGAGACAGTGCTACCCACTGCACCACTGTGCCGCCCAATAATAATAATAATAATAATAATAATAATAATAATAATAATAATAATGACTTGCTATTATCTAAAGCATTGGCTAATAGCATTCTTCAGCAGCAGGAAGCAGTGATTCAGGACTGATGTCCACCCCTCATGTGGTCTGAAAGGTTTGACAGAAAGCAGTAACTGAACCCCCATAATGATTATTTATATAAATCAATGAATCACAACTGAAAGGGTATGTTAAAAAATGTCATATTCAGGACGACAGAAACGTTGTCTATATTATGAGCTTCTCATAAAGCTGTATCTTAAATCTCAACAGGGAAAATGGCACAGAGAAGGAATAGTTCTGTTACAACTGAACATGCAGGCATAACAGCACCAATTTATCAACTAGTATTTTACATGGTTTCATCACATCACTGATAAATATAAAACAACTGAAAGTTAACAAAAGAAGCAGGTGCCTCAAGACAGCTCAGGCAGAGCTTCTGTCCCTAATACCATATTTTTACAGTTTTTAAAATTTTATAATTTATTTTATAAAAGTTACATTAATGGGTATTTAAATGGATAAAGCAAATAAAACACACATCCATTTACCACACAGAAACATACAGTATATAAAAGGAGCAAAACAAGGTGCCGAATAAATAAAAATAAACAAAAGATCAGGCCCTATGACTCAGGGGATTTCCTAAATTAGATGAGAATGCCTACGTAACGAAACCTGGAGATCTGCCAACCTGTAGGTTTTCAATCCAAGCATAAAAAATCAGACCTCATTGAACACCTAGAGATCTCACTGAGCCGCTATTTTGTAGAATCACGTGCGCTAAATTTATGTGGAAATGAAAACTTACAGGACGGCAGGTAGAGTTTCATAAACAAGGCTGGGCAGCCCTGCTGTAGAGGATTTCCCAAATTACACAAGAATGCCTACGTAACAAATATTTTAGCCTCTCCCCATCACTACCTGTACCTGCATTCCATATAACATTCCCGTGACAAGCAAATGCAAGGAATGGAAAGTGAAAGTGGCCAGGGTTTGTTGTGGTTGTTGCCCTTACAGAAGATGCTTACATTTTACCTTCATCCAGCATTTGTGCAACCTAATCCCGGCACTGGATTTCTTACAGCAAATTCCATTTCGTTCTATCCCATTCCACTTTTTCCTTTTTTGCATGTCTATCCAATACTTGCTGCTGGTAAGCTTCACTGAAATGGCTGTTTTTCCTGCTTTTTCCTTTGGCACCAGACATTGCTAACGTAGGTGAAGGACAAACCCTGGGACACCGTACATACCGCTACAAAAATCACTACAATATTTGCAATGAGAGAAAAAAAAACAGATGAGGAATTTTGCAGAAGATGGTGTGTATTTAAAACAAGTACAATGTGAGCTGATTTAATAATATATGATTGCAGACTTATATATACTATATAACCAAACGTGTCTGGACACCCCTTAGTCTGGGGCTGTTTTGCATGGTTTGGGCTAGACCCCTTAGTTCCAGTGAAGGCAAATATTAATGCTACAGCATACAGTCATATTCTAGACTATTCTGTGCTTCCCTAACAGTTTGGGGAAGGCCCTTTCCTGTTTCAGCATGACAATGCCCCTGGGCACACAGCAAGGTCCATATATAAATTGTTTTGTTGAGAACAGTGTGGAAGAAAATGACTGGCCTGCACAGGGCCCTGACCTCAACCCCATCCAACACCTTGGGGATCAATTGGAACGCCAACTGCGAGCCAGGCCTAATCAGTGCCTGGCCTCAGTAATGGTCTTCTGGCTGACTGGAAGCAAATCCCTGCAGCAATGCGCCAACATCTAGTGTAAAGCCTTCCCAGACAAGTGGAGGTTGTTATAGCAACAAAGGGTGGACCAAGTCCATATCAATGCCCATAATTCTGGATGAGATGTTGATGTCAGGTGTCCACATTCTGGCCGTGTAGTGTAGTATCAAAGGCATATGCCAGAAGGAGCAGTAGAAATACATCAATATCAGGCGCTCTTGCCCTGCGAGCCTGGAGTTATCTGAACTTGCTGGTGCCATTCCAGGGTAGGACAATTTCAGCATTTCAAGGCAAAGTGAGAGCAGGTTACTGGCCAGCCCTGAAGATGAACTGGAAAGTGTGGACCCCTTTCCAATTTATCAACATCAACTATGTGCCTGTTCAGGTAAGCAGCTCCGCGGTGAAGTGCTCAGTGTTCATTAAACTATTGCAGTGTTCATATAGTTCAGAGGGATCAGACATGTTCTCACGAGAGTAAAATGTGCTATATCGCTGTCAATTTAACACAAAAATTGTATATCGAAGGATGGCATTTCACATCGGATGCACTGTCAATAGCAGCCATGTCGCACCATTAATGCTCTATGTTTAATGAATTTTTTTGTTTGTTTGTTTGTTTGTTTGTTTTAGTTCCGTGTACTGTTTGCCAACCTGGTGGCTTTGTTCTGGTACGCCTACCTTGCGTCGGTGAGGAAGTGAAGCCGCCCGACCACCCTTCAGTTTTACGGAATTCAGCATGTGCCGGACGTGCGTGGTTCCCAGGACACGTGTTTAACATACTGTAGGCCTGATTGTACTAAATATAGGTGCTGGAAATGAACGAGATGGTCGAACCACATCCAGTGCAGTCGTGGATTAAACGAACGGTTCGCCAATGAAGTGGCAGTTCCACAGGGATCAAAATGCCATTTATAAATATAAGGATTTGCACACAAACTGAGAATCATGTTGACTGATTGTACCGTATACGATAATTGAAGAGAATGCTTTGGATCCTTCACACATTGCCTCAATTTGCAGAATCGCACGTGTCACAAAAAAAAATGGACACGTGATTAAATTTAACCTGGATGCTGAACTGAGATTTGAGCGAAGCTAATGCATTATCCATATTTGTTCAACATCAAAACTCAATACAACAGAAAATCAATGGCTAATTTTAAGGTGTAAGCTAAACACAACATGCAGATTGGTGATCAAGTAAGACTAATCAGTATTGCTCTACTTTAGTATTACTTTATTATCAGTGTTGTTGCTTATAAGCAAAGCCAGCTGCTGTCTTGAATACCCACCAGTGTTGTATTGGAACCCAAACCCAGTTGCTTGCTACGTAGTAATGTCTAGAGCAAACGACGTGGAGGAAAACACCTCGATGTGCACCTGCTGTATAAAATCCTGCACTCTGCGCAGGTATGCGTCAATGTAACCTTTCGATGATCAGCCATTTTTTTCCACTCAACCTTTGAAATAAAACAAGTGCTTGCCTTCATCATGGTTTGTTTATTCTTGCACCATTACATTACTGCCATTGGCAGACTCTTACCCAGAGCAATTTATGCATTCCATTACAAGCATTTAGCAGACGCTCTTATCCAGTGCGACTTACACAACTTTTTTTTTTTTACACAGCATTTACATTGCATCCATTTATACCGCTGGATATATACTGAAGCAGTGCAGGTTAAGCACCTTGCTCAAGAATACAACGGCAGTGTCCGAGCTGGGAATCGAACCTAAGACCTTTATGTTACAAAACCAGCTCCTTACCGGTTATACTAGATTGCCACCTGCACAATTGTCCTGTCATTTCAGCTGGACATTTTTACTGAAGCAGTGCCATATAATGCACCAATTACACCAAGCATGGCCTAGACGAAAACACATTTCACTAAGCACATCTTTTTATACTCATCCTCACATTTGAAACATTACATTACCCAATAGAGTTAATGACATACAGAGAATTGCTTATAACATTTTATTTCAGTATTTCACAGCTATCATTAAAGACAGTTGAAAAGTAAAAGCAAGTTAGTTGAGCAGGGTCCCATTATGTCTTTAGTATAATAATAGATCCTTATAAATAGAATTTTTATTCAAAGTTTTAAAACATTTTACAAAAATTATTTTAGAAATTAAAAGAAGCAGAGTTCAAAATAATGGAAAAACTGGCGCGGTGAACCAGATTCAGCCTCTCAGACGCAGCACGAGTTGGATGGTGCCCCCCGCTTTAATATCGTAGTCCTCCAGTTTACGGCCATCCTCCAGGGCCTTGCTTCCGTAGACCAACCTCTGTTGCTGGACGGCGACCTGCTCCTTATTTTGGACCTTGAGCTTGAACTCAGAGACGGTCTCTCCCGGGGAAACGTCGTAGGCGTGCATCTGGCCGGTAATGTTTTTCAGAAACACTTTAACGGTAGGTACGATCAGCACGGTGATTATGCATCCAGAATGCAAACCGTAGTCCTGCAGAGTTTTCCCGTGGTCTTTCAGGTCTATCCTGTGGCCGTTCTGCGTACTTAGCCGCTGCCTCGCGCTGGGCACCTCCGCGTTCTGTTGGATCTTGGACTTCAGCTGTCCGACTGTGGTGCGCGGATCCACGGACAGGGAAAAAGTATTCCCATTTAAGAGTTTGATCGTTAGCTCCATGACGAGAGATTTGATCTGAAACGAAATAATGAAATAATTTTTTTTTAAATCAGCTCAACAGGATATGAATTAACACCAACTTGAAGTGAACCTCACACGTCCTTTTATTTCATAATACAGCGTTGGAGTCATCGCAAAACAGCATAGTCTCTGAAATACTCTGAAAATAATTATTCCAAATTATTACGGCTAATGGTTGTTATTAAGGCACAGTTTTCGCATCTAATAAGACAGAGAAACAGGTGGTGAGAAAACAAATACGTTATTTATAATTACTAACGTAGAATAAAAACAACGTATTACCTTTTGAATAAATGCCTTCTAGGACGTCGAACTTTTCGATTTGTGTGCAAACGGAGAGTCGCTCAAGAGGATTCAGCCGAGATGAACAAGATGAGAGTGACGAGTCTGCTTATGGTGGCTGTCTGTCTGGTGCTTTGTTTTGAACAGCTGAGATGCCCGCCTCCTTTTATCATCCTCCTCTTAAGATTCGTTTTCCGGATCGGACTCATACATTTGACGGCAAGTTTCGGTTTCCATTCATTGGTCGCGCTTTTCATTTCCTTTCTCTGTATGAATGCCTGGTTACTAAATATGCATTTATTTGGTGCTGTTTTGCTCAACTCAGAAAAATCTAGTTCAAGTTCCGTAGCCTACCACAAAAACAAAGAAAGGAGGCAATGCAAATAGGGTACACTTTGGTAATAGGCTACACTTTCCTTACTTATGTGTACTCATGTATTACAGTACACTATAGAAATCGTAATGAGAATACATGAAAACATGCAAAAGGCCACAGGTAGGGTACATAATACACGGCCATGTAGAAATGCTTTCAAAAGCCGCAACACACCAAAATGCCACGGAGACCAATTACAATCAAACATAAGTTCGCAAATGACTAAGTCCTTTTAAAAAAGTAAATTAAAAAAAATATATGGATTGATTTAATATTTACAGGAACGCAACGAACATTATGTTGGACCACATAATTGAAGTTGTACCATAAAGTGAAATTGTGCTACGCAACAAATTAAATCAAGCAGGCATTCTCAGACAGCTGTATTAGACCAATTTCTTATTCTTCTTCTTCTTCTTCTTTTTCTCCTTCTAATAATAATAATAATAATAATAATAATAATCCATCCATCCATTATCTGTACCCGCTTATCTTGGTCAGGGTCGCGAGAGGTGCTGGAGCCTATCCCAGCGTGCATTGGGCGAGAGGCAGGAATACACCCTGGACAGGCTGCCAATCCATCGCAGGGCACACACACACCATTCACTCATCATTCACTCACACACTCATACCTATGGGCAATTTAGTGTCTCCAATCGGCCTACCTGCATGTCTTTGGACTGTGGGAGGAAACTGGAGTACCCGGAGGAAACCCATGCGGACACGGGGAGAACATGCAAACTCCACACAGAAAGGCACCAAGCCGAGATTCGTAATCACAACCTTTTTTCCTGTGAGGAGACAGTGCTACCCACTGCACCACTGTGCCGCCCAATAATAATAATAATAATAATAATAATAATAATAATAATAATAATAATGACTTGCTATTATCTAAAGCATTGGCTAATAGCATTCTTCAGCAGCAGGAAGCAGTGATTCAGGACTGATGTCCACCCCTCATGTGGTCTGAAAGGTTTGACAGAAAGCAGTAACTGAACCCCCATAATGATTATTTATATAAATCAATGAATCACAACTGAAAGGGTATGTTAAAAAATGTCATATTCAGGACGACAGAAACGTTGTCTATATTATGAGCTTCTCATAAAGCTGTATCTTAAATCTCAACAGGGAAAATGGCACAGAGAAGGAATAGTTCTGTTACAACTGAACATGCAGGCATAACAGCACCAATTTATCAACTAGTATTTTACATGGTTTCATCACATCACTGATAAATATAAAACAACTGAAAGTTAACAAAAGAAGCAGGTGCCTCAAGACAGCTCAGGCAGAGCTTCTGTCCCTAATACCATATTTTTACAGTTTTTAAAATTTTATAATTTATTTTATAAAAGTTACATTAATGGGTATTTAAATGGATAAAGCAAATAAAACACACATCCATTTACCACACAGAAACATACAGTATATAAAAGGAGCAAAACAAGGTGCCGAATAAATAAAAATAAACAAAAGATCAGGCCCTATGACTCAGGGGATTTCCTAAATTAGATGAGAATGCCTACGTAACGAAACCTGGAGATCTGCCAACCTGTAGGTTTTCAATCCAAGCATAAAAAATCAGACCTCATTGAACACCTAGAGATCTCACTGAGCCGCTATTTTGTAGAATCACGTGCGCTAAATTTATGTGGAAATGAAAACTTACAGGACGGCAGGTAGAGTTTCATAAACAAGGCTGGGCAGCCCTGCTGTAGAGGATTTCCCAAATTACACAAGAATGCCTACGTAACAAATATTTTAGCCTCTCCCCATCACTACCTGTACCTGCATTCCATATAACATTCCCGTGACAAGCAAATGCAAGGAATGGAAAGTGAAAGTGGCCAGGGTTTGTTGTGGTTGTTGCCCTTACAGAAGATGCTTACATTTTACCTTCATCCAGCATTTGTGCAACCTAATCCCGGCACTGGATTTCTTACAGCAAATTCCATTTCGTTCTATCCCATTCCACTTTTTCCTTTTTTGCATGTCTATCCAATACTTGCTGCTGGTAAGCTTCACTGAAATGGCTGTTTTTCCTGCTTTTTCCTTTGGCACCAGACATTGCTAACGTAGGTGAAGGACAAACCCTGGGACACCGTACATACCGCTACAAAAATCACTACAATATTTGCAATGAGAGAAAAAAAAACAGATGAGGAATTTTGCAGAAGATGGTGTGTATTTAAAACAAGTACAATGTGAGCTGATTTAATAATATATGATTGCAGACTTATATATACTATATAACCAAACGTGTCTGGACACCCCTTAGTCTGGGGCTGTTTTGCATGGTTTGGGCTAGACCCCTTAGTTCCAGTGAAGGCAAATATTAATGCTACAGCATACAGTCATATTCTAGACTATTCTGTGCTTCCCTAACAGTTTGGGGAAGGCCCTTTCCTGTTTCAGCATGACAATGCCCCTGGGCACACAGCAAGGTCCATATATAAATGGTTGTGTTGAGAACAGTGTGGAAGAAAATTACTGGCCTGCACAGGGCCCTGACCTCAACCCCATCCAACACCTGGGGGATCAATTGGAAAGCCAACTGCGAGCCAGGCCTAAACAGTGCCTGACCTCAGTAATGGTCTTCTGGCTGAATGGAAGCAAATCCCTGCAGCAATGCTCCAACATCTAGTGTAAAGCCTTCCCAGACAAGTGGAGGTTGTTACAGCAACAAAGGGTGGACCAAGTCCATATCAATGCCCATAATTCTGGATGAGATGTTGATGTCAGGTGTCCACATTTTGGCCGTGTAGTGTAGTATCAAAGGCATATGCCAGAAGGAGCAGTAGAAGTACATCAATATCAGGTGCTCTTGCCCTGCGAGCTTGGAGTTATCTGAACTTGCTGGTGCCATTCCAGGGTAGGACAATTTCAGCATTTCAAGGCAAAGTGAGAGCAGGTTACTGGCCAGCCCTGAAGATGAACTGGAAAGTGTGGACCCCTTTCCAATTTATCAACATCAACTACGTGCCTGTTCAGGTAAGCAGCTCCGCGGCGAAGTGCTCAGTGTTCATTAAACTATTGCAGGGTTCATACAGTTCAGAGGGATCAGGCATGTTCTCACGAGAGTAAAATGTGCTGTATCGTTGTCAATTTAACACAAAAATTGTATATCAAAGAATAGCGTTTCACATCGAATGCACTGTCAATAGCAGCCATGTCGCACCATTAATGCTCTATGTTGTTTCATTAATTTTGTTTGTTTGTTTGTTTGTTTGTTTTAGTTCCGTGTACTGTTTGCCAACCTGGTGGCTTTGTTCTGGTACGCCTACCTTGCGTCGGTAAGGAAGTGAAGCCGCCCAACCACCCTTCAGTTTTACGGAATTCAGCATGTGCCGGACGTGCGTGGTTCCCAGGACACGTGTTTAACATACTGTAGGCCTGATTGTACTAAATATAGGTGCTGGAAATGAACACGATGGTCGAACCACATCCAGTGCAGTCGTGGATTAAACGAACAGTTCGCCAATGAAGTGGCAGTTCCACAGGGATCAAAATGCCATTTATAAATATAAGGATTTGCACATGAACTGAGAATCATGTTGACTGATTGTACCATATGCAATAATTGAAGAAAATGCTTTGGATCCTTCACACATTGCCTCAATTTGCAGAATCGCACGTGTCACAAAAAAACTAATGGACACGTGATTAAATTTAACCTGGATGCTGAACTGAGATTTGAGCGAAGCTAATGCATTATCCATATTTGTTCAACAACAAAACTCAGTACAATAGAAAAGCAATGGCTAATTTTAAGGTGTAAGCTAAACACAACATGCAGATTGGTGATCAAGTAAGACTAATCAGTATTGCTCTACTTTAGTATTACTTCATTATCAGTGTTGTTGCTTATAAGCAAAGCCTGCTGCTGTCTTGAATACCCACCAGTGTTGTATAGGAACCCAAATCCAGTTGCTTGCTACGTAGTAATGTCTAGAGCAAACGACGTGGAGGAAAACACCTCGATGTGCACCTGCTGTATAAAATCCTGCACTCTGCGCAGGTATGCGTTAATGTAACCTTTCGATGATCGACCATTTTTTTCCACTCGACCTTTGAAATAAAACAAGTGCTTGCCTTCATCATGGTTTGTTTATTCTTGCACCATTACATTACTGCCATTGGCAGACTCTTACCCAGAGCAATTTATGCATTCCATTACAAGCGTTTAGCAGACGCTCTTATCCAGTGCGACTTACACAACTTTTTTTTTACACAGGATTTACATTGCATCCATTTATACCGCTGGATATATACTGAAGCAGTGCAGGTTAAGCACCTTGCTCAAGAATACAACGGCAGTGTCCTACCTGGGAATCGGACCTATGACCTTTATGTTACAGAACCAGCTCCTTACCCGTTATACTAGATTGCCACCTGCACAATTTCCCTGTCATTTCAGCTGGACATTTTTACTGAAGCAGTGCCATATAATGCACCAATTACACCAAGCATGGCCAAGCATAGCAAAGCTGCTTAGGCACCCATTGTGTTTCTACGTTTTATTATTCATTATTCATCATCATCATCATCATCATCATCATCATCATCTTTTTCTTCTGGCTAGAGTGTCGAGGCAGCCCCTAGAACCGTATGGTAAAAAGTTTTGAAATTTGGCACACTGGGGACAGTCTCATGATTCTTTTCACCAATATTCATGCCTCCACCTTGAGTGCTCTAGCACCACCAATGGGTCAAAGTTGGAGGTATGTTTATGCATGTAGGTTTTGAGCCGTATGCCAGATTTTTAAAACATTAGGTATTGTTGGATTCCTTGGATCAAGCCGAGTTCAATGCACCCATTGACGTCAATTTCCGCCATATTTGATTTTCTGAAAAAGTTTAAAAATTTTTCACAGGCCACAAATCTTGTCCAATCGTCACCAAATTTGGCACAGATGATGTTCAGACCAGGACTCACAAAAGTTATCAGATGGATTTTTGATTTTCAAAAGCGTTCATCTGTGAGATCATAACTCAGCAGTGCTTTGATGTATCAAAACCAAACTTGGTACATGGACTCGGGACCCCATTTTGAGGAAGCACAAAAAAAAATCCATCATTTGACCACTGGGGGGCACTGCAATAAGCAAAAATGCATTTTGGCTAATAACTGGTGATGTGTTTACTTAAAAAAAAAATTTTCTCGTGTCTGGTGATACCGTGAGAGGTCCCAAGGCTGAGACATGGCAACTTTTCATGTCAGCCTAATTGATGTGGCTGCCATATTGGATTTTATCAAAAGATTTCAACATTTTTCACAGGCCACAAAGTTTGCCCAATCTTCACCAAATTTGGCACAGATCATCTTCAGACCAACCCTCAAAAATGTTCTCTTATACAAACAGGATGTGAGCTCATATCTCAATTACACTCAATCTTTGGTCAATTGACATAAAACTTGCTATCAGTGCTCACAGCCGCACTTTTAACATGATTCGATCAAGTTGCCATGGTGACTCTGCCCTGCTGGATTGCTTGGCCCCCTCATCGCTGCTTGCAGCTATATTTATGGTTATGGTTCTCTAGTCTCTATTCTAGTTTTAGCTATTCTATTAATTTTTTTATATTTGAGTTAGTCTAGTTAGTTATTGTATATAATTCATTGGCATTTTAAAAAGTGGTATTTTTATTAAGCCCACTCTGTACTAGTGGCTATATCTACATAAATTTCAAGCAAATCATTTTGATTAACCACCATACTTTGGTTTTGTAGAGACTTGCATTTTTGTCGAACCCTCTGCTGGTCAATGTTAAAAACTACAGTCAGAGCACTAAGTCATATTTCAGAGTAATCTAAACTTTTCAACTTTTCCTCTGTTCCCTCATTTTTTCCCCACCTATATGTACTGTATTTGTTTATTTATTTAAGTTTGTCTTTTGCCCCTGTAGGTTCATTTGATTAACACAAACAAAAGCAGCAGCAAAACAGTCTATGCAAATAATACAGGCAATAATTAAACAAGTGCAATAACTAAAGCAAACTAAAGCGCTTGAGCTTCAGAAATGCTTGGGAAAATGTAGCTTGTGTGGACGCTACCGCACTACTTGATCAATAAAAGATCTTCGCTACTGAAAAGCTATTTGGTTCAGAAAACAGCGACGCTACCACCACGCCATTGAGAAATGTAGTTAAACTAGTAGCGTCGCTACAAGTCGCGGCGTTAGTAGTTTAACTACATTTCTGCCCAACACTGACATTACTCAACAGAGATAATGACATACACAGAATTGCTTATAACATTTTATTTCAGTATTTCACAGTTATAATTAAAGACAGCTGAAAAGTAAAAGCAAGTTAGTTGAGCAGGGTCTCACTGTGTCTTTATTATAACAATAGATACTTATAAATAGAATTTGTATTCAAATTTTTTTAAACATTTTATTCAGATAATTTTAGATATTAAAAGAAGCAGAGTTCAAAATAATGGAAAAACTGGCGCAGTGAACCAGATTCAGCCTCTCAGACGCACCAGGAGGTGGATGTTGCTCCTCTGTTCTATACCGTAGTCCTCCAGTTTACTGCCATCCTTCAGCTGCTTACATTGGTAGATCAACCTCTGTTGCTGGACGGGGACCTGCTCCTTATTTTCGACCTTGAGTTTGAACTCAGTGACGGTCTCTCCCGGGGAAACGTCGTAGGTGTGCGTCTGGCCGGTAGTGGTTATCAGAAACACTTGAAAGGGCTGTACGACCAGCACGGCGACTATGCATTCCGAATGCAGACCGTAGTCCTGCAGAGTTTTTCTGTCGTCTTTCAGGTCAATCCTGGGTTCTTTCTGCGTACTTAGCCGCTGCATTGAGCTGGGCACGTCCGCGTTCTGTTGGATGATGGACTTCAGCTGTCCGACTGTGGTGCCCGGTTCCACGGACAGGGAAAAAGTATCCCCAGCTAAGAATTTGATTGTTAACTCCATAACGAGAGATTTGATCTGAAACGAAACAATGGAATTTAAAAAATCAGCTCAACAGGATTTTAATTAACACCAACTTGAAGTGAACCTCACATACGCCCTTTTATGGGCACGATACAGATTTGGAGTCATCACAAAACAGCATAGTCTCTGAAAATAATAATTCCGAATTATTATGGCTAATGGTTGTTATTAAGGCATAGTTTGCACATCTAGCAAGACAGAGAAACAGGTGGTGAGAAAAGCAAATACGTTATTTATAATTACTAGCGTAAAATAAAAACCATGCTCTACCTTTTGAATAAATGCCTTTTAGGACGTCGAACTTTCGATTTGTGTGCGAATGGAGAGTCGCTCAAGAGGATTCCGCCCTGCATTCCAGACTATCTTTGAGAAGACACTTGTCAGACAGGCAGAGAAGATCATTTCAGATCCCACCCATGTTCTGAACCTTGAATACCAACTCCTCCCCTCAGGCAGACTTCAGGCTTCAGGATCCCCCAATGCAAATTGAATAGGTATAACCACTCCTTTGTTCCCCTGTCTATTAAAGCTCTGAATAGCAGCCTAGGAGGTAAGGTTAGGAGCTAGGAGGTTCGCTGCGTTGTGCAATGTGTGTTTTATGTATATAATGTACGTATGTATTGTAGGTATCTGTCTTATGTCTGGTGCTGTGTTTTGAACAGCTGAGAGGCCCTCCCCTTTTCATCCCCATTAATGTCCGTAGTGGAAGTTCTGAAATTCCTTTGGAACATCTGTCAAGCTAGTTGAGCTGATCGCAAATCTGTTAATTTTTTTCAAATCGGCCAATGTATAAGGCAGCATTACATGTTTTTCTTAACATACTATTTTTACTATCTAGTCACAAAGGGTTTCAAGTTTTTTGATTATCCATGAAATAATCTCTAGAAACATTAGGTTAGGAGTGTGTCAGATCTTTATAATTTTTGGTACACAGAGAGTCCAAAACTTACTTACTGTTAAAGTGCAAAAAGAAATATGATAATATATTACTTATTCTTTGTATAGCCAGGAAAAATATACAGACATGCACATACTTCAAAACCATCTGTATAGAATTCCTATGGGATTTGTAACATTAGTGATTTCTTTCCATTTTAAATAAGTTCTTTTTCACTCTCGCACACACACTTTTTTGCTTATGGCAGTCGATCAATGTCGATGATGACGCTGCTCCAATTTCTTGGGGGTTTATTGGGGTGTATTTCACCTGTGCATAGCCATGTGGCTGTGCAGGCCAATAGTGTTGGGTGGACCGATTCTTTTCACAGTACCGGTTCCTTCGAGTTGATACATATAAATGTACCGAACCTTTCGAACATTGAACCTCACGAGTTTTGATACTTTTTCTAAAAAATGACATCCGTTTCTCCGTGACACTCCATTATAGTAGCCTACATGCACGTTCGACAACTACATTACATTACATTACAACTAGTGCTGCATACCCCACCAACTTCTCTTCAATGCATTACCTTTCATCAAGTATAAGTTTACATTAATAAAGATAAATATTAATTTTAATACATTGATTCTGCATCCTACTTGTATGTAGGTAGGCTATGTAAGCACAATACGATGTTACAGAAATGTGTCAGACAATTTGTCCAAGGGTGGGCATTATTTCTCAGAAAAGGGACACCTCAGTCTTTTAACAGTTCTAAAATCAATGCGCTACAGCATTCTTCTAAAGCAGTTTAAACAGCAACATTATTCTTTTGCTTTTGAACTGTTGTTACATCCCCTCCCCTTTTCAATGTCCAATTTCACAATTGATGGCAACGTTGAATCACATTTCTAGTTACTGTTGCTAGCTTTATTTATGGTTGTGAACCATCCCGCAAAATACGGAATTTTCCCTTATTTGCACAGTAGAATAGGCATTCCGCATTTAACTCATGGCTACCGGACGCATTTTCATCTGTATCTTTGTGAACGATTCCGTTTGTAGTAACCGCTGTTTTGATTAGGCTACAATTCAATAGTTAGCTAGCTAGCTAGCCAGGATAACAAGTATGCTGTGAGACCATTCTGACCTAACACCCAGAATTTTAATATTGGCCAGGTGACAAGTGAGTTCATTAGATTTCCTTCACTGAGTGCAGGCTGCCTGTCTTGGCTCAAAGTCCGTTTCAACTCAACCTCCGAACGGTCCGATAGTTCGAGAGAACAGTTCATTCCGACATTCAAACTCGTTCAGTGAGTGCAGGCTGTTGGTCTCGAGTCACGTCCGATTCAACTCGCTCATTCATTAGTTCATTCGATCTCGCTCTCGCTCATTCGTTGGTTGTTCCGCTTGATATGCTTTGAGCACTGCATCTACCGTAGCAGGCAGCAGTTTTGAGTGGAAAAATGCAGGGAGAGTCCGATTCATGAGCACTCGGATATTCAGCAGGCTAGAATTTGATTGATGAGCACTTGGACGTTTGTCAGGCTGATCCGGTACATACCGGACACAAAAAGATTTGTTCATTTTCGCCCATCACTACAGGCCAATGCGCGATCCGCAATTCTTGCCGCATGAGGGGCAGGGGTATACGGCAGAGGAAAGGGGGGGCCCTGCAGCATGTTGGTGCCTCTGTGCATGCCGCTGCATTCTCCTCTCTGTAGCCTGCTCCTGAAGGTGAGTGATTCCCTGGTGGCAGGTGGAGCTCCAGGTGTGGCGATCAGCAGCCAGGGACTCTAGTGCTGGTGGTTTGATGTTGCACTTCTTCAGGAGGGTTTTTAGGTGATCCTTAAAACGCTTTTCCTGGCCCCCAGCAGACCTATGACTATTCAAGAGCTGGCCTTGAGGATCTGTCTAGGAAGGTGGTGGGCAGGCATGCGGATCACATACCCGACCCAACGCATATGTCTTTGCGCAAGGAACACTGCAATGCTGGGTGTATGAGTCCGGTCGTGGATTGCCACATAGGGCACCCTGTCTTCCCAGGACACACTCAGGATCCTTTGGAGGCAGCGGATGTGGAAGGCCTCTAGAGTTCGTATGTGCCTCTGGTAGGGGGTCCAGGTTTCTGAACCATAAAGCAGTGTGGAGAGGCAAACGGCCTTGTACACAGTTGCTTTGGTGGAGATGGTTAGGTTCCTGTTCTGGAAGACCCTGGACTTCAGCCTGCCGAAGGCAGCAGAGGCCAAACCAATGAGAACTTGGGTGTTGTTGTCGATATTGCAGGAGGGGGACAGAATGCTACCGAGGTAGGTGAAATGTGGGACGATGGCAAGAGGATGAATATCAAGGGTGAAGGTAGGCGCATGTGGTTGGGGGATGGACTCTTGCACGACTATCTGCGTTTTCTTGATGTTGATCTGGAGACTAATGGCGCTGTATATGGAAGCAACCACATTTAATGCACATTGTAGGGATTCTGGTGAGTGGGCGAGGAGAGCACAGTCATCAGCGTACTGTAGCTCCAGGATGTGTTGGGTGGTGGTTTTAGGGGCGACTTGAAGTCGCCGGATATTAAAAAGATTTCCATCCAGTCTGTACTGTATCTGTACCCCATCTGTGGGATCCAGGGATTTGTGAGACAGAAGGGTGACGGTGGAGAGGAACATGTTAAAAATAGTTGGGACCCCCACATCCACACTGAAGAATGGGGATTGTTGGCCACCGATGCTCACACAGGCTTGCATCCCATCATGGAGCTGCCACAGGATGTTCCTGAACTTTGGTGGAACCCCCAGCTTCCTGAGTACTTCCCACAGCAGTTCCCAGTTTACTATGTCGAAGGCCTTGGACAGATCAATGAATGCTAGGTACAGGTCTTCTTTGTAAACAAGTGTCTGGTTCTGCTCTGTACTTTCTCTCACATGTCTCCCTTTTGTGTGTGTATGCGTGCGTGCGTGTGTGTGTGACAAGAGTATTAATAAGTCAGAACTAAATTATCCTGATCATCAATTCAGATGGAGAGCCATGGACTCATTGTCAGGAATCCATAGAAATGCATAGAAACTGACAACAGAATATGGATGTGGAGCTACTATTTTCATAATTTCTGCCAAAAGGTTAGGTCAGATGTTTTTTTCAGTAAGTAAGTGTCTCTTACTTGTGGATATCTGGACTCTCAGTATACCAAAGGAAATTAACCTGCCATCACCAGAACCTATGGATCCATGGGTATTTTCACAAAAAACGATAAAATGAGTAGTCCCTTGTGACTAACAACTAAAAATAGTATGATACAGAAATGGCTGTATCTGAAAAACTACAATGAGTCGGCGTCATTGGACTCCGCACAAGTTGCATTTCTATAATATCTGGGTTTCATCTATATGAATATGAAGATTTTGGTATATTTTGAATGATAACTTTAATTCAAAGATTTTTGCAAAAACTGAAACTACCATTTAAAGCAAGATAAACAGAAATGTTTTTGGAAATTCTATTTTATATATTTACTTCTATGCCTTTAGGATACTCATTCAAAAAAAATTCTACACCAAACAGAATGACATGTGTGGACATTTTTCTTAACATGCTATTTTTAGTCTTTAGTCATATATTGGTTAAAAGCACCTTGCTCAAGGGTACGACAGCAGAGTCCTACCTAGGAATTGAACCTGTGACCTGTGTTAGGTTATAAGCCTGGTTACTAATCCATTATATTACATTACATTACAGGCATTTGGCAGACGCTCTTATCCAGAGTGACGTACAACAAAGTGTATAACCATAACCAGGAACAAGTGCGTCGAAAACCCTAGAGAGAAGTACCGTTCCAAGTGCAGTACACTGCCACCTATCCATCCACTGCCACCTACCACTGTGTAGTATGACGCACCAATTACGCCAATTGTGACCTAAACAAAAATACATTTAGCTAAGCACATCCTTGTATATTCATCCTTACATTTGAAACATTACATTACTCAACAGAGTTAATGACATACTGAGAATTGCTTATAACATTTTATTTCAGTATTTCACAGCTATCATTAAAGACAGTTGAAAAGTAAAAGCAAGTTAGTTGAGCAGGGTCCCATTATGTCTTTAGTATAATAATAGATACTTATAAATATAATTTTAATTCAAATTTTAAAAAACATTTTACTCAAATAATTTTAGATATTATAAGAAGCAGAGATCAAAATAATGGAAAACTGGCGCAGTGAACCAGATTCAGCCTCCTCTCAGACGCAGCACGAGGTGGATGATGCTCCCCGCTTTTATATCGTACTCCTCCAGTTTACAGCCATCCTGGAGCTCCTTGCTTCCGTAGACCAACCTCTGTTGCTGGACGGCGACCTGCTCCTCATTTTGGACCTTGAGCTTGAACTCAGAGACGGTCTCTCCCGGGGAAACGTCGTAGGTGTGGTTTTTGCCGGTAGTTGTTTTCAGAAATACTTGAAAGGTCTGCACGGTCTGCACGATCAGCACGGCGATTATGCATCCCGAATGCAGACCGTAGTCCTGCAGAGTTTTCATGTCGTCTTTCAGGTCTATCCGGTGGCCGTTCTGCGTACTTAGCCGCTGCCTCGCGCTGGGGACCTCCGCGTTCAGTTGGATCATGGACTTCAGCTGTCCGACTGTGGTGCGCGGATCCACGGACAGGGAATAGGTATTCCCATCAAAGAGTTTGATCGTTAGATCCATGACGAGAGATTTGATCTGAAACGAAATAATGAAATAAATAAAAAAATCAGCTCAACAGGATATGAATTAACACCAACTTGAAGTGAACCTCATATATGTCCTTTAATTTCATAATACAGCTTTGGAGTCATCGCAAATAATTATTCCAAATTATTACGGCTAATGGTTGTTATTAAGGCACAGTTTTCACATCTAATAAGACAGAGAAACAGGTGGTGAGAAAACAAATACGTTATTTATAATTACTAACGTAGAATAAAAACAACGTATTACCTTTTGAATAAATGCCTTTTAGGACGTCGAACTTTTCGATTTGTGTGCAAACGGAGAGTCGCTGAAGAGGATTCAGCCGAGATGAACAAGATGAGAGTGACGAGTCTCCTTGTGACGGCGGTCTATCTGGTGCTGTGTTTTGAACAGCTGAGATGCCCGCCTCCTTTTATCATCCTCCTCTTAAGATTCATTTTCCGGGCCGGACTCGTACATTTGACGGCAAGTTTCGGTTTCCATTCATTGGTCGCGCTTTTCATTTCCTTTCTCTGTATGAATGCCTGGTTACTAAATATGCATTTATTTGGTGCTGTTTTGCTCAACTCAGAAAAATCTAGTTCAAGTTCCGTAGCCTACCACAAAAACAAAGAAAGGAGGCAATGCAAATAGGGTACACTTTGGTAATAGGCTACACTTTCCTTACTTATGTGTACTCATGTATTACAGTACACTATAGCAATCGTAATAAGAATACATGAAAACATGCAAAAGGCCACAGGTAGGGTACATAATACTCGGCCATGTAGAAATGCTTTCAAAAGCCGCAACACACCAAAAAGCCACGTAGACCAATTACAATCAAACATAAGTTCGCAAATAACTAAGTCCTTTTAAAAAATTAAATTTAAAAAAAATATGGATTGATTTAATATTTACAGGAACGCAACGAACATTATGTTGGACCACATAATTGAAGTTGTACCATAAAGTGAAATTGTGCTACGGCAACAAATAAAATCAAGCAGGCATTCTCAGACAGCTGTATTAGACCAATTTCTCCTTCTTCTTCTTCTTCTTCTTCTTCTTCTTGTAATAATAATAATAATAATAATAATAATATTATAATAATAATAATAATAATAATAATAATCCATCCATCCATTATCTGTACCCACTTATCCTGGTCAGGGTCGCGAGAGGTGCTGGAGCCTATCCCAGCGTGCATTGGGCGAGAGGCAGGAATACACCCTGGACAGGCTGCCAATCCATCGCAGGGCACACACACACCATTCACTCATGATTCACTCACACATTCATACCTATGGGCAATTTAGTGTCTCCAGTCGGCCTACCTGCATGTCTTTGGACTGTGGGAGGAAACTGGAGTACCTGGAGGAAACCCATGCGGACACGGGGAGAACATGCAAACTCCACACAGAAAGGCACCAAGCCGAGATTCGTAATCACAACCTTTTTGCTGTGAGGAGACAGTGCTACCCACTGCACCACCGTGCCGCCCAATAATAGTAATAATAATAATAATAATAATAATAATAATAATAATAATGACTTGCTATTATCTAAAGCATTGGCTAATATCATTCTTCAGCAGCAGGAAGCAGTGATTCAGGACTGATGTCCACCCCTCATGTAGTCTGAAAGGTTTGACAGAAAGCAGTAACTGAACCCCCATAATGATTATTTATATAAATCAATGAATCACAACTGCAAGGGTATGTTAAAAAATGTCATATTCAGGACGACAGAAACGTTGTCTATATTATGAGCTTCTCATAAAGCTGTATCTTAAATCTCAACAGGGAAAATGGCACAGAGAAGGAATAGTTCTGTTACAACTGAACATGCAGGCATAACAGCACCAATTTATCAACTAGTATTTTACATGGTTTCATCACATCACTGATAAATATAAAACAACAGAAAGTTAACAAAAGAAGCAGGTGCCTCAAGACAGCTCAGGCAGAGCTTCTGTCCCCAATACCATATTTTTACAGTTTTTACATTTTTAAAATTTATTTATAACAGTTACATTACTGGGTATTTAAATGGATAAGGCAAATAAAACACACATCCATTTACCACACAGAAACATACAGTATATAAAAGGAGCAAAACAAGGTGCCGAATAAATAAAAAATAAACAAAAGATCAGGCCCTATGACTCAGGGGATTTCCTAAATTAGATGAGAATGCCTACGTAACGAAACCTGGAGATCTGCCAACCTGTAGGTGTGCACTCCAAGCATAAAAAATCAGACCTCATTGAACACCTAGAGATCTCACTGAGCCGCTATTTTGTAGAATCACGTGCGCTAAATTTATATGGAAATGAAAACTTACAGGACGGCAGGTAGAGTTTCATAAACAGGGGTGGGCAGCCCTGCTGTAGAGGATTTCCCAAATTACACAAGAATGCCTACGTAACAAATATTTTAGCCTCTCCCCATCACTACCTGTACCTGCCTTCCATATAACATTCCCGTGACAAGCAAATGCAAGGAATGGAAAGTGAAAGTGGCCAGGGTTTGTTGTGGTTGTTGCCCTTACAGAAGATGCTTACATTTTACCTTCAGCCAGCATTTGTGCAAACTAATCCCGGCACTGGATTTCTTACAGCAAATTCCATTTCGTTCTATCCCATTCCACTTTTTCCTTTTTTGCATGTCTATCCAATACTTGCTGCTGGTAGGCTTCACTGAACTGGCTAAGTTCTTCCTGCTTTTTCCTTTGGCACCAGACATTGCTCACGTAAGGCAAACAGAGATGGGATCGCAGTACCAAAAGCACCGCGGCAGGGAATTGAACCCTTGGTCGCATGTCAGACTTGTATATATGGGTTTATGGTCAGCTATGTGTGTACACATTTTTAAGTCTGGCTGTGTGTTAGAATCTCACACTGTGTAAGTTGTTTTGGGAGAAAATACTGTTGTGGAGTGCTTTAAGACATACGTGCCGGCAGATGGCACAAGGTCAAATTACCACAAGAAATCTAAACCCGAGAGATCGATCTGTCAAGTCTTTACAGAACTAAACATGTGTACAAGGAAAGGCTGTAGTAAATCGAACTACTGTAAGTTAGAGTAGCATTCGGAAGCCCAGGTTGTGGTACAGTCTGAAACGTCCTGGAGGTCAGTGCAGCTTTCTCACTCGGGGGGAAGCGTCCGAAAGCAGCCACCCCGACACCGCACTGGTGGTGACCCTGTTGCTTGTGTCATGTGACGTGGTGAGGACAAGATGGCCCTTGAGGTTGTCCCATTTCTGACCTTTTTTGAAAAATAAATAAAAAATTTGCTGCTATTGCAGCCCGTAGGATGACGGTGAAACCGAGGTGGAGGACAAACCCTGGGACACTGTACATACCGCTACAAAAATCACTGCAATATTTGCAATGAGAGAAAAAAAACCGATGCAGCATGTTGCAGAAGATGGTGTGTATTTAAAACAAGTACAATGTGAGCTGATTTAATAATATATGATTGCAGACTTATATATACTATATAACCAAACGTGTCTGGACACCCCTTAGTCTGGGGCTGTTTTGCATGGTTTGGGCTAGGCCCCTTAGTTCCAGTGAAGGCAAATATTAATGCTACAGCATACAGTCATATTCTAGACTATTCTGTGCTTCCCTAACAGTTTGGGGAAGGCCCTTTCCTGTTTCAGCATGACAATGCCCCTGGGCACACAGCAAGGTCCATATATAAATGGTTGTGTTGAGAACAGTGTGGAAGAAAATGACTGGCCTGCACAGGGCCCTGACCTCAACCCCATCCAACACCTTGGGGATCAATTGGAAAGCCAACTGTGAGCCAGGCCTAATCAGTGCCTGGCCTCAGTAATGGTCTTCTGGCTGAATGGAGCAAATCCCTGCAGCAATGCGCCAACATCTAGTGCAAAGCCTTCCCAGACAAGTGGAGGTTGTTATAGCAACAAAGGGTGGACCAAGTCCATATCAATGCCCATAATTCTGGATGAGATGTTGATGTCAGGTGTCCACATTTTGGCCGTGTAGTGTAGTGTCAAAGGCATATGCCAGAAGGAGCAGTAGAAGTACATCAATATCAGGCGCACTTGCCCTGCGAGCTTGGGGTTATCTGAACTTGCTGGTGCCATTCCAGGGTAGGACAATTTCAGCATTTCAAGGCAAAGTGAGAGCAGGTTACTGGCCAGCCCTGAAGATGAACTGGAAAGTGTGGACCCCTTTCCAATTTATCAACATCAACTACGTGCCTGTTCAGGTAAGCAGCTCCGCGGCGAAGTGCTCAGTGTTCATTAAACTATTGCAGGGTTCATACAGTTCAGAGGGATCAGGCATGTTCTCACGAGAGTAAAATGTGCTGTATCGTTGTCAATTTAACACAAAAATTGTATATCAAAGAATAGCATTTCACATCGGATGCACTGTCAATAGCAGCCATGTCGCACCATTAATGCTCTATGTTGTTTCATTAATTTTGTTTGTTTGTTTGTTTGTTTGTTTTAGTTCCGTGTACTGTTTGCCAACCTGGTGGCTTTGTTCTGGTACGCCTACCTTGCGTCGGTAAGGAAGTGAAGCCGCCCGACCACCCTTCAGTTTTACGGAATTCAGCATGTGCCGGACGTGCGTGGTTCCCAGGACACGTGTTTAACATACTGTAGGCCTGATTGTACTAAATATAGGTGCTGGAAATGAACGCGATGGTCGAACCACATCCAGTGCAGTCGTGGATTAAACGAACGGTTCGCCAATGAAGTGGCAGTTCCACAGGGATCAAAATGCCATTTATAAATATAAGGATTTGCACACGAACTGAGAATCATGTTGACTGATTGTACCGTATGCGATAATTGAAGAGAATGCCTTGGATCCTTCACACATTGCCTCAATTTGCAGAATCGCATGTGTCACAAAAAAACAAATGGACACGTGATTAAATTTAACCTGGATGCTGAACTGAGATTTGAGCGAAGCTAATGCATTATCCATATTAGTTCAACAACAAAACTCAATACAATAGAAAACCAATGGCTAATTTTAAGGTGTAAGCTAAACACAACATGCAGATTGGTGATCAAGTAAGACTAATCAGTATTGCTCTACTTTAGTATTACTTCATTATCAGTGTTGTTGCTTATAAGCAAAGCCTGCTGCTGTCTTGAATACCCACCAGTGTTGTATAGGAACTCAAATCCAGTTGCTTGCTACGTAGTAATGTCTAGAGCAAACGACGTGGAGGAAAACACCTCGATGTGCACCTGCTGTATAAAATCCTGCACTCTGCGCAGGTATGCGTTAATGTAACCTTTCGATGATCGGCCATTTTTTTCCACTCAACCTTTGAAATAAAACAAGTGCTTGCCTTCATCATGGTTTGTTTATTCTTGCACCATTACATTACTGCCATTGGCAGACTCTTACCCAGAGCAATTTATGCATTCCATTACAAGCATTTAGCAGACGCTCTTATCCAGTGCGACTTACACAACTTTTTTTTTTTTTACATAGCATTTACATTGCATCCATGTCCTTGTATATTCAGGTTAAAAGTACCTTACTCAGAGATACAACAGCAGAGTCCTACCAAGGAATTGAACCTGTAATCTGTGTTAGGTTATAAACCTGGTTAATAATCCATTATACTACACTGCCACCTACCACAGTGTAGTATGACGCACCAATTATGCCAATCTTGACCTAAACAAAAATATATTTAGCTAAGCACATCCTTGTATATTCATCCTTACATTTGAAACATTGCATTACTCAACAGAGTTAATGACATACACAAAATTGCTTATAACATTTTATTTCAGTATTGCACAGCTATCATTAAAGACAGATGAAAAGTAAAATCAGTCAATCAATCACACGACCAAGGTCAGTGGAATTTGCTTACAATACAGCATGGTGGTAAGCTCAATACAACGGTGTCAAAAGCAAGTTCGTTGAGCAGGGTCCCATTATAACAACAGATACTTATAAATATAATTTTTATTCAAATTTTTTAAATATTTCATTCAAATAATTTTAGAAATTAAAAGAAGCAGAGTTCAAAATAATGGAAAAACTGGCGCAGTGAACCAGATTCAGCCTCCTCTCAGACGCAGCACGAGGTGGATGGTGCTCCCCGCTGTTATATCGTAGTCCTCCAGTTTACAGCCATCCTGCAGCTCCTTGCTTCCGTAGACCAACCTCTGTTGCTGGACGGCGACCTGCTCCTTATTTTGGACCTTGAGCTTGAACTCAGAGACGGTCTCGCCCGGGGAAACGTCGTAGGTGTGCGTCTGGCCGGTAGTGGTTTTCAGAAACACTTGAAAGGTCTGTACGATCAGCACGGCGATTATACATCCCGAATGCAGACCGTAGTCCTGCAGAGTTTTCCTGTCGTCTTTCAGGTCTATCCTGTGGCTGTTCTGCGTACTTAGCCGCTGCCTCGCGCTGGGCACCTCCGCTTTCAGTTGGATCATGGACTTCAGCTGTCCGACTGTGGTGCGCGGATCCACGGACAGGGAAAAAGTATTCCCAGCAAAGAGTTTGATCGTTAGCTCCATGACGAGAGATTTGATCTGAAACGAAATAATGAAATAAATTAAAAAATCAGCTCAACAGGATATGAATTAACACCAACTTCAAGTGAACCTCACATATGTACTTTAATTTCATAATACAGCTTTGGAGCAAATACGTTATGTATAATTACTAGCGTAGAATAAAAACAACGTGTTACCTTTTGAATAAATGCCTTTTAGGACGTTGAACTTTTCGATTTGTGTGCAAACGGAGAGTCGCTCAAGAGGATTCAGCCGAGATGAACAAGGTGAGAGTGACGAGTCTGCTTATGGTGGCTGTCTGTCTGGTGCTGTATTTTGAACAGCTGAGAGGCCCGCCTCCTTTTATGATCCTAATCTTAAGATTCGTTTTCCGGACCCGACTCATACATTTGACGGCAAGTTTCGGTTTCCATTCATTGGTCGCGCTTTTCATTTCCTTTCTCTGTACGAATGCCTGGTTACTAAATATGCATTCATATGGTGCTGTTTTGCTCAGCTCAGAAAAATCTAGTTCAGGTTCCGTAGCCTACCAAAAAACAAAGAAAGGAGGCAATGCAAATAGGGTACACTTTGGTAATAGGCTACACTTTCCTTACTTATGTGTACTCATATATCACAGGACATTATAGCAATCGTAATGAGAATACATGAATGCATGTAAATGCAACAGGTAGGGTTTGAACATGAACATGTTTGAACTGAACATGCAGGTAACAGCACCAATTTATCAACGAGTATTTTACATGGTTTCATCACATCACTGATAAATATAAAACAACTGAAAGTAAACAAAAGAAGCAGGTGCCTCAAGACAGCTCATGCAGAGCTTCAGTCCCCAAAACCATATTTTTACAGTTTTTAAAATTTTATAATTTATTTATAACAGTTACATTAATGGGTATTTAAATGGATAAGGCAAATAAAACACACATCCATTTACCACACAGAAACATATAAAAGGAGCAAAACAAGGTGTCGAATAAATAAAAATAAACAAAAAGATGATTCAGGGGATTTCCTAAATTAGATGAGAATGCCTACGTAACAAAACCTGGAGATCTGCCAACTTGTACGTTTGCACTCCAACCATAAAAAAGCAGACTCATGCTCATTGAACAGCTAGAGATCTCACTGAGCCGCTATTTTGTAGAATCACGTGCGCTAAATTTATGTGGAAATGAAAACTTACAGGACGGCAGGTAGAGTTTCATAAACAGGGCTGGGCAGCCCTGCTGTAGAGGATTTCCCAAATTACACAAGAATGCCTACGTAACAAATATTTTAGTCTCTCCCCATCACTACCTGTACCTGCATTCCATATAACATTCCCGTGACAAGCAAATGCAAGGAATGGAAAGTGAAAGTGGCCAGGGTTTGTTGTGGTTTTTGCCCTTACAGAAGATGCTTACATTTTACCTTTACCCAGCATTGCAACCTAATCCCGGCACTGGATTTCTTACAGCAAATTCCATTTCGTTCTATCCCATTCCACTTTTTCCTTTTTTGCATGTCTATCCAATACTTGCTGCTGGTAGGCTTCACTGAAATGGCTAAGTTCTTCCTGCTTTTTCCTTTGGCACCAGACATTGCTAACATAAGGCAAACAGATATGGGATCACAGTACCAAAAGCACCGCGGCAGGGAATTGAACCCTTGGTCGCATGTCAGACTTGTATATATGGGTTTATGGTCAGCTATGCACTTACAAATTTTTAAGTCTGGCTGTGTGTTAGAATCTCACACTGTGTAAGTTGTTTTGGGAGAAAATACTGCTGTGGAGTGCTTTAAGACATACGTGCCGGCAGATGGCGCAAGGTCAAATTACCACACGAAATTTAAACGTAGAGGTCCATCTGTCAAGTCTTTACAGAGCTAAACATGTGTACAAGGAAAGGCTGTAGTAAATCGAACTACTGTAAGTTAGGGTAGCATTCGGAAGCCCACGTTGTGGTACAATCTGAAAACATTTGAGAGTATGTTTCGGGACGAGTCAGTGCAAAGTAACATAGAAGCCTGTCATCGCGAGATCGTTTATTTAAACGCAAAGGAAGAATTATCTGAAGATGTGACTAATACCCTGACACTTGTAATCGAAAAGCTTAAATCATGCACAAGGTAAAATGTGGTCCAATCGCGTGCAGCGGCTGGCTATCTCGGTATTTAGTTAGCTAGATAGCTTGTTAGGTGAACAGTGCAGCTAAAAACATATGTAAGAGTTTTAGCAGGCATGTACTGTCTGTGCTACAGCCAGCTGCCCAGCTATACAGTGAACCTCAACTTTATCTGAAAGGCTGAGAATGTGCGATGTTGTCGGTTCCATTTAACGACTCCGTGCCGTTTCCATCCGTAGCAACGGCGCGAAGCGGAGCAAAGAGCGCAGTCTCGAGGAGGCTTCGCAGCTGCTGAGAAGGGTCCAGGCGAAGCGGCTACGGGCGCTGGAGGTCAAATGCATCCTCCCTTTCGCGCGACTCCTCATCTCTATGCAACTGGACATGTCGCACATCTCCACAGCCTGCCGTAAACTGGACCAGGTGAATTATTGCGTCCTCTCAGATCATCTTTGGAGACGCTCTGTTCTGTAGAGGTATCGTTTGCCTCACCTACACACACACACACAAATTATCTCCACTCGCCGGTTAAATTATGTCCAGAATTTAACACTCTGTTTTTCTGCAGATGTTGCAACAGCTGTCAGAAGTTAATCATTCTGTCGTTCTCGAAGAGACAAAAGCATGTGTGATGACTCTGGTACAGAAAGAACAGGTACCTACTGAGTTGCTCACATTTCTTGGGTTTTTCTTGTCATTCACTTTAACAAAAAAGTAACGCTTTGTCCACTTTCAGATATTGTCTGCCAAAGATCTCCAAACAGGTTAGTCTATGGTTCACAGAAAACATGATATTTTTACTGCAGTCTACCAACACGATCGGCTGTATTAAATAAGTCTTCACATGACTTTAAGTCGACTACACGCGGTACTTAGTTGTTAAGCCTAAAGCTGCTGTTTTTGATCTCATCTCTTGACAGTATGCATGTTCTTGGAAGACAGCACCATGGGGCGTGAGGTGTGCAGGCAGATTTGCCCGTCTCTGCTTAGCAGAGTAGCTGAGGTTTTCGCCGTGACGCTGGAGCAAGATGCGTCGAGAAACGGAGAGCGGTGTTACCTAGCGGTCAAGGCAAGTAGCCTGCGCGAGAACGTCTTGCCTCCGTTTCATTTTTATCCTGCTTGCAGCGTAAGTGAAATTCAAACATGCAGACTGCGGACACTGTGGAGTCTAGCATGAACGTATGACGATGACGTGTGCCAGTACTCTTACTTGAGATAGCTCGTGTGATTGGACGTGTTCACCTCGTGGCATATGGTTGCTGCTTTCTGATTGGCCCCTGTACTCGCAGGTCTGTCTCCAGGTGTTCCAGCTGTTGCACAGGGAGGTGGCCCACCTGGTGTGGGAGAAGAACTCAGGTGACTCGGCTGTGCAGAGCATTCTCAAGCACCTGATGTCCATCATCCTGGGAGAGGTGTGCTCCATGTTCCCTTCCTGCCGCGTGTGCCCCTTTTTTGGCTGGACCGCAACAGCGGGGCCAGCCCTGCAAACGCGAATGTCTGTGACTGAGCGACCGAGTGAGTGGTGAAGTTACACCACTGGTCAGCCGAGTTATGAAGTTACACCATTGGTCGGCCGGATCACGTGTGTTAGGTCCAGCCATATACTAGGTTTTGCCCTGGTCTTGTTATTTTAATCGTTTGTCGCTCGCGTGAAATAACCGCTGCTGTCCCGTCCCTTGCCCTTTCTTCGACGTCCGTGGAGAAGACCTCAAACCGCGACGCTCGCCTCCTTTCGGGCACGGCCGTGGCCATGCTGATCAACACGTCGCCGGAGGCCCGGGGGGACGGCGGCCTGGCTGCGCAGAGCCTGCTGCAGGTCACCAGCGCAGGTGAGCCGGCCTTCGGGCCAGCGGGGCGGAGCCTCAAAGGCTGGGCTCGGGTGCCACTGCGGTGTAACGGCTAAAGGCGCTGCGCTTGTAACCGCAAGGGTGCTGGTTCGATTCCCAAGTAGGACGCTGCCGTTGTACCCTCGAGCAAAGTACTTGACCTGAATTTCTTGAGTATACTGTATATCCAGCTGCTTCAATGGGTACTGTTTAAAAAAATAAATAAATAAAAACGAAGTTGTTTAAGTTGATCTGGATAACAGCATCTGCTCAGTGCACAAACCGCAGACGGCCCTGTATTGAACGTCCAGTGATGTAGCTCCATAAGTGAGCTTGATGTGGATGTGTAATTATGTCAGTGATGTAGCACTATAAGGGAAGTAGATGTGGATGTGTAATTATGTCAGTGATGTAGCGCTATAAGGGAAGTAGATGTGGATGTGTAATTATGTCAGTGATGTAGATGTGCGTGTGTAATCATTTCAGTGACGCAGCGCTATGTTTTGGGCTGAATGCGGACGCATTAACACGTGAGGTTGTGTCTCTCAGATCCCTGGCTGTTGTGCGTGGGTGGACTCCGGGTCGAATGCAGGCCCAGTGGGTCTGACGGTGTGGACAGGCTGGCAGTGACGCGGGGCCTGCTTACCTGCTGCCGCAAGGACGTCCTGACTGGCCCGCTGGACAACAACGGGGTGTGGCTCATATGATTGACACATCTCCTTTAGATCAGTATTCACAGTTTAAACGCGTTGTGCTACACAAAGGTCATGTGTTAAAGCTATAGGTTTCTGAGTAGTTCCATGGGAGTGTATGAGGTGGGTCCCAGAGTGAGTCTGTTTTCTACTAGGCTGAGCTAGTATGTGTATTTGACAGGTCTCTGAAATGAACAAAATTTCAAATTTATGGTCCCGCTATTAAAAAGTATTTTTAATTTGGGTCCCGATATTAAAAAGTTTAGGAACCACTGCAAGGTGTGTTCCTTTTCCAAGTAGCTGGAATCCCCTCCCTTCTGTTAGTGCCGAATAGTGGTAAGATGGTCCTTGCTCCCGTTGTGTACCTGCTGAGATAATTCCCCTCGCTGTCGTAGACGTGTCTGATCCTGGACGGGCTGTTTCCTGTGGTCTCTGCCTTGTGTGAGGAAAAGCTGGACTGCCACTACTATGTCTTCCAAGGTACTGTGAGCCTGCGCTGTTCCTGAGCTCAGGGGCTTCGCTGTGGACTGCCGAGTTAACCTCCCCCCCAACCGCCCTCTGTTTGGCTGCCGCCAGTGTTTACCCTGTGGCTGAGGTGCCTGAAGGACTGTCTGGAGGAGGTGTGGGAGGTGCGCGGCGCCCCCTTGCTGCAGGAGGACCACGGCCTGCGGCGGCAACTCACTCGGGTCATCTGGAACAATGCGGAGAGCCCCGTGAGTGTTGGGCTCGTGTGTGTGTGGGGGGGGGGGGGGGGTCGGTGGGATGGGTGGGGGGAGGAGTGCGAGTGCCGGCATGGGGGGCATGGGGAGGGGGGCGAAGAGCGTTTTCAGCTCTGATACGTGCGCATGTAGCCATTTTGGAGACGGTGATTTCATTTTTTTTTTTCTCCCGCTCTTCAGCTGGAGGGCGTGTCGGAGTTTGTGTACGGTTCTTTCCGCCTGCTGCTGGAGGTCTACCAGCTGGACTGCCGGCGTTTCGGCGGCGCGGAGAGGCCCCTCTACCTCGCCTTACTGCGGCGCATCTCCTCCCTGCCCTGGCAAGCTAAAGCCAAGTACCCCCCCCTCTCCGCGCTGCTCCCCTACGTGGGCACCAGCACGGTGAGCACCCTGGCACCGGCCTCGCCAAAGCTGCAGTATGAATGTCTGAGTGAATGGTGTGTGCGCCCTGTGATAGATTGGTGACCTGTCCTGGGTGTATTCTCTCGCCCAGTGCATTCTGGGATAAGCTCCAGCTCACCGCGCCCCCCCCCCCCCCCCCCCCCGACATGTCCATGTCCAGGAATAAGCGGCTTTAGAAAATGGATGGATGGATAGTTTTTCATTTCATTTTTACTGTTGGTGCTTGATGTGTTTTGTACTCTTTTTGTCTCGGTAGGTATTGGAACACTTTCCAGAGCTTCCCCGTCATCTCCTGAAGTGCTTTTCCACCAATCACCTGTCCCCGTGCGCCTCGGACGTCTACAAGTCTGTCATCCACCAGCAGAGGCGGGAGTTGTGCGGGGGCGTCGGCCAGGACGCCGCCCCGCCCTCGGAGGCGGAGCTTGCGGAGGAGTGGGCGCGGCGGTGGCGCCCCACGCTTCTGGAGGCCCTGACCTCGGACGTGACCCTCCTGCAGGGCGGCGCCACCGGCTGCCTCCTGCCCTGCACCCTGCGCACGTTCCCGGGGGCCTTCGGGGCCCTGCTGGCCCCCCTGGAGCCGGGGCGCCCGGGGCACCTCCGCGCCTGGACCAGCGTCATGAGCGCCCGGCGGGCCGCCAGCGCCGCCCCGCCCCCGGACGACGCCCGCACCGCGGAGACCCTGCGCCTGGCGCTGGGCTCCCTGGACGACGGCGTGCGATTGGCCGCCCTCAACCTCCTCTGCTGCAGCCCCAAAACCAGCCAGCCGCCGACGGGGGCGGAGCTCTCCGCCGTCCGGGGCTTCCTCCCCCTCAACCTGAACTGCGAGTCCGCCCCCTTCCGCCAGCACCTCCAGGTGGCGCTGAGGAAGCTCCTGGTACGCCTCCGCGACAGCTGCCTGGCACGCCTCAAGGCCAGGAGGGGGCGGGGCAGGGGCGGAGCCCGCCAGGGCACGGAGGAGGAGGAGGACGATACGGAGCTGGAACAAGGAGTCGGTGAGCCCCAGGGGATCATGGGAGACGGAGTTAAAGAATTGATATTTATTTGGCAGACGCTTTTATCTGAAGCGACGTACAATAAGTGCATATCAAAGGTCATTGGAACAACTACAAAACACAGGTGCGATCAGGTACAATACTCATTTTGTGCAGTTATTCATAGCCAAGAACACATAAAGTCCAGTTCACACAGTGAACATTACTCTGACCTAACCTATGCTCAGTCACACAGGTGCCTGAGGTGTTATTAGTGTGTGTAGAGTGTAAAGTGTGGCGGCTTTGGCTTCACTAAGCGACTCTGTTGCAGACTTTGTGGACTGGCTGGCCCAGCTGCCCTTCGCCTACCTGGCTCCAGGCCACAGTTACCAGAGGAAGAGGACGGTGCTCCTCCTCCTGTCCGCCGTTCTGGAGACCTGCACTGACACCTGGAGGCCCGACAAGAAGAAGGGCCAGCCGCCAGGTGGGGGGGGGGGGGGCGGGGTGTGGGGGGACAGGCCAATGGGCCCGTCCCATACTGAAATTTGAAGAAACCTTAAGTCGCATCAATTTTCAGCCGTGCTTGAAATGTAAGGATGAGCTATTTTTAAGATTAAGCCCATTAAAAACTTTTTTTAAACGTCTTACAAAAGCTCATTCTTGGAGATATCTGTTTCGAAGGTATGGTAATGTCTGTTCTTCGCTTACCTTACCTGCTTTACGGTTTTCTGGTGATAAAATGTAAAATGTAGTTTTAACTGGAACAGTGCTGATGTTAGTCAAACTTGCCTTACGGCTTTGAATGCTTCTCCGTCTCCCCCAGCGAACGTGTCCGATTTGATTGGCTTCGCGAGGCGGGGGGGGCGGTGGGACTTCTTCGCCCGGCAGAAGCTCCTGGTCCTTATCGGCTGTCTGGAGGACTCCACCAACGAGGTGAGCGGCGCGAGGTCTGCGAGCGAAACGCCATGACAACGCCAAGCCCGTTCCGCCGCTGTGCGGCTCAGTCGCTGGGCCATCTTCTGACACAGTCCCACGTCTTCATCTTTACTGTCCAGTCCCCACCTCCCCCATAGTGCCTTTCGATTAGTTCAGCGGTTATTATGGGATTGGTATTGTCCGTTATGTTATTGTTGTCGTGGTCCTCGGTTGGCATAGTTACCCACATTAGCAATGCTGTGTATGTGTATCGTTCACTGTCTCTAGCCTGGGAGTGTTGTTAGCCAGGTCCATGTCACCATTTTGCATATAAGGTCTCATGTATTATTACTGGCTGTGAATAAGAGCATCTGCTAAATCAGTGTAATGTAATGAGATGTCTACTGGGGGTTGTAGGTAACGGGGTGTGACAGACAGAGGCCTGGGGGTTGTGGGTAATGGGGTGTAACAGGCCTGGTGCTCCTCCCCTTTTTTCCCAGGTTCGAGAGCTGGCCGCCGGGCTCCTCCTCCGCTTCTTTCCCCGGCCCCTCCCCCCAGACCTCGGCCCCGCCCTGCTGGAAAGGGCGGGGCAGCTCCTGCGCAGCCCGCGCGTCCAGGACGGGCAGACGGGGGCGCTGTTCTTCCGCGTCCTGCTCGAGATGTAAGGGGACCAGCGCCCAGCCACCGCCGTCCTCTCCCGTCTTTAAAAAAATAAAAAATTTAAAAAATCACAAAAATCTGATGAGTCAGCAAGCTCCCTGGTTATTTCCTGTCGAGCTGGACTGTGTCCATTAAAACGCAGCGCGGGCTCTGCTCTCTCTCTCTCTGAAGGTGTGGGGACGCCGCTGTCTTCCCGGAGCGGGATGGAGCTGCGCTCAGCGCGGATACGCGTGGCGGGATGGCGGACGCCGTGCTCCGGGTTCTCCTGCGGGAGTTAGAAGAGCACTATCTGACCGCCAAGAGCGACCTGCTCCTGGCCGCCAAGACCAGGCCCATACACGGTAAGGCCCAGAGGCCCTCACAGAGCGGCCTGCTCCTGGCCGCCAAGACCAGGCCCGTAGACGGTAAGGCCCGGAGGCCCTCACAGAGCGGCCTGCTCCTGGCCGCCAAGACCAGGCCCGTACACGGTAAGGCCCAGAGGCCCTCACAGAGCGGCCTGCTCCTGGCTGCCAAGACCAGGCCCGTACACGGTAAGGCCCAGAGGCCCTCACAGAGCGGCCTGCTCCTGGCCGCCAAGACCAGGCCCATACACGGTAAGGCCCAGAGGCCCTCACAGAGCGGCCTGCTCCTGGCCGCCAAGACCAGGCCCATACACGGTAAGGCCCAGAGGCCCTCACAGAGCGGCCTGCTCCTGGCTGCCAAGACCAGGCCCGTACACGGTAAGGCCCAGAGGCCCTCACAGAGCGGCCTGCTCCTGGCCGCCAAGACCAAGCCCATACACGGTAAGGCCCAGAGGCCCTCACAGAGCGGCAGTCTTTGGCTTTATCGTTGAACGTTCCGCCCTGTGATGTCAGTTGTCGCAGTGAGAACGCTCCTGATGCTTAGAGCAAAAAATCATCTGACTCTGGTGTAGGCATTAAGCCACTATGACTGCTGAAAAAAAAAAAATTTAAAAATTGCAATTCATTTATGTCAGTAATATTTGTTGTTTAACACAACAGTCATTTTCCCAAAAAGAAGTGTACACAAACACATATATGTATGTATGATGTGTTCCAAAATGTACAGTACAGTACTTAAATTCACAAAGGCCAACCGGTTGGCGGTGTTGAATTTGGCCTTTGGCCTCTCATTTGGTTCTGTTCCGCAGGGGTTCTGGCTGCCCTGCAGAAGTGTCTGCTGGACGGTTCTGACACCCTGGGCCCGGTGCAGAAGGCAGTGCTGCCCCTGTCTGTGGCGGACGCCATTTTGGATCTGCTGGAGCGGGTCAGTCGCCTCCTGCTGGGGGTGCTGTATGGAGACCAGGCTGCGTGTGCCGAAGAGACGGGTAATCTCCCTCCGGGCGCGGTTCAAAAGCTGCGTTTGGCCTTCCTGACTGCTTTTCATTCGTTAAGAGCTTTACATTCATTAAAAATGTTTCCAGTTCCTCAATGAGCTGAAATTTGACCCAGGAAATGCACCTTTACAGTGGTAATATTGCACTGTGTGTATGCAATATTACGGGAAGGGGATGTAAGGGATTCTCAGAGCTGGTCAGTGGGCAGTGATATGGTTTCAGCTGAGAACTAGTAACTCTTAAAACTTCAGCCACCCTAACTGAGAAGGGCCAATCTCCTGTGTCTTTGTTGCAGAGGCCCCCCCGTCTTTCTGTGACATGGGGAACGCCATTCGCTCCGTGATCGCCCAGGGTGGGGGCCAGGGCGTGGGGGAGGGGGAGGACGAGGACTGCGTGCTGCTGTCGGAGGAGCACAGCCTGGTCCTCACCTGCTGTTGGGTCTCCCTCAAGGTAAGAGCCTCCATCACACACACACACTCATGTCTCTATTGTACTCAAGGTAAGGCCCTCCACTCACACACACACACACACGTCTCTATCGTACCTGAAGGTAAGAGCCTCCACTAGCTTACACACACACACGTCTCTCTTGTAACTCAAGGTAAAGCCTACAGGACAGTAGATCTCTAGCTGTTGAATGAGGTGTGCTTTGTTAGGGTTGGAGTGGAAACCTACAGGATGGTAGATCTCCAGGAACAGGGTTGGTTACCTCTGGCACTGTCCTGTTTGCCCACACTCACCCCCCCCTCCCCCACCCGGCCGTGTCAGGCTGTGCTACAGTATTGATTAATAATCCCGCTCACTAAGGACAGCAGCGTCCAGCCCCTGTCTCTTCCAGGCGTTTATTTACTGTGCAGATTGTTATTGATCTGAAGAGGCGACCCTGGCGCCCTGTATGCTAAATGTCTCTTTGTCATGCCAGGGTTCTTCATTACAGGTAGATCAATACACTGCCTTAGTGCAGGTGACTGCAGTGGGGAGATACTGAGCCTGAAGTGACCGGACTTAGTTTACCATAATAACAGATACAGATCTGTCACTGCCAGTACGCCAGGGACGGGGCTGCCCAGCTCTGTGTCCGTTTAACCACTGCAAGTAGCTGCAGTGCTAATCGTGGCTAACATGAATGCATTTTCTACTAGTATTTATACTTAGTAGCGCATTATTTATCACTGAGAAAAATGTAAAGTGCAGCATTTTATCTCTAAACTGTTGCAGAAATAGAGGGCATTGGGCAGTTGGCTATCTAGATAAATACAAAGTACAACTAGCTAGAAGCAGTCATTAGATGGCAGTAGAATTCAAATGTGGCCTAACATGATGAAGACACCTTTATTAACTATTGCCAGTAATATGCAAATACAGTGGAGAGCTGCCTCTAAAGAGATCGGCTGTCGTCATCACAACCGCAAGTGGCAAAATGCTGCACTGGCTGGGGCGTGTCAGTCGTGACATCAGCGCATTAACAAAATTTTGGCTGTAATCTGCTCCAGCTTATCTGAGTATTTATTTCATTTTTTTTCTTTCCTTTGAAGGAAATAGGGATTTTTTTAGGCAGTTTTGTGGACAACGCCATGGCAACGCCTTGCTCCATAGAGGCTCCCCTGACCGCAGAGTACCTGAAGAGGGCCTCGGCGGTGTTCAAGGACATCCTCCTGAAGTGCCGTCACTGGGTAAAGACCGCTGGACCCCGCGCCAGCCTGGCATTGCTGGGTGTGCTGGGGTGGGAAGTGGGCTTGTGATTAAGAGATTGCAGGTTCGACTCCTGGGTGGGGTGGCTCGCAACCTGGACGCTCTCTGTATAAGAGAACCTGCCGAATGCCGAAATGCAAAGTGTAAACGCAGCTAGCAGTGGAACGGTTTCTACAAAAAGTCTATAGCGCCCCCTGCTGGTCCCATTCACCAGTACACGGTCTGCGTTCCTTCTCTAAAGGGAGCGGTGGAGGGATGCTGTGTCGGCTTCACCAAGTTCTGCGCCGCGCTTCTGAGCAACGGGGATCCTGAGCTGCAGGAGGTTCCTGCTCGCATGCTGAAGCAGGTACGCTCGCTCACACGATTGGGCAGAAACATTTAACTGGCCATTAGTACATTAGCAAAGCTCACTCCTGGTAGTTGGGCAGGCCTTTCTCAAATCAGCATCAACCTTGTCTCTTCCCCTCCCCCCACCAGGGCCTGTCGGTGCTCCAGGCGCCACGCGGAACCTCCATCACGCGGCGGGCGGCCGGGCTGCCCATGCTCATCCTCTGCGTGGCGGCGGCGGAGGACGCCAGCAAGTCCCGCCCCCTCCTGGCGCTCAGCGTGGCGACGCTGCTGGAGACCGCCGGCGCCCCCGTGCCGCAGAGCTGGGACCAGACCGTGGACCTGCCGCAGGTGACCACGCACATACATGTGCTTATACACACCTGTACTTATACGCACATATGTGTGCTTATACACACCTGTACTTATACGCACATACATGTGCTTATGCCAGTATGCGCACACGCATGCTTATACGCACATACGTGTGCTTATATGCACATACAGGCACTGTTCCACACACTGAACCCTCTCCTCTGTGTGCGGTCCACACACTGAACCCTTTCCTCTGTGTGCGGTCCACAGGTGTGTGCGGTCCACACGCTGCAGGCCCTGGTGCGCGGCTCTGGGCTGGGCGTGGCCGTGCTCCAGTACGCCTCCTCCATGACCATCCTCTCCCTCCAGCTCCTCAGCTCCCCCTGCTGGGCCATGAGGAACGCGGCACTCCAGCTCTACAGTAAGAGCCCCTCCCACACCCCTAAGCCCCTCCCACATTCCCAAGTCCCTCCTATATCCCTTAGCCCCTCCCTCATTCACAAGCGACTACCACGTTCCCAAGCCCCTCCCATATCCTCAAGCCCCTCCCACATTCACAAATCCAAAAAAAGAGCCAATCAGTGACTTAAATGAAATGCTCATGCTGAAGCACACCGAAATCCAGCAGACTCCGTGGCCCCCCAGGACTGGAATTTGATGACGCCTCTGTTCTCCAGGGTTCCTGTGGGACCATTTACATGATCTTACATTTATGTGGTATATCTTAATCACAATGAATTTCACAAATGAAAGCTGAAGTTCCCGTCTCACTGTCTGAAACATTTTTGCTACGGTCTGATCTATAAGAGTGAGCTGCCATTGTTCTGTATAGCTGCCAATATCTGCCTATTTTATGGGACACATTTGATATCCACTGGGTGGCGCTGTTTACCTACTCTCCACTGTTCAGTCCAAACATGTAAACCTGTAGGGGCTGTCGCAGTAGTTAATATTCCCATCGGCATTCTGGGTTTCGGCTGCATGAAGCACTTTTTCCCAGAGGCCGTTGGGTCAGCCGGCCATTAGGGATCACAGAGAAAGAGAAATGCTTCCAGGTCCTCCGGGGTTCTGCAAATATAAAAACCTGGTGAGGGGTTTGCGTTTGCACTTTTAAACCTTTTATGAAAGAGCCTTCGATGCGTTTCATTCACCAAACGTGCTCCCAGCTGGGCTTCGTCATAAATTACTAATGAACCGTTCCCAGAAAAGCTTGTCGTTAGTTTTGATTTAGGATTATGCCTGTCCACTGCTGATAGCTAATGATGGGAGATTGGAGCTTCCTGAAGCCAAAACAAGGCACATTAGCTCTCTGTTCTGCCGATTTGGGACACTCACCCCTCTCCCCTGCGTTCCCAGGCACCCTGTGCTCCCGAATGTTGGGACAGCGACCGGGGGGGGACGAGGGTTCCTCTCAGCACGGGATGTCCCCCCAGGCCTTCTTCGTGCACTACCCCGCCCTGCAGCCCTTCCTGCTGGGGGAGCTGAGGCAGGCGGCCGGCGACTCGGGGGCGCCCCCTGGTGGGGCGCGACTGCACCTGCACCCCTCCCTGTTCCCCGTCCTCACCCTCCTGGGCAAGCTTCAGCCGGGTGTCCACGACGAGGCCCGGTACGTCCCGGGGGCTTCTGGGAGAAAAATCCACGCCGGAACGAAAGGCTGCCTCTGGCATCGCCTTAGCGAACTCCGCAATGCTACTCAGGGGGAAAATGGCAGCTATGTTGCTGCCACAATGGGGATTTGTGTATCAGTCTGTTATAACATAGCCTGTTTACTCATGTGGTGAGTGACTAACGTAGCTTCATTACAACCGTTCGCTGTATCGGTGGTGTTTTTGGTATTTAAGTCACAGTTGAAGTCGGGATTAGTCGAAAGGAAAGGTCCTTCCATCCCATCATGCATTACCGCTAACCACTAACCTCCAACCCCCCCCCCGACCCCTCCCCCACAGGTGTTTGTCGGCGTTCTTACCGCCTCTGCTGCGGCTGGCCGCCAGCTCGATCCACAACGTGAGGACGATGGCCGCCCGGGCGCTGGTCGTCATGACGCCCCCCGCCGAGTACGCCGGCACGCTGCTGCGGCTGGCGAGGGGTCTGCCGGCCCCCCCGGACCCCCGCTGCCACAACCGCCTGCACGGGCAGCTGCTGCAGATTCGAGCCGTGCTGGCACGGGCGCTGGACCCGGACAGGTGAGGGCGAGGAGGAGGAGGAGGAGGAGGAGGGTTTCCTGGCTATGCTACCGCAGGGTCACATCTGAGGTTCTTCTCATTAGTCTCGCTCGGTAAAACAACCAATGATTTTAGCGTGGTGAGTCCTTCTGAATTCTGACCGTATCCGTGCCAACTGTGGCCGGGAGTGCTGTGAGGTGAACCGTGATTGGCCCTTGTGTTGCCCGGGGAGGAAGGGTTTCCATTGGCTGGATGTTCCCTGCCTCGTCACAAGATATGAACCTGATTGGACGTCTGCGAACTGCCTGCACCTGCAGTGCCCAGTTCTGCAGTACTCCGGCGCACAAAGGTGTTGCTGTTTGCATTCGTGTTTGCGTGTGTTCGTGTTTGTGTGTGTTCGCGTTTGTTTTGGCTCTGACGCATGACTTTAAGTGTTTTCGTTTCACAGCACACACCTGGACTCTGAACTTTCTGAAGTGGTGGAGTGCTTTGAGTCCAAGCTGTGGCTTGTGACATCATCTCAGCGGTGCCCCCTGATTCGCTCGTCCTACCTGAGTGGGTGCGCCCTATTGGCCAGGTTCTTTTCGGCCAGCTTCCTGGACCAACTGCAAGCCGTGCTTCTGTCAGAACTACAAAACCCATCATCCCTCAAGCTCCAGGTACTGAGCCCCCACCAAAGTCATATGACACCAGGGCAGGTATTCATTAAGTGTTTCAGAGCAGAACGGCTGATGTAGAGTCCGATTACCCTGACCATATCCTGCCATGCCCATTAAAACCCAAAATGGATCCTAAACCAGTCCTACACTGAGACATCTTATGAATGTGGACACAGATTTTCTACGCTCTCTTCTAGCTCCATACGACAGGCGATGAAATAATTTCCGTCTTCAGCTCAGTCAAGTCATTCTCTTATTTGTGCTGTTTTACTGCCGTGGGTTTTATGATCTTCTCGCGCAGCGTGTGTATACACCTGTTTTCTGTTGTGACGCGGCGCAGAACAGAACGTTGCTCGGAGGCAAACCGTCTGAAGCTCCACCCTTGAGTTGGAGATAAATAACCTTTCACCCAGTGCTGAAGGCGTATTTCATTTTCAAAACCCGGCCCAGAGTAGGGATAATATTATTGAGTATGTATTGCCTGTTTATTTCATGGCACACCTAGGATTACCTGGTGCAGAACATCCTTGGGCTCAGGTCCAGCTCTGTCTCCAGGGCACAGGGCAGAAGAACCATCGTGGGCGATACAGTTGAGTTATTTGTATATTTATTGTGTTCATGCAGCAGTGACACAGAGGAGTTCACGTAACAAAAAATAATTGACAGGGGACGGTTGATGACTATCACAAGTTTTTTATGAAAATGAGAAGTTTTTTTTTTTTTTTTGGGCTGGCCCACCCCCGTCAAGCTCGCCCATCGTGACGGGTGTGCTGTGACCCCACTGCCATTTTAGTATGCCTCAAAAATGCACCTTCTGCCATTGTTTTGTCTGAGGAATACATTGCTTGCACAGTAAACACCACAGACCTGTCCCCTGGCTCTAACGAACGCCCATCTTCAGTGTGAACACGGCCCTACTGGTGCACAAAATGGTTACCCGTGGTTACCGCTCTGCTCTCTGTCCCCATCGGTACTGATCGGCGGGCTCTCTGTGTTCCGTACAGATAGGCTCCGCCTCCTTCCTCCAGAACGCCGTTCACTTCCTGTGCGAGGAGGCGGCGAGGACGGGGGACTCGCGGTGGGCGGGCCAGGCGTGGCGGAACCTTCCGGCGCTGAGCGCCGACGCGCGGCTGTCGTTGGTCGGCTGGGCCGCGGATGGGCGGAGTCTCGGAGACGGCGGTCTGCAGCGGGTGGTGGAGGAAGCGCTGCGGGTAAGATGGCTGCCGCAGGGGGCAAACGCCCTGGGAAGGAAAACGGGGCGGGTTCGAATCGCTTCGTTTCAGCTGAAACGCGTTCCCCCGATAAGAACACAATGCGAGGAAATTCGGCCAATCAGCTTCCACATCTAGAAATCGAGCCAAAGACCTTTCGCCTTTCTCACTGCAATAACAGCGAGTTTCTGTTTGGGCCCCTGGCGAACTGTAATCTGATGGAGCCGAGATAAAAAAAAAGTAAAAACCAGCGGCTTCCGTCCTTTTGTTACGTGAAATCGTAACATTTGGAAACGCGGCAGCCCCGCGTGGTGACTAAACAAATTTAAGGCCCGGCCTCGTTCTCTTTGTGATTAATCTCGAACGTAGGGCCTGCAGTGCTTCCTGTAAAAATCCCCGATAAGCGCGGAGTTTTTTCCTCTACTGGGGCGCATAACGAAAATATTTGGCTTCTGAGTGTTTGCCGTTCTCGGTTGCGCCCAGTTTGAATTTGCGCTCCCGTCACCTTCATCTCAGGACAAGCACACGTTAACTGATAAAGCCGGGTCATGTGATCCCAAACACAGGAAGTAGCCGCGTGTAAACACGACCCGCTGCGTTACAGTAAAATACGCACACAGCCACACCTTGGTCAAATCATTATTTAAAATACTTTAACCCCTCTGGACAACAGTAAAATTCATACCGATTGGAAACAACTGCTTTCATCTGCATTCATTATCTGTCATATGATTGTGTCTAGGAGTGTGAAAATCAGTTTTTCCCTGATTTTATGACTTTACCCACATTGAAAGGGAGTATTTTGTAGTGTTGAGTAGTCTGTGATTTCTGTGTTCAGTAGAAGCTGATGCTCACTGTATGGGAGAGGAGTGTTGAGTAGTCTGTGATTTCTGTGTTCAGGAGAACCTGAAGGTGGCGCTGCAGGACAGCAGTGTTGAGTACAGGCGGCTCTACTTGGCGGCGTTGGTGGCGGTACTGTCGCCGAGCGACCCCGGCCTGCCCCGGGCGACCCCCCCGCCCTCGCCCCCGCAGGGGGACCTGGAGGAGTGCGCAGAGCTGCTGCTGGGGGCCCTGGAGCGCAGAGGGGGGGGGCCCCGAACTCCTGTCCCAGTCTCTGCGCGCAGTCAGCCTGCTGCTGGCCCACTGGTGAGTACCGCCATCCCGCGACCGACCCGCGTGGGCTCACCGCTAACCGCTACAACTGAGCCACGCCCCCGAGAGCCCCACGCCCCCGGGGGTCACACAGCCCGCCCGTTATCTGTGACCCCTCCCCCCCTTCTCAACATGTAGCCTTACCATCGCTGAACAGGAGGATTCTGGGAGTTTTGAATGAAACATTCAGAACAGCAAGATGACCTTTACCAGAAAAGTGCTTTGGTGACTCGATGAATTACTGCATGTGTACTGGGAACCTTTAGAGTTATTTAGGAGAGCACTGAATTAATTTCGGCTGGTTATTCAGTTAGATGTACGGGCTAATCTGTTGTGTCGTTTGGCTGCGTATCGAACTTGGCTGTGCGTCAGACTGGCATGCGGAACCCTGCGAACGTTTGGCGTTTTCAGCGACCCTGGGGTACACGTCAAGGGCGCGCTGAATCGCGCTGGAGCTCCGAGCCTCCTGTTCAGGAACGCTTCTCCCCTGGATCCATGTCAATGTGAAACGACAGCAGGAGTATCGCGGCTGTGGGCCGGATCTGGGCCGGATCTGGGCTGGATCTGGGCTGGATCTGGGCTGGATCTGGGCTGATTCTGGGCTGGATCTGGGCTGGATCTGGGCTGATTCTGGCCCAAAGTAAGCACAGTCAGCACAGACGCAGTCTGGAGTCGCTTGCTCTCTGGGTTGTGTGGCTACACAGTCGTTGTAAGTTACAGTGCTCTGTAACCAAGGCAGATCCAGTCCGGAGTAGCTTGCTATCCGTGTTGCTTGTTACACAGCTGTTGTAATTTTCATTGCTCTGTAATAACCCAGGCCTGATTTCCCCCCCCCCCCCCCCCCCCCCCCCCGGCCCCTGTTTCTTCTCTGTTCTGTTCTGTCCTGCCCCCCCCCCCCTCAGCTCCTCGCCCGTAGAGCTGACTCAGCGCTGGTGTGGCCTGCTGGAGGTCTACCGGGCCCCAGAGGCCCCCGAGGTCCTGAGGCTGGCCTGCGCTCAGGCCCTGCGGCTGGCCGGGGCCCCCGTGGTCAGCGGGGCCCTGGGGGGCCACTCTCCACACGCAGCGTTGGCCCCCAGGTAAGGGCCCTTTGGATGCTCTGCTACCTGATTTGCCAGTTACAATGGTAGTTACGAACCATTCTGTTCAGCTGTTCTGTTTAGTTTGGTTTATTTCCATGTAATATTAGGTTAGTTTCAGTGTTTGGTTGTTTTTAGGTCATTTTAGGTCATTATAATTCCGTTCGGTTGAGTTTTTTTTTTTTTTGTGTAGCTTTCACATCAATTTAGCTTTGATTAGTAGCTTAGTTCCGTTTGTTCAGATTCTCTGATGAAGGCTGAAATCTGGCTGAATTGCTGCAGCGTGTTGCTCATATGGCCTGCGAATGAAAACAAAAACAAAAAGCTTTGTTCAAAAGTGGCGTGACCTGTCTTCGTCTTTTCGTGGTGCGCCGCCACCATTCCTACCCAGTCTTCCGCATCATGGGATGTGGTTAACCGCCATTTGGTTGCTATGGCGGCGTCCGCCCGAGCACAAAGGCTCTGTACGTTTCACCCGGATTACCGTCAAGCGTTTACAGAGACTGCGGAAGTGAGACCCAGCCGTCTGCTGCTGAACGGAGTCCAGCTGAACTGCGCTAAATGTTAGCGTGTGGAGTCTGCATTATCTGAAGTGGCTCTTCTGTTTGTCTGCTTGAATATTGAACCCGCTAGCGCCCCCCTCCTAGCACAGTATCAAGGAAGCGCTTCATATTTTCTCCTTCTGCGTTCTATATGAAATATGAGTGAATTCCCACGCACTCTCACGTAAAAAAAAATATTTATTAGTGGCACGTTTTAGTTGTGTCTCCATTTATGGTTTAATATACTTTTTCCCATCTGACGCACCTGGCACAGTAGGTGTGCCAGTGGCTTTTCCTTTTACAATCCTTCTGCATTCTTAAATCCCACAAGAATTTGCTGAGCTGCTCCTTATCGAAACGTGAAAGAGGGTGAACTCAGAAGTTCTGCATTGCAGATGTAGTAACTGTCATTTTTTGGCTGGACCGCAACAGCGGGGCCAGCCCTACAAGCGCGAATGTCTGTGACTGAGTGACGAAGTTACACCATTGGTCGGCCGGTCCAGCCATATACTAGGTTTTGACCTGGTCTTGTTTAAAAAAATGCGAGCGTGTATTCTGCGGCGAGCGCGTGATTCCGTGTCCTCCCCCCCCGCAGGTTGCTAGGCACCGCGCTGCACCTGCTGCAGGACGAGGACGCGCGGGTGAGGGCCGAGGCCGCCCGCTTCGCCTCCGCGGTCGGCCACGCCCGCCGCGCCCGCCCGGGGGGGGGGGAGCCCTGCTTCCAGATGCAGGCGAACCTGGCCCTGCGGCGCGTCCTGGACCTGCTGCTGGAGGAGTTCTGGGATAGCTGCCACACCCTGGAGGCCCTGCTGGGCCAGCTGCCACAGTGCGGCCTGAGTGCTCTGCTGGGGGACGTCCAGCTCACTGCGTAAGTCCCCCCCTGGCAGTGCGCCACGCTCCCTTTCAGCTCCTTTGTGCCGACGCTATCCGAAACCGAACAGCTACAATGGGGGCTGTTGCGAAACGCAGGATCATGTGTACTATGCAATTAAAGGCTGTGCAATGAGATTAGAAATCACACGGGCCTGTAGGGCGGTTCCCTCAGCATATAACACATTTAAAACATTATTTCTGTTTTAAGTAAAAAAATAAATAAATAATGCGAGAGTTATGGAGTAGAATAATGGAGTTATTTTTGTGGCCAGCCACGAACGCATACATTGGACAAGAGCGTCCAATGTGGTGTTAGCGTGTTGGTATACACACGCTTCCTCAGCGTGTTGGTACACACACCCTTAGCGTGTTGGTATAAACGCACCCACGGCGCTGACTCGTTCTTCCAGGTGCGCCAGCCTGTACGAGCAGGACGAGCCCAACGTGTTCGCCGAGCCGGCCGTCATGTCCGAGCGCCTGCTCCCCTACCTGCTGCGGCTGGCCGCGAAAGTCCCAGAATCCCCCTGTCTCGCCGACCGCCTGCTGCGCTGGGCCCGGGAGAACGTGGCCGACGTGCAGGAGAACGTCGGCCTGTGCAAGCAGCTCTACCAAGGTACGCAGCATGGGCGTCGTCCAGTGGACAGACTTGTTCCCAGCAGCCACCTCACCCTCTTGGTGGTGTCAGATAATCCTGTCGCTGCCTTGCTTCCAGGCCCCAAGATAATACATGGCTGTTTTTTTTTTCAGAAATACTTTCACACCCTTCTTTATGCTTGTGTACATTTGAGTCTCTCTTTAACTGCTGACAAGTGTTTCAAGGTACCACAAGAAATGTAAGCTCCCCAGTTAGCCCCATAAACGGAATGTATCCCCCCCTAAAATGTAGGTGCAATGCTGTACGATGTGATGGCAGACAAAAAGAGAGAAAGGGTAAAGAGAACTATTCTTACTTTGAACACGATGACCGCGTGTCTGTTTTAAGGCAGAGATGTTTTTCAGTTTGAAAAGCAGGAGTACCGGTCCTGGTTCAAGTGCAGCATATGCCCCTCTCTCTCAGTAAATATTTAAATGTTACGGTGCTGACCTGGAATTCAAATGGCTCGGCCTGCCGTTAAGTCTGTGATGGTCGGTGTCTGAAAGAAAGCAGAGCCTGAGCCTTAAGGCAGTGACTAACAGCGTCTTCCTGTGCGGGGTCCTGGAGCGTGCTCAAATTCGTGGGCTTTCATTCGCGGCTGACTGCGTTTGCACGTCTCGCTCTGATTGGAGGGAGATTTGAGCTGTGTGTGCCGCAGGGTTCACGCAGTCCTTTGGAAAAGGAGCTGACTCAGCGTCTGGTCTGAGCTCCCTGAGAGAGCTGAACCAGGTCACCTGGGCTGCCCTGACAGGTGTGTGCTGAGCGTCCTGCGTTTTTGGGTTTTTTCAGGGGAGACCGCGGCCCCAGCCTGGCTGCCCCTGGCGGTGGAGCCGCGATTCCACCGAGGGCTCTGCGGACTGTTCGCCCGGGCGGGCCTCCTGCTCGAACTGCTGGACGCCTGGGAGGAGCTGCGGTCTCTCTGCTGCCCCCTCTGGCTGCGAGCGGAACTGCAGCAGGCGTACCAGCTCCTCTACCTCAACGGCGTCCTGCTGCCGGAGTCCATTCCCGCCAACATCGGACTGCGGCGGCCCGTATGAAAGCTGCTCATCTGACGCCTCAGCTGCCAAACTTTATAAATATGGTCTTCATTGAAATTATGAATTTTTATGTAGATATAAAATTTATTGTTAAGATAGTATTCACAATATATGGGCACGTGTAGTTGTTTAAGTCGCTCTGGATAAGAGCGTTTGCTAAATGCCAAAAAATGTACTGTAAATATTGCCACTTTCAGTTACTGCACTATATTGCACTGCTGTATAAAAAAAATATAGCACTATATATTTTCAAAAAAGGCCACATATTTCAGTATATTGCAGTTTATTGCATTTTCATAAGGGAAAAATGATCAGGGTGTGTCCAGATCACCCAGGGAAACTTCCAGCCTTCTCTTCATGTACTGTTTATTCCAAGAAGGATGAATTATACAAGTATCTCTCATAATGAGCTGGGCATGGTGATTCTTTTCAGTGTTTATCCTAATGTATTTTCACCAGGGTTGATGTACAGGAAATAAAATCACTATAATTTTTGTGTCACGGCAAATAATGACAAATAATATCAGTCGTTATGCAACAGCAGTTCTGTGGCAACAAGAATTTGCTCTGGGTTGTCACGAACGATCGATGTGTGTAACTGGCACCAAAAAACCATGTAATTGATACTGCTCGTACAGAATCGTTTTCTGAAACCGTAAATGCATCCAGTGATGAGTGTGAAGCTCAATGCATCTTTGACTTTTTAAAAAGGCTAAAAGGGTGCTACGTTTTAAACACCGCAATTATCTCACGCCCCCCGAACATTTGAAGGGTTTGAATGGGCCTCTGACACAGTATCCGCTAAGTGCTTTGTGAGCAGAGAGTTATGTAACGTATGTTTTATTTCGGTGCAGCGGATGCAAACGTATTAGCATCGTCGCCGACAGCTAGCGAGGCGCAGAATTTTGATTGGCCCGGCCGGAGCGAGATTTCGGTTTAACTGTCGAACGTTCTCTTTTCCGAGGACACCATGAGGAAAGACTGTTGTGAAAGATTTGCACTGTCACTTGGTTGAGTATTCAGTGTGAAGGTATTATGAAATGTTTGATATTTGTTTGTCAAGGAAAAATGAGAAAAGTAGGATTAGTAGTAGTAGTAGGTTAGTCCCTGTCTGTTTTGTCAAACCATAAAGCAACCTCTTCATCTGCATTTTTGCACACATGTACCTGTTTTTATATGAATGAGCATCCAGTCAATAAAATAAGCAACTTTTGTAAAAAAAAAAAAAAAAATGTTGTCCTATTCATGTAAGTACTGAACTTAGTTGTCTGCCTTAATCTTGATAATAAGGATAAGCAGTATGTTTATACGTTTATTAATTCACAAGTTAATTAAAATTTGCCTCCCTGGCTGACTCTCTGGCACATACTGTATGCAGAAATATTATTAATGTGAATTATCCCTGTCAAATAAACTAATAAACTGCAATTTAATTCAAGTAATTCCCACACCAGGCTGTATGTAATGAGAGAGGCTTATGCATTTACAGCTGGATGAAACAAGATTATTTTCCTGCAATGACGAGGGTCTAAAATGTCTAATAGCCTTTACACAGAAAATTATGTGGAGCTTGCTCTCACACTACCTCCACTCATGAATCAATAATCTATGTATAAATCTATGTAATGTATTATAATCTGTATAAAATTGTCAGTACATTCCTGGTTCTCTGTGAAACCGATGGCATTCACAGATGAGTGAGTAAGTCCCTACAGCCTCACTGAGAGCCTGCTGCAGCTGCCTCCCCCGCCCCCCAACCCCCACTCCCCCTCGACTCCTCAGCGGTGCCATGTGAGAGTTGGCGGAAACAAAGCCCACTCTATCCGCCACAGACCGGCTCAAACTGCCTCCCAGCCCCCATCTGCTCTGGAAAGCCATGCGCGCCCCCCTGCAGTACCGCGGGCGGCCACACGGCGGTGTGTTTCTCCCCTCGGCGAGGCGACCTGATATTTCACCACTTGTTTGTGGAAATTAACAGCGTGTACTTACGCTCCCAAACCACCCCCCCCCCCCCCCACACTGCTATTCTGTAGCCGAGGCGATGATGCAATGCAGCCAGCGGCAGAGCGAGAACGGTCGGCAAACAACAGGGGAATAGCCGCACTTATCCCAGATGAGGCGTCTAATGGGGCCTAAGTGTTCATTTTCGGGCCGCGTCGGGGAAACCGAAGATGCACCACCGCTCTGGAGTGGCTCCGCGGTTGCGCCGCAACGGGCTCGCCATTAAGGCCGGATTACATCACCGCAGCCAGGCCCCCACTCCCCCGCCCCGCCCTCGCGAGAGGTGTTTTCGATCAGCCCTAGCTCAGACGGAACGTAGGTCTGTCCTATCGCACGCTCTGCCCTCGGGCGACAGTGCAAAGCGAATTGTTTTTGAACGATGTGGAAAGTTCCTTTGAAGCAGTGGAAACTTTTCTCAAGGAAATCCTCCAGAGAGCAGGCCTGTTGCTGCCCGCAGTCCTTGTTTTTCAGCTTTTAGAATACGCTCTCCCCCAAGAGTACCATTACCATAAGAGTCCTTCATAAACCTGGAGGCTGCTGGTCATACTGCCATGTTGCTGTTCTTTAAAAAAAATACAAATTTGGCACCCAATATGGGGCTTAGCTTGTTCAATACCAGCCCAAATTTGGAATGGCTAACCATCTGTACGCTAACTGTCGTGCGTAAAACTCCCCTGCCAATTCAGGAGAGCGTAGACGTCCACGGTTCTCCTCCGAAACACGTGGTGTCGACAGTCTGCTTCTCTTAATACGGACTACAGCTGAGGCCTCACAGAGTGGAGTGGGAGGAAGACCTTTCATATGCAGATTTTAACGAGCAGTTCACGGCACCTCATCAACCAGCGACTGAACCTTCTGACTGAACCTTTCCACACACGACGCAATCAGCAATTGCCCATTGCCCTATGGAGCTACCGGCCACAGTCGGCACTGGCAAAGTCTGGAATCGATCCGAGAACGTGGGGCTCATCCTAACCCGCGTGAGCCACCCAGTGCCCCGTACTGCCATATGTTCGTCTGTGTTGTCTCGGTGCCCAAATTTCTCTCGATAATTCCACACTGCAGTGATGACTCCCGCTTGCCTGAAAGGGAGTTCTCCCTCCGTCGGACTCCCTCCTGTCTGGATGTGAGTGGAAGCCGACCTTTGACCCCGTGTGAGTTTACCGTCGGCCCAGTGTGAACTCTGAGGGAGAAGTGATCCACGACGGTAAACAGCTCGCCCTAGCCAGGAAACCAGGCGAGGCGTTGACAAGTCAGCAGGCTGGACTCCAAGGGCAGGTGACTTGCCAGAGCCACCCCCTCCCCCACAACCCCCCCCCCCCCCCAACGCTCCCCAAAGTTCTTCATTCCGCCAAAAAATCTGTACCGCGTCCGTCTGGCCCGGGAGACGAGCCTGTCCTTCGTCCGCTGCTCCGCGTGACCGAGTGCCTCGCCCAGAGAGGACCTGCATAAGTAACTTGTTTTGCTTTTTAGAAAATGAAATAAACCCCCCCCCCCCCCCCAAAAAAAAAAAAGAACAGCGAGGATGAGAGATAAGAATAAATGTTGTCGTGTGTGAGTCACGGATACGGAGGACGTGTAGGAAGGGAAGGGGGGGATCGAAACTGAGGAGTGATACACAGTCGGCTCAGCTGTGCTCTCCCCAAAAACCGCTCTCTGTCTTCTGTCTCTTTAAAAGGTCATCACAGCCTAGATTCTAGGCGTAATTACTGCCTTGGTGTTTGTATGCCCACTCTATATTGAATCATTTTAATCCGTGCCGTTATTTCAACATTTCTGAAATAATATAATTTGGCAGAAATAAACTGGTAGATAACATCTTGGTGCTGCCCTCTGTAACACTTGGATAAAATGCCTTCTGCATTCTATTCTGGCCCCGCCCCAGTTATGATATCAGAGTACCTCTTTGGAGATAAGACTACGTGATGCAGATGTCGATGAAGATATCCAGCAGGAGAATTGCTGCCTCCCTCAAATTTGTCAGTTTACTTTTTAATATGACGGAACACTGCCGGCACCTGATTGGCTAGATTGGTTTTCGAGGAACATGGTGACCCGTCCATAAACTTTATCATATTCTGCCTGAACACTCCACAAAAATAATGCTCCCCAAAACATTTGAGGTGAGAAACAGGCCATGCAATCGCTGAATCTTGATTAATACATGATCTGCGATGTCTAGTTTGACAGTTTGATCCTGTTCCATGAGCCCGGCACAGTCACGTTGTACAAATTCATTTGTACAGTATATAGAATACTTTATGCAAATGAGATGCGCACACCTACGCCACCGACCCCAGGACACATTTTCGTGTCGTAGGCGGAGCCAAGCTGAAGCAGCGAGCGCAGCTGCTCTTTAAACTGCACGTGCACACATGCACACGTGCGACCTCACAGGAAACCATTTCCTGTTTGTGATAGCACAGCAGCACAGCCCTCCTACACAATTTTACTGTGAGACCTGTTGCAGTGCTCAGTGCTGTGTGCCACATGCACTGTTAACCACTGATATTTCACAGGATTAAAAAAAAAAAAAAAATTAAAAACCCAGTGGTAAAAAGAAAAGAAAAAGAAAAATCATTATTCTAAAATCTGCCGTTAAAGCCCAGCAGTTCCTTCTGGGGGAAAATGTGGTTGCTTCATTGTTTTTTTCTGAACAATGAAAGAACTACACTCCACTACCGGAACCCGCCCCCCCCCCCCCCCCAAACTTTCCTAATCACACTAATGCATCTGGTCTCGTAACAGAATTAACACCGAGTGTTTATGCGACACATTGCCTGTAGACAGCCACGCCATTTTCTGATTGGACACAGATGCTATGGGGTGTGTGTGTGTGTGTGTGTGTGTAATACTCACCAGCCTACTGAAGGCAGAACCGAGCAGCCTACACGTCCCCCGCAATAATTAAGTGTGCGCTCCAGTGCAAACCCATAAAACAGGCCCGGTGACTGCTGCTTTACTGCACCCTTATTGACTGTGGCAGGGTGATAAGCCAAGCCTACCAGCTACTTGTTTTTAACAAGGTCATGAAACAAAGAGCACAATGTCAAAATTATTATTTAAAAAAAAAAAAAAAAAAAGATCTGTAACTGGCACAAACATTCCCAGAAGCACACCCTAATCCTCCAATTTATTTTAACCCACAAGAGCTTAAATGCAACACAGAATGTATCTATTGAAGAAGAAAAAAATAAATATCTGTATGGTTCAGTAGAGGATAGAACAGACCTGTTCACAGCACAAACAAAACACGACGGGTTAGGCAAACGTGAATCTCTGATCGGTGAAAATCTTTCGTTTTCTTGAAAGCGATTTTGTGAAATTTTATTTTGCTTTCCCTCACCACTATGGAGTCAGTAAAGGGTTGTAAAGACAAAACAGCCGATGTCCCTGAACCAGAGCAAAACAGAAGACAACAGGATACTGGAAAACAATGGGGGGCATTTTGACTGGGGGGCCAGATTTTTTATTGCCCAAAGGGCACATTCAGGAACAGAGAAGATTACAGTAGTCGTAGATCATCTGCTGCTGCAGTGGCCACATTCAGAAACATCGCTCTTAGTACAGTACAGCTCTCCAGTAATGCTGGGCATGCACACACATTTGTAAGTGATATGCGTTGTCAGCGCATACACGCACGTGTGTAAGTGATATGCATTGTTAGCGCATACACGCACGTGCGTATGTGTGTGTGTGTGCACACCCGCAGAGACGGGCTCACAGTGAGAGAGGCCTCTGCTCTGAAGGCCCAGCTGTTACCGCGGAGCGAACAGCAGGCGACGGCGGCGGCCATTTTCCCCCATCGCCCCGGGGACGGTCTGCTCGCTCGGTGCACTCTCACACGTGGTCAGCACGGGTCAACGACCGGGGAAGGATCACAAGGTGTTCCGGGGGTTTGGGGGGGGTTCGGATTGCTGACTCGACAAAGCTCGACTCAGTTTTTGAGTTTTAGCGTGCGACACCAATCCTGATACTGGCTCTTAAAAATGGATTGATATTCTTGGGGGGAGGGAGCAGGGAGAAAACCCTGTAAACAGCACGCCTAAATCACAGGTAAACCCTCACTCCAACCCTAACAAAGCACACCTCATTCAACGGCTAGAGATCTTTGTCGAGCTGCTAATTAGTAGAATCAGGTGCGCCAAATTAGGTGTTGAAATGAAAACCTACAGGATGGTACATGTAGGTCTCCGAGAACAGGGTTGGTCACCACTGCTATAGTTTTATTTCTGATTTTTTTTCTCACGAGTGGGTTAGCCAAAATTTCACCGGCCCTGTTGATCCTCTCATGTACAGTCTGGTCTGGGAGCTGCCTTTTTTTGGGGGGGAAAATAAGGGTTGCACTTTAGGTGAACCCAGCGGAAGAAGGAATCCCAAGCCGGCAGTGGAGCTATCCTGCCACTGCAGAGCACAAGACACTGGATTGGACAAAGACGGCAGGAAAGTCCAAACAATGTTAAGAGCTAAAAGCGAAAAGACACAGACCCCAAAGAATTCACCTTAAAAGCACTGTGGGAAATGAGGTTTCTGCTCAGGTGTACCGACGGGACACCAGCCATGGAGCGGCACCACGCTGTCCCTGTTTTGGAAACAAGGCGAAATTGGGACAAATGTTCCTGAGTAATTAGTTTTGTTCCAAAACGTGAACAAAACAACACAAATATGGTAAAAAAAAAAAGAAAAGAGTGGACGTTCTCAATTTACTGAGAGAGGGAAAACATAATTACAAAGAACAAAATGTTCTTTATGCGCGCCGTGCTTTCTCTCCCTCCTTCCACATTCAGCGACGCATCCTTTCAGGATAATCATGTGACCTCCTGTCGCCTAGTTCGCCAATCAGTCTTATCTCCAATATTTAAAGAAAATCTAAATCCTATCTTTAATACATGGCACAGTGCGAAAATGTGCAAATCCTTGAAAGAATACTGTCAAATCCAACACTTGCGCAGGTTTCATACAGACGTTCGCAGTTCCTGGTTTAACCCTTTGATTCAATTTGCCTGCGAGGAAAAAACTTTTCTACCTCTATTATTTGGGCAGAGGCAAGGACCAGTGTAGGAAAACAATGGCTAAATGTAAAATGAAGCGTTGGACAATTTCACTTTCGGCCATTCAGCAGACATGTTTATCCAAATAGATTTACATTATCATCCGTGATACCGCAGGATATTTTGACTGGTGCAACCAGGGGCAGGCGCCTTGCTCAAGGACACAATAACACCCTGTCTTGACATTGGAATTGAACTCGCAACCCTTAAGCTACTGGTCCACTTCCTTGGCCTCTACACTACTGCCTCCCCGTCAAGGCACAGCAGGCAAGTGGTAGGGGGGTGTCTTCACTGTTTTCCCCCCAATAGACTTGAGATTAACCAACTGAGATCCTGTAAACACCACAAAAGCACATCCTATTTTACATTTTCAGAGCAAACACACAGTTAAGGCCCCAGCAGTGCTGTCAGCCAACATGGGTGCTCCTGCAGCCAATTAGACGGGTTGACAAGGAACATCCAAGCACACGATTAGAGTTTGAGAAGTTGTGAGGGTGCCATATTCTGGAAGCTCCATTTTAGGTAAGTGGACACTTGGTCTGCACTGAACTTCACCTCCGTTGATAAATTGCCATCCTCGGTTTAAATAGCTCACTGAAAATGTTTTGGATTATTCCAAACAGGGCAGTTTGGCAGAGAGTGTAACATCTAATGTGGTCATGTTTATCTATGTCCATGTATATATAAACTCCAGTTTATCTCTTGGTTCCAGTAGTGGGCCAACCAATTGCTTGTACCCGAGAATGATTTGCATCTTACCATTTTTGAAAAATCAGACCCAGAATCTTGCTGCCACAATTCAACACTGTCTCTTTGTATGATCAAGGCCAACTTGTTTTTGAGAATATATATGTTTATTCTACGTTGTCACCACCAACAACGCACTTCGAAGGTCCTGAAATGTTCAACAATGTGCATTGAAGGTCCTGAAATGTTCAACAACGTGCCTCTAGGGTCCTGAAATGTTGCATGCCATATTTAGCACCATGTTATTTTGTGTTCAGGACCTGATGGTCATAGCAGAAATTAACATAGCGACTTCACTGTGATTGATTGATGACTTGATCAGCAAATTCATTGAAAAGTACAGTGTGTGTGTACAAATACACTGAAGAGTATCTGAACATGGGAACAGGTCAGTTAACCCATCTAGGCTTATCATGTGAATGTTATACATCCTTAAAAGTCTATTTAACCTTTCTTGTAAATATCAGGAATTTCTTAAAACATCGTTCTGATTGATCTGATTGTCGTCTCCAGAAGAGACGACAGCATGGCATTGTGTACTCCGAACAACAAAATCGATAGTCTATTCAGCACTGAAGCCTACAGTCACTTGTTTTGTTTCTGTACGCCGCCCCCGTCACACCCCACCCCTAACTACAGCTGGAAAAGGGATGCGTTCGAAGCTTCCTGTAACAGCTGGCTTTACTGAGCCAGCGCTTTTGTTCGGGATAGTCAATCCAGGCGCACGAAACTGCCGCGCGCTAATAGGCGCCTTTAGGACCTTGAAGACGCTCTGAGCAACTGTCGATGCCGCAAAAGGGGCAGTTCCTTAGCCCAGATAGAGGCTGTTTACCAAGAAAACTGAGTTCTCGTCGAAAACAAGGGCTTGAACTGCAGCGAGAGAAAGAGCAGTGTGACTGAGAAATTCAGCATAGGCTCTTCTGCAAAAAAACAAAGAAAAACTAAAAAAAAACAAACAAAAAAAAAAAAACCGCAGATATCCTCGACGTTAACATTTTTTTTTAAAAGTCTGTGCATTATGCGCTTGTGAGTTGTTTTTGTCTGCTTTTAAAAGGATATACTGTAGCTGAACGAAATGATGTATTTGCTGCACTTTGTTTTGATGAGTGTCGTATTTGTGGACTGTGCATCGAATATTGAAGGTAAGCTTTGACAAAATTTAAAACAAAGGCATCTGTAATTTGTCGATATTGCTATGTTATATATCTATAATAAATGTCATCGTGTATTTGTTGCAGTGCGTTAAATAACCGATCGATTTCCTTTCACGCTCTTTTGAGTGATTGTGTATCTCATTTTTTATCAGTCCATTGATTCAGCAAAGTTTTATAAAAGCATAATTATAAAGTTTGTCTTGTCCGTTTTGATTTATTCATTGATAATGGCAATGTTAGAGGTGATAACTGAACAAGGCTTAATAAGTAACAAAGCAACCAGGAAAAAACAGGTTTTAAAGTCCCAGTCACACACCCGTAGCCTATTGATTTTAACTAGATAACTAGCCCCGTATCGTGTTTTTAGCTAAACAGTCTGCAGTAGTTCACATTATATGTATGATTGTTTTGATTTCATACTCCTTTAAATCTCGAAACTGAATATATTAGCTAGTGTTTTATTGGATGGACTCTTTGCACAGAATGCACAAGAAGTAACGGGGTGAAATACCGAGGGGAACAACAAATCACTTCTACGGGAAAGCCGTGCCTTAACTGGGTGAACATAACCAGAGACTACGACGTGTCAGTCCACACTGACGCGGAGACTGGTAAGGACGCACTTTTGCAGTCTGTTGCGTTTGTGGCTAATATTAAAACCACCTGGAAAACAACTATTTAAAGCACCTTCTGCAATGTCATATATGTCCTGTCATGTATTTTGGGCTAAGTTGCCTAATCTCCACACGGGGAAAATATCTTAGTTGGAAAACGGGAAGCCGCATCACTTTAACGGCGAAACGGTTATCCAGACTCTCAGGCACACTTTCCCTGGCGTGTTGCTCGAGTCTGAGGTGAAAGAGGGAATGTTTAGGAAACGTGTTAAGTGCGAAAGAGGCGCCCGTACCTTGGTGCTGGAATGTCAGCAGCAGCAGACGTTCATGTCAACAGCACTTGGTTATTGACAGATTTATGACTGGTACAGACGCGGCGCATCCATGTGACACGTACGTGATTATATCCGTTACATGGGCAGCGGTGACCGTCTTGACCGGATGGACCAGTGCAAAGGCTTTTTAACATGGAAGAATAAGACAAATACACAACCCACACAAACACATAGACTGACATACATATACACAAATAAATATAAACGCACACATACACACACAAAAACACAAGATCAGCATTGAAACAACAATGTAAAATGTCAAAACATGCACAAATGCATACACACGCACATAATCGTTATTTATGGTCTGTATTAGCTGCGTCAGTTTTTTCCATCCATTTATGATAATGCTAATGTATTATTCATCCGCCAAGGCGAAATAAAAGTTCAGTGTACCGGCAGCAGTTGTCACCCATAAACTTTTGCTCTCTCCGTAAGCTCAGCTTGCGGGAGCGAAAAAAACAAAAACAAATTCCTCCTCATACAAACACAGCGATAAATAAAAAGCGGTCTGTTTAAAACGTTGTTCTTGGTTGTGCTGTCCTGCAGGCGTCGGGGACCACAGCTACTGTCGTAACCCAGATTCTTCCGACAAGCCGTGGTGCTATGTGCCGGACCAGGAAGGCAACGTTCAAAGGCAGGACTGTGCCATCGCGGCTTGCAAAGGTAACCAGCCATGATTAGCGCTTGCTGTTGCGCAATCGTGAATACTGTGAATGGTCTGCTTGAATTGAACTCTTGATTTGCACAGGTCATGTGTGCATGCAGTGCAGTGTCCTTTGCAGCAGAATGGTAGCCATCGCATTATGCTTAGATATCTTTTTAAAGGTTATACAGTCATCAACAACCGTCTTCACGGCCTGTATGTATGCACTGCAGACGGGCTGAAGTATTTGCTTTAAATAACTCTACGTGCTCAGTCAGTCTGATAGCAGATTCCTCAGACTCTTCACTCGCCCTCCCCAGCACTGAGCCCGGTCTTTATGACTTTATTTTTGTATGATTCGTATGATTAATAACCCAAACCAATATGTTGCGATATTAGGCCACGCTCCAAAGACACTGTCACCTCAGTCCATTAAGATGTTCTGCATTTTTACTCGTTGCCATGTTCTGTTCATTCTACAACTCTGTCCTCCCATTTATGAATTCTGAAATAAAAATGTGTTGATCTTGAGTAGCCGTGGGACGTTGTTTTGGATAATTAAAACATTTCGTCTGGCAGCCTTTGGCTGTTTGAGCTGCACGACCTGTGGCCTTACATCCACCTTTTTTCCTTCTTCCTTATTCACAACTGAGTGTCAGCTCACTTCAGTTAACATGCAAGCTTCTTATCCACGGCGAAATAAAGATAAATGATTAAATATTGTGGCTGAAAGTAAAGTATGCAGATCTACAGTTCTGTCAAACCGAAAGAGATTTCAAACCTTGTGACAGAAGAATAAACAATTTTGCCCCGGTTCTTTGTTTTACGTTGCACAAATATTTTTTTAAACACGGGACTGAAAGGCCTCTAGCTGTTGGCCAGTTGGGGCTGGTTGTCATAGTGATGGGGTGGTTGCGCTGCTGGGTGAGAGAGGGAGAGAGAGAGCTGGAGCCTGTCCTCACAGCTGGGCCAGAGAACTGCCCCTAACACCATCTGAGCCCCTTATACCAACCAAACCCCTAACAACTGTCAGAACCCTTAGCACCATCAGAATCGCTAACTTAATACTAACCCCATCAGGGCTCCTAAGCAACAGTAACACTGTCAGACATCCTGCATTGCAAGGTTGTTAACAAAATGTAAGCTGTGCTGTCAAGTTTATGTCAGCACACTGACATTTGCTGAGCTGTGCTGCAGACCTATTTAGTCAACAGTTGAACCTGGGGGCTAAACAGTTACAGTGTCATACAGGCATTAGAAACGAGAAACAGACAGTTTGTACAATTATCACAGTACCTAGTTGATAAATAGGGAAATGGGGAGCCTGGTAAACGTATGGAATAATATGCCATCTCGTCTGGGGCAGTCTGTTGATTTATGAAAAAAAAATTTCTGTGACCCTTGTAGATAGTCTAGGTAGTTTAAACTAGTTAAGCAATAACATCTTCAGCGCATACTTTAAGAAACAAACAATACAAAAAACAAGAATAACTTGTACAGCACCTGCCATGAGGTTGTGGCTGGCCACTCCCGCTCTAAGCTAATTGGCCCACTTGTTCGCAAGATTCCCATAGAGACGGCTTCCCATTGGCCTGTGTTTGGCAGTGATCTCATTCCTTTTAACATTGAAACTCTTGGTAAACAACTTTTTTTGGAGGGGTGGGGAGGGCAGAAATTCCCCACCCCCCCCTTTTGATTTGAAGGAGCAGATGTTGGCCAGCTTTTGCAAGGCCATAGTCTTATTTGCACAGTTCTCACCTTTTTGTTTCTGCGCCGTCGCTCCAATAACTAAGCAAACTACGGTAATCTGTGAGCAAACACTGGCCACCTGGCAATGGCTCCGAATGTGGATTAAAACCCATTGATGTCAATATTGTGGCGACTTCAGTAGGCTGATGTCATTAAGTAAACTGCTGGCAGGTTTGTGACTTGTCCAGCGATTGAGCAGGTCAAATTAGATCACGAGTAATCTGTTGAACGTGGGGCCTAGTCCGAGGCCTTACTTTGATGCATATGCAATGAATAGGATACTCAACGATCTATCTAATCACACCCTCAACCCACCACCAATGATAACAATCCACCATCAGTGATGCATCATCAGGGGTGGCATTGTTTTGTGGGTTGTGCTAAAGCACCACCTCGCCCTTTTCTTTCTCTAGACCAAGCGCCTGACGTAGCGGAGGCCGAGACCTTCCCATCATCCTCCTCTTCGGGGGAGACCCAGATCTTCGAGCCGGCCCAGGCCGCCCCGGCGCAGAGCGAGAGCGCCGCGGTGCAGCCCGTCATTGGGATCAGCCAGCGGGTCCGAACGGGACCAAAGAAGAAGAAGGACCTCGGAACCGTGGGTGAGCTCCAGTGATGTCATAGTTACGCTTTCTGCTGCTGTCCGAAGGATGGCCAAGAAAACTCGATGAGTGTGTGAAGTTCAGGTTTAGACGTCTCAGAACAGTGTTTCTGGGTGGCATGGTGGTGCAGTGAGTAGCATTGTTGCCTGACAGCAAGAAGGTACAGAATCCTATTTGAGTCCTGGCTGGGGCCTTTGCATGTTCTCCCTGGGTCTGCATGTGTCTTCTCCCACAGTCCAAAGACATGCAGGTTATGCTAGTGGGGCAGTCTAAATTGTCCTTGGGGTCTGAATTTGTCAGCTAATTGTATTTAGGAGTAAGTGGTTCAGAAACAGAAATGGATTCTGTTTGATATAGTTGTTGAAGATAGCTTTTGATAACAGCAACTTGTCGTCAGGAGGTCTTAGCCGGTAATCACAAGTAAATGAATTTCTCAGTGAAATCTGTGCTGGGTTTTATTGCTGTTCTCTCTTAAATTTCTTAAAATCGGACTGTCCTTATGTCCTCTTTCCTCAGGCTACATCCTGGGCATCCTCATGATGGCCGTCATCATCATCCTGGGCGTGGGAATAACGCTGGGCTACTTCTACAAGAGGTCAGTGGGAGGAGCCGAGGTCACGCGCGTCTCGCGTGCTGATAGGCTGAGAGCAGACCCCCATCTCGTACGCTCGAGTTCCGCCCTCCGCCCCGTCCCGCCTCACCGTGAAACGGAATCGGTGCGGTCTGGCCCTCTGCACGTTTCGGGAGGGTAGTTCAGTACTCACACCCCAGTAGCCGTGGGGATGGGGGGCGGGCCCCTGGTGCGGACAGGATGTGACCTAGTTCCGAAAACAACAAGAATCCGTCCTAACTCGGCTGCGTTGTCATGCTGCTCCGACTGCCATTCAGAATGTATTCGTGCAAGAAAGGGAGGGAGGGGATTTAAATGGCCTGCTGTGGTGCTATTTTAAGAGGCTGTTTTCGATGTCTCTAAAAGAGCGGAAAGAAGGGGCCTCAGGGAGGTGGACACACTGCAGTGCAGGAGATTGGCTTTAGCTACGCATAGCGTATTTTGCGATACCGTCTGGCCGATTGTGGGGTGTCCTTGGATATCTATGCTTTGGCTGTCAAATCTGATTAGCAGGCTTGCAGTTACTTTATATTTTTGGAGCTCATAGTCGATGAACAGCAGGCTCAAGCATTTGGGTTTTGGGCAGTTTTACGAGTGGGAGAACACTGATGTCACTGTTCGGAATGTGACGACGTGTGCGAGGGCGGATCTGATTGGCTTAGACAGCCCTGGTCTCCACTGCACCCCATTGGCTTGGTGTACCGAATAAGGGTAGATTGGTTTAGTCGGCTGCAGAGCTGCATCCCATTGGCTGGACTGCGAGCCACCTTTTTCGGGAGACAGTAGTGAAACCACCACCACCGCCACGTCCGCCTCCGTTTTCAAGTGAGGTTTGCCAAGATCTCAGTGTCGCAGCGATGCGAGGACTGGGGTGGGCGTCGGCTTTGCTCCTGGCAGCGCGTCGACCACACTGCCGGGGTGTAACGGCGAGGGATTATATAACGCGTCGCTTGCAGAAACCCGGGCTCGCTGTCCGGCCGTCGCACGTCTGTCGCCCTGCTCAGAACGAAGTGACGGGAGGCGAAAAGCCTTCTGTTCATTTCAATCGCTCGCCCTGCGGTCTCGACCAGCGACCGGAGGACGTAGTCAAATGAGGCTCGTTCAGATTTACAGCATCAAATGTGCTCCCCCAAGTTAAAAATAAGCCGACGAGCCTAGTGTTCATTTCGGTTCTTAGAAATGGAAATGCCACAAAGGTCACAAGCAGGTCATTTTACTACTGTACCCAGTACTTGTACAAGGACCACACTATGCTTGTTTAAGTGATAATGTAACTAAAATAAAAGAACTCCTCCTCTTCCCATCTTTTAAATGAATGAAGGGGTCTTTCGCATTGGACAATACTGTGTAATGTGACAAATCTATGGTTTTCTGTGTATTTCTGAAGTCACGATCACAACATTTAAGGCAATTGAAAATTAAGAAAAGCTACTCTGGAAAAGAGCATCTGCTGAATCCCTAAACGTAAATGTTTCATACTGCCCCCTGCTGGTCGGATGACTGAAGGCACTCTCTTTTTTTGTCTTCCCTCTCCCAGGGGTCGGGACCTGAAGAAGCAGCACGAGCAGAGGGTGTACGAGCGCGAGATGCAGCGAATCACCCTCCCCCTCTCGGCCTTCTCCAACCCCACCTGCGAGCTGGTGGACGAGAACACCGTTGTCATCGACCCCCAGCACACCCCCGGCGAGGATGGGGTGGAGGGCGGCGATCCTCTCATGGGCCAGGCCGGGACCCCGGGGGCCTGAGGGTCGAGGGGGCGGGGCCCGGCGACGCGGGAAAAAAATTGACGGAAAATAAAATTACCACGGATCTCAGAGGAGAGAGGCTACCCTACAAACTCACCACCCCCTACTTATATTAGCCTTCTGGAAAGGAAATGGGACTAACAGTCTATACTCAATGGTAAACTCATTGTTCTCGTTTCCTTTGTGTAAATGCGTATGTCTAAATGGGGAGGGAAAAAACCAAAAGAAGGATTTCCTCACCATAGAGGCAATCAGATGTGCAGACAATGGATGAGCTTTGTGCAAAAACAAGTGCATGTCAGGGACGCTTGGTGTAAAATATTTTATTTTTTTATATTGGAAAACATCCTTTATGGGTGGCATGGGTTGCGATTGTCCTTCTTAGCTGTGCGTGTTTCAAGGGAGAGATGTAAAGTTAATCGAGAGAGGTAGCGACACTGATCCCGGTCCCACACAGCTGAGAGGGGGAAACAAAAATCATAACGCTTGTTTGTTATGCTTTTGTTTTCACTCCGAGAGCGCGTCAGGATGATTTAAGCAGTGTCCTTTTCTGCTGCGGGAGGACAGGAAGACTCCTTTTCTCGGTTGTCCTGTTGCTGATCAGTAGCAGGTCTGAGTGAAAGGGGGGTTAGTGGAGCTTAGACCATGTCCCGAAAACACGAAAAGTGATTGTCACGTTGGAAATTACCCAACATGCCCTGTGTGCTTTGGATTTGAAATGGGTGGTAGGGTTCCTGGAAATGCGCAGGCGCGAGGCGAAACCGGAAAGTCCGGTTTCGGAGATTGGAAGTGTTCAAATGCAAAACTCCAGTGCCCCCCTCTTGTCCCTCCGTCGGGAGTCGTGGAAAAACATGTAACGAAACTGCTCAGCGCTTGAACAGGCACGTCCTCGGTGTGCTACATTTGAATGTATACCCCCCCCCCCCCACGGACCCCCCCCCCCCGTAATAATAACAGCCCTTTTGCGCTCAGGACGTAACCCAGAAACCAGTGCCGGGCGGAAGTATTCCCTCCTGGGAGCGTGCGGCTCAGCGTTAGATCAGCGGCTCGGGTTGGAAGTATAATGAAGGCGTAAGCAGGGTGTTCTGGAGCCCGTCAGGTTCATTTAACGGTCGTAAAAATGAGGGGAAGCAGCGCGATGACGCGCCCTCAGCCAGTCCGTCGCCTGGGCGACAGGCTGTCGCTCGGAATCTTGAGATTGGTCCGAGGACACTCCCTAAAAAATACAAAAAAATAAAATAAACGACAACGGAAAGAGAACCGTAATGCGATTACCGGGGCTTATTCTGTGGCACGAAACATCGTTAGAATCATTCGATTATTCGTCTGCTCCTCAGAGGAAAAGCGGATGGTTCCAGGGACAGAGCGGAAAGAGAAAAACGGATTTTCGAGCATGTCGAGTGGTGTGAAGGTCTGCTGCCATGTCGTTCGGCCACAGTGCATCATACGAGCCCTACTTTCACCAGGACAAAATAATCAGATCACAACTTTGTTTAATCATTTGGAAAGCTTGAATTATAGGTAACGATAAATGATTGTTCGATGGCTACCACTTGCTTTGAACGTTATGAGAGTAAAGTGTGCCACAATATTATTTTTTCTGCTTTGTCGTGTCTAATTATCCAAAGATTGTTGTAGTACTATTACAACGGCACATAACAGTCAGCAGTGTACCACACATATTTGTAGGATAAACCTTGATGTGGATGTAATTTATCCAGTATCTATTTCTGTTCTGTGAACCTACTCTCAATCTTCACAAATCAGTGGTCATTATTTTTTTATTTTAAAAAGCTGGAGTTGAACTTTCAGTTGACCTGAATACTGGATAATTATTAAATTGTTGCATTTTATTTGGGATGACTTGTGTATTTTTTCTTAAAATATGCAGCTACTGTTTCTTTTGTTTTAAATTTAAAACAGTACTTGCATTTGTATATTTAGCAGTTTATACTGCTGTGACTGAAATAAAAAAGATTTTTGAAAATGTTGGAATTTTCTGGTCTTTTACTGAGCAATTTCTGATGGTTAATTAAATTATTATTATTATTATTATTATTATTATTATTATTATTATTAATACACTTGAAGCAGATAGGATTTACATCAACTAATCCACAGCATCTCACCGAATCCATGACGTGACATAAAATTAAATGACAAAAATGTATTTTAGCAGCATATCATATGTCATTTTAAAAACTATTAATATAAAATATGTGAGTTTTAGTTTGAAATACAGGCTTCTCTGAATCCACTGGCAATGCTAGCACAAAAAAATGCCTCAATGACTTGCTTTCTCAGAAGAATTCGGTCAAGTCAGTCTCAGGCCTAAATGGGTCCAAAACACACTTTTTTTTCCACACAAAAAACACAAGTTTTTCCACAGCACTTACGTGTGGATTTCCACAAGTCTAGCGGTTTCCTGCAGAAATCAAAGCCCACAGAAACATATATCAAATATGGCTGACCTTTACAAAGAATATTTTGAATGATTTTGTGTAGCTGACCTACTTAACCATGGCCACGTGAGCAAGTCATAAAACCGGCACGTGTGACACAGCTGCCCCCGACCTGAGTAAATTGATACGTTCTCGCCCTCTTGTGGCGAACCAAGATGAAAACTAACCCACGGAGTGTCAAACTTCAGTCCACGAGGACCGCAGTGTCTGGTGGTTTTCGGTGCGTTTCCGCCCCGTGCTTTCTGCACAAGTGATTCATTTTAATTATTGATTGGCTAAAGAATACACACACCTTGTTCTCAAGACCATTACTGGAGTTTGATCAGAACAATTGTATTTACAATGCAAACCTTTCTTTTCCAAAGAGTCAGTCAGTCAATCAGCGTTAATAAACATTGAAATCGCAGTATGAAATAATGACATTGTATGTGACGCGGCAACACTAAACAACAACTAAACCAGCTGATTCTAATTAGCATAACTCTTCAGCACGATAGGAGAACTAATTATTGTAATCAGCTGGTTTAGTGCATGGTGGTGGAGCAAATACATGGTCAGTCTTTTTAATCTTTGAAGCCGGGTTACCCACCTCTGTTTATCGGTAACAGCCCTAAACAACATTTTTTGCAGGTACAAATCGCAGGTTTGTCAAACGCGTTTACTACCCCACAGAATCGCAGGAACGGAGCGTTTTCTTAACTTCGTGCATTTTTGTGTTGTTGAAATGTATTCAAACGTGATCCAGACCTCCGGTAACGAAAATCACCTTCTTGTGACTTTCCGGCAGTGTAGACGCTAACGTGAGTATTACTGCCCTCCACTGGTCTAAGCAATAATATCTTCTCGCGTCTTGGATCACATCATTATATCAGGGAGCATAGGCCAGTTTCGTATAAAAACAGAAACTTTTCTTTCAATGAACTGGTGGTTCTCACGTCAGCCAAGAATAGATTTAAGATAAATCTCTAAACCTGATAGATCTTTAAACAATACCCTCTCTGCACTGGATGTCTAGCACATTAGAAGTAGGCTATATGCTGAACTGTCTCTGGGCTGCCAGAGTCACGTAGCTCATTGGGATCTTTTCCTATAACATACAGACACTTGTTCAAGTCACAAATGTCCCAGCCTCAGCCTGGTCAGTTTGATACCATCACTCCATTCACGTGAACATGAAATTATTTTCCTTCACACAGAAATCTGAACTTGTGCAAGTTCTCAGAAGAGAAGTGTTTCACTACCAGAAACCTTTCCGCTGCACCCACTACCAGCTGAATAACATCTGACCTTCTTTCCTTAGTTTGTAAGGAACTATCACATCAACAATATAATGGCAAAGAAATTCTCAATGGAATGAAATCATGTCTGAATGAACGGTTGGTTGCCATGGTGACAATAATTGGCTACCTGGTCTCGCCCTTCTCATTTCATACCCACAACCCTGACTCTTCTCTAAGACTCTTCGCATAAGATACTTTAAGTTAATCACTTACTGTTTGCAGTTGCTTTGCCTTCTCATGAAAACACACAACCTTAAAAGGAAGCCAGATGCAATTGTAGGGGGGAACAACACTTGGGAGTTATAGTAGCGAACATCCGGTGTAAACATCCGGTTTACTTTTCATTATTTTTCAATCAAAATAAAAGCATTACATTCAGCAGTGCTAATGCATTGAGAACAGGAACAACACAATTAATATTTTTGAACTTTCATATAGGCAGTTCTTTCTATGACATGCATTGCGTATGACTACATTCATTCATTATGCTCATTGTGTGCTTACCAACATTTCAACTGAACTTCTTTGAATCCAGTAAGACTTAAGGTGAGACATTTTCTGTGGCAAAACACATAATTATTTCTTGTATTTTTTGGTATTTAGCATTACCAGAAACAGTACCCCATCTCATTTCTTGGAGATGGAAAACTTGAAAATGGAAGGAAAAGCCAGCCACTGTATATGCGCAGATGGCAATTCAGAGACAAGAAATAATGTGCTGCACTCCAAGTCTGTTTCATGTTTTGGATTTAACTGCGTCCATATGGTTGAAACCATGCTCACAGTTCCAGGTGTCAGAGTATCAGTATTTCCTATAATATATTTATAATTTCTTACGGTTATATATATACCACCTCCCTTTCCCATAACTCGACGAAGATCAATAACATTTCTGATTTAATTACTGGGCGTGACTTTTATTTTGAAAATAACCGGAAGTTTGTTACAGTACCTATTATTTCTTTGCTTCACAGGGTCTTTCACGTCGTTAAACGTGTGTCTACGGTCTATCCTCACGGAACTGGCCAGGGAATGCCGGATGTAGAGAGTACAAATGAAAACAGGACGTTAATACATTTAAGCTACTGTTCTGTGGAGATAGTGAAATTCAATAGTGTTTTTACTGGCTGAGGGACAAGTGGTTTGACGACAAAGGAAAGGACTCCGAAAGCTACTGTAACATGCAGTCTGTTTGTTAGTGCCGAGAGAAAGGGAATCGTTGGACTGGATATTACTATTAGCTTGCTTCTCATTTTGCTGGCTAGTTAAGGATTTTCTGCATTGTCGAAATGTGGTACTGATTTAAGAACACACGGGCACTGCAGGAACGATATTAAAATTTCTCTAACGATTACCGTTAGTTGGCAGATAAAATGGCGAACACGGTCAAACGATATGATGGACAGACACTACTAGCGTTGCAAACGGTTTCATCGAACCAAGTAAAGAACGAGGATTGCAAGCCGACATAAACCGTTGCACAGAATTTAGGAAATCTGTCTGGATATTATTTTGTTTATGTGATCGTGCAATGAATTTTATTGCGTTATTCTATCCATCGTAGATGGATCCAACATAAAGTCAATTTATAATATTATGTTAACATACTGGTACCCACCGGTGCTGGGCATTTGGGGTACGCTTTAAATGTGTTAACTTGGCATTTATTGAAAACTAAAACATGAAGACCGAACCTTTGATCGACAGCACAGATTGCACGCCCCTAGATCTGAGATTAGGTCCCAGCAGAAGTGAAGGGAGTGAAGATCGAATGAGCAGGGAAGAAAAAGAAATACTATCCAACATCAAGGAGGAAGATGAGGAAGGTGGGCAGTGGCAGAATGAGGAGATGAAGAGGGAAGATGTTGTGAGCGATGGAGTGGTCAATGGACTGGAGCAAAAAAAGGAGACTGATGCACAGAGGGAGATATCTGAAACTGATAAAGCCTTGCAGAAGGACAGAAAGGTGAACGGTGGCAGGGAATCGTCCTGTGTGAAACAGGAAGGGGAGGTCCAGTCATCTCATGCCACTTCCTGCCTGCTCAAACAGGCTGAAGAACCGAATCGGCACCAGCTTGAAACGGCGGACATTTTACTTCCCACATTTTCTCCACCTCATCCCCCGGGTAGCAGCGGGGACCAGGGAGAAAGGTCTCCATGGAGACGGGGAGAGCTCTGGCCAGCACAAGAGGAGAGGCAAATGAGACAGGAGGGAAAGGTCATGACCTGGAAGAGGAAGATGATTGACAGTTTGAAGGGCTCCCCAAAACGGCTGCCAGGCTCATCAGAGAAAGCGTGAGCATGAATGGTGTTTCAGTGTCAGTCTGTCTGTCTCCCCCTCACAGTTTGCCCTGGAAATAATGTTTTGGTTTTATGTGTGATTCTTGCAGTACCTCTCCTGAATCCTCAATCAGACCCCCTGTGACTTCCCCCACGGATCAAGACACAGGTAAATATTGCTGCTATCCCTAAAATTCCTTGGAATATAATAATATTGAACACCAACCAGCTAGCTAAACTGAATGATAAAAAAATATCACCACCAGTCTCTGTGGGTACGTAGGCCCAAGCCCACCTACCCAAAAGACATGTGGACAGGTAAACACTTTCAACAAGTAATTCGGCACCTAGCCTCAAGGAAGACTTACCGGACTGCACCTCGTTTGTTGTGTCGGCTTGCATGCTTTTAAAATTGAAAACACGGGGGCGAAAAGTCGGAAAACAGGCCTGTTCTACTTTATGTTTAGGAATGCGAGCCGTTGTCGCGCGCACCTTCAGCTGTTTATGTTTGTCGTGGAAGCCCGTTAGCCGCCCACCTGTGTGTGATTAAAAGAACGTGTCTGTGAATGGGAGTCCTACAGCATTGGCTGTGCCCACACTCGCCTGGTGCACGGTTAGCGCTTAGCTTTGAGTAAACACGGCACCCATGGGTGCTTCAGTGTATTTATGGTGTTTTTAAATTTAAAAAAAATCTTCTTTTGAGTTCTGAGTAGCTTCCAAAAGCTGTGCTTGCCAGACCTAGTCCATGGAACCCATTTCTTCCTTTGACAACCTTTGACCTTTCTTTCCTGATTCAAATTTATTGTCTCCGGTTTTAACCACTCGTTTCAATTCCAACCCTCCTCAGACCAGCCAATCGATGTGTGTCAGGTGTTCGCGTGCACCGAGTGCCCGTTCATTCACGTGGAAGAAGAGAAGTTCCACCAGCACCTCGAGAAGGTCCACCCAGAGGAGCACGGCCGGATGCTGAGGCCTGAAGACGTGGAAGCTGAGATCCCACAGTCCCCCAGCAACACTACGCACAAGCACCGCCCATCTGATGGAGAATCTGAGATTCCACCGTCTTCCAGCAACACTACACACAAGCACCGCCCACCCACTGAGGCTCCACCCGCCCCGACGCCGTCCGACGCGGGCGGCCCGACGGAGTACGCGTGCGCCCAGTGCGGGAAGAGCTTCAGGCGCCAGTCACTCCTGAAAAAGCACCAGCAGTCCCACAAAGGGCTCCGCCCATACCCCTGCTCCGACTGCGGGAAGTGCTTCCGCTATCAGTCCCACCTGACCGTGCACCAGCGGATCCACACGGGGGAGCGCCCCTTCCTCTGCTCCTTCTGCGGGAAGGGGTTCAAATCGGAGTCGCAGCAGAAGGAGCACCAGCAGACGCACACGGGCGAGCGCCCGTACCACTGCTCCCAGTGCGGCAAGAGCTTCAGCCAGTCCAACTCGCTGCGGCGGCACCAGAGGATCCACACGGGCGAGCGGCCGTACCGCTGCCCGCAGTGCGGCGAGAGCTTCAGCCAGTCCAACTCCCTGACGCGGCACCAGCGCATCCACACGGGCGAGGGGCTGTACCACTGCCCCCACTGCGGCAAGAGCTTCAACCAGTCGAGCGACCTGAGGGTGCACCTGCGCGTGCACACGGGCGAGCGACCCTTCCGCTGCTCCGAGTGCGGCAAGAGCTTCACCCAGGCCCGGGACCTGACGGTCCACCTGCGGGTCCACACAGGTGAGCGCCCCTTCCGGTGTTCTTACTGCGAAAAGAGTTTCAGTCAGTCCCGGGATCTGACCGTCCACCTGCGAATCCACACAGGCGAGGGGCTGTACCACTGCCCCCAGTGCGGGAAGAGCTTCAGCCGGGCCAACGCCCTGCGGCTGCACCAGCGGACGCACACGGGTGAGCGGCCGTTCCAGTGCCCCCAGTGCGGGAAGAGCTTCAGCCAGTCCAGCACCCTGACGCTCCACCTGAGGACGCACACGGGAGAGCGGCCGTTTCGGTGCGCCCAGTGCGGGAAGAGCTTCAGCCGCTCCAACACCCTGACGCGGCACCAGCGCACCCACGCCGGGGACGCCCCCCACCGCTGCCCGCAGTGCGGGAAGAGCTTCCGCCAGCTGGACACCCTGACGGCCCACCAGCGCGTCCACAAGGGGGAGCTCCCGCTGCGGTGCTCCCAGTGCGGGGAGAGCTTCCTGCACCTCAGCGCCATGATGGCGCACCAGGAGACGCACGCCGAGGAGTGCGTCTGGATTTCGGTGATAAGCGACCTCGGCTGAAACGAACTGGGTCTGAGGTTTAAAAAGCAGGGACGGGGGGGGCGATCCGGTTCCTGGCAGGCTTCAATCCATTTCTGGTTTTCTGTTTTGCTCTGTTCACCCTGGCTCAGTTAGCTGCTCATACAAACACCTTTATTCACTCACAGATTAGACCACTGTTATTTACGTCCTTTGATAAAACCCAGCCGTGGCAGAAGTACACGGCTGCCATTTTTACTGATGGTTTAAACCCAACACTACTGACACGCTGTAATTCGAGATCTTTGGTCTCAGATGAGTTGGTGCGAAGCCCCCTCTGTCTGGAGCAGATACCGTACGGCACGCCGTGTTCTCCCCATGATTAAAGCAGCTCAGTCTGTACTATTACACTGACCCTGCGGTCAGTGCGATGCCTCAGGCTGTTCGGATGAGATGCAGATCCGTTGAACTGAACGCTACAGGCTACGGGCTAGCATTTCTCCAGCACGGTCTGTTTTCCTTTCAGCGTTAGCAACTCGAAAGAACGCGTTTGTTTTCGGCGTGACCCTTTACTTGTGCGCTACGAAAGGCGATCGAACGGAACGGAAACGCACAGAAATGTATTTCCTTGCGTTATGTAAAATTCTGTGTAGTACTTGTCTTCAAGTTTTGAATAAATTCAGTGACATTATTCCGAAGCCTGTAAGTCTTGATGTAATGTACACGGACATACACACTCAGTGTTTGTATATTCAGACCGTTATTTAAGGTTTAATACTACTGTTATATTAGAGCCAAAAGGAGTGAAGCTATGGAAAATCGAGACATCCATTTACTGCTTTCAAGCGTTTTAATTCAAGAAAATCTCACAGTGCAAAAAAACACTAGTGACATAATGGTAGTGGTAACAATTTGTACATGTCAGTACCTTAAAGAAATAATGAAACAAAAACAAATTCCTGGTATATTGTACATCATTTCACATTCTAAAACGATATATTTGCAAATCAACACACCCACCATCCCAAAAAAATACCACCATTTATATATACATTTACATACGGTTTCTATACACTTTTCCAAAATAAGTTCCAATCCAGTTTTGTACAGTTTACAATTCCTGCGAAAAAATACTAGCGTGTAAGCAGACCTACTCCGTCCGGTAAAAAATATATTCAGGTTCAATCGATCGGTCCCCCTTCAAAGTGAATCTTTTTCCACCTCAGACACGTTTTCTCGCGTCAGCGTCAGCCACGGCAGCTCAGAGCGAACGCTGTGTGTTAAGTGCAGAGGACGCGCAGCCTCGATGCGTTTCGCCTCGCCTCCAGCGTTACCCCGACAACCTGCCCGTGAAACGACGAGGCTCACCGAAAGGAAGCCGCGCTCAGGCTAACCGCCAAATCAGACGAGCGACACCGGAACTCCCAGAACGTTCCGGAATGCAGGAATGTCACGTAACAATGTAGGAAGGCATTTTAATCTCTGGCGCTATGCTATATAAAAAATAAAATTAAAAAAATGAGTATTTGATCGCATTTTTATATACATATGGGCCACTTTATGGCTCTGGTTGTAAGCACCCTTTAAACCGTCGAATGTGCATTATGTGCCACGTCCTCCTAGGGTGCCGACTGAACTGCCGCAACAGCGGTCACCCGCAGTCGAAGTCGCAAGGACCGGACCGTTTTCCGACCCTGGTGTTGCCGAGTGGCGTTCCCGTGCGTTAAAGCACACACTAGCAGGCATGTAAGCAGGGCTATGCCTGCGGAGCAAAAACAAAAAAATCTCACCAAAAACAAAAAATCATTTACATTCAGGCTAATATGAAAGAAAAATAAATGCTGAGATTACTCTTTCCACAAAATTCCACTTTTTTTTTTGTTGTGAGATCATTATAAAATAATGTTCTTTGAGATGTTTCAATTCTCTGTTCTGATAGTAAACAGAGTCAGACAAGTGTAAAACCTCCGTCCTCGTGTGCAGTTTGGGATGGGGGGGGGGGGGAGGCGAAGAAAAAAGTAATTCCATTGCATTGAAATGTTCCTCTAGGTGCCCCTCACCGTGTCCTAATGCGACCCCCCCCCCCCCCCAATTTCAGGCGAGAAGTCAGAATTGGCTCCCCGCGACACCACTTGGGGGAGGGGGTCCAGTTATCGTCCCCCTGTGTGCGGTGAGGAGACTTGTCGAACTGTGTAAACGTCAAGTCCAGTTCAAAGCTGGGCTCCTCCCATGGGTTAGTGCAGAGATAAACATGTGGTTCGAGGGGTGGGGTGGGGTGGGGTGGGATTAGGTTGGGTGGGGGTTTGAGGGGATGGGTGAGGTGGGGTGGGGGTTTGGGGGGTGGTGAGGTGGAGTGAGGTGAGGTTGGGGGTTCCAGGGGTGGGGTGAGGTGAGGTTGGGGTTTCAGGAGTGGGGTGAGGTGAGGTTGGGGATTCCAGGAGTGTGGTGAGGTGAGGTTGGGGGTTCCAGGAGTGGGGTGAGGTGAGGTTGGGGGTTCCAGGAGTGGGGTGAGGTGAGGTTGGGGGTTCCAGGGGTGCGGTGAGGTGAGGTTGGGGGTTCCAGGGGTAGGGTGAGATGAGGTTTGGGTTTGAGGGTTGTGGTTTAAGGGGTGGGGGGGGGGACAGGCTAGGTCCCGCTGTTGTCCAGGCCCTCCGGCTCTTCGGGGGGCTGCAGCGGGACGGCGCCCTGGTTCTGTCTGCTTTCGTGGAGGCGGCACAGGCTCTGGTGCAGCTCCTCCAGCTCGGCCGGCAGGGGGATGCCCAGGTCCTGGTTGAGGGACAGGGCCTCGAAGCAGTCCTCCAGCTTCTCAAAGGCCGGCCTGCGTGCGGCAGCAAGGAGGGAACGTCACAGACATGCCAGAGGTGGAGGGCATCCAAACATCAGAAAACAATTTGCTCTGAGGCACATTTTTGGGGGGAAAGCGGATCGCGATTCTATCTCGGAGTGGTTTGCTGGCAGATTTGTAGCCTGGAATTGCATTTCAGGGGCCTGAAAGAGGAATTCTGAAAAGCTTTCTTCATTATTGCCTGCCTTTCATTTCTCCTCCTGGTCTTTCTCCCTTCAGAATGTTCCGGAAGCTCTTGGTAAAAAAAAAAAATGTCCCTAAGAGCGACCTCACTCACTAATTTCACTACAGCAGTGAAAACCCGGTAAACAAGGGAGTCGACTTTTTTATAGATCCTAACCAAAGGTTCCAGTTTTTAAAAAAAATTAATAATGCATATTAACGTCTTTACCGGTTTTCAGAGACGAGGTCACAGCAAGACACGGCTAGTGGGAAAAACCCAGGTGGGCAATCTTCTGGAAGAAACTTCTCCCAGAACTTCTCCACGTTGAGTCCGAAATCCATGTTTCTGGGGAGACATTCCGGGTCTGCGTACACCTGACCGATAATCTTGGGGGGGGAAGAGAAAAAAAGAATCTGATTAATTCTCCCACCTGCAGGTGGGGGTATGTGGCTCGGACTTTCGGTCTATCTGAACCAAACTAAAACGGTTACAGATTCGGGGGAAAAAAAGTGAAAGTTTTTAACGGACAGCACATGCATAAGTGTAGTGAAGAGAAGCACTTGATTAGAACGTCGCTAGTTCGTTTTTGCGTTTTCGTGCCAGAGCGGTCTTTCAAACAACGCTGCAGACAACAGCTAGATTCAGACAGACTCCAGGAAACTAAATTAAAAAAAAAAAAAAAAAAAAAACCCCTGTGCGATTTCAAAGAACGAACCAGGAAAAAATAAAAAAATTCAACCCCTATTGCCGCGACTGCTTTTCTGTTGTGAATCACGCTACCGGGGCTAAATGGTAGCAGGAGTCCAAAAATAGACTAGTTTACTCCAGAGTCCCAGCAGACTCAGACTGGAGTCTGCGTGTGTTTTTTAACAGCCGGAATGATTTATGGCGCCCAGAGGCTACCAAACCTTGCACAATCGCAGGTTTACAAGCGAGCCCCATTTTGAATCTGACTAAGAATAGATGATGGTGATGATGTTAGAGGGGAGGATACCCCAGGGGTAACACACAACGACAAACAGATGCTAGACGACCAGAAACGCCCCTTTTACTGCTATGAAAAGGTTCACGCCAGCAGCGTCTAGCTGAAGAATACACCTCTTACGGTTTACAGATTGTTCTCAAATTTACAAAGAAACGGATACCGTCGATCAAGAGAGTGAACAAATTGACAATTTCTAAATTACAGGATGGGATGTTTTACGTTGACCTTTTTTTGGTCAATACCTCAATTACACAGAAAATATTCTGAATGGGCATGCTTGTTCTTTGGCTCCAGGCCGTGTACAAATAGATCACATGACATCACCCATGAACCACAACTCGCACACACACCCACACACACACACACAAAACTATCACCAAAGGGCGATATTTTGGGAGCACAAAACCAGTCTAGGAGCACCGTACGTCTGATCACATTTTCACCCCACACACCGTAATAAGCAAAAACGTGAACCAAAACAAAACCAAAATTTTTTTTATCAGCTTTTTTTTTTTATCACGAATAGCGGAGCCTTACCTCGCAAAGCAAGATCCCGAAAGAGAAGACGTCGACCTTCTCGTCGTATCGTTTACCTGGAGCACACAAAAACACAAGAGGCCCCGAGCGGCAAAGGTTAGGCTAGGCCGACTTCGCGAGGAGCTGTTACGGCTAGCCACAGGCAAACCACAACATAAAATGGAGTCTAACAAGAGAGATTCAACAATAATGATTTAATCCAGAATTTAGACAAATTTCACAATGCACTTTGAAGATAACTGCAAGTATCCACATCTCAGTACAACAATGAATGAATTTAGTATAATGGTAAATGATGAGGTAGCAAACAGATGGGGTGATCCTCCAAACGCAGGCAGAACGCGGATTCGGCGAAGGGAGAGCCAGCGAGCTCTTCTCTCCAGCTCACCGTTCAGCATCTCCGGGGCCATCCAGTAGGGGTTGCCCACCACCGTGTAGCGCTTCCTGCGGTCGATCTTCCGTAGGTTCCTCTTCTTGTTGGAGGGCTTCTCGGCCGGCGGGGGGCGGGTCTTCTCCTCCACGACCAGGCGGGAGAGCCCGAAATCCGCCACCACGACCGTGTTGTCCTGGAAACCGGGAAAAAAAGGCGGGAAAAGTCACGCCCGATGCTCGCCGCCATCGCGTCTTCCGCTGTTTCGTTTTTGGAAGCAGCGGGGGGAACCAGAGGATGAGATCAACTGCTGAGTCCACTCCGGGGTTGCCAAATCCGTTTTGGATTAACGTCAAACAAAATGATTATTTTAATCCGCTACATCTTTTTCACATTGTTCACATAAAAGTCTAAGCTCTGTAATCTGTGTACGTACATCCAAGTACCAGCGAGAAATCCAGAAAGTGAATATGTGTAATAAATCGTCAGGCCTTACGTTTGAATGCAGCCAATTTTAGAGAACCTCTTTTTTTTTTTTTAGTTTTAATGTAATTATTCTGTCGGTGCCTGCAGCAGTCTAACGTGCAAGTAAGATTCCGTTTCGGGAACGTTCTGTTCCGAGGCACACCTAAAGAGGTCTCGGGATTTGGATTTCTCATCAAAAAAAAATTGCTCTCAAAAAAATCTACTGGCTGGCAATCTGAAGGAAAAAATATTTGCCAAAAATGGCGACGTGGCAATGTCTTGGCACTTTGAATCTGCTGTCTTAATTCATAGCAGGGACACTTAGCATTTTCCTGCTCTTAGGCATAGGGAAACCAAAACATTCTGTATCATTAAAGCCGTGCGGGATTTTTCTTTTTTCTGGGTGGTCCTGGAGGGACGCAATTGCACGAGAGATAATTACAAAGTCATTTGAAATATCCCCCTGGGGAAATCAGCAGTCTGGGGAGGGGGGGGGGGGGGGGCGCACTAAGAATAAGGTACTCTGTATATATACTTTGGCTTTGAATAAGCCGCTCAATTTTCTAAGGATGCATTTACATTCGATGCAGCTTTATTTTCCTTATTCATTAGAGTTTAAAGAAAACAAAAAAGGACAGAAACGCTGAAGACTTGGGCACAGCGGTTCTCCCATGACTTGGCGGCTGCCTCTCTCTTCATGAAGCCCAACACTGGGACCGAAAGCTAACCGCTAACTCACGGTAGTGAACCGCTTGCTCCTAGCCGTGCCGGTTGGCCCCCTTCTGTATCGTTGCTAGGGGGCCTTTTCCCTCAATGCCTCTCAGCTTTTAACGGCAGACGAATTATAAAAACCCACTGCCGTTCTCCCAGGAGGGCCAGCCTGGTGTTTACCAAAAACGAGCGCGGTCGCGGGTGATTTCGGAAACCAGGCGGAGATTCAACCACCAGGGGTCTCCATAAACCTGCGGCTCGTAATTAGCCTTTAGCCTAGCCGGGCCAGTCTGGGTTTTCGGTATTTTGTGCACGTGGGAAAAGCCAGGCAGGAAACGGGGTGGGACTGAGGGGCGTGCGCGGTCGCCTGAAGAAGAGGGTGTGCGAAGGGTGCCTCGGCTTTTAAGGAGGGAGACCCCGAGACACGTACCAGTTTGACGAGGCAGTTGTGAGAGTTGAGGTCCCTGTGGATGATGCTCATCGAATGCAGATAAGCCTGAAATGACAGAAAAAAAAAGTCACACTTCGAGATAAATCTTAACACCACAAAAAAAAAAAAATTCAAACCAGGAACAAATGATAAACAATGCTGCCGTGTCAATGACAATCGACACTTCCATGACGGATCGTTTTATCCCTGCTACTACGGGGGTCTGCCTGGCTTGGAAGTGCTACTTCCGGGGCCGTACAGTGACAGGGGAGCTGGACTTAGAGAGGTCCCCTCGCCTTTTAGGGTTCACTGCTAGTTTAAAGGGGGACAGAACCCCCCCCCCCCCCAAACCCTGCGGTTTTCAGGGTACCCTCTTTACCGAGAGCACAGAGCTGTGTTTGTGTAATGTTCCCCCCTGGACCCAAGAGGCAAGGGGGCACAGCATTGCTATGGCAGCGAAGCGCGTCTCCATGGAGACCGGTGGGCACCATGAGCCACACGCCGGATTCCCCCCACCTCATTGGCTGTACAGGGGGGAGGGGGAAGGGGGGGGGCAGAGTTTCTTTTACTCATTGTTTTTATTCATCTACAGGCTTCATAATTAGTAGATGAATAACGCAAATTGGCGTGGCAACCTTGCGCGAATAACCTCCTGCGTCAGCAGAAGAAGCTTCTAGAAAAAGGCAGAGCCCAACTCACCATCCCGGAGGCGATGCCCTTCGCGAAACTGACCCTCTGCTTCCACGGAAACGGATCCTGTGGGCACATGCAGCGGGGGTGGGGGGTTGGGGGGGGGGGGGATGGGGAGTGGGGAGGGAGTTAAAAAGTTAAAAACCAGGGGAGTGAATTTTGATTGGCGCTTATGTTCCGGGCTGTGTGCTTTCCCAGCTCCAGTGGTGCAGAAAGCAAGGATCAGCGATCGTGCACAAGGCAGCGCACTCTGCAGACACATGTGAACTATGACCTCACGCTTTATAGAGTAGAGACTGTAATAATGAGCCTGGATTAACATAAACCTGTTTTTGACCCTGCGAGGCCAAAGCACAAAGCCAGGTTCTCACAGCTGGATTAAGGGGATTGTTCTAATGACCTAGGACAGGAAATTTGGAGAAAACTCCCTCTCACCAAGTCTCACCAAGGAATGAACATCACACCTCCACGTATTCCCATTCTGTGCTTTCCCAATTTATACAAAAAAAATGAACATGTAAAAAAAAAAAAAAAAAAAAAAAAAAAGCCCAGGCACCATGCCAAACCTGTGGTTTTTAAATATCGTTTACCTCAAGTCACCCCAGCAGGCAAACTGTGCCTCTCATTGGACAAACAGGATATTTGAAAGTGCCTGAAACCAAAGGGATTGTGGGAAATGTATGCCGTACGCACCATGTCCCTAATGAAGTCCTTCAGCGTGCCTCCCTCGATGTACTCCGTGATTAAGTTCAGTCTCTTGTCCTTGTACAGCACTCCAATAAACTTCAGGACGTTGGGATGGTCCAGACTCCGCATCACTTTGACCTGGGTGGGGGGGGGAAGAAGTGGGCTCATTAAACCTCCTGTTCCAGAGTTCACAAAATCTCAAGATCTCTAGCATCAAATTCTCTACAGTGAAAACAAGTATTTTAATGCAACAAAAACAAAAATCACAGGTAATTTAACATGCTTTCTACAGATTACAGTTCTCGTTCTTCCTAAAAGAGTCCCAAGGACTGTTCCAGCATCCTCTCTAAGAGCAAGCACTGTTATCCAGGAATTTTGTGCTGTGACTGTGGCATTGGCTTTCCGGGGATAAAGGACGGTGTTCCAGGACACGAGGTACTGACCTCCTTTAGGAACGTTTTCTGGGTTTCCTCATCGCAGCGAATCAGCTCCTTCATCACCATCACCTCGCCCGTAGCCTTGTGCGTCACCTGTCCGAACGCAGAGGAACAACGCCGGTCATTCGGGTCACGTCATCCACACGGGAGCATTTCCCGGAATTAAAAGCCGTTTCCACAGCAACCAATGTCTCCAGCAACTGAGGTCCTGTTCGGTCAGGAGTTCTGCACAGGCATTCCAATACTCAACAGCCATTTTTTTTATGTGAAAAAGTGTGGGGTCGGGGGGGGGGGGGGGGGGGGGGGGGAGAGTCTGACTTGTAGATCAAGAATCTAGATTTCACCCAGGACAACAAATCACCTTGAAACGCACTCGGGGAAAACCAAACAAAACAAAAGAAAACAAGCAGCTAGGATTTCATTGTGTACGATGTGTGCCTTGCCTTCACACGTAATTTCACTTTTGTTCTGAACTGGATTTTCCCGCTCAGTGTGTGCGTGAGCAAACGGAGAGAAACCCGTTCCTGAGTTTTGAGCCAGAATGAAGAGCAGTGATTGGCCCGGGGGGGGGGGGGGGGAACTGACCTTAATGGCCTGACCGAAGAAGCCCTTCCCAAGCACCTCCCCGTGGATGAGGTCGCAGGGGCGGAAGATCCGGTGGGAGCAGCTGCTGTAGGAGCGCAGGGATTCGGAGCGTCCGATGTCCCGGGACAGCGCGGGGTGCTCTTTGGGGGACCCCGGGCCCGGAGACTTACAGATGCTGTTGCTGCGCCTGGGTCCCAAAAAAAACAAAAAACAAAAAACAAAAAAACAAAAAAAAAAAACAAAACAGATTTCAAATGATTCAATGACTCTTGGGTACAATGCTGGATTCAGGAAAAAAAAGTCCCTAAAATGCAACCTTTCTGTTTACACTGAATGCTAATCAGCTTGTATTACAAGATTAATCCTCTATAGATCAATATGTGACCTTTGCACTCTAGAACTAAGAGGATAACCTCAGGATAGGATTTATTTTTAGTTAACAATAAACAAACATTGCAACAACAAAAAAAAAATCAAGTCTACCTACATTTCTAACAAAGAATAAATGTGTCTTCATTCCTTTAAGGCACAATGAGTGCTGAAATGTTTTGTTTTCATTTAAAATGGAAATTCACCTAAATTTTAAACCTTTACTATTTGACCTTTTACCTTCGTGTAGTGGATATTTGTATTGCAAAGTAAAGAACAGAAGCAAACGTCCTTCCACAAGCTTATCGCTCCGTGAATCAAAGCATGACATTCCCCCTCTAAATTCCCAATCCAGGAATAGACACACGCAACTAATTTGTCTTCCGTGGAAACCTTCCCAGAATGCACTACTGTCTCTCCTGAACTGTTGACCCCGTGCTCATCGCAATAATTACGTTTCTTAAAATCTCAGCTGAAGGCGAATGCAAATCTCACATTGTTCGCCCGTTAGAAAGCAGCTGTCAATCTGTTAACACGGACTTAACTTCAGATTCCAGAGCAAGACACAATCCTGCTTAACGGACAATGAGTTGACTATAATTACAGCTCAGCTGAGTGTTTGGAGTCTGTTCACGACATGTGTTTGACAATAATTTTTTTTTTTTAAAGAGGTAGTACGTAACACCACAATAACACAATTTCCAAATGCTATCTATACAAAGAGGCAGGCAGGTGGAGATACTGAGCAAAGGATTTGCATGAGGATTACACTAAATAATGTTGGCTTAAAAAGACATGGAAGAATTTCAAATTTGCTTGTGTCCTTAGTTATTTAAAGAAAGTTTATCTTTTTTAATGTTCTGCCCACTGCTGCCTCATTCGCCATCACATCTCCCTGCTTCTTTTCCTTCCCCAGGCCACCAGCTCAGCTTTCCTCGTTTTCCTTTGGATTCTGAGAGGCACTGCACCCAGGGAGGTGCAGTTCTCTCCTATGACGATTTTTAAAATTAGCTGACATCAGCAAATTCATCAAGAACATCGGATTTATATTTGGATCAAAGAATTACTTCAGCAGAAGTAACTGGTTAAGAACTTTCTAAGAATTTTTTAAATGTGAAATAGGCACATCATGGTCTCTGGGCATGCCATTTTGGCATCTCTCCTCACAAACACAAACGCGCGCACACTCACAGACACACACACACACACACACTTGCACACACACGCCCGGCTGTACCTCAGCGAGCGTCTCTTCAGGGAGCCGTCCCCGATGCTGTCCGTCCTCTCCAGCTCCGTCCTGGAGGGCGAGGACAGACGCATGCGGGAGGCCGCCGGCATCCCAAGCCGGACCTGCGAGGACCCCAGCCTGAGCCTGTCCAGCCGCTGCCTGACTGGATCATACTCGATCAGCAGCTGCAGTGTTTGACTGGTCCGGTGGATCAGGTCCTCCACCTGCGAACACCAATCGGAATTAACTCTCCCCTGTAAACACCGGGGACATATTCACAGTGAGAGAAAAAGAGTAAAAAATTGTAACTATTTTCATTCAAAGGCTATGTTTTACTACGCTAAGAACAGTCAATGCTAATCTGTATCCATATTTTACACAACAGAACGTTTGTAAGGTAATAAATAAGCCACTAATTTCAACCTTCAACTGTAGCAGCCTTCAACATAACAACATACTTTAACATATACTTTACTATAAGCCTGTTCATTATGGAGCCTACCAGCCTGCTTGCATGCTCTGAACATATATCTGTCAGTACTTATCAGTTGGAATCCATCCATAGCTGCATAGCCACAATTATTAGCTGGCGACTGAACCATGTAAATCCAAGGGAATTACCGATCTCATTGAAAGCTACTTCATTTTCCTTTTACTTCACATAGCAATTCCACTCATTTTCTTTGTTGGTCCTCCAAGCAGGTTTCGTGGCAGTGTTTAGCTAAGTCCCATTGCTGAAATTACAGAGGGCTGACTCATTTCATGAGTCCCACTCACTCACACTTGAAGGTTTGAACACAAACAAGGACATCCCCTTATCTTCCCTCCCGCATACCACCTGTTACTCAGAAGCTGATATAAACCATAAACCTGTTCAGACTGTTTCCCTAACTGTTTGAAGTAGTTCGTTTGGAATGTTTTTCAAAATTCAAAAGCCAGTGTTCTAGAACTCCAGCACACACATCAGCATTAGAATGTTCAGTTAAGAACTTCCTAATCTAATATTTGTGATCTCACGCCTTAAAAAGATAAGTGGGTTTACAACGATGCACATAATTATGCAAATGTTATAAATTGTTGAAGTAATGATTTTGCAAACAAGTCTCCAATAATAAAGCCTTGGTACAACCTGTAGCCAATAAGCATAACCATAAGACTTGTGTAGTCTAATTTCAATGAAGCATTAAGTCCTCAAGGTAGTCACTCAGTAGACAGGAAGCAAGATTTGGTTCTCATAAACATGGTATAAATCTTGGCATAGTTCCCAAACAGCAAACAATGACAGTGCACTGGTAAACAATCTAGCCAGGTAGCTGAGAACATAAGGAGTAACAAACAGGGGAAGACCCAAGACGGAACTTTCGGGGATTCCTTATGTGACCAGTGACGTGCCCGTTTGAAAGTACCCCAGAATTCAGAAGACCTGGAAGGCATTCCATTTAAGTGACAAACAATTGATGACAATTTATGACGTGGCACCATGCTAGACTAAGGAAGGGACAGATTGTGGACTTCTGAGGAACTCACTTCAGAACAGGAAAGGTAGGAAACAAACCTCACTTTTGGAATCCACCATTCGAAAGGCACAGAATGCCAAGACAACCTGAATTCCAGCCACCGCCCTCCTCCGGCACAAGCACGTGTAAATAATAGGAAAATTATACCGCTGTCACAGTGACCCGTTCTGAAGGAATGGCCAACGTTAACAAAAGGCAGTTCAAATAAAATTCAAACCAATAACGTTTGAGTTTTATGTTGCCAGTTGTTGGAAACGAGGACACCGGAAAGCAAGCCAAGTCAATATTTACAGAGGACCCAATTGTGAAAAGGTAACCAAATACTACATGATGCCCTAAATCCTACCGCCCCCCCCTCCCCCAGAGCGAAAGATTAAATATTGAAATAAATGTCTGAACTAATAGACATTTATTTTCTCTCTGAAGAAGAAAAAACTGGAACGAATTTGGGAGTTTAAAGGACAGCTCGAAGCGAAGATCCAGTTTTTGGAGATCCGTTATTAGAACCGTAAGACTGAGATCATCCTGAGCTCAAGGCTGGTAAATGAGGGGTAATTTACGAAAAGAGCAGCTGCTCTGAAAAAAATGGAGAGAAGCTGGGTTTCGAAAAGAACTCACCTCCTCCTCCATCAGCGAGCCCACGGGCAGGCCGTTGATCTCCAGGATACTGTCGCCGACGTGGATGGCATTCCGAACCTCGGGACTGATGTGTATCCACAGAACCCTGGGGAGATTTCCCAGAACCCCCCAATGCGCTGTTAGACCTCCACGGAACCGAACTTCACCAGACCACCTTCTAAAATTCTGAGACAGCTTCTCGTGTACTGCTAGGCTTTGACATAGCATCACAGCTAACAACAGTGACACTAAACATAAGCTAATGTCAGAACGGTGGAGGTGTAGCTCGCTTTGCAGGCGGCACAGCAGTATAAACTGTAGGACCTGTATTACATAGCATAGAATCCTGCATTATATATAAAATACGCAGATGAAAATACAAGAACATGCAGTTAAAACACTGGCCCTCACTGTTCCTGGCCGGAAGTGACATCAGCCCAGTGGGGCTGTTTGTCTAAAAACGCCCTTATTTGCATTACATTATGTGTAAAAAGGCTCCTAGAACTGACAACACGAGTTATGCAAGCAGATAAAAAATCCCAGTTGCTTACATTGGCTATTTAACCAAAGGGCAGATCGGAGGCTTGTGGAGAGCGTCTACACTGACTGAGATGCTCGTAAGACTCACCCGTCCTACTTACTGCCGACATTACTATACCAGCCTGCACCCTTACCACGCCAAACTGCCAGCCAAGCAGGAGTGGCACTGACAATAGCCCTACCACCCTGCACCCTTACCACACCAAAGTGCCAGCCAAGCAGGCCTGGCACTGCCAGCAGCCCTACCACCCTGCACCATTACCACACCAAACTGCCAGCCAAGCAGGAGTGGCACTGACAATAGCCCTACCACCCTGCACCCTTACCACACCAAACTGCCAGCCAGGCAGGTCTGGCACTGCCAGCAGCCCTACCACCCTGCACCCTTACCACACCAAACTGCCAGCCAGGCAGGTCTGGTACTGCCAGCAGCCCCACCACCCTGCACCCTTACCCTTACCACACCAAACTGCCAGCCAAGCAGGAGTGGCACTGACAATAGCCCTACCACCCCGCACCCGTACCCTTACCACGCCAAACTGCCAGCCAAACAGGTGTGCCAAGCAGGTATGACACTGCCAGCAGCCTTACCACCCTGCACCAGTACCACGTCAAACTGCCAGCCAGGCAGGTGAGCCAGCAGCACTACGGTTATGGAGTACAGCTTTCAACTCCAAAGACTGATTAGTTTGATTGCCAGGTGGGTCGCTGCCACTCTACCCTGGAGCAGGATTAACCTGAATCACTCCAGTTTCAATCATCCAGCTGCATCAATGAATTATGTGAAAAGAAATTAGTCTGCGCAAGTCACTCTGAACAGGAGTGTCCGCTAAGCGCCTGAGATGTGGGTGTGCGCCGACACGTGATGGGATCACACATTGAAAGAGTAGACGATGGTGAAATTCCCACAGAAATCAGCTCCCTAAAATGGCCGCCTAATCACCCCTTACATCCAACTGACACCCTGGCGGTACCAATCCACTTTAATTACCACCGTACATACCCATAAAAGTGAAAAACGAGTCCTGGCCGGGTTGAGAAAAAGGGGTAAAAGGAACGGCAGACTCACTCTTTGACCTGCACGCTGGTGGTGGTGCCGGTGCAGTCCCTGGTGACGGACACGGAGAAGCCCCTCTTGCCGTTGGTGGCGGCGGGCATGGAGACCAGGGTGACCGTGTGCGGCAGGGAGTCCAGGGCCGAGTCCGGCGACAGCTTCTCCAGCACGGGCGTCAGGACGATCTGCTTGTGGCACTTCCCGCTGTGGAGAGGAAGATCGCCCGGCAGGTACCGTCAGCCTGAGAGCAGCGAGCCCCATAGGGAAGGGGGGGGGGGGTGGGGTATGGGGGTGGGGGGGGGGTGGGCACAGATGTGCCCCCGCTTCACAAATAACAAGACTCCACCCTTCGAAAAAAAAAAACTGAAACAAGGGCGAGCACTACCAGCAGCCAGTTCCGTCCCCATCTTACGCAACTGCCCCAGCACAGAACAGACGATCCCTCAAACCACAAAGGGGAGGAGCGACATCAACAAGGCTCAGCTGAAACAAGCAACAACAAACACCTGGAGCCCAATTAGAGATCTCATGTATTGGACTCACCTGCGACAGGTAGGGGGCAACAGGTAGGTTCTTCGCTTACCAGTAAAGTTTGGAGCGTTCCACCAAGGCGTACGTGTCTCGGTCTTCGATCACCACCTTGCAGCTCAGGCACACGAAACACTCCGGGTGGTATTTGTAGTCTCCGGCCACCTGAGGAGAAATCGGGGGAGGGGGAATCTCACGTCTCATCCTTCTCTCAAAGAGTTTCATCTAAAGTTCAGCGGTTTAAAAAAAAAACTACCCCCCAGTAAGGCCCAGGCAAGCTAGTGGCCCCGCCGAGCTTTTCCCTCTCATACTTGAGTGGCAACATCTGCTTTTCCCTCAATTTAGGGTAATCAGCGATGAGGTCACAATGCTGTAGAATTCTCAGGATCTGTCTCTCCAATCACATCCCTCTCTCGCCCCTCTCTCTCTCTCTCTCGCTCGCTCGCTCGCTCCCTCCCTCTCACACTCTCAAGCAAGAACATGCATATTGGCTCTGTGCCAGAGGAGTTTTGACGTTTCTGTCAGGAAGGCTGGGTCTTCATACCTGACTCTGAGGAGATCGTGTGTTCAGCTCCAGAAGATCTAAAATCATTTGTGTTGGTGCCCTGGAGAATGTGTTCAGAACAGTTCCCAAATTGGGGTTTGGGATTCCAGCAAAGCCGGACATTTCTTTTTCCTTCTCTAGAATATTCTCTATATGGCATTTTTGAATTTCTGATACACCATGTCTTTTCTACACAACCCTGGCAATACTGTGATGGTTTGCAGCTATTAAACACATCACATAATGACCGGATTTAGGCATGCTTCCATGTACTAGTGTATGAACTCACACATGCACGGATACTGCCATTGTACATGCTCACCTTTGAGTGTAAAGGTGTTTGATCAATAAAATGTATTATTACCCTTACTGTTTTTAATTTGAATTTTCCATTACCTCACCTTTGACTGTAAAGGTGTTTGATCAGTTAAAACGTAAAACTGTTATTAATCAGACTTTTCAGTTAACCAGTGCTAGGCCACAGGCAGCCGGACTTCATAGAAAGGCTCTATCTCAAGGTTTCTTTCTTTCACCAGGTGGGGAGCTGTTCCCTTGTCACTGTCGCCCTGAGCGTACTGTACAGGTACAGGTACAGGCTCAGCCTTGGATCTCTGCAAAGCTGCCCGGCAACAACGCCCTTTGGAGAAAGGGCGGTGCAAATTGAAACAGAAATATTATTCCTGTTACTATGACAACGACAACAACAACTACAACTACTGCTACTACTACAAGTACAACTCCTACTACTACAAGTACAACTCCTACTACTACTACCACTACTACAACTACAACAACTACTGCTACTACTACTACTACTACTACTAATAATAATAATAATACAGTTGCTGCACTGCAGTGTGTAGTGGTTGTAGAATAAAGGTGTGAAAAATCTATTTATTTAAGTTGGGGTCATATGTCACTTCAGCCAGAAGGGAGTTCATTACAGAGTGAACGGAGATAACATTATCAACATGAGCTTGGTACTCGTGAGTCCACATGCGAATTGATTTATGAGGTCCAGTTCTGTTTTATGTGGCACGTTTTGCAGACAGTAACGCTGAGTGAAGAGAGATTCACGTTCATTCGCTGGACGCAGTCATGGACTTGGATCATCAGATGGGTATTTTTAAGCTGAGTGATGAAGCGTGATGAATTATTAACAAAGAAAACGCAGAAAGCTGACCCAATCTGCCCTCTGGGCTTTTCCTGGTGTGACTCCACCTGTCTGTGCTGCTACGGGTGAACTCTGAGTGGGATTTCTGTGAGTTCCAGCACCGTTACCATGATGTTAGCTCACGCCTCACAGCACCATCACAGTAAATATGACATCCCCCCCGCCCCCCGCCCCCGGGCCCCCCCGACCCACCCCCTCCACCCCGCCACAGCTGTGTACCCATCCCCTGTGGCCCGTGAATCAGACCCAGCAAACAGACGCTTCAGCAGAACTGGGCAGCAGACGGGCGAGCATACAGTACAGTACAGGCTCCAGCGCCAACAGCAGATCCCAAAGTATGCCAGCAGCCTGGGGCACTCAGATGCTATCTCCCCAGTACCTCACAAAAACACACCGGAGCCGTTTGTTGCTACACAGAGAGGTCGGAATAAACCAAAACAACAGAAAAGAGGGGCGGGGGGGGGGGGGGGGTTAATTTGGAAAGATTTACAAAGCGTGTCGGAGCTGCGCTCGTGAAGTATCCCGGCCAACCGGCCAAGCAAACGGAGGGCGAACGTTTTTTTTTCGGCGCGGAGTCGCGATGCCGCAACCACCTCGTTAAGGGCGCAAAATGGCGTCCTCCCGCCAAAAACGCGCCAGCCGCGAGCCGCGGCTCCGTGGGGCTCTCTCCTGTGGGTGAGACGCCCGCAAGCTTCGTGCCAGGCGCTGGCGCTGGGCTGGGGGCAAGACGCCGCAAAACAAACCCGCCAGAAATACTTGGCAAAGCGCTTTCTTAGACCAGCGTGGCCAAGATTAAACATAAAAGGCCTATTATTATTATTTTTCGTCATTGAAATGCTTGACGCACGTTCATTTTTAGATCATAGCCCACATACATTATACATATATACACACATATAAAAATGCCTGTAATGTAATGTATATCAGCAATTAAAACACAGAAACCCTTTTTCGCTATGTAACTCGGGTATTTGTGGGGATGGTTTTTTGTGGAAACTTGGCTCATTTTATTTGTCTGTAGCCAGCTAGACGTTTGTGATAACACGCAGTTTGAAGAACCCGCGGCTTCGGTTCCACTGCAGTGACGGCACCGCTGGGTAATGTAACAAGCCGTTATGGCGCTTTTCAATTACGCTTGCCCGTTCGCGACGGCGATGACGTCCCACCTCCGGCCCGCAAAAAAGCAAACACCGCTTCGAAAAGTCGCGGCGTACCCTTAATGACAGACGCCAGGCATTTCGGAGGCCGCGCGGAACCGGCTGCGGTCAGGCGGCGGGTGCGGGGGCGCGCGCGGGTTTGGAGCTACGCTAGTCGAGCTCCGCCGCGGAGAACGCCAGCGCGAGGGACGGCCCTTTCCAGACCGCTCCGGCTTCCGCTTCGACTGCTGCCGAGCGCGTTGGGGAAACGTACCGCCAAATGCCTCCGCGTGAAGGAGCGTGGGATGGAGAGGGGGGCGGGGGTGGGGGTGCGGAGGGGCTAGGGGGTTTTTAGAGCTAAAGCTTCAGCTAACCGCCTCCGTCAGCCGAGTCGACCACGCAAAGCAACGGCTAGCGGCAGCGCTAAAACGCTTGCTCGTGGTAAAGCAAGGACGACGAAACAGTTACCCCTTCGCTCCCAGCGCGCCCGTACAGATGACCCGCTAAAGTCAGAGAGCATGAAGGGACCTCTAGGGACCTCTCCCTTTCTCTCCTCCTAATTCTTCCTGTCTCTCTACACCGTTCTGTCAAATAAAACTGAAAAAGCCCCCCCCCCAAAAAAAGTTAGACAGCACGCTTTCCTGCCGCCACAGCTAAGGCCTGAAATTCAATCAACATCCATCCTTAACTTTTAACTCCCTACAGAATGCAATGAATTTCCCCAATGCGAGCATTGTTATTCAATCATTTGGCCTGAACTCCCCTAACTGCGAAGAAAAATAAACAAACATCGCATTTAACGGCACGTCAAACCTAAAAAAAACAAAAACATTAACTTAATCCAGGTCCTGAAAGACTCCTCTTTGACCCCTAAGAACAGTTGTAGCTACAAAGTTGTGATAGATACCATTGAACTTTGACCTGTCCGCCATCATTTAACAGAGAAAAGAATCTCTCCAAGCAAGCTCCCCAAACTCGCAAACTGCATGTTGAGGTTCACTAGGCCTTTCTGCTTCAAATGCTTTTGGTCTTTGAGGAGACATTCCTTTTACAACCTTATCCCACCACAAGAAAATCACCAGAAAATGAATTTAACCACAGCCGTAAAAATCAATTTTTTGTTTTAACTGCCGTGATTCCCGTGCGCAAGAGCACTACAACTTGCCTGCTTCCATGAAACAGAACTGCACTTTCTTACCGTACCGATCCCCCTCACGGCAAGACGTCTTTAAGGTTTTAACTCTAACCCTACCGAAGCACACCGTATTCAACAGCTAGAGCTCTCGTCCAGCTGCTAATTAGTAGTCAGGTGTGCCAAATTAAGAGTTGAAATGAATACCTACAGGATGGCAGTCAGTTACCACTGCTATTGGGGGGTCCCTGGCCCGACATGATATTGAATGACTATATAGATTTGGGATTTTATTTAAGAATACAATGCTTTTTATATAATTTAAGAATATAATTCTGATAGAGGTCATGGGGGGGGGATGGGGGATTGCCCAGAGAAACTTGGTGGCTGTTCCTGAACCACAGCTCGAGGACAACAAAATGGAGGTGGAGAAAGGAGCTCACCATGGCCGGTCCGGTCATGAGCAGGGAGCATCCGTGACACAGCTCCCCGAACTTCTCCCAGTAGTGGCTGCGGCAGTAGAGCTTGCCGTCCTTCTCATAGTACCAGTTGGTCAGGTGGTCGCAGCACTCCGAGCACCTGCAGAGGGGTAGAGGAGGAGGAGCAGATGATGAGGTCCGGGCCGAGAAGACCCTACAGCAGTGGTCTCCAACCCTGGTCCTGGAGAGCTACAAGGTCTGCTGGTTTTTGTTTTCACCTTAAAATCAGCACCCAATTGAGAGCCAAGACACCAGGTGAGTTGAGTTAACTGTGTAATCAACTGCTCTAATTGATTCATGAAGTGCAGAGTCACTATGAAAACCAGCAGACCGTGAAGCTCTCCAGGACCAGGGTGGGAGACCACTGCCCTAGAGAAACCGGGGGGACGAGAGGATATTTGGGGGGGGGGGGGGGGGGGGGGGGGTGAGTCTAAATCTGGGAACCCAAGGCTCCGCCTGCGATGCTGAAGATCTGACGAGATGGGAGGCTTTGTTTGCTTCCCGAGACCTTGCAGAAGGGCTTATCACGCTCTCCCTCCTCATTGTGCGGGCAGAGAGGTTCACTTGGAGATAAGGTTTCAATAGCATACCTCGGCGGAATAAAAAAAACCAAAAAAAAAAAAAAAAAACAACCTCGAGCAGACAATGGAAAAACTGATGGGGCCCTCTCGGGATGGCAGGTAACGGGGGAATTCGGGGAATTGCGGAGAGATAACAGGATCGTTTGCCATCCCGCGAACTTCCCCCTGCGATGCCCCCCACGCACATAAAAGAGAGAGAGAGAAACACGGGCCGGATTTCAAAGGGGATACGCCAAACTGAACCTCCAGAACGTACGATAAATAACAAAAAAACAACATGAATTTGTTTCCTGGTGACTGCACTTGATGCGCACTGCGCTGCGGCATTTAACCCCCCCCCCCCCCCCGGGCCTATTGGGCGGGAGCACAGAACACAACGCACCTTTTTGGATCTGCGGGGGGGTCGGGGTCGGGGGGGGGGGGGGGGGGGGGAGTGGCGCGTATCTTACACATGTCGCAGCTCGCCGCGGGAGAAGCACGAGGGCGGGAGAAAACAACGCTTTCGCCTTCACCTGTAGGGTGCGGCCCCAGAAAAGGCTCCATAACGGAGAGCGTGGGACTTCCAACAGGGCCTTAAAAACAAGCCGAGATTTACCGACGCCTGAGAGCGCCAGGGGACTTTCCAACGCTTAAAGAAGGTTCACGCAAGTCCTGTGCCAGGTATGGGCTACCTCCCCTGAACCAGGGAAAAATCCTTCTTTGCCGACTTCCCAATATCAACGCGGTAAGACAGAGAGGGCGGAAGACAGTGTTTGCAGCACAACGCCAAGTTGGAAAGGGGGCAGCGTTACCACGACAACCATTCCACCGCGGAGAAAGGGTTCAGGAAATTCGAGAAACAACTGCCAATTTTGATAATCGTTCCGTCTATAACGCTGTCGTCAATAATGGGTTTCCCAGAAACAAACAGTGCATTCTGTCAATAACGGGTTTCCCAGAAACAAAGACAGCATTAAAAACCACAGTGATTGCATTTGCTTTTGCAGACATGTCACATCAAGCAATCGTTGTATAGATGTGACACTCCAGGGTGCACGGACAGAAGAAGTTTGAGTTTCACACACGGGACGAGTTCGAACATCGTGCCGGGGTGGGGGGGACGGGGACGGGGGGGGAGTGAAAAGAGGCACATTCTCACACAGCAGGGGTAATGGCTGCCATTAGGGTATTTATGACACTAGTTACTTAACACCGAACCATTATTTCCTTAAGCAGGCATGTCAGACACACTTACTGTCAAACTGCAGCTGAATGCCAATTACTGTGTGCTGTCCTGAATGGGCTATAATGAGCACGGGGCAGTAAACAGTAGAGACAAAAAAAGCTCATGAGAAAACGTATGTGTAATCACCCATGATTTCATATCAGGCTAGCTCCAACACGGACGACCGCAAATAGTAAGCGTTCCCTCGCACGCACGAACAAAATCAACGTCTGAACAAATCCTGGCACCGTCCCAATCACGTCTGAACTTTTCCAGACAGAGAGAGGGGTTACATTTAGAGTAAGACATGGCCGCTCTACTTTATTCGTCCGATTTTGCTTTGCTACCAACAACAACAACAAAAAAACAACCCCCCCCCCCCCACCCCCCCAGAGCTTGAGATCATTAGTCAAGAGAAGCAAACACGTCTTTTCCGAGATGTACGCATCAGCTGTGAGCCGAATTATTTGTTTTCTCCGCCTGAATGTATTCAAGTCGTTTGAAAAGAAGGAGAAGATAAGGTTGCCGGACTTCCAGAAGAAACCAAGACAACCACTGAATGCGAGGGACCATTGGAGGGGTTTCTTGCAGGGAAGGGTACAAAGTAAAGCATTCTTAAGATTGGATCCCAAGGACAGGAGGTAGATCCACTGCTGGGGGCGGCAAATGGTTTTTCCTTTTGTCTTCCGTGCGGTCTGATTCGGGCAGAAGAAGGTGTTCAGATTGACATTGCCAGAGGACAAGGATGGACAATGAGGGGGAAAAGGTGGCGGAAAGTCCACCGCTCAGCCATCTGGGTGTTAGAGAACATGATTAATGACATACTGGACAAAACCAGCAGCCAATGAGCTGCTGGTATCCAGAGGGCATCGCCAGGGCCACTGGTTATCTCAAAAATCAACGCGATAAAATGACCACAACTGCAAGGGAAATCACCCCGAGAACCACAGAACCACAGAATCAAGTCTCAGGTTCTCCATTTCCTGCAGATATTTCTCCACACACTGAAGACTGTTAGGAGGTCCTACATTCATCTTTGCATCGAAATGTCTTTTGTTAAAGGGGAGAGATCTGCAGTGAAAAAATGTCCAACGGCCCTCCCCAATATCATCATGCTGCATTGGGGGGGGGGGGGGGGGGGGGGGGGGGGCTGTTAAAATCCTAAAGAAAATTTCCTGTCCGCTGTCCCGTTGTCGGTTCCTGTTGGTTCCCATCATCCGAGCGGGACTTGACAAATCGGGGGCCAAAACGTACGGCCCCGGCGCACGAAAAACAAAGACGCCTGAACGCGGAGCGCTCAGAATGCTGGAGATACCAGGAGAGAGGTGAACGCCTGCAGGCTACGAGCGTACCTCAGCTAGCTCGGCCGCGCGCGTGAGACAGCGCACAGAAACCCGGCGAATAAACTTTACAAATTCCTCATTCTGACAGAGCGAAGGAGTGGCAGCGCGGCTGAGGAGACACTGTACAACTGGGGCGGGCTGGAACAGAAAAGCGAACTACAGTAAAGGGTGTGTGGGGCGGGGGGGGGGGGGGGGGGGGTGATGCTTGGCAGCCATTTTGTGCCGGAACTATCGGCACACATCAATGGCAGATGCAACAGCGGGGGGGGGGGGGGGGGGGGGGAGGGGGGGGGGTGCGGTGCTCGGCTGGAGAACGAGGGCGTTTCATCCGAAATCCTACCGTCGGCCTCCTGGGGGGCCCTCTGTGTGGATCCTTCACCTTCAACACAGCGAGCCAAGACAGCCCTCCCCCCTAGCCAAGCCCGGGGTCTGTCGTCAGGCTTCAGGGATCAGAACCACGTATCTGGGGGTGATGGCTGGGCTTCCCCCACCCATCCCCCCCCAAATTTTTTAAAAGGCCATTCCTACAGATTAAAGGTGCAAGAGTTTTCCGATCTGTCAGACTTTGTCTGTCGTCAGATTTTTTAAAATATAATTCCAGAAGGCAAATTTGGCACACACAGCCTACATTTCAGTCTTGGACCAAACAAAAGCTCCGGTTCCCTACTGGAAATCGGAAAAAGGTGGCTGTAGCGCGTAGGCGTGTGTGTGTGTGTGTGGGGGGGTTGGGGGGGGTGGGGGGGCGGATGGGGACGGGGTAGGGTGATAACACAGTAGCCATGTTCCTCATCCCACAGAGATGAAAGGAGGAAAAGAAACAACTTCCGTCAATTCGCGCAGAGGCCGGGGTCAGTGTGGAAAAGCTCATCAGCGCCGATAAAAATCACATTAGCACGCACGGTGGCGGGGGGGCTCATGGGGGGGGACTGGGCCACAGTTCTGGCCAGCGGCCCAATTACTCCTTTGTCTAAAGGAATGTCGACGAGATCATAAGCTCTGGCCGCAGAGCAAGACAAAACAACTGCATGGGGAGAGAGAGAGAGAGAGAGAGAGAGAGAGAGAGAAAGAGGGGAAAACGGAACAAAAAAAAAAAAAAAAAAATCCCAGCCGGCCTGCACCGCTCTAATGTTTTCTCTCTGGGGCGAAGCGCCGTCATGGAAACGGTTTCGCGGGGAGACGGCTCGGCGAATCACGCACCTGCGCCGGTGACAGTGTCTCAGGAATGTCTCGGTGAAACAAGGCTCTCTTCAGGCTCTCCGCACGGCCCAGGTGAGAATTTCACCTTGGACCCACATTTACGAGCGCCTGGCCGAGATCCAGAGCAAAAATCCCCCGAGGAAGAAAAGCCAGGCGGCGAACGAGCTTTCAATGACGGAGCGCTAAATCATAAATACAGAAATCGTTTTTCTTACAACTGCCAACGCGACGGCATCTCGCCCTCCTTCGCTCATCTGCGCCGCCGCTGCCACCACGACCAATCGGCATTCCGGCACGCCCTGCCCTCCGCAGATCGACAAAAAACAACAACAAGTGTGTGGCGGGACCGAAAGAGCACCGGATTTAGGCAACGGCACCAGCCAGCCAATTACCACCCCGTGTACTCGCTCCGCAATGTTCCCAAAAACCAGGCCCCGAACATAAAGAATAAAGCACTTCCCCCCCCCACCCCCCATTTCCCATTTTACGGGCCCTAATCTCAGGGTGTGTGAGAGCACCGGTCTCTGCGTAACCCGGGGAGGAAGCCGTCGGGCAGGAAAAAGCGATTAAACGAAATTCCTCCCGCCTCTCCCCCCCCGCCGCCATTCCCCCCTCCCCCCGGCAAATAAAATAAGAGATTAAAAAAAAAAAAAAAAAAAACCCCTGTCGAAGGACCAGTGATAAAGACTTCCATCTGTGTCTGAAAGCACAGCAATTAGCAGCCGCATGTTTCCGGATCACAGACAGCCAGACGGCAGTGCCCCCGTCGTGCCTGGGGACGCGTGCTGACAGAGCTGCGACCCGCGCCGCAGCGGCGGTTACCGTGTGTACCGTTTGAAGGCGAGCGGTTACCGTGGCCATTAGGAAACTCAATAAAGCCACGGCTCGCGGCGTTTCCCAGACGCAGGCTGACCGCAAGACAACATCCGCCAATTTGTCACACGCTCGCAAAAGGGGGGGAAACGCAGGCCAATAAGCTTGCGCGAAGCGCATACACGTATCCTTTTTTTTTTTTTTCTCCGCACAAACACAAACTTGAAAAAATAAAAATAAAAATCCAGCCATTTTGGCCGGATTCGGGATTTAACCTAAAGGGACTATAGACACAGGAATGGCTTTCCAGAGAAAATATACACACACGGGTCTACGCTATGTTTGATATCCCCCAGATCCCCCCCCCCCCCCCCCCCCCGTCTCTGAATCGACGTCTGGGAATGTGACATTCCTACCCACAAGCCCTCCCAAGCCCGCTTGTGACCCACGAGTTCACCTACACGAGCTGACATCAGACGGATGACATCAGACTCTTACAATTCCGCATGCCATGGGGGAGGGGTCTTGCTGGACAATGGACAGGAAGACCCCCCCCCCCCCCCCCGCCCCCAAAAAAAAAAAACAAAAAAAAAACAGAAAGAATTTCTGCTCAAGAAACTCCACAGAAAACCCCACCACCATGCCCCTCCACCCCCCCACCCCCCCCCCCCCCCCCACTCCACAACCCTGTCCCATGGAGACACGGAATTCCCATCGACTGCATTGAATAAATAAACAAAACAAAAAAAAACGCGCTTTGGAATTTGTCTCAAGTTACCAGAAGTGCGCTTATCCCTGTCAGGAAAGCCCTGATTTTCCTGCCAGGGTTTAGGCTAAATTGGCACGGCCTGGATTCTTCCACTGCCTGGACGAGCGGCAGTACGGGAGTCGGGGTGGAGGACACACTTTCCAAAGCAGAGGCTGGAAGGGGGGAGTCTCCGCAGAGCATGGGGTTTGTAACACTTTGGAGAAGTCACGCACAGCTGAGTAACAGATATGCCTATGAATAGACCTGAACGCAGTGGCCAGATGCTCTAAAAAAAAATATACATATATATATATATATATATATATATTTTTTTTTTTTTTTAAAGGCTTTACTTGCAAATTGGCGAGGGCTCCGTCTAAATGCTAGGTCATTCTGGGCACTGAAAAAACTCCCACACACACACACACACACACCCACGCGCATACACACACACACACACGCGCATACACACACACACGCGCGCGCATACACACACAAACACACACACACACACGCGCATACACACACAAACACACACACACACACACACGCACATACACACACAAACACACACACACACACGCGCATACACACACACACACACATTCATGCACACACAAACACATGCTCATGCACACACACACACACACACACACACACACGCGCATACAAACACACGCGTTCATGCACACACAAACACATGCGCACACACACACACACACACAATACAAACACAAACAAGCAGAAAGACACACACACACACACAAACATAAACAGTGTTCAAAGAAATCCAGAAAATCCTTCGGTCCCAAACCATTACATCACTGCAATTGCACTATTCAGGGCCGATTCTATTTTCTAAACTCTCTGTCCTCCCCCTCCGATTACGTAACGCGCCGCTCAGAAGGGAGAGTGAACGTGCGCGCCGAAAACCTCATCAGAACAGAGGCTGTGACTCCTCGAAATTCCTCCCCGGTTTCTCACAGACAATACTCCCGTCCTGATCAGCAAGCCGCCAGGCAGCCTTTGAGACCTCTCTCTCTCTCTCTTTCTCTCTCTCTCTTTCTCTGTCTCTCTCTCACTCTCTCTCTCACACTCTCTCTCTCTCACTCTCACACGCTCTCTCTCTCTCTCTCTCACTCTCACTCTCTCTTTCTCTGTCTCTGTCTCCCTCTCACTCTCTCTCTCGGTCTCTCTCACTCTCTCTCTCACACTCACTCTCTCACTCTCACTCTCTCTCTCCCCATCTGTGGCTTTCATACTTCACATATCTTTCTCCCGCATTTCTCCCTCAAGAGTTTTTCTGACCCGAGCGACCGTGCGCAGAATGTTCGCAAAACCAATCATTACTCTGGTAATGATGAACCAGTCGGGTCAGGGCAAACCAGCAAGTGCAAAGAGCAACTGACTCGCGCTGAGATAACTCAGGGCGGGCAGGAACCTCTCCCGAGCGACCCTGAGCCAAGCCAAGTCCACGCCCGCGTAGGCTGAAATGGAAACACCTACACTTTCCTAGAAAGGAATTTAGCACTAAGGAATTGCGGTTGGATGCAACTGACATTTGAGATAATTACCTGTACATTAGAAGAAAACGGGATGCAAAAATTCGAGGTGGGTTTGATGGAAGTGCACAGCTTGTTTCTTTTCTCTTGTGACTCGGTCGACAGTTCAGCTGATATCAACAACGCTGTTCCTTGACAAATGCTAACTGAGAAAACCGTCACACATATTTTTAAAAAACAGAAAATGTTGTTTCGACTTGTAACAGAATTCCTACCATTTAATTTATTCCTTTTAATGAACAAGTTGGGATTTGAAATTCCACTCACTGAGCAGATGAAATTGCACTCATCGAGCAGCTGTGCGTCTTCAGGTTTCAAAAAAAAAAAAAAAAAGGCCGTTTTTCCATCATCAGTGACACAAGTGCAGTTAGCGGAGAGAAGATGTCATGGTGTCAACTGTGTGCATTTACACCTTCGGAACACTGGACTGAAGGTCAGTGACAGAATCCCATAATGCAGCCTATAGATGTGCAAATGCTGGCATCCCGTCGGTGGAAATTTCCAGGGCTCCCAGTATGCTTTAACACTGCATGTCTGACAGCTTGTCAGCCATACAGGATACCAGCTGAAGTCAATACCTGCATGCATGCTGACTGACAACACATGCCAGCAATTGTCTCCAGCTATTTCAATGCAGTTCATTTCCTCAAACAAAAAAACAAAAACAAAAGGGAAAAAAAAGCGACAAAAACAACCCCACATACTGGCAAAATGCAGACCTTTTCTTTCCCCCAAAATCCCATTATGTATGTTTAACAGCTTAAACATGGGTAAAATGAGGATAATTTCACTGTAGAAATGTATAGTGAACTAAATTTCACTTCGCAGCACAGCTATACCTGTACACCACACCTTTTTTCATCGCACTCAGCTAGTCAACATTGCACACACAAGCAATGCTTGATATGCAAGTTATCTTTGCTTTTTTTTTTTTTTTTTTTTTTAAAGGCATCTGTTATCACTACACTACACAAACTCTCAGGCATGAAGAAATATAATCCCCACCCTAGCCAACATGCACTGGGAAAAAAAAGAACTTTGAAGAGCCAACTGCAACCAAAAACAAAAAGCTTCACGGTCGTTCATCAGAATTTCCTCGCAAATTCTGTAAAATGAGTAGCACGTGCTTCGCGTCATCAAACTGCCGTGTGGCACTTTTCCCCAGAAGCCGTTTAAAAAGGGCAGAGCACAAGGCCCTTTGTTCACCATAATTAAAGTATGCATGCGAGGTGCAGTGCCTTAACCAGGTGGCACGAGACGTTTGAGATTATCACCCCGATTATTGTGGAATGGAATTGCCCATGTACAAATACACTCTCCAGACAGTACATTAAAGCCGGGTCATTACCCCAGAATAAATCTTTTAAATGTTGAGTGGCAATGCAGAGAGACATCTGTGCACCATTTTCCAAGTCTTTAGCACAGTCAGTAGGCCTACATCATCTCGCCATTTTCCTTGGCGGGGCGACATAGCTCAGGAGGTAAGAGCGGTTATCTGGCGGGTGGGAGGGTTGCCAGTTTGATCCCCGCCCTGGGCGTGTCGAAGTGTCCCTAAGCAAGACACCTAACCCCCAACTGCTCTGGTGAATGAGAGGCATCAATTGTAAAGCGCCTTTGGATAAAAGCGCTATATAAATGCAGTCCATTTACCATTACCATTTAAACTAAAGAGAGGATCACGCCAATACCAAACACATCAATTCCGTTGGCCATTTCAGACATTAATGGTTTGACTGATACTGTGAAAATAAACAGGTACTAATAATTAAATCTCAATTATTATTATTATTTTTTGATAACATGTGGGCCACTTACTGGAAGCAGGCGTTGTGCCAAGACTCCTGGAGAACTGTCACGTAGAATGTATCCAGGATCCTCCCACCGCAACCCACGCAGTGACACCCCTCTTCACCTGAACACGAAACGGTACAGTGAATCACGGAGCAAGCGCTTCCCAATCATTAAACCGAATATCGCCCAATCTCTTCAAACGCTCTCGTATACCTACTGAAAAACTATTATAAACGTTTTACAAGACACGTTACTGTAGCATGCACTTGGGCTTTATGTTCATTATAAACTAGAAAAAAAAAACAGAGTATAGGAACGCACACGTTTCTCAGTTTCCCAGGTTTATAACCTTTGCCAGAAATTCCTGCGGTTTAAAACTACCGCTTTTTAACGTTAGGAAATATTCGATCAGTATCCAAGTGGTCGTGTCCTCAATATGGTTTTGGTTAAGGATTTAGGCTATTTTGAGGCATAAAATTAAACTTTTCATTTTCTATCTTTATAAATACTGCCGACTTTCGCCCTCTCCTGTAGAATCATCTATGGGGAAAACGCCTTCATTCCACTCGTAACTGCACTTCCACGCCTGTTTTTATATTATGTACACGTTAAACATTTATAATCGTGTACAGTCGCGACTTCGTTACAGTATTAAATAATTCGAGGTTTTTTTAAATAACTAGGTGGATGATAAAATATTCAACCCCTGGATCACAATATCACAGATAACAAGCCCAATTTACGTTTCCCAATATCACACGCAACTATCGGCTACCTAACTTCGTTCTGAGCAAGATTTTAACCACAAAGTGCACAGTAATCGTTTAACGAGCGTAATATTAGGCTACATTTCTTCTAAAGTGTCTATGGAGAGAAAAGTTTGTGGCAAGTTCGATGTGGAAGCTTTTTAACTTAGTAACCATGCCAGTCAGTTTTCAATACAGCTACTGGTCTGCCCTGTGATCGTTATCTTGCAATCCATCAAAATGTATCTAGGCTAGTTGCTGCTCACATTCATATTACCATACGATCTGAACACACGCAAGACAAATCGAGATCCACCATGTATCGATAGCTATAATTATGCAGATAGTTGGTTGCTTTGTATACTGCGTTCGTTCGTTTCAAACAAATTGCTCACCTTCCCGTTCCTCCATCTAATTGCTTGTTGTTATTTATTTTTATTTTTCTGCGAAAGTCCGCATGATGGTCCAGGCATCTATTTAGTGCGTATTAACCGAAATGCATGGCACATCGTTATAGATTTCGTCTTCCAGGCCACTTCCAGAACTCCGTAACAAATCCAGGCTTCTCTAGAAGCAAGTCAGCCCTATTCGAGTTATACCAACTTTCTCGTCGGCAGAGTAAATGACGTCATGCAGTTGAAATTCCAGTACGGAGACCGGAAGGGATCAAACAGCTACACCTGGAGCAGGAGAAGTTTAGCCAAAACAGAGCGTAACCAGGCGGCCTGAACTTGCAGCACCATCTGCTGCCAGCAAAAGTGGTAGTACACATCGCAACCATTCTTGAGCCACGTTCTGTGTATTTAAATGCACTGGTTTAAAATGTCCAAACGACGGTCTGTTTAAATGCAAAGTGGAAATAAACACAATACTCAAGTTGACAGGATAAATTCAGGCAATCAATCCAGCTGAAAGTGCAGGACCTCTTTGACATTCGGTACGAAGGCTATGGAGATGTGCAGGGCCGTATTTTTAGGCGTCTGACACTTGTATTGTAGGTGCAGTGCCTTCCAAAAATATGGGAGCATTCTAGTGAAATTTGTTATTTTTTGCTAGATACTTAAGGCATTTGGATTTGAGATCAAAAGATGGATATAAGGCAAAAATGCAGACAACCAATCTGTAAATTGAGAGGACAGAATAATTTATTAATAGGGATATCACCAAAACTTTTGTTAAGGTTTTGCTGTGGATTGGTTGGGTAGCCACGCTTGCTTTAACGTGCATCATTTACAACCTATAAGCCACATATTTTGAAAATAATGAGGTGGTGTTCTTCGGGTGTAGCTGTAACACGAGATTTGACAGCCTTGTAATGTTTGTGTCACCACATCAGGGTGCAACCAAGATTATAACTGTGACTATTACCAAGCTTTCTGTTCCCAATTATTTTCTAGCTTGTTCACAATAATCACGCTTACTTATGTCATACCTAGATGTTACTTGTTTTTCAGCCATAGTGGTATGCATTGCATTCTGACTACAAATACAGTCTCCAAAACAAAGGCTGACACCAAGATTAGACTCTCCCTGTTCCTTTATGTGAGAACAATCTATGTAAAAGGGAACACCTAAGCAACAAGAGACACCTGTCAGTCATCTTTTAACTTTTGCACAGCTGAAAATGAGAGGACTCAACACCAAAAACAGCTTCTGTAAAACGGTCAAACATATACACATGTAAGTACCATAAAATAAAAGCTGATTGATCACAGATCCAAATGCCCTGAGTATATAGCAAACACAACAAATGCCACTCCATTGTTCCCTTACTTTTGGAGGGCACTTTAGGTTATAGCTAACTTATCAAAATGCTGCCATTATGCGCTTATATCTAAGCACTGTTAAATAGTAGGAACGAATGTACGGGTGGTGTCCTACGGACTCGTGGTACAGTATACTGTTTTTCAATTGATCATAAACGCATTCGATACACAATTGCTATGTTGAAGAATTAGCGCCCTCTTGCGTATCAAAAAGAAAATCGAACAACACCGAGATCCTGAAAGGAAAATTGAAATAAAATGTATCAAAAATAATTAGATTCTACCTAGCGGCAAAGGTCTCTACCGTAAAAAAATAAGGATCGAGTCATTTACAATGGTTGATTTTTAAAAACAAAAGTCATTGTCAGAAGTGGGATTCGAACCCACGCCTCCATTCGGAGACCAGAATACCCGTTTCGGTAAGGAACTTATCCTTGAGTCTGGCGCCTTAGACCACTCGGCCATCCTGACAACTCACAAGCTCTTAGAAGTGAAATCGTTTTAATACAATAGCTAGCTAATAACTAATGGAATAAGCAGGTACGGTGATGTTGGTAGCGAAAAAAAATGAAATGCAACCGCGTAACGCAACCGATTTAAAGCGGACGGATTATTTAGAAACCGGAGCTGGAATCACGTCATAATATATTGCTCGATGTTCGGAAAGAAAATGTCACTTATGAGAAGGCAATGCGTGTTGAAGTTATGCTTCAGTCAGACCCGCCACCAGTTCAAGATCCAAAACGCAGGGACCTGTCCCTAGTTTAGCATGTTGGAAGATCTTCACCTACAGTAAGTCGCAATAACAGACAAACCCAATCGGCTAAAATTAATAGCAAACAAATAATTGTTCTTCTTGTCAATACTGAATACATTATTTAAACATTCACAGGTTGGAAAAAAAAGGTATGTGAAACCTCTAGGCTAATGACTTCTCCAGTCTCATCTCATTGATTGGAACACCTGACCCCAATGAGCTTTTGGAGGTGTGGATTGGAGGTGCCCTGCCCTGTAAAAAAAGACCTACAAAATTTGGTTACTGACATGGTCTGCTCTTCTCAAAAAGATGTGTTCACGTGAACCATGTGCCAATCAAAACAAATTTTAGGACCTTAAACAAATAACTGTAGAGATGTAGGCTATACAGCTGTAAAAGGCTACACATGCATTCTAAAGGCCTAGGCCCTAGGGTATTCATCAATCCACAGTAAGACAAATAGTCTACAAACGGAGGGAATTCAGTACTTTTCACTACACTCCCTAGGAGTGGGCGTCCTTGCAAAGATCACGGCAAGAGCGCAGCGTGTAGTGTTGACGGAGGTGAAACAGAACCTTAGGGTGACCGCAAAGGACCTGCCGAAATCTCTTGAACTTGATAAAGTCTGTATTCATGTGTCCCGCTATGAGAAAAACACTGAATAATAATGGTGTTTGTGGGAGGACACCACAGAGGAAAGCACTTTTCTTAAAAAAAAACAAACATTGCTGCACGTCTCAAGTTTGCAAAATACCGCCTGGATGCCCCACAACGCTTTCCTCTGTGGTGTCCTCCCACAAACACCATTATTATGCACCATTGGTATTATAAAACACATGCTCAACGCTATGTTTGGAGGATGGGGAAAAGCACAGCTCACCAACACCAAAACCTCATCCCAGCCGTGAAGCATGGCAGAGAGAGCGTCATGACTGGGGGCTGCTTTGCCGCCTCAGGGCCTGACCAGCTAGCAATCACTGAGGGATCAATACAATCAGTTTTACAGGAGAATGTCAGGGTAGCGGTCTGTCACCTGAAGCTTCATAGAAGTTGAGTGGTGCAACAAGACAATGACCAGAAACACACTAGTAAATCAACAATAGAATAATACAGAAAACATTGATGTTTATGAAAGATTATAGATGGAATTTAAATAGCTTGCATGAATTCACATTTTTCATGACAAATGTATGAGCTGACTCAAGATTTTGGGAGGAAAACAGAAACATTGCCCTGTCAGTAAGTATTGTTATTAGGGCAGAGATATCTCCACCTTTTCCAGCTGTCAGCACCAGCAGCAGCTCACTATCTGCTGAGGTTATTTTTGGTATGTGACAAAGCAGGTCGCTGGACACTGACAAGAGTCCAAGCGTGAAGCAAAGAAGCGGAAGGAGGAAGGAAAGGTTTCCCTCTCTTATAGCACACGAAATATTTTCTGACTATAGATTGACCGCCATTTTATTTTTGCTTTCTGGTTGCCATGTCATGGGACATAAATCCGTATTGACCAACAGCAGCATCTCCATAAAATGAAGTTCAGATAACCCAAGAGAAGAAGCTACAGTTAGTTATGTCATCAGTTTGTGTACAGTTGCAAGCAGTGCTTAGAATGAATGTTTTTTTCCACCACACCCTTAAGAAGTAATTAATTATTCATCAACTCATTGGATGAATGGTAATCGACACATGGCATTGTAATCATATACTGATGTAAATAAATAAAGATTTACCATTCACACTGAAATAAGTGGAGGGTGCCCAGTCTTGTTAATGATTTACGATGAAAGGTCGAAGTTGTATAAAACTCTTTCTCTCAAGCAGATACCGTTTATATTTTTCATCTTCCATGCAAAGCGAAGGTGGTAAGGGCATTGTATGCTCTGTCATTCCAATCACTGTAATCTACAAGTATGCTCATCAGATAATGCATAAAGCATGCAGGTTAGAGTCAATGAACACAAAGAGGAAACGCGTGGCTTGCATTGTAAGGATGACTAGAGAAAATGTCGACCTATGACTACACAAAAGATTTTGAAAACCCTGAGTTGTTCTCAGTGTATGAGAACATCTGCTTGCTGGTGGAATGTTAGCCTACATGCTAAGGGATCATGATACCATCTCTGAAAGTTGCAATTGCGTGGGGGAAAAAGAGGGAGAAGGTCCCTGCATATCACCGGCAATGATTAGCGCGACTATACGGCCTGGTCGGGGGGGGAAACGGTGTGGAGTGAAACCGAATACACGCAGCACTTAAAACACGCCTCCAAACTGTCCGCTATGACGTTGGCAGCTGCGGGCGAAACCGGCGACCACGCTGGATCCACAGATCTGTATAAGAAGGCCAGATCCAGAGAGCAGAGCAGAGAGCGACTATGCGATAGCTTTTACAGGAAACTACGGCACACAGGGGCGGGTAACGAAAATTGTGTAACATAATCGAGTACACAGGCGAATGTAGCCTATCTGTTGACCTCGGATTAACATCCGATTAATTGGTTGTTGTAGGCAGTTAGCGCGCTTTAGTCTTACTGTTAGCTCCGCTATATGTGCATCGCGTAAATTGTACAGGCATAGCTGCGGTTGAATTCGGCTCGTATGCGTAGAGTTTTATAGTCACGGACAATTATGGCATACATTTGCGTATAACATTTCAGTGTATTTCATAGCAAAATATTTTTTTGTACAATTTACAGAGTTTTTAACGCCAATTTTATTTAGGCTGCAATTACATAGGCTGCGACCGTACATATTTCGTTGGATGGTTAACACCTTTGAATTCGTCCTGTTGCTGTCTAGTCTGTCTGCCTTAAAACGAATTATAGGCTATATTTTCTGAAAGCATCTCGCTGGCACAATAGCATACTTTCCCGATTTAAAAAACAGTAACCTAAATAATAGGCTATTTGTGAATAGCCTATTTATAACCTAGACAATTGTGCCTGTACTATTTAAAAATCAAAATGGGAGTGGGTTCCGAAAATACGGAGTCCACTTCGGTTCACAATGGGGGCTGCAAGGAGGAAATTGAGTTAACTTTGAAACCTAGCTTAAACAGTGAGTTGGTGGTGCCGGAGGATGGGAATCACGCAACTTCAGGGAGAGAGACCTGGAGTCGGCGTCTGGAGTTCGTTCTCGCGTCTGTAGGGTATGCGGTTGGCCTTGGAAACGTGTGGCGGTTTCCCTACCTTTGTTACAGGAGCGGTGGAGGTAAGAAACATCAAGCTTGCTATTGAATAGGCAAACTGTAGTGTGGTTGTAGACAATATGTAGGCTATACGACGATAACAATGTATGTCACGAAAGAACGGCTACTCAAAAAAAAAAAAAAAACTGATGTAAAAGACAAACCTTTTCAGCAGCACATCATATAGACTAGTGCGGTTTGTGGAGAATTTGGATGCAGGGCGTCCGCTACTACCATTGTCACTGCAATTGGGTTAATTTTGGGCAGACCATCTCAGAATGTGTCATTTGCCAGATTATTTGTCAGAGAAACTGGAGCCGTCACCCTGCCACGCCGCGTATATAGGCCTATCTGCCCATGTCTCTTCCATACGTAACAATTGTATAAGAAGGTGCTGAATCCGCGTGTAGATCACAGGGTATTACCTAAGTACCCCGTCTTCTCCGTGTTCCTCGATTTCTGCCCAGCGTTCGAAAACTCAATCTGTTAGTCATATGCTGTCGGTTCTGTTGCATAAAATGTATTCATATAATGAGCTCTTACCGACGCCGTTATTACTCAGATGAAGGTCCATGTAACTATGCGATGTGGTCTTTGTACTATGTCATTGGAGAAGACAGTGCTGCAGATAGTGCACCTCATTCAACGGGGTCATAAATAGTATGCACTGACAACTACTGTAATCTACGAGTATGCTCATCAGATAATGCATAAAGCGTGCAGGCTAGAGTCAATGAACATGACGAGGAAACGTCTGGTTTGCGTTGTAGGTATAACTATAGAAAATATCGACCTATGACTAGGCTACACAAAAAATGTTAAAAACGCCGTATCATTATCGGTGTATGAGAACGTCTGCTTGATAGTGGAATGTTACGTATTAAGGGTCTCTCTGCATTTCAGAGTCATCCAATGAGAACTGCTTTACTGTGTGAACTGGACTTGATGTTCATGGCTATGAATAACTGTTCCATAATGAGCATTGCACCATAATAGTATCTGCTTATTAATAGGCTACATGTAATGTAATGTAATCTGCACTACACTTGGCATTCAAGAAAGAAACAGCCCTAACACGACTAACTGATCCATTAACCTGTTCACAAGATAACAGGCAGGCAAATGGCAACCTGTCTGATTAAATGGTTGCCTAGTCAAACTAATGTGCTCCAGGACAGCGGACATGAGAGGTCCCCCAATGTTATTTTAAATATATTATATTAAATTAAATATATTATATTAAAAACAATTTCTTCTTTCTTCCCCTTGTCTCCACATTTTGGACGTAATTTATCACTGTCCATCGCCGCAACCTCCGCTATAAATTTGGAAGAATGCAGACAGGCAAGCAGGCCTTCCACACGATGAGCCACCAAGGAGTCCAAAATGTGCACATTATTCACTGACAAAGAATTCTTCCTCAAACTATCCTTTTTGATATCTTGGGTAGAGGAACGAGTCTCCGTGATGTTTCTGCACACATCAAGCTACGTCCGTTGGTCTGAGTGTTTTCAACTCAAAAAATGTCTGCGTTAAATGTTTGCCCGTTAAATGCCAAAACATTAGGCTCTCGGTGTTTTTTCATCTGTGCATATATGGAAAAAGTATACACAAACAGCAAATACTCTAATAATTCCCGCACGATAACCTGTGAAGCATTGCTGCCATTTTATTTTGTATTTTTTGAGGAATTTAGTGGCCTGTACATTTAAGGATTAAACCGTATATGCGGGATTTATCCCACGCAAAGACATGCCAGGTCTGCGGTCCTAGTCCTTTTTATTTTTTTCTTCTTTTCCCCTCGTGAGCCTGTCAACTTCCATGATGCTGATGCCCAGTGAAGCACTTCTGCTTCTCAAGCCCTTTACTTCAAAGGGCTATCCCACGAACCCCCAGTGTAGTAGCTACATAATCTGATTTACTGACATTAACATAAGCCTGCGGTGGGAAAAAAAAAAAAAAAAAAGATCCTCTCGCATTGCTGTTAACACTTGATAGGCTTGTGTAAATGTGAACCACCCTTTAAAGCTTTAGGCTAGTTGGGTCTTATGCCATTGATGATCTAGACCTGTGGTAGCCAGCCCTGTTCCCGGAGATCTACCATCCCTGTAGGTTATCCCCCCTGTAAACCCTAATTTGGCACGCATGGACTCTGCTAATTAGCAGCTCAACGAAGGTCGCTAGCTGTTGAATGAGGTGTGCTTTTGTTAGGGTTTTAGTGGAAACCTACAGGATAGTGGATCTCCAGAAACTGGATTGGCTACCACTGATCTAGACACTACATTTACCAGCAGGCCTCATTCTAAACGGCAACAGCAGACTCTGAGGATAAGGCTTTCAGGTGCACTGTGTGCAGTCGTTTGGACCTGGAAATGACATGGTCCCATTGCATTATGGTGCTATTGAAAATTCATGCAAGTCTCAACCCTTTTTTGTTAAAAGTTTATTAATCTGCAGTTTCCCCTGTTTCCTTAAACACAGAATATTTTCAAAACAAATGAGACATTTTTCAAAAATCATCACGCCTTATTGACTGGATAGAGATTATAATTACTGGAGTTCGCCCAGAACAAACCTTCCACCAAAAGTGTACACACAAACAGAAAACAGCTCTTCAGTCAGTTTACAAATTTATTTATTTTGTTTTTTTTCAAGTGTTGTTTTCACAGCAAGCATGGGACACTAATAGACACACATTGTGTGTGTAAACTATCCTGTCTAAGTGTTTCCTGTTTGAGTGATAGTTAAAGCCTCCACTGATTGCGATATATCGTTGTGCAATTTATTTTTCTTCGCAGCCCCTACGGTACATGGAGTCCCACGACACACATGCACAAAAAGCACTGTACGAACAGAACTTCACCGGCATGTTTTTTTGTCTGCTGCAGAAAGTTATTTTGAGCTGTATTTGAAGAGTCAGCAATACATTTTTATATACAATTTAAAAACCAAAGGAACTGTGCACTTAAAAAAAATAAATAAATAAATACTATTAAAATTTGCAGCTAGAAGTAATAGCCTATATTTTCCTCTTATGCCTGTGTATATGGAAGGAATATCCAGTGGAAGGGATCGAAGCCAGAGAGTTTGACTGTTTATTCTGTGATCTCTAAAACTTTAGAAGGGGTTGAGAAATTAAGCAAAACAAATGGAAAATAATTTTAAACGATAAACAAATGGATTACTAATCCAGTAACTGATTGTGTGAGCACAAGAAATAATTTGTGGAATCATTTCTCAATTTTGGGCAGAGGTGTCTACAAAGTATATTAACTACAATTTATTTTGTGGTGTGATGATAAATTTTAATGAAGAAATGGGCAAGACGGGTTTCTGTTGGTAGATAAGTCTAAAATGATGTGGAAACATTGCCTAAACGTGTGAGTGAATAGACGTCCATGCGCATCACATGTTCATCCTTTCCCCAATAGCGGTGGTAGCTAATATGCTTCTGTTGATTTAATATAATAAAGTATTAGCACACATTTCATATTGATTTCTCAACCACACGGTTGTAGAGGACATTGGCTTAACCACTGGTAGCCTGTTTATTATTTAGCTGGTATAACCGTAAGAAAATGTATGAACCAGCATGTCTGAAGTGGTTTTGCAAGGCACAGTCAGTTGTAGCCTGGTGCTGGCTGCCGTGGGTGTGAATTCACGTGTGGTAGAATGACACAGCAAAAAGCATTGCCTAGCAACCAGTGTTTTGGTGTGCGTGCTTGGAAATGTATTCAGCAGGAAGTCTGTGTTTTTGCTTTCCCCTTCCTTTTTTTAACGGGATAAGTGCAGGCGGACTGCTGAGCTGTTTTAAACTTTTTTAAACTGAAGCTGAACAGTGTGTCTTAAAGGTTGTGCTGAATTATTGGCGTGTTGTGGTTTTGAAGACACTTCTTACCTCACGCGCCATTCAAATGATTAGTTTTACATTTAGGAATTACTCCATCGAAGATATAGACACTGACCTATATTTCCCAGAATGCCCCATGCCAGTGCACGTTACATCAGCAGAATCCGAGAACAAGGTGTTCAGGCTATCCCGTGTCTCTGACCTGAGGTACAATAAACAATCGTTGCTCTGGATAAGAGCGTCTGCCAAACGCCTGTAATGTAATGTAATGTAACAACATGGCCAAAGACTGACAGTGTGACGAGTCATACAGTACAGGCCTGGTTTTCATGCAAATGTAAAATCTGCCGTGAAAGTTTTACAGCTGTGCTCTTCCTGTACATTTTTCTCTTCTTACTGTGGTTTTATTTGCATTTTATTTAAAATGGGGGGGGGGGGGGGGGGGGGGGGAGAGAAAGCCGGGCTATTCAAATCTGTCCCTTGACGCCAGCAGTGCTGATGATTTTGGTTCGTTCCCTTCCGGTCAGAACTGGTTTGAACCTGGGACCCCAGGTGACTTAAATCTCTGGCACAATCAGTGGCATTAATTGAGAAATTAACTATCAGGTGGAAAAGAAAACCAGCAGTACCCCTGTAATAAAGTTTATAAAAACTTTACAGTAGACTATTAAAAAAAAATAGAAAAATAACATAAAAATAGCAAAACAGACTACCAGAAAAGGTCTTCCCAGCTGAAAATGAAGTATACAGAGCATGGTGACAGAGTGTCTGTAAAAAGTGCTGTACCGATAAAATTGAATTGAGCACGTGCTTTTAACATTCACTTGAATGTTGTCCCCCGTATTTTGCATTGCACTGCATAGGCACTTGCTGTAGTGCGGCTCACTTTCTATTGTCCCATTGTTACCGGTGTGAGGGAGGGCGGGTTCCCCTGTCAGACCTCCTCACGTCGGAATCTCGAAGGCCGAGCGCGTCTTATCTCCAGAGGCTGCAGAGCAGGGGGGCGGCCCAGCCCTGTCCCTCAGGATCCCCTGTTCCGCAGGGTTTCACTCCAACCCCAACAGAGCCTCATTCAACAGCTGAAGATGCTGTTCTGCTGATAATTCATTGAATCAGGTGTGCGAAATTAGGGTTGAAATGGAGGGCGGGGGGGAGGGGGAGAGAACCCTACAGGATGGTTGGGCTCCAGGAAGAGGGTTGGGCCGCCCTGCTCTGAGAAGGTGTGTTTGTGTAATGTTGGTTCTGCGGTGCAGTGCTGGCGTGATAAGGGGCAGGGAAAAGTGCGCTGGTGCCCCAGCTGGGAAGGCCAGGGGCGGGACCTTACAGGGCGTGCTCTTATCAGGGCCTTGCACAGGAACTGGGCCGATTCTGTCGCCGATCAAAATGCCGTTCCAGGCGCCTACATTGCTGCCTCTGAACTGTGTACAAACCCCTCCCCCCCCACCTTGATTTTTGGAGGGAAGAGACTGAACCAACCTCTGCCCAAATGCAACCGCGTGACATCTGTACAATAGGCTATAGCAGTGGTAACCACCACCTGGAGATCTACCATCCTGTAGGTTTTCATTTTCATTTGACACACGTGGCTCTTACGAATTAGCAGCTCAACTAGATCTCTAGGTGTGCTTTGTTAGGGTTGGAATGAAAACCTACAGGGCGGTGGATTTCCAGGAGCAGGGCTGGTTACCACAGGGCTGTGTAAATAAAATAAACCTGTGATTTTTAGGGTGAACTAATCCACGACACTGTCCTTCTCCAGGTGCCTTCCTCGTGCCGTACCTGGTCATGCTGTTTCTGTGCGGCATCCCGCTGCTGTTCATGGAGTTTGCCATTGGGCAGTACACCCGCCTGGGGCCCGTACACGCCCTGGCTAAAGTCTGCCCCCTGCTGAAAGGTGAGAGAACTGTCTCCAGTGGAGCGTTCAGGCCGGACGCGAGGAGCAGGAAAATCTTGCATCTGGCGCCTGAACCTTTTTTTTTTTTTTTTGTTTTTTTTTGTTGTTTTTTTTGGTCCCTTCTGTGTTGCATGGAACAGCCCAGCAAATGGTCATTGAGCGCTCTGTGCCTTTAAGAGCCACAGCTGCCTTGGTAAATTGAGATATCAACCTTAATTGACCTGCCTGATAAAATAAAGGCTGAATAAAATAAGAGAGGTTTATGAGTCATCATTGGGATGGGAGGGGTCATAGACAACTCTGTGTGTTAATGTGAGGTGAGGTGGGGGTGGGGGTCGGGAATGTAGAAGTGCATTTTGGGTCACTGACTGCACTGTTTTGGAAATGGGTTGTGTAGCAACGGCCATTGTTTGAGCTCTGTGTTGTGATGAATGTAACTGAGAAAGACAGGAGTTTTCACAAAGTGTCATGTGTAATCCACGGCATCGGGTTATATGGCTAATTTTTCATGCAAGATAAGCATGGCAGCCAAAAACTTCTTTTTCCGAAACAACATCCATGTTCATGCAAGAGGATTTCTTTTTTCCAGCAATGGGGTATTGATCTAAAAAAGTGTACAGCCTAACCCTCTCTAGTAAAACAACAATTTTCAAGAGTGGGAGTATTTGTACATTTACAGTGCTTGAGCCAGTACAGTACATAACCTACCACCCCCAACCCCCTATCCCAAAAAAAAATAGCAAGTGAGGAGACAGAAAGGGGAAGAAACGTGGGAAGAAAAAATGCAAAACAGTGGCGAGAGAAGGTATGCATTGAGCAGAACGCTTTTGTCTCTTTGCTGGGCTGTGGTTTAAACAGAAACACAGAAATTATCTGTGGACATAACCTCTGTCTTTGTCCATTGTGTGATCCTCAAATTATTATTATTTTTTTATAATTCTGTGTGTTAGATTTGTGTTTTTCCAATAGAAATCTCGACCTGTCACCTGACCTAATGATTTCTGATGATCTGTTGATGGTTGATTATCTTGCTGAACCGTTCAAAATTGCCAGTCAGTCTTTCAGTCTTACCCTACATGTAAGCTTGTGTGGCGACAAATCGTTTAGCAAATCATTGAACTCCAATCAAAAACCAAACAATAAATTTCTATTTAACATGCGTTCTGGATATCCACAGTATTGTATCCTGCTTGTTTCGAATCATTTAATCATGCCAGGCAATGACATTTTTCTTGTTGAAATGGTTTCACTGTCGCAAACAACAAAGGCTCTTTTGTACGCCCACCTGCCTGACAACTGTGTGTGTGACCGTTCCACACAAAAGTACATTTATTTAATTTTGGACCCTTCAGCCAATAGGAAGGCAGTCTTATTTAATGTGTATGGCTGTGGTCACTCACTGGTCTCCGTACTGTACGATAAAACCATTTTCTCAGGTATGACCAACCCATATATGTATTTTTTGTTTCCACTGAAAAGATATGAATTAGCTGAACAAAAGCTGTTCCGTCACATCTGAACTGGAACGTAGTGTGGATATGCAGAACACGGGACGAACGCTCGGTTAAATTTGTGACCCCAAAAGCGAAAAACCAAGCCATCAACAGTCATCACCTTTCTTGGGCAACGGTATTTGGTTTTGCCTGTTCTAACCTGAAGACCTTTTCTCCTTAGTTTTTTTTATCTCTTCTGAGACAGAGAAAGTCTACCCGGTCAAAACTTGAATTTATCACTCATTTCAGCCCGATAGTGACTCAGTGATAAGGGCCTAAATCAGGTAGTACTTTATGTATATTTCTTTTGCTATATTGTATCACGTGGTAAATGTCATATGCCTGTCATTGCAAAAAAAAAACAAAAAAACAAAATGGTGCTTATTGGTTTTCTGGCTTCTAACAGATCTGAACTATACTCAACATAACACAGTTAACTTACTGTACAAGTACATACAAATCTATCGTTTTCACCGTCCTCTTCTGCTTTTCCCGCCAAGTGCCTTAGTACATAGTCCCAGTTATTTTGCACTAGAAATATTCATCACAGTCGTAAAAATATCAGGCAGTTCTTCGTGTTGATACCAATTACATCTTCCTGATGAACACCTATGCCCTGTTTTCCATATTTTTTTATCATTATTATTTTTGACGTGAAAAAAAAAATAGACTCTGAGCGTGTAGGTTCTTTTGTTATTTTTACGCTTGTTTTTGTAGATTTTGTTACCAGAGGCACTGAATAAATACCATTAAGTAGAAATAAGAAAAGTCTTCCTTTGGAGTTCCTCTCTAGTTTCCTGGTGTAGTGTAATGTAATCTGTAATGCAATATTTGAATGCACAAACACAATGCCAACTGCTGTAGAGAGGGATTACCACAAGGCTATTACCTGTAATCTCTCTAGCAAGTCGCTCTAATTGTGTTCTATCGTTTTGTCCGTTTCTGACCGTCGTCTAGTGAGCTGCCGTTTCCTAATTACACAGAAGGGATTTGCCGTGTTTTAATAACTTCTCTTGGGAGAACCAAGGCACACACATTGCGTGTTATCGTGATGGACTACCGAGAATTAAATATTTCAGCTTTTTATTTTCTCCTCTGATGTGTTCTTGAGCATGTGTGTGTTTGTGTACATTGCTTATAGGAATGAAATTGTTTGAATTAGTCGATGTTATGCAAAAACCTCAAATGTCCATTAAAAAAAAAAAAAAAAAAAAAAAAGATTTTTAACATGCCAAGAAATTTCCATTTTGCCTCGTGTATTATATAGGCTTCATAACACAACTAATAACGTTGATTCAAAACCCCACGAGTTTAAACCCTGATGCTACGTTGCTGAATGGGAGAGAAGAGCTTTTTTATTTCCTGTCCTTAAGCATAAATGTTTTTGGAGGTATGACGTTTTGCGGCAACACTGACATTGCATTGCATTACATGACATTTAGCAGACGCTCTTATCCAGAGCGACTTACACAACTTTTTTTACATCGCATTTACATTGCATCCATTTACACAGCTGGATATACAGCATACTGAAGCAATGCAAGTGCCTTGCTCAAGGCTACAACGGCATTGTCCTGCCTGGGAATCTAACCTATCACCAGTGTAGTATAATGGGTGGGCGGTTTGCTGATGTTCTTCCAATGCAAGTGGTACGTCAGTTTTCTTTTCTGTCAGTTCATTGCAATAAAATAACAATAATAATTTTTGTGCCAACTGTGCCCTGTATGGAGAATTTGGTAATAAAAATAAATAAATTATCTTTCAACTTCTCTGTTGCCAGGTGTACAGTATATAATTTCACGCTTGGCTTAGAATTCTTTTATGAAACCAGTGCAATCTAATGTAATTCTATGAAAAATTTGTTCTAATGTCACACAAATGGCAGAACTGGAATGTACAGGTGGTGAATTGTTTGGTCAGTGAAATGGAAGAAAATAAATCCGGCAGATGTAAAAAAATTTTATATTGTTCCTTACAAACAAACACTTTATTTTTTTTAAAAGCCTTTATTTAATTTTGGACTGGTCTATTCAGTCAGTGTCCTGTATTGAAAAGTGCAAGCAAGCCCCTTTATTTATTTATATCGTGATGTTGATGTTTGGAAAGTTTTTTGTTTTTTTTGCTGTCTTTGGCTCACAATTCGTTTTTACAATTTACAGGATTCTGTTTACCATTCAGACAGGCAGTTTCACTTTAGTTTAAAAAAATTATTTATTTTTACTGTACAAGTTATTTTTCTAAGCTCCTATTTATTAAACAGAGAGCCACATAGTAGCCATATTGTCTGTGTTTCTGGGTTGACGCTGATAAATACAACCCAGAGTGCGGAGACTACTTATTAGTCAAAACCAGACTCCACTGCAGAGAATTAATGAAAAAAAAACACAAAAAAAAACTTTTTTTTTCCCACAGGTGTACTTATTGAAATTTATTTTAATTTTAATTTAATCACTTTGAGTTCTTTTAATGCACATTTAAAAAAAAATAAAAATAAAAATAAAAAAATACCAGAGAACAAACAAAGGTTGTTTCAGTGTGTGTGTGTGTGTGTGTGTTGTGGAGGATGGCTGAGGTGGTGGAAATTTGTTTGTCGGTGATGGTGGAACAGCCTGACCCTCTCAAATAGCAGAATTGATGGATATCTCCACGGCCGGATTAGCCTAAGCTAGTTCCTCTCTCACGGTACGATACTCAGGAAGGGGGAGTTCCCGCGCGTTCGTGCTTTTTAGGACCGACTGAATGAGCAGCCAGCACCCGGGGACGTGATGTGACGGGGGGGGGGGGGGGGGGGGGGGTGGCGTAATGCAAGCATGGGGTATTCCGCTGTTGGCCAAAACGAACCCGTGGCACTCCGCTGTTTGAACAAGTTCTGCAGCGCGAGGGTCGGAACAAAAGGCCGATAACAAAAGATTCACATAGCGCACCGTACAGGGTGTTTTTTTTTTTTAAAGCTTTTTGCAGGGGCTTATTATTTCAGTCTGCTGTTTTGCCTGCTTCACTGCATTCATACAGAGATGTTTACAGATTTGTTATTCAATTCGCTGTTCTCTGCACAGGGTGGTGCAGTGGGTAGCACTGTCACCTCACAGCAAGAAGCTCCTGGGTTCGAATTTGGGGCCTGGGCCTTTCCGACCTATGTTGGGTCTGATAATCTACTTGCCACACTTTTCTATATCAGGGTAGTTGGCTTTTTTAAAATGTATCTATTTTTTTTTTTTTTTAAAAAGGGAATTTACTAATATACAACAGAATTGGATATTAATGTTGTCATTGGAATATAAATGGCTTAGGATGTCCTGGACAGTCACACACAGACACACAGACAGACACGCAGACACACACACGAGACCCCGCATCGCGGTCTTTCCCGGGCTGCAGGCTATCGATGAAGCATTCACTGCGCAAGGCCGTCCCAGTGTGCTGGGTTTGCCGGTGTTTGCTGCGAGCGCGTGCCTCTGACACTTTGACCTTTACGCTGGGTCGATGACTCCAGCTTGCACCGCTGCGGCCGAGCCGCCCGTAACTGCAGCGTACCGTATAAACGAAGAAGTGCCGTCGAGTGTGGCTGGTCAGAGTTCACTCTGAGTCAACAGAGGATCACTTCCTCTTTCCTGTGAGTCTGTATGTCAGCAAGAACGATGCAGAACTGCTGATTCACGGTCGCACGGTTTTTTTTTTGTTTGCTTGTGGTTGCAAGTCCATCTGGGCTGTGTACATGAATTGGTTGCATTGTAGCTGACGCTCCAACTCCCCCCCCCCCCCCCCCCCCGTCCTCAGCCCCGTTTGACTTTATCATTTATAGCCAGACCGGTCTGATTAGGGTTCATCTCCTCAATAGGTACCCTTGTTCCACACACAACTTCCCTCTCACTGCTCAAACTGTGTGTCACTTTGTTTTCTGAGCCCAAGGTCTTCCAGACATGACTCTGCTCAGCTGTACTTCCTCCCACTGAGGTCAAGGTTGTGCTGATGAGGTTTAGAAATGTTTTAAGCAATGGCATGGCTCTGACTCAATTAGTGTTTTTTTTTTTTTTTAAACTAATCCCACCCCCCCCCTCCCCCCCACCCCCAATCTGTTTATTTTATGTAGTTTTTTTGTAGTTCTTTTTTTTTTTTGAGTTATCTTTATCAAGGATGCCAGTAACTCTGGATCTGATTGTATGTATGTCTCTTTTAGTCAGTTGGATAATGTGAACAAGGTGCAGCCTCAGTTTCTCAAATCTCAAAAGCGTCGTTGAATCGGATGGGGTAAAGTTGGAGGGAGAAAGTAGGAGAGATGTACTGACGCCAGTGTTTTGCTCTCAGAGGTTTTGTCACTTCACACGGTCACTTTAGGCCATTACTTATGAAGGCCTACCCTTCGAAAGAGGTAACATAGGAAAACACAAAAGCAGAAGGAGCATGCAACAACTTCTGCAGCAACGACAGCGACATCATTAGCGTGCTAGTCCGGCTTCCTGACTTCCGTTTTTACGTTGCTCTCCAGGTGTGGGGCTGGCCACCATTGTCATCTCCTATGTTCTCAGCACCTATTACAATGTCCTCATGACCTGGACCCTCTATTACCTCTTCAACACTTTCGGGAGCGCCCTGCCCTGGCAGTCCTGCAACAACACCTGGAACGTTTTGGCCAACTGTTCCACCGGTTTCCCCGGCAACTCCACGGACCTTCAGTCCGCGAGCCAGCAGTTTTTTGAGTGAGTCGTCGTTTGTCCTAAAGCAAACTGTTCACAATATTGTATTGCTTATTGTTTTTTTTTTTTGTTTTTGCTTCAATTCCAAAATTGCACTGTTGGCATTCCTGGAAAACCCCCCCGCCCCCCGCCCCCTCCCCCGCTCCATACACTACAGTGCCAACTGTTCTGTGCCTCAGGTTTTGATTTCCAGGAAGGGGATCAATTCCTGAGCTGTCAGAGATTTCTTTTGCTAAAAAGCGCATTATTCCCAGCCGGTTTTCATTGCTCTCATGACTGGCTGGGTCGGGAACAATCTGGCATTAATCAGTTCAGAGATGGATTGTGGGAAATTGAGTTTTCATCAGGCTGCCATTTTGGTTGCCTGCTGATTCATGGAAGTGCAAGGAAGCGCGATTCAATTCCATTTTCTGTTACTATCATCACCATCAGTGATACATTTTTAAGCCCATGCCACCCACCCCCCCCCCCCCCCCCCCCAAAAAAAAAAACACCAGTCTAGATGCTTTGAAGTAAAATAACCCGGGCATGAAGAACCGGATTTTGCATGGTGTCCGATTGCTTGTGTTTCAGCCGTAGGTTACTGAAGATGACCAGGGGGATCGAAGACTTGGGCGGTCTGCGCTGGGAGCTGTTTGGCCTCCTCATTCTGGCCTGGGCCATCGTGTACTTGTGTATTTTTAAAGGGGTCAAATCCACGGGGAAGGTCAGTGCAGAGTCACTTTCTTTTTGTATATGATGATATGATGAAGGCGGTCACAAAAATGTCACTCAATGAGTAGAATAGCTGGACACAGGGGGGTTGGGGTAATTTCGCAAGCCGGATGGCACTCCTGGGAGGAACAGGGCATATCGTAATTAATTCGGATAAATTTAACCTTAGTATGGGAACGAATAACATCCTTAGAATCGTCATTGGTGTGGCCACATTAAATATCCCCCATTGTCGAGTAGGAAACTAAACATTTTCATAGCAATCAGCCACCGGAGGTTGTGGCACTGATAAAACTAGGAGTGGGCTTTCCAAACTGTGGGGAAAAAAAGGGGGGGAAAGCCTTTAAAAAAACTGGATTTACAGGGTGAATATTTAATTTTATATTAAATAGTGTAAAACGTTCAAGGAGTCGCAGGCTGCAGCCGGCCAGTGCAGATGCTGAACGTTTTGAACTGAAGGGTATTTTTGGTCAAATGAAGAGGACTAGCCTTCATTGTTCTGGCTATGCCGCCCATGACTAAGCACAGTATAAACAAACGTGAGGTTAAGAAATGTAAAAAAAAAAAGTAACAGTGTGTTCCTCAGTTTCCATTTCTGTGTTCCCACGTAATGGGGAGTTGGGTAATTTAACCTAATTTCGGTTAAGTTGTGCAATATTTAGAAGGCATGCCCCCCCCCCCCCCCTTTGGGGTCGGGGTGATTGAACCGAACAAAAGGACTTAAAGCTGCTCTCAGAGTCCGCGTCCAAATATTTGGATAGACCTCCCGTGCTGATTCAAGCACGTAATTTTAAACAAAATGGATTCCCCCAGATTTAGCCCACGCTGAGATTTGACAGATGAAGTTCTAGGAAACCATTTGGGTCTCATCTTGTGTCTTGGTTTTTTCGGAGAAAAGCGCCCTGTTTCCTCGTTGTGTACTTTGTTGGGGGGGGGGGGGGGGTTCGGTGAAAATAGTCTCGTTTCCTCTTTGCAGGTGGTGTATTTTTATGTGGGGGGGGGGGTCGGTTACTAAGCGCTGTTTCCTTGTTGCAGGTGGTGTATTTTGTGTGGGGGGGGGTTGGTTACTAAGTGCTGTTTCCTTGTTGTAGGTGGTGTATTTTGTGTGGGCGGGGGCGGTCTGTTACTAAGCGCTGTTTCCTTGTTGCAGGTGGTGTATTTTGTGTGTGTGGGGGTGGGTCTGTTAAAAGGTGCTTCGTGTCCTCGTTGCAGGTGGTGTATTTTGTGTGGGGGTCGGTGAAAATCGTCTCGTTTCCTTGTTGCGGGTGGTGTATTTTATGTGGGGGGGGAGTTGGTTACTAAGCGCTGTTTCCTTGTTGCAGGTGGTGTACTTTGTTGGGGGGGGGGGTCGGTGAAAATCGTCTCGTTTCCTCGTTGCGGGTGGTGTATTTTATGTGGGGGGGGAGTCGGTTACTAAGCGCTGTTTCCTTGTTGCAGGTGGTGTATTTTGTGTGGGGGGGGCGGTCTGTTACTAAGCGGTGTTTCCTTGTTGCAGGTGGTGTATTTTGTGTGTGGGGGTGGGTCTGTTAAAAGGTGCTTCGTGTCCTCGTTGCAGGTGGTGTATTTTGTGTGTGTGTGGGGGGGTCTGTTAAAAGGTGCTTTGTGTCCTCGTTGCAGGTGGTGTATTTTGTGTGTGTGTGGGGGGGTCTGTTAAAAGGTGCTTTGTGTCCTTGTTGCAGGTGGTGTATTTTGTGTGTGGGGGTGGGTCTGTTAAAAGGTGCTTCGTGTCCTCGTTGCAGGTGGTCTACTTCACAGCCACGTTCCCGTACTTCATTCTGTTCGCACTGCTGATTAACAACGTGCAGCTTCCCGGGGCCAAGAACGGGATACTCTACTTCCTGACGCCCGTCTGGGGCAAGCTGCTGGAGGTCCAGGTACTGTGACTCAGCGAAACGAACACCCCCCCCCCCACCCCAACCGCCTCTTGAAAACTACCAAACCCCTCCCCACTCCCCAAATAATGACCTCATCGTATGACTATGAAGCTGTCCAGGATGGTCTGCTCACAAAAGGTGCCTCCTGTGCTAACCCTTGTGTCCTTCAGTAAGACGGCTATGGGCTGTGTGGGTGTCTAAGCTATTGCCTGTAGGTCCTTGCTGTGTTGCAGTCTCTCTGTTGGCCTGCTCCTCAGTCTTCCTGGCCTAGTACATTGATAGAAACACCTGCCCTCTTTGATACAGACACTACAGTAATTGTGCTGAAGGTCAAACTCTTTTTTTTTTTTTTTACCGCTTGGAACTTTTTCGAGCGATAGACTTTTGTGACAGTTGGTACGAGTTGCCTTGGTTATTCAATTACCACCATAAATGTGAAGTGTAAATAGTAAAAAAGAGAAGCGAATCTTTGGAAAATTTGGAACAAATCGTGGAAAAAGTGCATCATTTTGGAACGGGTCGTACCTGCACAGTCGGGGCTTTTTTTTTTGGGAGGCGGACGTTGACCTTAAGGCACCCCGCTCTGGGGCCTCGTGTTTGCCCGTCCCGTCTAGGTGTGGGTCAACGCCGCCGCCCAGATCTTCAACTCCATCGGGGTCAGCTTCGGCTCCATGATCTCCATGGCCAGCTACAACAAGTTCAGCAACAACATCCTCAGGTAAGCACAACAACATCAGGTGGGCACAACGTCCTCAGGTGGGCACAACATCCATAGGTGGGCACAACAACGTCAGGTAGACACAAGATCCTCAGGTGGGCACAACATCCTCAGGTGGGAACAACAACGTCAGGTGGGCACAGGTAGGCACAAGATCCTCAGGTGGGCACAACCCTAGAACTGTAGTCTTACTGCATCATAGCCTAAATCCATTTTTTTTCATCATCAATGTGTGTGTACAAAATATTTTGAAAAGTGGAAAATATGACCAATTTATCTCCTTTTATGGGACGATCTATTTTCGGAGGGTGTCGAGCGCACGTCTACCCACTTCAATCTTGACCTGGCGATCATCGCATCCTTTGTTTTGCTGTTTTTTTCCACGCAGGGACACCTGGATCGTCGCCCTGGCGAACTCGGCCACCAGCTTGTTTGCCGGCATTGTGATATTCTCCGCTATCGGATACATGGCTCACATTCACAACCTGCCCGTCGACAACATAGCCACAGACGGTGGGTGCCTCCTTCTCCATTTTCTCCCTTTCTCCTCCTTTCTTTCACTCTCGAGTCCTTAAATTGCGTTACATTACAGGCATTTAGCGGACGCTCTTATCCAGGGCGACTCACAGAACTGTATAGACAGCATCTACATTGCATCCACCTATACGGCTGGATAAATACTGAAGCAGTGAAGGTAAAGTACCTTGCTCAACAGTACAATGGTAGTGTCCAACCCAGGAATCGAACCTATTACCTTTTGGTTTCAAACCCAATTTTTTACCTGTTATACTACACTGCCGTCCAACATAAGTGTTGCTGTAGACAGAAATTCCGAATGTCCAGAAGTCTGTTGGCCCATATAGAGATGTGAGAGGTGATCTTGTCTAACTACTTACTGCTCCTTCTCTGAAAGTTGTATCAAAACAGAACGGCTATTATCCAAGTCACAACTGTTATCCTTTAGTCTTACCTTTGAAATTGGATCAAAATACAGAACATAGTTTCGTGAGATTACGACGTCTGTCTGTCTGTTCCTTTGATTTATTAAGTCCTGAGAAGCGATTGCTGGCCGGCTGCTGCCCTCAAATATGTTAGTGCTGTCAGTAGAGGTTATGAAGCAAACTGATGATGTATCAAACATTTTGAAAATGATACCTCAAGGAAACTTCAAAGTGACTGCAGGAATTAGTGGGCCAGGTGCACCTAGCTCACGGGAACTCAGATAAAATATGAATATTCTGTGAATTCAGTTCCAAAATTAAGACGGCTAATGGCTCATTGATGAAAGATCAAGTGTTCAGTATAATCAACTGACTGAGATGTACACTGTAAATATAAGAAGGCTGAAACACACCTTGTGATCACATCAATTCAAAGAGCTATTGGCAATATTTTTATGATTTCATCTTGGATTTCCCACGGGAAACGAACTTTCTCTCGCTGGAGGAGAACGTTTCGGTTTCTACCTCCCCTTTCAGGCCGTGACCACATCCTCTCCTCTCCCTGGGTGGCTATGACTTCCTCTTTCTGTAGCCAATCGGTGATCACCATGCCTGTGATTGGTCTGGGTCCACGTCTGCTTCTTATCTCTGTCGGAGTGGAGACGTTCGGCCCGTTCAGTTCACATACTGCTCTGTTGCAGCTCAGATTTGCGATTTATTTTTTAAATAAACGTTCTGATAAGCATTATCAGGTGCACGCACCCGCGCGTTTTATTTCAGATTTTTATGCCCTGCCAAATGGGTGGGAGAATGGATAAGGATCTCAAAATAAAGACTAAAAAATAACTTTGTTGAAAGGACATTAATCTTTTAAAGCTTCCGGGCATTGTTTCAAAAAGTAGAAAATAATCCACTTTTAGCCAAGGCTTTCAGAAGACTTTTGGACCTAATCTAGTTCCATTCACTTCGCAATCAGATTTTACTCTAACGTCTACATAAGTTTGTGTTCCATTCTTGTTTTGAAAGATATTCAGTTATTAAGCAAACACCACAGTGGGTACAAAAACCCACTTGCTAAGAAGCAAATAACTGCAGATACTTTAACTGTGCCTCTAGAATCTGTTTTTTCAATATTCACAGAGGTGAAAGGAACTCGACATGATGAGAATAATGTGTCCCTCTTAAAGCCCAGTTTCAAAATGTGCAAGTTGAGCTTTAGGTAATGCAAGACCCGGCAAGAAAAAAAAATTCTTAATTTTGGTTGTGTTTTTTGGTAAAAAAAAGGCGGGTTTGGAGCTTGACTGAGACGGGGGTCATGTGTGCCAGCCAAGGGACCAAAAAAAAAACAACTTGAAATAAACCAGTGAACGGGTGCAAAATTCAGCTCCCGACCGGCACAGACCAGTTTCAGATCGTGTGTGATGAATTGTGGTGGGTTAATGGTACATTTTAGAGAAACATTGTGGGACTGACCAAAGTGTACGGGGGCGATCGTGGATAACTCTGGAGTCTCAGGGAACAAATTGTTAATCGGAAATGAGACGTTGGTGGACCGGGACCAGCGTTGCCCTGCACCATACGCTCTAGTTTTGTGTGGCTGTGCCGGTTACTCTGGTCTGGGAAAATGTGTGCCTGCTTTTAGCTTCCTGAGCCACTTTTAAGACCGGGCAGGGGGGCATTTTCAGTACTGGCTGATGTGTGCACAGGTTGTTGTTTCCACCAATTACCCTGACTAAATAAGATAACTGGCTGTTTACACCAATAGTGTGGTTCACTCGTAGATTAAATTGTAGTAAAAAGGTTCACACAGGGACGCGAGAACAGTCTTTGGCTGTCATCCACGTGCTTATCAAAGATGTGGCTTAAATATCAGATGGTGTGAATGTTAGGGCTGATGTCAGAGAGTAATTACCGCTAGAATTTGGCTTGAAAACCAGAAACAGATTTGACCCTCATTGGCCATCTCTGTCTTAAGCCCAAACTCATGATTTTTTTGGCCTCTGTTCTCTTAAATAGCCCAGTGAGCTGATCTCTCACGCAATTGGGTTTTTTTTTTTTTTCCCAGGAAGGTTTTGTCTCGATATGCAGCGTTTTGGTTTTATGGTTTCAGGACCTGGGCTGGTGTTTGTGATGAACCCTAAAGGTTTTGGTTTTATGGTTTCAGGACCTGGGCTGGTGTTTGTGATGAACCCTAAAGGTTTTGGTTTTATGGTTTCAGGACCTGGGCTGGTGTTTGTGATGAACCCTAAAGGTTTTGGTTTTATGGTTTCAGGACCTGGGCTGGTGTTTGTGATGAACCCTAAAGGTTTTGGTTTTATGGTTTCAGGACCTGGGCTGGTGTTTGTGGTGAACCCTAAAGGTTTTGGTTTTATGGTTTCAGGACCTGGTCTGGTGTTTGTGGTGTACCCTAAAGGTTTTGGTTTTATGGTTTCAGGACCTGGGCTGGTGTTTGTGGTGTACCCTGAGGTGCTCTCCACCATGCCTCTGTCTCAGCTGTGGTCTGCTCTTTTCTTCCTTATGCTGCTCTGCCTGGGGCTGGACAGTCAGGTGATATGCGTCACACGCCTCACACACCCACACACACATACACGCCAATTCGCACACCCATTCATACACGCGCACACACACACACATTCAGACTCATATTCTTTGAAAGTGCAGAGAAAGGTGTTTGCCTCCACATTCCAGCAGACTGTACTCTAAGAAGCTTAGTGAAGTATGTGAACCGTGCATAACATCCACAGACTCGTGGAACAGGGTGGATATGTGTGAAGTGTGGTTAACAAGCAACCTGTTTATGATACCTGTGCTGTAATAAGCAGGTTTATGGAGGAGACATGGAGTCTTCATTCCTATTAGCTGTGGTCAATTTCATTTTTATTTTTAATGTTTAATTAATATCCAGCCTTTTTTGCCACCCAAGTGGTCACTGAAATTCCGGAGATCAAGCAGATTAGGAAAAAACCAAGGAAAAGCTGATTTATAGGACTTTATATTCCAAACTCCTGGTGAGATGGTAGTCTAGCGACGATAAGCAGGTGAGAATAATTCAACGATTAAGAGACAACACTGTCACGATAAGAGACAACACTGTCACGTTAAGAGACAACACTGTCACGATAAGAGACAACACTGTCACGATATGAGACAACACTGTCACGATATGAGACAACACTGTCACGATAAGAGACAACACTGTCACGATATGAGACAACACTGTCACGATGTTAAAATCGCTGAAGCTTTTTTGTGTTGTGTTTTTTTTTTCCCGGCAGTTTGCCATGGTGGAAGTTGCCGTGACGTCCATCATGGACGGCTTCGGCCCCAGGGCTCTGCGAGTCCTCAAGCGCAAGGAGTTTGTCGTCCTGGTCGTGTGCGGCGTGGGCTTCCTCCTCGGAATTCCGCACATCACTCAGGTGGGAGTTCTGGAACCCCCCGGGCCCCCGTCGTCGACCCGCGACTTCCCTTTTTTTTTTCGGGGGAGCCGCCGCGGGTTTTTTTGTGTTCTGGACCGCGTTCAGCCGTTTAGCCGATAGCCCCCATCTCCTGTCCGATGTGCCGAGCATTAACCTTTTTTACGGTTACGCGTTTTTTCCCTGATGCCCTTTTCCTGCTGAAATGAGCATAGTTTAGGACTATCAGAACACGCCAGTGGTTCTCAGGCCGTAAACGCCTAAATGGGTATTCCAGGTGTAAGACAAGTCATTTTGTGGAGCTCACCCCCACGGTATGCATGTAGCGCGATTGCTAACGACATCGGCAAAATACAACATGGTGAACTCTGGAAAATAACGTGTTTGTACCCATGTGAAATATCCCTTTAAGAACGTGACTCTAGAAGAGTTTAGATTTGGGTCGTGGGAGGGACTGGTGTTGAACGAAAGTGCTAAAAAGGTGATTTGCCTTTGCCATTTTTGTTCGAGAATCTTTATCAGAGGCTCACACACCTGTGAACTTGGGGCTAAGTCCTTGGTTCTCCACTACCGGTGCCTGTAACTGTTTCAGATAAGAAGGTTCCCGCCAAAGCACAGCTGCTGGTGAACCTTAAAAAAAGGTGATCCTCTGCTAATATCTATGTTAGTCCCTATACTTTATGGTATAAAGCCTTCATTATCTTATGCCCGTACAATCAAAAGCACTGATTTACTGTTCATATTCCGTCCCAGAACTGTCCCTTGCAAAATGAAACTCAGCTCAAGTTGTTCCATTACGTCACGCTACAATCCTTTATCTCCCAACACATCAACATGAGATAATAGCTCACCAATCTTACTGGTAATGGATTGTACTTTAGCTTCTGCTATCTGCTCTGGTGTTAAAGACTAGGCTTTTTGGTTGCAACCGGGATTCATTTGTATGCTTTTGTTTTGGTTATCTAGGTAGCACTGAGTTAATTGAAACGTAATGCAAAAGATGGCTTTCTACCTACCTTTACTAGGACTATGGATAAGTTGGCTACACACAATGTCCTTGGCCTTAGTCATAGCAATGAGAATCATAGTTTTGCGTGAAGTGCTTTCTGGGTAGTGTAGTCCGAGTGCATTTGTTAGTTTGCACTAAGTTAACGTGTGTCCTCTGCTGCCCTCTCCTGTTCAGGGGGGGATCTACGTCTTTCAGCTGATGGATCACTACACGGCCGTGGTGTCTCTGATGTTCCTGGCTTTCTTCGAGGTGCTCGCCACATGCTGGCTTTTTGGTAACCATGCCGACGAGGGGCACGTTGGTGGAGGGGGGGGGGGGCAGTCTACTGCGGGGGGCCGGGGGTCCCACGGGGTGGGGGCGTAATTGTCCCTCAGAGAAATGGTTTCGGTCAACAGGTTTTATTTAGGAGCATCACTGGCCAATCGCTGGTTGAACGTGTCACGCTCTAATTATACTACATCTGATTTATTGTGCGCTTGTCATTGTATGAACAATCTCAAAGTGCTACATGAGTGAATTCACATGACTCTGGAGGTGGCTGCATGTGTCACATGACTGAAGGTGGCTGCATGCGTCACATGACTGAAGGTGGCTGCGTACATCACATGACTCTGTTAAAGTTGACTGTGTTCCCTGTGATGGTTGGCGGCTCGCTGACTGTGTGCTTCTCTGTGCCGCAGGGGTGGGCCGCCTTTCCTGCCTGGTGGAGAGGATGCTGGGAAAGCCCCCGAACATCTTCTTCCGGTTCTGCTGGATGGTGGCCTCCCCTCTGTTGGTCCTGGTGAGTTGGCCCGCCGGAGCCCTTCCTGTGTGGGCAGGGTACGGGCGTGGTTTTTGATAGGTGCGTGTGCGCCCCCCTCCCCCTCCTCCTCCCCCCCCTGCAGTGTATCCTGATCTCCAGCGTGGTGCAGTACACCCCGGCCCGCTACGGGAAGACCTACCGCTACCCGCTGTGGGCCGAGGTGCTGGGCTGGTTCATCTCCCTGGTCTCCATCGTGTGGATCCCCCTGGGAGCCCTGCATGAGCTCTGCTCCCACAAGGGCTCCTTCCTGCAGGTAGAGTGCGCACGCTCACACGCACACAGGTACGCACGCAGGTACACAAACGCAGTCGCACACACACGCTCACACGCAGGTACACAAACGCAGTCACACACACATGCTCACACGCACACAGGTACGCACGCTCACACGCAGGTACACAAACGCAGTCACACACACACACTGACACGCAGGTACACAAACGCAGTCACACACACACGCTCACACACACACAGGTACGCACGCTCACGCGCAGGTACACAAACGCAGTCACACACACATGCTCACACACACTTATGCGCACACATGCACACGTAGGCACACACAAGCTCACACGCATACAGGCACACACACTCACACACATGCTCAAACACTCACACACACTCACTCATGCACACACACACACACACATACACACACACACACACGATTGGAGGGCCATCCCAGGCACATTTCAAGCACTAATTTAAACAGTCCAAACTCCCGTTTTTCCGATATTATGGAAAGCAGTCCTCCCTTACCACAGTGAAGGCATCTCTCCTTCAGTCTCAGTGCTGGCTGTGCTTCTCTGTCCCCCTCAGCGGCTGAAGGTGTCCGTCATCCCCACGCTGGAGCTGGACATGGTCCACCACCTACCGGAGAAAGGCCAAGCGGACACGCCCGAAACCGTGTCCCTGTTCCCCACCGCCCCCAGCGGACCCCCCCACAGCGGCCCGAGCAGCAGTGTGTGAGCACCGTCGCCCCCCCCCCCCCCCATCCACACAGAACAACCTCTACACGGGAGCGTCTTCTTTAAGCAAGCGTGCTCACCTCTAAATTACATCACGTCTTTCACTGAACGGCCAACGACTCTAACCAACAGTAAGCTACGTGTCAAGCATTCCTCCTTCACGTCGGGCAGTCTCCTGCTCCACGCACCCGAGCTGCTGAACGTGTTGCGTTCGCTCATTAAATCAAGTGTCTGAACTTGTGAAACTCTTTAACACATTTTCGGAGATTGTTACTCTTGTGGCTTGCTCCATCGCACGACGTGATGAACGCAGCGATCACACCCACAGACCGGAAGCAGCCCATAAATAACTTTAGAAGGCTTCATTTCACGATGCAAGGTTGAGGACAGAGCGCACACACACACACACACACACACACACTTGGAAAGTATCCAGGCTTTCATATCCTGTCTGCTAGTGGATATGAATGTACCAGCGAAGGCAATTAAGTAGCCACATGCACATATGATAAAATGTGAAAAAAAAAAAAAACATTTTTAAACCCCAAGGAACATATCAAATCATATCAACCTATGTCAGGTCCCTGGTCTCTTTCAGAGATTGAACTGATGTGACATTTACCAGCTTTACAAATGCGCATGCAGGTGGTGGGGCTGGATCGTCAAGCTTTTCATATAAGCTTACTGTGGCCCTCTTTTTCAAAAAAAAATAAATAAATAACGCAATAGAGAGGAAAAGAGAAGGTAAATATGTTTATTTATGTGTACCATATCCACACGTTTAACAAACCTGCATGTCTGGCTTATTTGGGCGGCCCCCTAGTGGCTTCCCGAAGAACTGCCGGTGTGTTTCCATAACGACTACAGTTAATGGCTGTTAGCTTAAATATCCAGTCGGCTACACGCGGCAGCTCGGTTGGCTCGGGAAATTAAAATGTGTGCCATAGCCGATGACCAAAGCACGGGGATATTTTCCCCAGTTCTACATGTAATCACTTCATTGGCTGCCAGCAAACGACATGTAAAGGATGAGCCAATCAGAGAACAGAAGGGTACAACTTACAATACAAACTACCTCCAGCTAGCAATGTTTGAATAATATACATTAGACTGCACTGAATTTATTAAGGGGTGTACAAGGGTCATTAATGACATTACTAACAAATAATTACAGGTAAATGACAAGTGCATGTAAAGAAAAGACTTTGTGTAGCGTGGAGCGCAAATTATTTTCTAACTCCTATTTTGTAGTCATGTCATATTTATATTGCCCTCGAAACTATGAGTGCCTTTGGTTACTGTGGTTGTTCTGGTGACTCTTAATAATTTGGAATACATTTTTAGCACCAAAACCTGTTCTATTTCGTGATCAAGGAACTCAGTCCTTGAATTAAAACTTTGAGTTAATAGCTGCTTCAAACCTCAAGTGCATTATAAGAAAGCTTTATTTGTGTACAGGGAATAAATCATGCTAAATTCAAAGAAAAACGTTATAATTATTCTCAGATAGTTGATGTGTTACCAGAGTTGAATGAAAAAAATATGGTTTATTTTGTATAAACAGAACTTTGCTGATGTCTGGCTACTCAAAACAATGCTTTATTGTCTGGGTCATTTTGTATTGTTTATATGACGTACACAATATGACTCAACAGAAAACCACATGTTGCTCTTGCTTTGCTTTAAAGGATCAGTGTGCTTCTGATGATATTTACTGGCAAAACATGTATGAAATTAAAACAAAGACAGACACTCGAATTACTGAATCTAGTCAAATAAGTAGCACTTTTAGTGGAAAAAAGTTCCATGTACCCTTTGGTACACGCCTTTTTTTGGTGTCTTCTGTTGATCATCTTAAGTTTCTTTCTGCAAGTGTCCATTTTGAATCAATTTACAGTTTTGTCTTCCGTACTCTAATTGTGACCAGCATAACTCATAATTTGGTTGTACTGTAAATTTGTCAGTCGTGTCATTGAGTTTCAAAAATCCAGGCAAATATGGGCTCACAATTCCTTCTTAGTAAATCAGCCAAGTATTTTTTTTTTCTGCGAACAGTTAATATATATAGTAAATATATTCGATGCAAATGCATTACAAATGACACAATTTTAAGGGTTCGGTCTGATTATAAAGAGGGCCTCTTCTACAAACCCTGCTTCAAAATGTCACCTGACTATTGTAGTCTCTTTTGACATGCTTTTTTGTGCTATACAATAGCTTTTGTAAGATTTCCTAAATTCTGGTTTGTTGTGTCTGATGTGGCTAACTAGCAGCTGAACAAGTACGACTGATTGCTGTATCTTTGCCATTCCTAAAAACAACAGAATCTATGTGTTCTTGTATCTATAATTTGATGTCATTGGCCTTGCTGTTTATGACTGGTCCTGTGGGAGAAACAACCATCGTTTTGCTATTAATCTTTTTTCATCTCTTCACCGTCTTTGACCCTTGAACTTAAAACCCAGACGGTAATGGGATTTCCTCCCATGACACCCCTGATAGTGGCAATTACAAGTCGGGCATTATTGAAGTAAAATTGTACATCATCCTAGCTCTTTCTAGAAGTCTCAGATGTTTACAAACTGTTTTTTTTTTTTTGAGCACCTTCAAGCTCTGGTCAATTTTCTGGCAAGTCTGGATATTTTTTGCTGCACTTAGCAATTTTGACTGTTGGGCTCCCGTAAGCCAAAAGAACTGCCAATTCTCGTGGAAAAAGTCCATTCCGTAATGCAAAGTTCCAGCAAACTGACGAAAACTTGAGGCAAAAAGACATGCCTTGGACAGAAGCTGAAGATGAGGCGTTTGCTCATTCAGCACTGGTAAGAAACCGGTCTTTGTGTTCCACAGTTTGCACCGGTGGCACCTTTTTAAGACATTATGACAAGTACTGAACCTGGTACAATGTGTCAGCTCAGATTATTCTGCAAGAATAAATCATAGCCGACTTGTGTACAGTATGCACTTCGAGTTGTAATGAAAAAAAAAACTTACCAGTCTTTGAGTTCTGTGAACTTTGTATGCAGAATTTGTGAAGGACTCCGACTGTTTTTAACAGTAAGAAATGTTTTAACAGACTATGTGTTATCAAAAGATAACATGGGTGTTGCAAGAAAACATGGGTGTTGCAAGAAAAACAATCAGACTTTTTTTTTTGTTGGTTTAGCAAGCTAATGTGCGAGTTTGTCCTTGTTTGTTCTAGCTCCATGATGATGTAAAAGGAAACTGTTATAAATTATTGTTTTGTTTAGTGCTCACGAGCTTGAAAATCAGGCTTGTTTTCAAACCCAAAGGCAAACGCTGTTTTTGTAATGCCAGAACACAAATAGTGTGAGATGTGTGTAAGTAGACTCAATGGGCCCCATTCACAAAACCTTTCTTAAATTATTCTTACTTTTTCTTTTAAAAAATGCTCCTATGGAAAACCAGTATATGGGATTCATGACACATGTGCAGACCTTCGATGTTGTGCATATCCCAGGTGTATGAGATGGTGAATGCTGACTGTTTGTAAATTATACGCGCTATATATAATCCTGTTCATGTGATTAGCGTAAAGAAACAGATAGATAAGGAAAAAAAATGAATGCCGTAATGTTTGTCGAAACGTTCTAACACACGGTTTACCATCAAATATGATCGTACGCATGTTTCGTGAATGAGGCCCATTGTAATCCTTGTGTGCATTCTCATTCAGTTGTAAATTTAAGAGCCCCCAGTATGCTTCTTATGGGGGGGAAGAAAATGTTTCTAACAAACACCTAATAGCTATCATCAGAGTTGGGATCAACTTCCATTTTTTAAAGCAAGATGAGATGGTTTAGTTTAAGGATTGATGAAGGATTTCTTATGGTATTGTGTGCAGAGGTTTTTGGTAGTACTGCTGTATGACTATCATTTATAGCCTAACTATGCATTATTCACTTATTTTGCTGTCATTTTTTTGTGCTTTTGGATATAATGTATGTGTACCAGTTAACCGTTTCTTGTATTTTTTTTTGTGTCTGTGTTTTTGAAATTGTTCCCTTTCCATTTAATTTTTAATATAATTGAAGAATTTTCAATAGTTGTGTAATATGTATTTTGTTTTCATATCATGATTAAACTTGACTGGAATAATTTCTCTTGCCCTGTCATTATTAGCACATTATTAAAAGCACCGCACATAGCAAATTATTGAAGCATGTGTATTTGATACAGGACTTGTAATACCAGTGTTATACACTAGATGGCAATAGTACATCTTTTAAAGCAATAGCAGATTTTTATCCTTCCTGAGATTTCTTTTCAAAGCATAAATTGAGACTCATTAGGAAAATGCCCACTTGTCTACCAGCATTACTGTAAATTGCGGTTTTCATAAATACTGTAATTCAGAAATTGAAAAGTTTCTTTGTTGAGGCTGTTGCAGATGCATCCAAAGATTGAGTCGAGCCTTAAACCATCTTATTTCATGAAGCCCTGCTTTGTAACTTAGAGTGTCTTCTCACAAGGACACTATTCATGAAGGAAATGACTCCTCTGTACAAATAAATTTTTTGTGAACATCAACAAATATACTTGTTATCTTTAGTCTGTTTTCTGTTGAAGGGATAACTTGGTTTTCATGTTGAGCTTTGAGCATTTTAAACTCATTTTAAAATTATTTTTCAGTTGGCAAGAGAGCATTTTTGTAACAATCTTGTAACATTTAGTAAATATTTTTGTAGCGAGGAAGATTGTAATTTGCAGGCAACATGCAGCGTATGTTTATCCCCAAAGCGAACGACGTGCTGGATCTTCGAGGGCGAAGCGCTGGTTCGGCTGTTTAATGCCCGTTAAGCCGATGTCAGCAAGCTGCTATCTATACACGCATTTTTCAGACAAAACTGGAAACGGAGGAATCGAAAATGCAGAGGCTGCACCACGTTGCCATGGATTCACGTGATTGGTGTTGACGTTTTTTTCTCCCGATTTGTTTTGCCAAGCTGTGCAGAACGGCACAGACATTTTGTGCCTCAAATAGAATTTTTTTTATTTATTTATTTATTTTTTTTCATTTTCAGCATTGCATAGTGGAGCCCCTGTACTTAAAAGACCTCGGTCGGTAGGACAGAACTGGAGCTGGGGGAGCTTTTCCCTTGCCGATGTTGTCTCTGGCTTGCTCTATAAGGGGGCGGAGAGGGCGGTTAGGCCAGGGGAAACTGTGAAGGGTATTGTGACAAATCCTTTGTAAAATGTCCTGAATAAATGAAATTTTATTGATTGATTGATTGATTGATTGATGCCCGTTTTTACCGCATTGGAACCATGGAAAGCTGTCGTACTGAACAGCCCTTGGGGACGGCACACCGCAGAATTCCGATGGAGAGATCTACATTTTGTTAAATGCACAGGACTGCTTTCGGGCTGCTCGTAACAACGCAATGTGTTCAAATGATGCTGATTGAAGAAAAACTGAATGTGCGTGTAGATAGACTGTGATTGTAGGTTTATCGTCTGTTAAAGACAATGCAAGCAAATTCGCCTTCATTCCAAAACCATGTTTTTGTCTTCCTTGTGTTTCCACAACAAATATATCAATGTCTAAACTGTATAATATATACTGCATATATATATTTCAGTGTTTGTGTGAATGGATGAGTGGATGTTTGTTCTAGAGCAGTGGTGTCAAACTCGTGCAATGGAGGGCCGTGTGTATGCAGGTTTTCATTCCAACCAATTAATGCTGCCTTAATTGAGTCCAATTACTCATTCAGCCATATGCGTTTAACTGCATTGAAGCACAGAATATAAGAAAATTTTTATTTAGACAATGCGGGTCACCATAGACGTCGGGTCACCATTGTGCACAAACCTGCATCCCTAATTCAGCAAATAATTTAACTAATTATATAATCAAGATCTGAGGCTGGAATGAAAACCTGCATACACACGGCCCTCCATGGCACGAGTTTGACACCACTGTTCTAGAGAGTAAAGATGTAAGCTTTCTTTTGTTGTGTCAAGAATCTGGAACTCAAGAGCACATTCACTCACACGTACAAATCTGGAACATTTTAGTAACAGTGATTTCACGTAGTTTTATTCTTAAAAGAATTTTGGGTGCTCAAGATTTTTACATAATAATAATAATAATAATAATTATTATTATTATTATTATTATTAATAATAAAAAGGCCGTGCATGTGGTCTGAACTCTTGTTTGTGACTCTGGCTTTGAGTCTGTTAATTGGTGCCCGCGGCTGGTTGTGCTGTCTGATCGATACCCTCTTCCTGCCCTGCCCTGACAGAAATGTGTCACAGCTGGTGAGTTACAGCTTGCGGGGCTTTGGAATCAATAGGGACGGACCCAGCCCAAGAGGCAGTAAATTAACAGGAGACGTGGGCACCCAGCCCTGGAACTGGGTCGGCCTGGGTTACTCGGGGAGGGGGGGGGGGGGGGTAGAGGGGGGGGATTGGGAGGGGTGGGGGTGGGGGAGGGGGGGGCGTCAGTTTTGAGCTGAGTCGGTTTACGGACGACTGGTTCAGCTGGACCGTACCAAAGCAGGGCGGGACCTCATAACCTACCGGTGCACACCAGAGAGAGCAGGGTGACCGCTCCAGAATGAGCGAAATGGGCACCCCAAAATAATTAACCGTGAGGTGAGGACAAGGTGACTTTTTTTTTTATTCTGCCAGACACAACCTTGGAGGTGTGCTATTTTGAGACGCATCTCGCGAAGAGATCATACCGATCAATTGGCTGACTGTTCTCATAGGAGTGCTCTGGTGTCTTTTCGAACAGCGACAAGGACACTTAAAAAAAAAATAGGTGCTGGCCTTTTCAGTCGGCTGCAGTGCAGTGGTGCGGGGAGTCTGAAATGGTTCTGTTTAAAAGATAAGAAAAAGAAAAAAGGCCCCTGATCAAATTGCGATAATGGGTGGAAGGTAAGGGGAGTATTTATTTATTTTTTTGGCCCTTGGTCTCGGCCCAAGGTTTTTGGCGGATGCTTTCGGAAACGTTGCTCCCTGAAATACGAGCGAGGTCGAGGGGAAATGGCGAGGTCGCGTCCAGGCAGGAAGTGTCAGGTGTCCACTTCCTCCTCCGCTTCCCCTCGGCTTGCCAGTGCAAGTCGTTCATTGGCTCTGGACACCGGAGTCCTCTGATACCTGCTCCATTTAGACGGGCAGGTTCTTCCGTTGTGAAAGAGGAGAGGTTGGCAGCGAAGGGACTCGGGGGGGGAGGGGAGAGGGGGGGGACCATCGTTGACACAGTGGCTGTCTGAGCACACAGCCCTGCAAGCAGGCTTTTATTTACAACTGACTGTCCAGGTGGCATTGTACTCAACAAATATCTGCTCGATCACTCTAAATTGGCGGGGGGCTCAAACCCCAGTCCTGGGGGGGGGGCTGCAGTCTTAGGCTGCGGGTTTTTGCGATTTTTTTGTGGCTTAAATCAGGGCCCGAAGGTTTTATCTGAAAAGGGCGGGCGTGGGTGCGAGTTTTTGATTTAACCCAGCGCTAAGATACCGTCACAGTACCAGGTCTGGCTGACGGCATTGCCCGACCAGCAAGTGCACACGTGCTGTCACTAAAGCAGTGGGAACCAACCCCGTTCCTGGAGGTCCACCGTCCCCAAGGTTTTCATTCCAACCCTAATGGGGCACATCTGACTAATCTACTAATTGGCAGCTCAATACAGACCTTTAGCTGTTAAATGAGATGTGCTTTGTTAGGACTGGAGTGGAAACCTACAGGACGATAGAGCTCCAGGAACAGGGATGGTCACCACTGAGGGAAAGCATCAAATGTAAGTTACCTATGCCAACCTGGAACCAAAGTACAAACAGTAGCCTGAATATGTGAAACATTAATAACAAAAAACAATAAGATAGAATTCTCAGGGGCAGAATTCTTAGGTGTGCCCCTGGCCTGCTGTTGGTTAAGACAGTCCTCCACCTTACACAAATGGTTCTCAGCCCTCGTTCTGGAGTATATTTGCATGTATGCTGGTTTTTGTTGCAACCTTAAGTTTTAATTCCTGGAGCAAAACAAGCTGTTAATTTTGGTGTTAATTTGACACTTTTAATGTCTATTGAGAGGGATGATTTACCTTTTTAATGCCCAATTATCTCATAAACATTCACGTTTCGGAGTCATAAGTATTCTATTTTCATTCACTTTTGTGTTTCATTCATTCACTATTAATCAGTAAGATCAGTTATCAGGCGTCCACTGATTTAGTTTTCTGTAATTGATTCAGTGGAAAATGATTCCCTTTGGGAGGTTAAATTGTTTATTGAATAATTGATAGATATACAACTGAAATCAGCTGGGTACTAAATGACGAAAGGTTAGACACCTGGCCATTGAAATTAACTCATGGAAAATGAAGAGGTCATAACGCAGTGTTAAAATTATATTACAGGCATTTAGCAGACGCACTTATCCAGAGCGACTTTCACAACTTTTATGTAGTATTTTTACATTGTATCCATTTATACAGCTGGATATATACTGAAGCAATTCAGGTTAAGTATCTTGCTCAAGGGTACAACAGCAGTGTCCTAACCAGGAATCGAAACACTGACCTTTCGGTTACAAGTCCAGTTCCTTACCCATTGTGCTACACTAATCATTTTAAAGCGATTTCATTTCAACACAGAATTGTGGAAATTGTTTGAATATCGAAAATACCCGTAAGTTTGGATTAAAATGGGATGTGGAACTGGCTGGCACTTTCGGATCAGAGTCGGCTGGAATAACTCATAACAAACATGACCGTTCGAACAAGTTTATAAAGGTCTTTATGCTTTTTTATCTCCATATGTATGCCACTCCTGATTCACATTATTTCCGGGGCTGATATTTGTATTTGTGTAGTAAATGTCAGCCAAAATCCAATTTCAGTTCAACAAAAACTTTCTGATGCAACCAGGGGGAGTCCAGGTCCTTCAGCCTTAGCTGATTAATTCTGTTGGCACACTGTCCTGATTAGTTTTGATGTAATTCTTGGGTAACCATGACCCTGTAGCTTGCTTTCTACGTGCAAATCAAACGGCTAATTTGCATATCACTCTAATACAGTTATTTGAGTGGGATTCACTGAGGGGAAATGCAACAAGCAAAGGTTAATTATATTTAGGCTGGAAACGGACGGCTCGTACCTTTTTAAAATTCTACGTGAAAATGACATTTTGCCCCGATGCGTATCCTGCAAGATAATCAGAGCCTGGTTTGAAAATCACCCGGTGTCGCTGATTCCCTCAGAGTAAATGGCTTTTATTTGCATGAATTGTCTCCTCTGATGAATTATACAGAACTTAATTTGGACCTGTGGGCAGTCTGGAGATTCTGGCACTTTAGATTTTTGATTGTGAGCTCTGGAGCTCTATTTCTGTCAAGTCGTCCTCTGTGGGCTGCTAATGCCTAGACCAGTGGTCTCCAACCCTGGTCCTGGAGAGCTACAGGGTCCGCTGGTTTTTGTTTTCACCTTTAAAATCAGCACCCAATTGAGAGCCAAGACACCAGGTGAGTTGAGTTAACTGTGTAATCAACTGCCCTAGTTGATTCATGAAGTACGGAGTCACTACGAAAATCAGCAGACCGTGTAGCTCTCCAGGACCAGGGTTGCGGAGACCACTGGCCTAGACGGTGTCCGGTGCCAGATGTTTGTTCTTGCTGGAATGGTGTGGGCAAACTGCTTTTGATGGGGAAAAAATTTTTTTGCACGGAACATTTGGTGAGATCAAAATGGCTGCGCTGTTGTGTGGATCAACGTCAACATTCAGCAACCGCTGCCATTTTCAAAGGTCAAAGGGCGCTTCAAAACAAAAACCCTTTTAAGCAGAGCTTGAGTTCTCGCATCCTACAGCACTCCTACTCTTGTGCTTTCTGCACAATGCATTGTTTTAGTTGTCTGAACATGCGGCTGGTGTGTGGTTCTCTTGCCGTATGAGTTAGACTCTCAAACTGCTTGTTGCTGCAATCCTTTTTGTTTTTGGTTGTGTTTCTCTTTTCTTATTTCTGTTCTTTTTTCCCCCTTTTTTCTGTGTTTCTTCCGTGGATGACCCATGACCGTTTTACCCAAATTATGACACACTTGCTGATGGTAACCCTTTGACATATGTGCAGTACTTTTTGTTCCTCTTCTTTCAACTTCTCATTTTTGAGGCAGCGGTGTAGCTTAACGGCTAGCAAACTGGGCCTGGAACTCAAATATTGTGGGTTTGCCTCCCGGCTGTGCAAGGTACTTAACACAAGCTGCTTCGGTAAAATTTCCAGCTGTGTAACTTCACGCTACAAGTGTCTGTTAAATGTGAATGTTATGCACCTGTTATATATATGGTGTGTTTGTTCACACACACACACACACTGCTTGCCAATCCACTTAGTCACAGGCTATGCAGAAATGCTATCTGCAAAACATATGTTTATTCTTCATAGTCTGTAATGTATCTGAATTGACTTGATTTTGTTTTATTAAAAATTTAGCTAATTTTCACATTTTGTATTGACTCAGAATTTGTTAAATTTATTCAAAGATTTCAATGTGAAAGGTGCGTAAACTAAATGGCAACAGTATACTCGATAATAAAATAAACATCGACAATAATATGGGTGTCCCTGCCTCTCCCAGCCTTGGGAATGAACAGCCTACTGACAGGGTAAATAACATGGTATATTTTATTTATTTATCTCGATATTATTATTTTCTGTCCTCGGGCTAAAGTCATGCCAAGTCAAGTGATCTTCTGAACAGCAGTGGCCTACAGTATGTCAAGTGATCAGGGGGGAAAAAAAGATGGAAAGAAAGCCAGCTTAGAGGACGGAAAATAAAATGGAGGGAAGGCTTTACAGAAGATGACATTTAACTTGTTTACTGGTGTTTTTTTTTTTTCTTTTCGTCCTCTGTTGCTCTTTTCAGTCGGACACAAAGGAAGAACTTGTGTGGATACGAGGAATGCACTTCTGCTCTGCCCGTAGGCAACAATGGAAGTGTGGGTCTGAGTCATGATTTCCTGCACAGGGCACAGTTTTCACTTGTTTTACGCAAGGCCATTTTGTGTTGATTCAAAAAAAAAAAAAAAAAAAAGAGCTTACATTTCATTAATGAAACTTAAAAATGGCCATATTGCGCAATTAGATTTTTAGCGTATTAAATATTTCCGAAATTGTGTTAAATGGAATAAAATGGTCTGTAAAACCCTGAACAATGCATCTAGCACATTTGAGAAGGAATTTTCTTTATCACAGCATGTCATACATGCTGGTGTAGTGTGCCCTTCCTGTCCATTTACTTTATGATATTTGTCCGCTTAATCATAAAACTGTAGGTAAAGTCAACAGCCATGACTGAGCGACCGGGTGTGCTGGCCGTGGCATAAAAAGATCCATCTTGTGCAAATGTTTACCGTTGATTTGCCGCGTGGGTTTAACGCACGGTCCGGTTCAGAGGCAAATCTGTTCTCGGCAGCGCGCCGAGAATTTGAGTGTACACGGGGAAATGCGCGAGACCAAACGAAAAGTCAATGGGCAATGCCGGAGCACTTTTTTTTTTGTTTGTTTTTTTTTGTCGGTTGGAGGTGCGTGACTAATCAGTCAAAGTTCTGCGGAGGACCAGCGAGGCCGCGAAGATAACGGGGCGAAGGGAACGAGCGAGGCCTTGACAGGCGCAGCCCCCAAATCACAGCGAATCATAACGTCGTCCAATCAGCTTCGGGCCTCTGGATCCATGCCCCTCCGTTGACGCGTGACCCTGAACCATGTGTGGGTGCGTCCAGCCCTCCTTAAGATTCACATCTACCCTCGAGTGGCCTTTCGGGCCTTGTCCTTATCCTCCTCCTCTTATTATTTTTTTCCCAAAAGGGCGAGCAGCTTTTTTAAGTCTGAGGTAAATGCCACAGACTTCTGCTCCCGTCTGTCCGCGCCGTGTGTAGCCGTAGCTGCCGACGCGGTTCGGCTGAATACGCAGACGGTGCAGTGGGGCTAGCGCTGGTGGCATGCTTGTGGAGTTTATTAAAAAGCAAACCACAACACCCCAGGGATTCTGTGAATGCTTCCTTCTGTATTAAGTGTGTGAATTTTTTTTTGTGTTTTTTTTTCCTTAATGCAACACAGATTTCCCTCCATGCTAGTATAATAAAGCAATGGCACTATCTAAATGGCAATTTAAAAACGCTGAAGTGTCTATCTAGTCGTATCGCGATACAAGCTCTTGCTGGCAGGGTCCCTCAGCCACCGGCTCCTCTCTTGGTCGATCTTAAGGCTCTTCACGTCCTTTGGAGGACCAATGGGAGCGGAGCGTCCTTTGGGTGTCATGGAGGGTAGCACTGGTGTTGTTGGGAAGGCTGCCGAACAAGAGGCAACGGAATGCCATCACTGGTGAAAAATTCTGGTTGTGGAATTCTTCATGGATTATTTATGGATTATATGCTGGCAAAGAAAAGGCGATGCAATGCCAAGACTGATGGAACTCTGCTGGTTGCCGAATTCTAGCTTGGCTCCTTTTTTTTTTTAAATTAGAGGACTGTACTAATGAATCACTCCCCCTGTCTCTCTCTCCCTCTGAGGTACATATTACTCTCTGGGACACAGTGTTTCCCCACATAAATATCCTAATCCAGGCCCCATTACATTACCATGCCTCTGAGTTATGTCCTTGGCAATGGAACTCTGTTGCCTGTATGCGTGGCCTTCCATTACAAGTGCATCTGGCAGTCATGTGATATACGTGTATCAGCTGTTCCTGGATTATACTGTATCTGAAGAACACGCAATCCATGAAAGTGTAAAGTGCATGCATGTGTTCTTGTTTTAGTGGTGCATGAATTATCTCTGTCGTTGGTGAGCAGGCAAAATTGCAATATGCACGCAGAATCTTTCTGGCTGCACATTTTAAGAATGTTGTTCTGCAGGCAAATTTTGCAGCATTTTGTCTTTCTGTGTTCCTAACAACATTCTTGGGTTCTGAGCTCAATGAGTCTGGGTCTGTCCAGCATTATGGTTCTGTTATAACAGATAACAGAATCACACCAAAAAAAGGTTGTATCAACTGACAGTCTGTTCTTCAACAAAGTGCCTCTTTTTTGATTTGAGTCATGCTTGCATTTCGGTACATCAGTGTGATACATTATAGGAGAAGACTAACCTTTTTTTAGGATAGATTAGTTTGCTGTGACGTTAAATAGATTTCAGATCGATATTAAATACACACTTCAGCTAAACCTTTTCGTGTGACTTCCTTTTCACAGTGTTTGAGTTGCACTGCACTGGTGAGCAAAATAATTTCTCACATTTTGATGCAAGGCATACTTTGTGTCTTTTTTCTGTGGCTTTCAAAAGGCGTGAATAATATACAGTAATCCTCTTTTTTACTGAGTTTTTAACTCCTTTTTTTCCCTCCAGTCGGATCTCTGCTGTCTTCTCCAGCACCTCAGACTGAATGAGTCCGAGGCAGTCATCAAACGTAGACACGAGGGCAACAGAAAAATCACCTTGACATATCTCGTGCGAGAAAGCAACAATAAACACCTTTCAGTCTGATAAACTGGGGGGGGAAAAAATGTTGAAGGGCCTTTTTAGTTGATCTCTTTGTCCGATTGCGTTGACGTCCGGGGAAACGTTTTGTCTAGAGCCAGTCACGCAGCATTGTCTGTTAAAGTTGCTGAATATTAATGAATTGTACACCCATTGAATTTCTCCAAATAATTTGTGTATATGTGTGTGTGTGTGTGTGTGTGTGTGTTTGTGTGTGTGTATATAATATATATATATATGTGTGCTCATGAATCTTTAGCTGTTCTGTTGAAAAAAAACTAACTGAATTTGACAGGCAAAGAGAAAAAGGGGGGAATGGAGGACATGTCTTAAAATAGGACGGCACCTTTTCCCGCTTTTTCCCTCGACTGGTTTCCAGAGGAGAAGGAGCACGTCACGGTCACGCTGCGTTCGACCGACGCGCGGTTTTCGTATTCGGGTCCGGTAAAATGCCGCCGTCGCCCCCGTCCTCCCTGCCGTCGCGATCTGATCTGACCCGAGAGACCGAGGAGGCGACGGGCGACGGACCTGACGAGCGCCCGCTGCTTCGGCCCCGGGGTCCACGCGCCCCCTCGTCTGCTCAGACGGGCCCGGGGCCAACGACCCCGGAACCTGCCCGATCGGACCTGCTTCGGTGTCTCCTGGCGCCCCGTGATAAAACGGGATAGAAGACGAAAAATTCACAAGTTCTCTTCGTCCTATGTAGGCGTGGCGTAGGTTGTATTTCAGCGCATGCTGTGCATCAGCTGATGTGCATCAGACAAAGGGGACTGTGTATATATATATTTTTTTTTTAACATCAGGATGTTATTTCCCAATGGGAGTAGTTAAAATAAACATGTTGAAATCGGGCAACGACTTACAGACTAGACGGCACCTTCCTCTGCCCTGACACTTACACAAGAAATTGCAAGGGGGGTGGGGGGGCAAAGTGGTGTGTAAGTGGGGGGTGGGGGGTGGAAATGGCAACGTTTTCGTTTGAAATGAAAGAAGCCAAGTAAACAACAATAAACGCTGCACTCAGTGTAGCGAAAGCTATTGCCCTTTCCCGTGGAAAGCGAACTCAGCGGAGCGGAGCTTGTTTTTGTTTATAGGAAAGGCAGCAAAAATTTTGGAAAGCGTCCCGGGATGCTTCCCGCTGTTTTGGATGTGCCGCGAGCCTGACCCCACTGACCGCAGGTGGGAATCGGTATGGTCACACCTTACACACAGGTGGAAGACCGAGACAACAAACGTCTCAAAAAAAAAAAACAAAGGGTCCTCCCAAAAGGACTTATCTCCAAGCGTTGGGTGGGCTCAAAAAAGATGCCCATGCCTGGGTGGAAATATATAATATTTACATATTTGGCTGGAAGGTGAAAGTTTTCTAGCCAGCTAGGATGTAGACAGGCTATATCCGGGCAAAACCTCAGCTATATTCGGCTTAACCCATCCCTCTTATGCCCAATATGTCTCTCAGCCTAAATTTCTACCGCTCTTGACACGTAGATCCCGGCTTTTGCTCATTGGGGTGGTAAATTCACCTCCTCTGCCCTCACTGCACGGTGCTCGGTTCAGCTGCTGGGGGAGTTTGTTCTTCCAGTCTGTAAGAACTCTTATTATAAAGAGGAATTAATGAGAGAGAGCGAGACAAATAGATTCTTGACTCAGTTATGCATTTCCCCATTTCGCACTTCGTTCAGAGATTTCGGGTTTTTATGCATTTTGAAAACGGAGTTGAAGCCAGAAAATCCCAACATAAAGCAACTCCAAAATGGGTCCGGTTATTTGGTACAAAGCCATTTTCTTCACACCGAAAGTGAAGGCGGATGATTGGCGTTTCACAATTGGGTTGTTTTTTTGTTTTTTTTTGTTTTGTTTTTTTTTTGCAATTCATTTTGTCATTTAATATTAACAGCCATCCTCCAAGGGCAGCACAGACAGACCGAGCCTCGAAGAGTAAACATCACTCGCTCGTTTATGAATTCATACAAGTTGTACCTACGTTATTTGAATATTTAAATACTTAAATAGCCTTTTTTTTTTGTTAAAGTACAGAAAGGCGCATTCATATTCAAGTGTGACAGGGTGAATACCGTGGTGTAGCAATCCAAATGGAAAACAATTTTCACGTGCGTGATAAATGGATTATAGCGATAATCCCCGGTAACAGAAGAAGCAAATCATATGACTTCAATACGTCTCCCATATAAACAGTCGTGCGGATGCCTGAAGGGTGTAATAACCTACTTTAAATGACATTAATTAATGACCTCATGAATAGTAAGAATATCCAGGCAGTTCTCATTTATCAACACTTCAGCAAGGACCGGCGTCTTAAGTATTAATATTGCGCGGGTATAATGACTTAATTAAAGCTGTACCTTGTGTTTAGTTATCAGTGGGGGGGGGAGTCTTGACTCGTAATGCAGTCCTATTTGCCAAACACCCCCCCCCCCCCTCCGCCCCCACCCCCCCCTTCGTTATTTGTTCTCAGGCTAGGGTATCGATTGATTGAGTGCACAAGCGGGCAGGAAGATCGATGCTGATCATTTGTGGATGTAATTGTCACGCCAGATAATGCAGAGAACGTGGGTGGGGGGGTGGGGGTGGGGGTGGGGGGGGCGGGTTGCCATGGGCTTTAAGGGAGATATAAAGGTAATTACCACGTCCTTCCTCTGCGGTCGAAAGGGGGGGGGGGGGGGGGGGGGGGGGCGGTGGCGGTCGAACCAGCGAGGCATGGGGATGACCCCCCCCCCCCCCCGCCGAGGTAACGACAGGATTGGTCAATCACCAAGCCTCTGAAGAAAAACTCACTCTCCTTTGCCCGGAGCGCCTAACGATGGGGCTCGATTGGAGGATCGGCTCACCTGGAGGAAATCCACTGGCAGGGGGACGGATCGTCTTCTTGTCTAATGAGTTTGATAGTTTGATCAAACTCAGTTTTTTTGAACCAATAACTCTCTGGGTTGCACTCTGGATCAGTTTGCACTGGTACAATTCCCTGATTTCAAAACTGGCTTGGTGTGTCATCTCTGACTTCCCCTATTTTGTGGAAGTATTGCGCCCACGATGCTGTACAGATTTTAAATTTCCCCAAGATGCTCATGTGATGCTTGGTCAAACAAGGAAAAATGTCAATGACCTGTTTTAATTAAAAAAAAAAAAAAAAAAAAAAAGAACCTTTATCAACATTAATGAATAAATAGATGAATTCCAGGAACTTAATTAAAAATAGAAATTGACTATCCCCTATGATGCAACTGTATCCAAGAATAATATGCATGTATCCATGAGATCTCATTTGTTGCATACTAATCCGTTTTTATTCCACGGGACAGTTTTATTTAAGCGATTCAACAACCTGCTTTTAATGTATGAGATTTGCAATGCAGGCTTGTTTGCATCTGAGGCTAACTGTTGACCTGTTATGTGAAAGGCAGATATTAATGCTCCATGATGCACTGATAAAGGGCAATGAGATGCTCCAGAGCAGGATGCCCCACCCCCCCAGCCCCAGCCCCCGCCCCCCACCCCAAAGCAAGTGATTTTCCTGCAATGTTTCCTCGTAGGTGCAGGAATAAATGTCGCTTCAAGCAAGCCCTGTTGCTACAGCAAGCACTGTTCTGTGGGAACGCGGAAAATTGGTCGCGTCAGCGTTAAATAAAAAACACAACGTTCAAACAATTGTGTTCACATTTCTCATCAGGACAAAAGCTAAAAAAAAATACATTTTTAAAAAGAAAGAAGCGCACCTCGAGGATGTGTGTGGACCTCTCTGGAAATACAGAGGTTGTCGGTAGGCTGCAATGTGAACACATAGCTGGAGGCTAATCCACAAATTTGAGTGAAGTGGAACTGACAGGGAGGCTGTATCCACACAGGTAGAGAGGTCTGGCGCTGACCTAACTCTAGGGCAGAACTGCCCTGTACTTGCCCTCGTGGCAACAAGCACTGAGCTACAAGGTATGGGAGAGGCCCGGGTCAAATATTTCAGATGAAAGACCTTGACCCTTTAAATAGTGGTGGAATTCCCTCCGATTACCTGCCAGGTGTAGAAGAAACAGACTATTTTTATCAATATTCAGAAGAAGATTATGTTCCCGAATTGTGTGCTTTTGGTATGTCAGCATGTTGGCAGTTATCAGGGATCTGCAGGAGCAATATTCCAATTTTACCGACGTCTACAGTATTTAATGTAATTATTTGACCCAGGCCTGGTACTGAGGTGTGCAGGGGTATTGGTATCTGGGGTTGGTAACACATTGTGCAAAGTTTTGGGGTAGGACAGTCCCCCTTGGTCCCTAGACATACATTGATTGGTCTAGAGCAGTGGTGAGCAGAAAGGGTCGATTCGGGTGGAGGTTTTTGTTTTGTACCACTTGTTGGTCTTCAATTGGGACCTTCACAAGCATAATCAGGTGTCTTAGCGCACCTGCCCCGGCCCTTTTCGGATAAGGCTGGAGTGCACCCCTGGTCAAGTTGTTTTCCTCTTGCCGTATTCGTGCAAGCTCAGCTTGTGGACTGCGGTGTGTAAAGCAGCAGCAGCAGCAGCAGCAGCCTGACATCACACATTTCAGAGAACAGTGCGTGCTTGTTTTTGCCTCCTCCCGAATTTAATTTGCGGGTTGGGAGGGGGGGGTTGGGGCGTGGGGGGCGGGGGGGGGGGGGGGGGGCGGCTGTGGTGGTTGACAGCAATGAACACGGAACATGAATACGATTGGACGTTCCAAATTAGGAGGAAAAGCGTGAAGCGAGAAATGATTGGCGGGGCGCACAAGAAATAGAGAGGGGATGTCATGTGACCTGACCATAGAGGCCTGATTATCGCATAGAGGAACGATACACTGCAGACAGATGGTCAGCATCTCCGTATTGACGCATAACAATAGAGGAAGACAACAAACAAACACGTTGGCTAGGTCACTTGCTGTGCTTTTGCAGTTTGTCCTGTATTTTTTGAGTACGTTTGCACTTTTGCTACTTTGGAACACACCAGCAATATTTTTGTTTGAGAAATCACTCAACCCTGAGCCGTGAACATAAAAAGAGTTGATTGAGGGAGGAAAAAAAGAATGACAATATATATATATATCTGAGCCTTTTCATAAGCTCTGTGTTTTAAATGTCCACTGGGAACACTAACCTTTGATAAGAGGTTCATTGTAAAAATGGTTGGTTATTGTACAGAAGAAATTAATTGGCAGTGCTTACTGGCTGTAACATTGTTCTTAATGTCAGATTGCTGCCAAGCGACCAAATTGGGGAAGGCGGGGGGGGGGGGGGGGGTGGGTGGCACGGTAACATTGGGGGGTGGGAGGGAGATTCAAATGACCTTCAAAGCAATAATTATGTTCTTTCACAGCGATCCCATTAAAAGTCAAAAGATGTTATGCCCATTCAGGGCTGTACAAAGGGAGGCATTCGGAATGGGAATTATAAGCTTGAATTCACCTCCTCCTCCCGCTCCCCTTTGAGAGAGCCCACACTTAACGTACAGTACAGGCATCCCTCCTAATGCAGAACCCCGAAAAGCTGAAGAAGATAACCATGCGCTTACCATAATATGATTATTAATTCATTTCCCTGCTAATTAAATCTGCATGTACCTTTAATAATTCATGCTCAAATTTTTTTTTTTTTTTTTTTTTTGTAGTTTTCAGAGTGAGGCTGGTGAATTATTTATCCAAACAGGCTTTACAGGGGCTGGATGAATGTGTCTCTCTCCGTCTCTCTCTCTCTCTCTCTCTCACACACACATTGCTATTTTTGTATAGCAAGAGCTTCGATGCGCATACCCGTGAGTGCAGCCCTGCTATTAATGCCAGTACGCACACGGCTTCTCTCAGAAAGGTCTGAGCTGGATGCTGAATTATTTCTGTTTGTTTTTTTTTCATCGCATTTGCTCCCATTTCCCATTGCTTCATTTCCGATCAAATTAGGCTTGGATCTTTGTCCCTGCGCTTGCATGTCTCTAGCCATTTGTGTACAGGTGGGGATGGCAGCAAGGCGAATCGTCTGCTGCTGTTGACAGCGAAGAGGGGGGGTCTGACACGCAACCCTTGCGAGCTTGTACCTATGCGCTCGAAAAAAACGGCTTCGTCGTTCCGAAAGGCTCGGTATTTCATTTCCTGTTTTTGAGTCTGTTTACCATTAAATGGCATGTCACATGTTTCGGTGGCAGAAGGAAGGAACGTTGCGTGACCCTTGGCTCAGTGTAGTCTGCTCTCTCCGAGCGTGTGTCGCATTTGTTTACACTGGCTCTTTAGTCCTGTGTGCGAGTGCGAAGGACGCAGGTTGTTAAAGGTTAAAGGTCAATGAAGCAATTCGAGCCCGCAAGCTCTCAGTGTGAATGACCTACTCTGGATGAAATTAGGAGTAAAACACGGGGATCGATAAACTGCCTGCAATTTTAAAACAGCAGTACATTGCCTAGGATTCTAAACATCGACTACCTGGCATAAGACCTCCGCCCTAAGACATGTATCATGCTAGTATAGGATTGATATGTTGAAATCTGTGAAGAGGTGGTTCCATTCCTGTGTTTTGTACAACATAGTTGTGAGTGCAGGGAGAGTGGTTGTTGCTTAAAGTGGATGTTGTGTTTTAGCAAACAATTCCTTTGGGAGTACAACTCTGATGCCTAATATTGAGAAAATGATAGCAATCCTTTCCACTGAGCACAGTCCCGTAGAAGGGTATCAAATTCCTGACCCTCACAGTACATACAGTTACATACAAGTTACATACAACAGGACTACAATAGTGAAATATAAAATAATGAATACACCTAGACCAGAGGTTTTCAAACTTTTATGATCAAGGTACCCCCACCAATACTCTGAGGCATCCAGGGTACCCCATCACAAGTAAAAAATGGCTATATTTTAAAAAATGTATATATATTTATTGCATATCATGTTTGGACAGGGCCCCTTACAAGAACCTTCAAGGACCCCCCCCCCCCCAGGGGACCACCATTGGAGACCTTTGGAGACCTTGTCCACGGCCAGATCGTCGTCTCTTGGGCACTCGGAAGGACAACCGTTGTGCTAACGTGGCGGATGGCGGTACACATGGCGAGCTGAGGGTATGATTTCCCTCCCCTTTTGGCCGAGCAGAAGCATCAATCTCATCCCCTGTACCATCAGGGACAAAGTCTGATTCACCTTGCTGGGGGGCATCCCTTTCCCCCAAAGCCACATTTTCCTCACCCCCCCACCCCCCCACCCCCCACAAATGTCCTCCCCTCTCCCCTCAGCGACAGTGATTAAAGGGTTTTGTGCGTTTTAATAGCAGGACACGACGCGCGCGCACACGCACGCACGCGTCTCCCCGAGCGATATTAGTCACAGCGCGTTCGGGCTGTTCTTTGTTAGGAGCAGGTTTCAGTGGACGACTTAAATTAGAATTTGGGCCAATCGCTCACGTATCCTTAATACACCGGATACCTAAATTCATAAAGCCGAGCATTAAGATTAAAGCATAACTAAGCAAAAAAAAAAATTCAATAAAAATAAATCGTCCATGTCCTGCCCCGAGTAATCACTCAGTGGCACATAATTATATTTTTTGTGAAACCTAAAACCACGGTGCAAAATTTATTGCGTTGTTGTGTAGCAATGAAATGAACTCCCTATTCATCCATGCAAACACATGCGCACGCGCACCCACACGTGCACACACGCACTCACACACATGCACACACACACACATTCACATGCACAAACACTCACGGACACGCACACACACGTGCGCACACGCACTCACACACACATGCACACACACACATTCACATGCACAAACACTCATGGACACACACACACACGTGCGCACACGCACTCACACACACACGCACACACGTGCACACACACGCACCCACACACGCAGACTCACGCACACACACACAGAGTTATCTCCCTTGCCAATATCAGTTTAAGTTTGCCGTGTCATTAGTATTCCAGATGCTGCTGCATTAGCACTACAAACAAAAGGAAAAAAGAATTGGGGCGATATGAAACCTTATAAACAAAACTGCACACATTCTATTTCTCTCCAAACCATGCATGTTTGTTTCCATGGGCACACGTCCAGTCTCATACAGCAAACCACACCGTCTTAACAAAGCCGGTCTTAACAAATGTATTTGTCTTGTAAGAACACTTACAAGTATTGTTTTTTCCTCTCAAGTAGAAAATATTAGCTAGTTTTTAAGTTACTGTCTGCTTGATAAATGAAATTTTCTTACCCCACTGGCAAATCTTGAAATGAGTCCAACTGTTTCACTTCATTGCCAATTTTGTTTGTCTTATTGAGCAAAAAATAGAAAGTAATAGAAATAAGATTTTAAGACTAAAACTAAAATACTTGCTGAAATTGGCTGATTTTTTTGAAATGCATAAACACTTGTGTATGTACAGAGTGCGTTCAGAATATCTAAATGCAGTTTGGTACAGTAAGTGCCTTTCTCCTTGCCAAATCCACCTACATGCAGCATATACTGTATCACTGGCTCCAAATTCAGACAGATGGGATCGAATCTGTTTTATCAGAGGGATCATTCCTGTACAAATCAACCTAACCTGACACATCCAAAACAAGAGAGACTCTGTAAGACTGTAAGCCTTGCCATTATTGTGTAAAAATAACATCTTATTACTTCCTTTTTTAAAATCTGAAACGTCTCCCCCAAATAGAAAATAATGGACAAGTGCATGTTAATTTCACTCCCATGGTTTTTCAATGCCAGGGGCTGTGGCCTCTGCATATGGGAATTTGGTACTGCATATATAATTTCTCATTATCGTTACATATTGCCACATTATTGGACTGCTGGGGTTAAAAACGTGTGGGGGACTTCATATTTTATATACTGTATGCGTGTGTGTTAACTAATACAATAACTAGCACAGTTTTAGATGGGCGTGGGGCCGGACTGGGGAGGGAGCTCTGCCCAAACGTTCGCTCAGAAGCAATAAGTCCCCCTTTCATTAGCCTCACCTGGGAAGCCGGTAAAATGCAACAGGTGATGATTTGCTAACGCTGGAAGCAAACGCTGTGAGCGATGTGATGAAGAGTGATGTGCGTGCTGGGAGAGGGCTGCCCCCTCCGCGGGATTTCGGAACGCACATCTGGCTGTGTGAACCGACCCCCCTTCTGCCGAACGAAAGAGGGCTTTTTATTTACGGGTCTTCGAAGTCTGGCGGGACGTTAGCCGATGCGTTAGGCTCCGCCCCTTCGGCAGTCGTTCTCTTCCCCTCTTCCCTTCTTCCCTTCTTCCCCTTCATTCACGGGTCCCGCTTTTCCACTTTGCCTGAAGTCCCAGCATGCATATGGAAAAGGGCAGCGCACTGTCGCTGTAAAAAAAAAAAAAAAAAAAAAAAAAAGAAAAAAAGGAGAGGATTTGCATTAATTCCACTCACACAATACTTCACTCGGTCTCTAGTGCTGTTGCCCCCCCGCCCCACCTCCTCCCTCTCTCCCTGCTTTTGTCCAGGGACACCTCTCAGCGGCACTATGGTTATCCATTCTCCGCATTCCCCTGGCCTCCTATCACTTTTGATTTGTCTGGGCGAGCGCCGCGTGAGAATAAAATGGCCGGCTGTGGGGGCTGATACGCGGGGCAGGACTTCTCTGCCGTGACGGGGACGCAGCCGTTCTGCTTTTTAAAGTGGAATGCCCCGGCTTTCGCCCCGCTCCCAGCCCCCCGGGGTTAATGCTCGCTGTCACTCACCGAGAGAGCTGTTTCTCTCCCCCGAAGCAAGCTCGCCTGCTGTTCCCTCTGCCGCCACTAGGGGGCCCCTGTCCTCATGGTCGCCCGGCGTGATAAGGGAGCCTGCTCTGCTTACTGTCTCCCCACGGCAGTTAGTGTGTCTGCTGCTGTACGGCATGATTATGAAATCATATGGTGGTTATCTGTGTTGTTCTCACGCATATTTTACAAATGTAAAATACAACATACAACAAAAGAGGGGATGAGAAACTGGAAAAAACTGAAAAAATAATTTTTTTTAATGATGATTTTTTGTCTAGGCAGTGTAAAAATAAAGAACAGAAATTATTTAAATGCGGCCATAATTAAAAAAAAATGAATTATTTATTCTATGAGGTCCTAATTTTTTGCAAGAAACAGAACTGGCATCGGCACAGTTGCGGAGCCTCTAAGAAAATGAAGACGCTTGGTGAAGCCCGGCACCTCGGTCTACAATTAGCAGCCGACTGAATCATCGTCCCATTGTTGTTCGGCTCTTAGGTGCTGAGACCACACGCTGTCAACTAGACTCATCTGTTGCTGTTTCGCGTGTACGTTCGGGCCTCACCAGGGATGGAATGGGGAGCGGGGGTGGCGGGGGGGGGGGGGGGGGAAGGCATGGGGAGCGGGGGTGGCGGTGGGGGGTGGGAGGGGGAGTAGGTATGGGGAACGGGGGTTGGGGGTAGGGGGGTAGGCATGGGGAGCGGGGGTGGCGGTGGGGGGGGGGGGGGTAGGCATGGGGAGTGGGGGTGGCGGTGGGGGGGGGGTAGGTATGGGGAGCGGGGGTGGCAGCGGTGGGGGTGGGGGGGGGGGGGGGGGGGGAAGGTTTGTCTCCTCAACCCCAGCCTCCATTTTGTCAGTGATCCCTTCCCTCCACGGGTCTCTTTACCTCGTAAGCTTTCGCTATCGCTCCCCGTCTGTCCTGTGCATTGCGGCTAGCCCCCGCCTGTCAGGAAGCAATAACAGCGGTGGCTGACGCTCTGCGCGAGGCGCTAACCTCATAATTGCAGTTGCGCTCAGACGGCCTGCGCTCCTCCCGCGACGTGCTCGTGCGACGCGCACGCGTAGCGTAGCGTAGCGTACCGCGCACTTATTAATTTTTCACGAAGGAGGGAAGGCTGCTGGCTTCTGCACCGTTCAGGAGAAGAGGGACGTACTGTAAACAAAGCCAACCCTCGAAGCCATCGCGCATAGTCACAAATATAATATTTTGTGATAAGACGCTCAGAAAACATGGCCGTTATTATGATCGTCTATCTTCCAGACAGCTGTTGTGTCTCACTCTGGGGAGACTTAATGTCACAGCTGAATAATGCAGTCAGTCTTTTTTTTTTTTTTTTTTTTATCAGAAAGACTAACCACATTGTTGTAAGCATATGGAAGAAGGACATTGTGAGTGTGACAAATGCTAGGTACATTTTTTTGTTTCCAAAAACGTATTTCAACAGAAAGATCTGGAAGGTTATTGCAGATGGGTTGTGATTTAAATATTTAAAGGTTGAGTGGTTTTTTTGGCCATGGACGTTTATTCACGTGACCCACGGGACCACAATCACAAACAGCACTGGGCGCAAATTACAAAGCTACCGCAAAATGAACAGCGGTACCATAGAAATTTATCTGATGAGAGTTCATAAGTGAATGAAGTGAAATATTGTGAGTGTGTGTATAGGCTAGCTAGTGATAATCATTATCTATGGTAGGATGTGGACTGAGTGAGATGTTGGGCTTGATTAGTTTGCTTGTTGTGTTTTGTTGGTGCGTTGGGGCAGTCCAATCAGCCGAAGTAGCTGTAGAGAATTAGACATGATTTTGAATTGTGAATTACGTATAATGTGGTTGGTGCTATGTGGCCCGTTGCTACATTGCTCCGTTTGTATCAACCCAAAAGCCCATTGTTCTGCCGGCACAGTATGTTTTAGAAATTGAATCTGGGTGCAGTCCGAAGCCCTTAGCTGTCAAACACGGCAGCTGCATTAATTTTCCTCTCTGCAAAAACAGTGTGATGATGTATAAACCGAGACCATCGCCAAACAGACACACTGGAAGCAATGTCCGTAGGCTTTTTTCGTCATTCTCTTAAACTCACTTGCATATAAGCAACAAGACTCTCAACAAGAGTAGCACTGACTTAATAAACTCTATCAGAGAGTTTAATGTTTTCCATGCTGTAAAAATTCCCTTCAGATACACCAGTATCTGAGTGGTGAAGGAATGCATATAGTCTTACCTGGTGCAACTGGAACGGGATCGATTTTATGTTATCTCAGTTATCTGACTCCAAAATGATCTGACTCTGTGCTAACGGTTATACATAGAAGGAAGCTGCAAACGAGAGGCTGAAGCCTCTATCTGCCAGCAATGCGGCTCTATACGGATTGCTATCCGTCTTGGTAGACATGGACGTGCCTCTGGCTTTTGTGGCCTGCGAAGATACAATTTGTATATCAATACAATACAGCGGCGCTACTGTGTAGGCAAGTGACTACGAGGTGCGGATATCCTGCAGTTCTATGCGTACGTTAGGACCCTGAAACAGCTAGGAGTGTAGTGCTTAAGAGTCAAAGAGGAATACCAGGTTTAAGCGAATGCACTGCACAGTGTGTTCAATAATGGCACCATACAATGGTGTAAAATGTAAGTGTGAGCAGAATGGCTGTACGTGAATGGTGTGCAGGAGAACGTGTTGACAAGTGTCCTCCAACCATTCCACGTTTCCCCTTATATACCCCTTAAGGACCAAAGAAAAAACAAAAAAAACCCCGAAGTCATCAAAGAAAGACACAATCACGACAAAGCAGTAACACGAATGATCCTGCTTGAGTTGTCTCTGTAAGCCTAGCAAACCAGGTTAACCTTTGTAGTGCAGCTGACTGCTGCCTCACAGGTAACTTGCATTACCTGCCGTTCACCTTTTGAATGGCTTTATTCAGTGCCCGCCGCGAAAGACGCCAGCTTGTCCCCCCCCCATGCCACTGGCTTTCCAACAACAACAAACACGATTACACTGTATACGAAAAACCTATGGTTGACGTAATACTGATCCGACAGAATGCTTTGCAACTGTGCGGTAATGGGGCCACTGCACTGCCTCTTTGTCAAACCCTGCTTGACTCCCTGTCAGCACTGTAAGCATTGTCTGTTTTCCTTTGGGGGTCTGATAAGGGCGCACACTTATTTGAAACCACCCTACAATGGCAAAAAAAAAAAAAAAAAAAAAAGGAACAGCTTTGGATTTTTCTGCCAAATTGACATAATTGTCAATGATTTTTGCACGTAATTGTCCAAATGGATTTTTTGACTTGTGTGAATGAAACGGTTGTCAAAATGGCCTCTTAACATTATTTATTTATTTTTTTTATTTATGTATTTCTCTGTGGATTTCAACAGGTTTAAAGCTTTCACCGTTTCTTTTTTTTAAATAAATACGCCCAGCAAGTGGTTGGGGAAAGAAACAGCCTTTTGTTACGTGTGAGCCACAACAGTGACAGAAGAACATTTTCGGTTCCCTTTTCTCCCCATTGTGGTCACAGCTGAGGTAAACCCATCACCACCTGTAATGGCTTCAGGGCCATTCAACAGAGGCAAGGGGAAAATAGGATTTATTTTTAGAAGGTTTCCTCATTAGAATTCAAAGCCGGGTTAAATGGAGCTTGAAGTTTTTTTTTTTTTTTTTTTTTTTGTTTTCCCTGGCCTGGTTTAAAAAAAGACAAACGGTTTTGGCAAATTCGTACGCGGAAAGATATCGAGCTGATATGCATCAAAGGGAAGGAGAGCACACAGAAAAAACTATTAGCTGCTTAGAGACTGATACAGAAAAAAAAAACTCTTTTCAGGTGCCATTTTGTTAACGCTCCCATTTTTAGTTTGCATTGGAGGACGAAAGGGAATCGGAAAAAAAAAAAAAAAAAACCACCCCACCCCTTGTGAGAACACCGGCACAAACTCTGGCAGAGAAATGAAGTGTAAAATGAGAGCGATGAACTGGGGGTGAACTTCACACATTATATAATACAAAATCTTTTTAACTTATGAGTATCTTTTTTTTTTGTCTTTTGAACTTAGGTTTCAATATGCCATGTCATGGGCTTATGGGCTTATCGGAAATATGAGCAATGTTTATGGAAAACTGAAGCTCCATTCACTCCCGGTCATCTCAAGTGTCCGGATTATATCCAGATTGGGATTGTCCACATAAAAATACCGGTTGTCTGTAGCTTTTCCCAAACTACATTACCAGGGTGTTGCTTTTACATTTCTCAGTGGCTCACACAGCTCCTAAAAGGCCTATTAAAAAGTAAAGCTGATCTTTCGTTCAATATCATGAAAATCTTTTTCTGTGATTTTTCTCTTGATCTATTGTCGATGATCCATGTTATTGCTTTGTGTTCAAAAGCAAATGCTTACTGCAGTGAGGCTGAGAGGCCGGTTATTTGGATAGACTTGTTATCCGCCTCAGTTGGCCGCGTAGCCAAAATGGCGGAGGGCCACCACCAAACTGGGCGGTTCTTGAACCTGGAACGCAACAAAATAAAGAAGACCTGAGCATCTGGAAATTGACCAGTCGATTCATGTCCAGATGTTTGTGTGTGTGGAAGGGAGGGGCGGGGTTAGGGGTAGGAGTTGGCAGTGACTAGCCTGCATGCAATAAATCACTGAGTTGATCAATAGACACGACACATGATTTTCTGCAGAGAGCTACAGAGAGGCCGAATTCCAAATGATCCTCACACGCGAGAAACAGAGAGAGAGGAAGAGAGGAGTGGAGAGAGAGAGAGAGAGAAACGGAAAGGGATAAGAGAGGGAGAGTTGAGTGGAGAGCGAGAAATGAGAAAACGGACGGGGAACAGGGGCAATAAGCGGGATTTAGCAATGTTTTCACTCGAGGGCTCCCACAAGTGCAGCATCTGTGCGTCTGAACGTCTGAAATTTCCTCTAAATATCTGGATTTGGGTCTGTTTCAACTGGCCTGAGGACAAAACAAACACGGAGCAGAGCGGAGCTTCCAGCGCCCCTTTCAAAACCCTCCAACCCTCCGTCCCACCTCCCCCCCCGGCCCCCCACACCCCTCCTCGCCCCCCCCCCCCCCAAATGGGTCAGAGTCAATCCAAGTGTGTTGGATCAGAATGGAAGAAAAGGAAAACGCCTTGACGCTCCGTGCTGGGTCACAGTGGATGTTTTCCCCCAAATTTTAATCCCCCATGTCAAGACACATTTCGCCCAGGGTGAATGGAGCGAGGCATCAAAGTCAGTGGGTGTGATTTATTTTTTGGGGGGGGGGGACCAAAAAAATACCCACAGAATAAAAACAAGGACAGAGAGAGGTAGACAGAGAGAAAGAGAGAGAGAGACAGAAATCAAGAGAGAGAGACCAACATGGGGGGTGGGGGATGGGGTGTTACCAACCAGGATTACATCAAATGGGAAAATAACCCTACAGAATCCCTGCATATGGAATATTGCAAAAGCATTTTAAAACTACAACAAAAAACAAAAAAACTTTTATCCGTTAATTATCAATGTGCAAATACGGGCATTACAATTCCGGGCTCATTTAAGACACAGTAATCCACACTCACTCCAACCATTAAGCCCAGCTACACCCAGAGCAGAACATAGGAAAGGGTCCCCTCTGCCAGCCAGTCCTGGAGCTCACTGAACAGACCAACGCCACCACCAGTCAACTTCAGGACCACACCTCAAGGACACCACCAATTAGAGTGAACCAAGTTATCAGTCACCTCAAAAAATCTTATGTAGACCATTGAGATACAACTATTAGAACTAAAAATCAAAACAAACTGGAATGCCACTGGGCCCTAAAGAGAGAACATAAAATGGCAGAATATCTAGTCACCACTGAAGATACAAAACAGAGGGAGAATCTGAGCAAATATGGTGTCAGTGACCACAACCCGGCCAATTGAAAAGGGCCGGTGTGGGCAAACCTGGCTAGCCAGGGAGGACAGGCTGCGTGATCCGTGCACAAGCAAACCGGTGGAGACAGAGATTCATTCTCTATTATATTGGTCATTTTACCATCACGAAAGGGAGAAATTCTTAAAAATGTGTAAAAAATCCAACATCCAAAATATGTGTCACAACAAAACATTTTCAATAATATTAGGAGAAGGGCTTACAGCCCCTCAAGCAGACTGATATGTAGCCATATGCCACAAGATAAGGGACATAAAGAGAACGCTCACTGTATCATCTGCATTATATATATATATAACGTGTGTGGTGTTTATTTTTAATATGTGTTTCGACATACTTGTTGCATGTTGTATATGTGGTTTCTATGTTTCAGTTTATCTTATGTGTTGTTTTGGCAGTAAGACTGTAGTTGCCCAGCCAATAAAGCAAATTGAAACAGAAATTGAAAACTGACAGTGAGAGAGAAGAGGAGAGAGAAATGGTAGATTTTTTTTTTTTTACGCTTTGGCAATATGTATTTTTTTTTAAATGCGTCATGCCAATAAAGCATTTGAATTTGAATTTGAAAGAGAGCGAGAGAGAGAGAGAGAGAGAGAGGCCTCTCACAGGCCTAAGTAACAAGGGGAGGGGGAGGGGGGGGGGGCATCGCAGATGCTGCAGACTGACTCCAAGCTCTCCAACCGAGGCAAGCTCTGTCTCCCCGCCGCCGCGGCCAATATATCCCAATTTTATGTGACTTATGAATATTCACGAGAGAGGAGCCGTGACGGAGCAGGACGCCGTGGCAACGGGTTGCCCCGCGTGCGCTGCGGTACGGCGCTGGAGACCGTTGCCGCGCGGAGACCACCTGTTTTTCAGGGAGCCAGTGAGAATGGATGGAACGCAGGAACTGGGTGTCTGGTGAGTCAACACTTTGGGGGGAAAAAAAAAACAAAAACGCTTTGCTGCAGGCCGCAGCTGTGCGATCGCCGGTTTCCTGCGTACGCTGTACTCGTTAAGCGACAGGATGAAGACGCGCGCTTACGCTATATTGGCCAAAAATATGTGGACACCTGACGTCCAACATCCCATCCAAAATTATGGGCGTTAATACAGAGATGGTCCACTCTTTGCTGCTATAACAACCTCCACTCTTCTGAGAAGGCTTTAGACTAGATGTTGGAGCATTGCTGCAGGGATTTGCTTCCATTCGGCCAGAAGAGCATTGGTGAGGTCGGGCACTGATTGGGCGATTGGGCCCGGCTCGCAGTTGGCTTTCCAATTGATCCCAAAGGTTGTCTGATGGGGTTGAGGTCAGGGCTCTGTGCCGCAGGCCATTCAAGTTCCGCCACACCGTTCTCAACAAAACCTGGGGGCATTGTCAGGCGGAAACCACTGGGGGAGTACAGAATTGTCTAGAGTGTGATTGAATGCTGCAGCACTAAAACCTCCTTTCACTGGAACTGAGGGACCTAGCCCAAATAATTAAAAAAATAGCCCCAGACCAAGGGGTGTCCATATACCTTTGGTCATAATAGTGTGTTTTCCCTCACATGCATAAACAGGAAAATAGTAATAGGTACTTTTAATGTAGGGCGGCAGTGTAGCACAGTGGGTAAGGAACTGGGCTTGTAACCGAAAGGTCGTAGGTTCGATTCCCGGGTAGGACACTGCCGTTGTACCCTTGAGCAAGATACTTAACCTGCATTGCTTCAGTATATATCCAGCTGTATAAATGGATACAATGTAAAAATGCAGTGTAAAAGTTGTGTAAGTCGCTCTGGATAAGAGCGTCTGCTAAATGCCTGTAATGTAATGTAATGTAATGTATGTCACTCCTTAACATAAGTCACAGGGTCTGGCACAGTTATTGGCGTTCATTTGAAACGTGCTAACAGTCAGTCGCTGCTGATTGATTGAAACGACTGTTCATTAAAATGTTTAAAAGTGCCACGCTAAGCAGTAAACATGGACTCCAAATCACCAATACCAGATCCTTCTGTAATGGGCAGTGCATGAACTCGATTTCCTTCGCGATAAAAAAAAAAAAAAAAAAAAAAAACAAAAACAAATTTATGACCTAGGTTAAAAATAAAAAAAAAAGAAAATACACTTGACATCATAATAGTTATTTTACTCGGGTCTTTACGCGCAATGTGTCTATTGAAGATGTCTGATTTTGATCACACAAGGCAGCTCTGCTCTGCACCTTCCCCCCACTTAAGAGGCTATAGCCTGCTACCACTGCAGTCATTATTTCCCTGCCTTCTGTTTGTTTACTGGATGCTGTCGGCGGTCTCAAGCATCTCAGGAGTCTTCTTCTGAGGGGGAGGAGGTGGGTGTCAAAGAGAGAGAGAGGGAGAGAGAGGGGGGGAGAGAGATGAATAGAAAGAGAGGAGTGAGACAAGTGGAGAGAGGGAGGGAGAGAGAGAGAGAGAGAGAAAACAAGAGACTTGACTTTGATTGCCTTTGATTCATCATGCTGGAATAAAAATAAAAAATTCAATTAAAATTTAAAAATCAACCAAAAAAAAAAAAAAACACCCTGTCAATACACACAGTGTCAAACCAAATACAACATCAAAAAAGGAGAGAGAGACTGAGGGAGAGGAGAGATAGAAGAGAGGAGAGAGAGAGAGCGTGTGAGGAAAGCTCTGTCATACAGGTGAATAAAGCTCTCTGGCCAGAGGACACGTAGACAGTGGCTGGGACTTACACAGAAGCTCTCGCTGTGGATTTCAGTGCTTTGTATATAATGCAGAGAATTCTGAGTGTTAAAACGGAAAAAATACTGACACCAAAAAATACAGCAATGCAGTGCTATAAACAGACCAAATGAGCACGGCCCAGGCTGTGTATGTGTGTGTCTCATAGCAGCGGTGTAACACCCCCCCCCCCCCCCCCACACACACACACACACACACACACACACAAAACAAGGATAATGAAAAAAAAAAAACCTGGCTATGTGTTGCTGATTTTTTGGTTAAGGCTTTGATTAAGGTCCAAAGTGCATTGAACAAATGCTATTTCAGCAAAAAAAAAAAAAAAAAAGGGTTGGTCTAAATCTGCCACTGTACTGTAACTACAGCGATCGGCTGTCACTAAGAGACAGAGGCAAAGGCAAGCCATTCTGTCTGATTAATCTTCCGCTGTTCTATTTGCCTAATCGACCAGAAAGATTCGCAAGAGCTCATTTCTTGTTTGAGGGTGGTGCAGTTCAGAGGTGACGTGAAAACAATATAAAATAAAATAAAATAAAATAAAACACCGGCTTGCTGAAGAGGAAAATTAATTTCCCATTAAGATTTGCAGGAGCAGAAAGCCATGGCGGGGGGGTGGTGACAGTTAGAACTTTTCGCGGGAATTGCAGTGAAATGGGCGGTCAGGATATGGGTCAGGAGAGCACTCTGCATGACAGAGGTAGAGGAGGGAACGGTTGATATTCCATCCATCCATCAATCCATCCATCCATCCATTTTCTATACCCACTTATTCCTGGTCAGGGTCGTGGGAGGTGCTGAAAAAAATCCTACTCTTCAAAGCGTTTTCAAAAAGCAGTATTATATTTAGAAACATTTTCCCAAATTTACATACAGTCATTGCATATCAAGCCTGACCAGGGACCCCCTACAATACATTCAAGGATCACCTGTTGAAAAGCCTCAAATACCCCAACATCGGCCATTATATATCCTATCGGTCATCAGAGACTAATGAAAATGGAATCATCACTCAAATACCCTTCTTATTTTAACACAAAAACTGCCTACGCCAATCAAAAACTTTCAATAACACCGAAATAGCTTCTTCTTTTTTTCTCAAAAACTCCAGGAAGTGATCTATCCCTTCAAACAGCAAAGCAAGGCCCAGGAGCCACAGCTCTCACCACAAAGTTAGAAATCATTACCCAGAAGCCTCTCTCACAGCCGCCCTCTTTCTGATGTCGATACTCCCCAGCCTCCGGCTGTCCCCGTATGTCCCCCAAAATTACGTTAAAGGTTTTATCAGAGCAGCTGGACTAGGAAGTGACACTTGCTTTCATGGGGGGGGGGGGGGGGAATAAAGTTTTGATTGAAAGTGTCAACAAGGACAGTCACCAAATACCTCATTATAAAGTTCTACAGTCACCACAGTGTATTAACGTGCTGCAAGTAAAATGTGCCTGACTATGCAAAAATTAAAAATGAATGACACCGTTTCGTTAATGTGCCGAAAGGCTTCTTCGTTGTCCTCCAAAGAGAGATATGGGGATGACACTGAGGGAAGGGAGAAGGTGAGAAGGTAGAGAGAAACATAGATTGTAGATTGGAAATGATTGTTTTACAGGCAGTGTCATGACAACCATTTAAATGCAGAAAAAAATACATAGCGGTCAATGGCAAAACAGCAAAAACCATTGACGCTTCCTGCATGGAATTCTGGGTAATGCGCATGATGGAAAAAAAAAAAAGTGTACGCTGGCTAAAATGGCTAAATGTACAATCCCTCTGTCCTGATTAAAGCATGCATTAAGAGACTACAGCCCAGTAATAATATTTCTGATCTTTCATTTCCATGGGCTGGGGGGCGGGGGTGGGGGGCGGGTGCGGGTGGGAAGGTTCGTATTGTAGCCTTCAAATCCACGGACTCCTGGAATCCATTAGGAAATTGTGCCTCTCGGATCCCGGCTGTAAATAATCCCTGTCAGCTCGACGGCGCTGATGGCCCGCAGTCCCACGCTCCGATATCACCGCGAGCGCGGGGTGATGGAATGTTTTCATTAGATCCAAACAGCACATATTAAATGAAAACATAACCTCTGAGCTCAGATGTCCGCCTGCCCTCCCTCTCGGTTCACCATAGTCCCCCTCTCCCCCTCTCTCTTTCTCTCTCTCTCTATCCCTCTGTCTCCCCCCTCTCTCTCTTTCTCTCTATCCCTCTTTCTCCCCTTCTCTCTTTCTCTCTCTCTCTATCCCTCTTTCTCCCCCCCTCTCTCTCTCTCTCTCTTCCCCTCTCTCTCTATCTCTCTTTCTCCCCCTCTCTCTCTCTCTATCCCTCTTTCTCCCCCCCTCTCTCTCTCTATCCCTCTTTCTCCCCCCCCCCTCTTTTCTCTAGCTATTTCTCTCTTTTCTGCCTGTGGTTAGTCTGTTAATTGTTTTTCTCTATGTTGCTTGTATATTATTTTTATTTTGAAGTACAGTAAATTCTGTGGTTGAACAATGTCCCAATGAAAGGGTTTTTAAATCTAAATCTCTCTCCCCCCTCTCTCACTCTCTCTCTCTCTCTCTCTCTCTCTCTATCACTCTCTCTCTGTGGTTCCTTCTTTCCCGTGCTCTAATTTTCTCATTCTCGTGTTACTTACGTGTTTTTTTTAATCTGTTTGTGGAGAGAGAGGAAGGCCAGGGGAGCCATCCCCACTTATTGCTGAACGCCGTTACGACGTACATGGTATCGGGTTCCATCTCATTTTGAGGTAAACAAGCGTCGGATCGTGGGGGAGAAGCTATGAAACAACAAATTCATGGAGTGACTGGGAAACTGACATATTTTCTATCCTCCACAATTTAGTTCTTACCTTTTGCAGTTTTACTCCTGAATGGTTTTTTTTTTTGTTTTGTGATGTTTTGTGAATATTAGATTAAGCAGTGGCTTGACATTTAAATATTCTGTTTTTCTGTCCGATTGTCAAATTCTCAGTAAGGCAGACCTTAAATTCCTCTTTCAAAAGGGTTTAAGTATTTCAATTAATTGACATAATACGTATAAGTATTTTTGATGACAAGCAACATGTTCCAGTGAAAAGTATCCAGGCAACGGATATAACCGTCAGAACCGGGGCGCAAAATGGCGGTGAGACCAGGTCACTGAGCCCATATTGAGTTTCCTTCTGCCTATATCAATAACAATGAGAGTAAAAGCCTCATGCATAAAACAATGAAACATTCAGGGGGAATAAATACAGCACACGTACAAATAAGCTTGGTCTTCAAGTCTCCGGCTTGACTAAGAACCCCTGATATGGTAGTGTTCCCTGCAATAATAGCTCTGTGCGAAGGCTGTGGTGTGCGTGCGTGAAATTCAATTTCGACTAATTTCCACCGCCACCCTCATAGTTATTCTTTTATGAGTGCCTAGAGAGGAACTCTAGTTTCAAGCCTTCTTAATGACTTAAGATATAAAATACTTATAAAATCCAAACCGAGCTGTGAATTGGAAAAAAAAAAAACCATTATACTTTTCCTGAGTATCGGTCCTGTTTATTGTGCGTGGCTAAATTTTTGCTAGTAAATCTTTCAGAAAATTTGAGTGCATCTGCAACACCTTTAGTATAAAGTTCTTGATTTCAGTCTTTGCAATTCTCCCTCAGTCCTACGCAATTTTAAAGGACATGTCTAGTTTTGCTGCCAAGTTCATTCAGTTTTTTTTCCCCCCAGTTGTATTGTTTTGTACCACCTTCTCTCCCACAATAGCATATCATACTTAAGTAAGATAACAAAAGAACCGCCACCCCTGCAAAAGTTCGCTGGATCGCATGAACCGAAACGCTTATCTTAATTCCGGATAATTTGCATATCGTGCAATGTCCGCATAATATTCGACGCTGAATTTAATTCATAATCTCCCCCCCCCCCCCCCCCCCCCCCCCCGCTGGGCACTCCTGGACACCCAAGATTACTCTCTCTCTGAGCTGGAGGTGCCTGATGAAGTCCGCCGCTTCCGTCCTCGCCGGGATAAAGCTATCAGCCGTTCGGAGAGAAGGAGCGCGGAGCGTAAAATGTCCGTCGCGACGGTTCTGTGAAGTAACGCTGCATTCGCATCTCCGCTCACTGAGGAGCGATTCAGCGCGCGCCAAGCTCGCGGCTAATTAAGCCGCGTGTTCCTGCCACGCGTAGATAAGTGCGATCAATATGTATATCCCTCCGCCTGGATAAAACGACTGAGTGCTGCTTGCGATGCAACTCATTTTTCATACCCCTTGCTTGCTGTGCACTAAATCGCCGGGCCATGCAGATGACTTGAATCCCTTTCCGGAAGGCCAGACTGCACCATGAGATGTTCAAAATTCCTCCCCACTAACCCCCCCCACCCCCCCCCGCCCAACCCCCAGAGGTGAATCCCGCAAGAGTGGCGGTTCTCACAAGAGAAAACTTTGAGGGATTTGTGCTTTCCCCTTTTTCCGCAGCAGTTCCGTTCCCCCCGCCCTGCGGCCCAGCGAAGGCGCGGATGTGCACGGACAGCAGTTTTAGGAAGGGCCGCTGGGTTCTGCTGAGCTGCGCCGATGACGGAGGGGATGAACCACAGACAGCTGGCCCATCCATCACCCGGACACCTCTGGCCTCCCCCTCCCTATCCCCCCCCACCCCCCCACCCCCCTCTTAGCTTCCCTCAGCTGCGCAACGAAGGATGGAGCCCCCCCCCCCCCCCCCCCCCCCCCCCCCCCCCCCCCCCCCCCCCCCCCCCCCCCCCCCCCCCCCCCCCCCCCGTTGCTCATAACGGCCCTTTGCAAAGCACTCTGGGAAGGCCAAGGGACCCCAGAAGAAATTCTCCCATCATCTGGTCAGGGATGTTGACCCGCGCCCTCGCACCGTGAAGGGAGGAATGATGGGAGGAATTCGAGCGCTGCAGTCTCAGCGAGGCAGTTTGTATCCCGTTTGTATACCGCTGAGGACGGTAAAGAGACAACACGCAGGGATCGTGTTGGAGGTCAGACCTATCAGGAATCTCAAGAGCTAGAACCAGATGTTACAGGAGTTCCCTCTTACAGTACGGGCGTGCTGAAATTCATTGCTCGTTTGTTCGACCGAAATTAATTTTCCCTCAAGACAAGTTTGGGCCATTTGTGATGCTTGATCTTACGGAATTTGATGATGTCACAAGAAGGGGACACTGGAATCCCACTTCATCCGTTTCAAATCTGACGGTTTACGGTTCGTCCCCAACTGTGAGTTTCTGAACTGAGCCTGAAAAGTTGGAACTGTGAAGGGAAGGGGAGGGGAGGGGGGTGCTGGTGAAGAGTGGGGATTGAGTTGAGGTAATGAAGAAAGGGTCTATTTGGTTATTTGGCCAGTGTCCAAAGTCTACAGTAGGCCTGAAACTCAAGATGGCTCTCGCTCATGTTCCCATCCTTCCTCAGGGTCACTTGTAAATGAATCTTTTAGGTCCACATCAGCAAGTAAACTGTTACAGGGGAATTATATTACAGCAGGCCGGAGGCTACAGGCCGGAGGCTACAGATGGGCGTGCGCTGTTGTGATCCTTCTCCCCACATGTAATTACAACATGCTTTAACTGGATCTCGCATGAAAAGACACTACTTTCCTCAGAAAAGGTTTAAAGCTTTATTTAAAACATGTATGAAAAGATACTGATACACCTGACACACTCAAAAGTTTTCAGTTTTTTTTTGGGAGGGGAGGGGAGTGGGGAGGGGGAGAACAGAAATGACTAAATAGTGCTTTCGGCTTCACTCAATGGGTTTTAGTTCAATGTATCTCAGGTTGTCTCTCATGCCTGGGACTAGCGGCGTTAAAGAAAACTGAAGCCGTTTTTCCCAATAATAAGGATTCATAAAAAATACAAAAAAAAAAAAAAAACTGTCACAGCAGCCTAGAAGTGACTGAAATGCTGCTCACGTGAGAACGTCCTAGATCCAGGCCAGGAGGTTACAAGTCTCTCTTCAGGCCGACTGCAAGAAAGGGCCGTTGTTCACAGAGAGAGAGAGAGAGAGAGAGAGAGAGAGAGAGAGAGAGAGAGAGAGAGAGAGAGAGAGAAAGAGAGAGAGAGAGAGAGAGAGAGAAAGAGAGAGAGAGAGAGAGAGAGGTATCGTCACATTGGTATTCTACATGCGTTCGGCCGCACTGTACGGCTTCTGTTCCTCTGTGAAATTTCAAAATGTATTCCTCGGGAGATTGCATCTTACTTTACAAGTCAATATGAGATAAATGTGGCCGGCGCTCGGGTCCCAGATCCGCACGGTCAATTATTCATAAAAAGCGCGGGACCCTGCTAATTTACACTGATGCTAAAAATTTAGCATCAAAGCGAAATAAGTTCATGTTCTGCAGTCTGCGAGCTGCATGAGATTTCCCCCGGGGGAGCCGTGTTGGAGGACGAGGGAAGGAAAGCCTGATGTTTTGTGAATACAGATTTCCCAAAATCCGGTTCTCTTTGACAAGTTTCGTTTGCTGCCGCCGGTCTTCCGCGAGTTCTTCGGTGTTTGTAATGTAATTGTTTTTGTTGGTGTGTTGAGTCCACCGAGATGGCTGGTTCATAAATAAATAAAAAATAAATAAAAGTGTCATAAACTCTTTACTCTTTACTTTTTTTACTATGTAAAATATATCAGTGCAGTGAAGCATCTTCAGACCAAGATCAACTAAAATGAAAGCTGTTAACTAGTGACAAAGCAGGTTTAAGGTTAGTGTAACCATATAAATTATTATGGTCTAGATGAGGTCCAGGGAGTAGAACTGAATCCATTTCTTTGGTAGGGTTGGGTGGGATGAGCTCTATGTGTTTGATGGTCACTAACATACTGTAACACGACTAACTAAAAAAACATGCAACAAGAACAGAAAAAATGCAACATTTCTTTCCTCATTAAGTAGCATACATTTTGGGTACATCGAAAGGAATACGATGTAACTATAATGCCTTTTCGGGCCAACACATGTAGCTATACTGATTAGACAAAACCGCAAGAATCCTGGATGGATGGGCCGACTGTCTGTCGTGGACCTTTCTGTGTACGCCTGTCCGACCCTCCGAATTAAATTTTAAAAAAAGCTCAGCGAAGCTTGAACACGGTCGTCTGGGACAGGCAGAAAAAATGAACCGGGGAAGGTGACCCTGGAAGCTGATTTCGGCGAAACCCTGGATAGCCTGTGTTTGCTCGGCCCTGAACCGGGAAAGACATTAAAAGGACCCTGACTAATGAAACAGCAGTGCCTCATGACATTCATCCCAGTGCTTCTCTTAGTGGGTAGGCTAACCGAAAGGTCGCAGGTTCGATTCCCAGGTAGGACATTGCTGTTGTACCCCTGAGCAAGGCGCTTAACCTGAAGTGCTTCAGTAAAAATTAAAAATATCCGTCTGCATAAATGAATATCATGTAAAAATGGGGTGGATGGGGGGGAGGTGGGGGGAGTTGCATATGTAAGTGGATAAGAGCGTCTGCTAAATGCCCGTAATGTAAATGTAATGCAGTAAACGTAGGCCCTGCTCACAATGCTGAACAAGTAGGCTTTACGTAGCTTCACTTTCTGAGCCACATAAATCAGTATTAACGATTTGTTTTGCTTCCAAGTTCTCATGAGTTAGACTTGGTAATTACTGTAGGCTACCGCTATGTTCAGCTCCAAATACAAACGTATACATTTTGTTTCCATTAGCGGTGAAATCAATGGCAAAAGCTTTCCCTCATTTTTAATAACCTCCCATCATTTCCTCTCTTATCCTGGAAATGATATTAATGTGTATTAATGTACACTCCCCAAAGAGTAATGTCTCCTAACAGGTCAGCACTGGCCGGTTTCATGATATTTATTTATTTTTGAATAGATAGTTTTTAACAGTTTTTTGAGGACGCCTACTACTAACAGAAGGACAGACAAAAGCGACACAGCATTACACTACACAACACTTTATTAATATTTAATAATACTTGTGCTTTGGGTTTGTGCACACTACAATGGATTAAATGGCAGCTATGGAGAGCTGGGTGGTGGTGGCGGGGGGGGGGGGGGGGGGGTGTAGTTGGCAGAGTGTACTGTTGCTTCCAAGCCATGGAGATGATCCAAACTTCAGATGAGGACTACAAGCACAGGACCCCCCCCCCCTGGCTGTTTCAAACATTGCCCGCTAATTAATGGCTGTCAGTTCAAAAATCCCCACCAACCTTTTTGATTGGTTACTGAGCTAACTGAATTACAGGCCCGTGTGGATGGTGAGGAAGCAATTTCATGCTTTGCCGCGGTTTGTTGGATTGCAAAGTGCGCTGCCAAGATTTCACACCAGCACAAATTAGACATGTCAAATTGAAAAAGCTACTGAAGAAGTTGGACAAATGTTGGTCAAAGTTTTAGACTCTAGAGTTTGATGCACTTTGCTGGTGTGCAGCTTTCTGTTCAAGCACCTACAAAGGGAAATTTTGGCAAATCTAAAATTTTATATAAAATTAGCCTATCATGGATCTTGACTGTTATCCGAGTTGTGTGCATACCCTTAAAGGGCAGTAATTGGTGCACAGTATTAAAAGATTCTTTGTTGGGGGAATGTCAGTTTTTTTTTTTTTTTTTTAACAAGGGAACCCATGACCTTACACTCATGATTCTGTCCCGAAATCCGCTTTGGAAAAGGGCCCCATCAGTGCCTCTCTCCCCCCCTCACCAATGACCTCCCACACCGCAAAAGGATAAACCCCCCCATGAAGGACAAAACCTTGAACACAAATAATTACTTGTCAAATAATTAGACGCCCGGGCATTTCCCTTATCGTCAGGGTCGGTGAAGGAGAGCCTCTGTCTCTTATCTCTTCTGATCTGTGAGCATCTCCTTCCGGCCCGAAGCGCCCGAAGAGAAGAGAACGCGTGAGTGAGCATCGGTCAGGTTTGTTTTTTTTTTTCGGGGGGGTGGGGGGGGGGCGTGAGGCTGTTCTCACGCAGGGCTCAGCTGACACAGCTTTACAAAACCCTGACCGCTCTGAGGGTGGGGTGGGGTGGGGTGGGGTGGGGTGGGGTGGGGTGGGGTGGGGTGGGGTGGGGTGGGGTGGGGCCCACCCCTCGTCCTTACTGTGACCCCCCCAGGTCACCCCCCCCAAACGCAACCGCCCACCACCCCCCCATTCCCCCTCCCGCCCAGCCCTTTCATGTACCGCCGAGCCGGCGGGGGGGGGGGGGGGGGGCGTGTGCTTGGTTTGGACCCGTCTCCCGGCGCTCACGCACATCAAAGGGGGTGACGGCAAAGGGGGGGTCCCGGAGCTGCTGGGCACGCGGTCTCGGCCCGACGGGGGCCACGGCGGAGGCGGGGGCCATGGGGGGGCGGGGGGCAGGGGCGGGGAGGCCGCCTTCAAGGCTGGTACGGCTGATTTTTCGTCGAGCAAACAAGGCCCTGCCGACCCGACGGGAGCTAATGCGGAGGGGGGGGGAGGGGAGGCGTGGGGGACAGAGGGGGCCGCTGGTGGGGGCGGGGAGGCCGCGGGCGGGGGCGGGGGCGGGGGCGGGGAGGCCGCCTTCCAGGCTGGTACGGCTGCCTGTCCGTCGAGCAAACAAGGCCCTGGCGACGTCCGTTAAACAAACCAAGCTCTCACTTAAAAAAGAAAAAAAAATCTTTGGTTCTCACATTTACGTAACTCCACAAGACAGTAAGATACAACGGATAAGGACAAATTTACTAAAGTGTTTCAGCGGATCCTGACCACTAACTAATAATGTACAACCATAAGTATTAACACAGCTCCCAATATATACTACATGTGATGCATGAACCAACTGACATAAACTTCAGAGTTAATTTCGAGCCGTTAATATCCTACGACACGCCGGAGGGCCGTACACGTCAGCAGTGCTTTTGTTTCAGAAAGAAACGCTGAACGTCTGAGATGCGCCAGAATAGAGAGAAGAAGAACAAAAAACATTTCCACTGATCCCCACGTCATTCGGACGGGCTGACGGGGGGGGACACGCGGACAGGCCGAGGCATCCGCACGGTGAAAGGTCAGTGGTGGATCTGCGCCGCGCAGACTTGCCCCCCCCCCCCCCCGAGACGACGCTGTCGTAAACAAACAGATGGTTTCTTTTTCCTCTCCGGAGGGCGATGGCTGGCAAACAGACAGACACCTGAGGCGCTTAAATCCCTAATCAGCGCTTTACTTCTTAACCGGGAAGAAAACTGTCTGATTAACGGGGCGAACGTTCCAAAAGGAAAATGAGAGAGAGAGGGAAAGAGAGAGAGAGGGAGAAAGAGAGAGAAAGAGAGGGAAAGAGAGATTTAAAAACCCTTTTATTGGGACATTGTTCAACCACAGAAATTACTGTACTTCAAAATAAAAATAATATACAAGCGACATGAAGAGAAAAACAATTAACAAACTAACCACAGGCAGAAAAGAGAGAAATGGCTAGAGAAAAGAGAGAGAGAGAGAGAGGGGGGGAGAGAGGGGGGAGAGAGAGAGAGTGCCTGGCTTTTTATAGAGCTGTCGGTAAGCACAGTAGCTGCACAGTGCATTTTATTTTTTTCCCCCAGACTTTTTGCACAAACACTGTCTGGGTCTTCAGCTTTCAGGTTGTTTGCTTCCTTGTGCTAGTCTCGGGATTGAACTTTAAAGGCGCTCAGAAGTGAGCTAGCTATGAGCTGAAACTGTGCTGGTTTTTTAAATTTATTTTCTTTCTTGGCTTCCTGTTCAGTTTTACACCTCAAACTCACTTCTTGAGCAACTTGTTACCTGAGACAAACTATTTACACTTGGTGATCTTGGCTATACCAGGATCCCCAAAAGCTATACGCAGTTGAATGAGAACATTATCGCGATCTGGATTAATGCGGAGGACCATAGACGTCTGTGCGCTAGAATTTTTTCTAGGAGGTCTCAGGAGGATAGTCATCTGCAAGGACACACATAATTATAGAAGTGCCTTTTCCCTTGACATGCATTTTAAAACCAGAGGCTTTTCACAAGACCATTTCTCCTCTGATTCTCTATAACAGGCAGTAGTGTTTGAACCAGCCTGTTTAAAGACCTGTGGTCCCAGGCAACCAAAATGGCGCCTTGGTAATATTGTGCTCTACAGCACTAGCAGACAAACTAAATGAAAAGACAAAATGAATTAGATAAAAAAAACAAAACTTAAACAATCTACATTACAGACAACTGCAGTATGAAACATATAGCTTTCACTTGATTAAATGGAATGGAACGACCTGGTGCGGTTTGGAATTAGGATCAGTTAGACCAACTTAGCTTACAGACCTTGGAACATTGTGCTGCACTGATTGTGATGATTATTATCAGTATAGAGCTTTGTTGAAATTATCATCAATACAGAAACAGAAAATGGTGAGATTGATCAGGAGCCACTGTGGTGCTCTCCCCCTAGTTAACCCCCCCCCCCCCTGCCCCCGGGGGTAAATTTTGTTCTGAATGCGCAATGTGCCCTGCTGCAGTGGTTGGGCTGTCAGCAGAGTCCAGTGACCTCAATGATCTGTTTCGGGGGGAAAAAAAAACGTGTGCCGATGACGCATCTCTTACGCACCACCTGCAAATAAATATGACACGGCCCCATTTGCATAACGCAGAGATGGAACGCTTTGTCGAAGTGTGACATGTTTCTGGAAAACGTAATTAGTGGAAAAAGATGCAGTGGTACTGTGGGACATGGAATACTGGCAGTTTACAAACTGCTGTACAGTAGGCTCTTAGCTGGAGTTTAAACTTTTGAAAAAAGGCAGTTATTCCTCACTGTATGGGCAAAATGTAAATGGCAATGCTAAAATGAAAATTTCTATATTTATTTAAGAAGAATGTAAATAGTACATATTCCTAACCTGGATATACTACAGATGTGAGCACTTCTGCTAACTCTATTCATGTTTTAAAAATTTCTTTTGCTATTAACATTATTGTAATTTGCACATTAACTGACAGATTTGTAATGCGCAGTTTTAATTTTTAGTTTTTTTTTTTTAAATATACACTTACAACATTTAAATGAACTAAATATAACTGACAAAGCATGAGAAACATTATCAAAATTATTTTAATTAGAGGATGAATCAAATGCTGATATTTCCATATTCACCCAGAATTCCCCTGTTCCGAACTGACAAACTGACGTGCTCACAAAAGCAATTTATTTGCATATCCGTTTTTACAAAAGGACATTATTTTTACGTTAGAGGTGTGGTTCTTTTTAAGCTGAAGGACTCAGGAGACTGTTTGATTCAAAGCCGGGGGGGGGGGGGTGGGGGGAAGACGTCCACATCAGCCTTCCTTGGCTATGACTTCAAAAACAGATGAAAAAAATGATCCTTCTCTTTGTTGTCAGAGCACAGTAACCACCAAGGGAAAAGAAGGGCGATTTAATCTTTATCTCTTCAACACGTCTACTGATAATAAAAAAAAAAAGCGATTACGGCAGTGGTCTTATGGTCAGTGTTCATCTGTTGTAGAAAATATTGCTTCCCTGAAGAATGAATCTTAACCAGTTTGACCTTGCAAATGAAAAAGCCATTGATATGGTTTGGAGCCCATTATGCCGTGTATAAAGGCTTTTCACAAGCTCTCCAAATTTATGTGCTGTATCTCTGCGTGCCATACAGGTTTGTGGAACCGCAAATGGCTACACACGCTGCAGTTAGATGTTCTTATAATGATTAAAGCCAACCTTGAGAGCAACCTTGGTTACACAGGTCACAGGTCAAAGGTCAAGCATCATGCCTCATGGGATCATCTTCTTCCTCATTCATATGTTCATGACACACAGGACAGCTTCAGCAGTTACGATCCAGGTTCTCTTACATTATTTACAGTGAGCTCCATAATGTTCGGGACAAAGATACAAACATTTTTTGCCTGATTTAGAATTTATGAAAACCAAACAAAAATTGGGTTTGCTTTTGCAGCCTTCTAGCCTAAGCCATGCTGTTTTTTTTTTGTTTTGTTTTTTGCACCTGAAGGATTTATTACTGTAATTCTACTAGGAACAAGGTGCTAACAGAAAGAAACAGGGGGCAACCTTGAAACGTTTAATCAGCAAGGCAACATTTGTATACAACCAACATACTGTAATGCACTCTCTAATTTTTTTTAAATCTCTGAAATCATGTGACCAAGGCTTGCTTGTGAAGCCCAAAAAAGTGTAGGACAATGAAGTCACATATCATGTATAAAAAGACATTTCTTTCATGGAGTAGGGTGGGGTGAGGTATCTCCAGGAATCAGTGATTTGGCAATGCTGAGCCTGTGATGTTTAATTCCTGCAGTTTCTCAGTCAGGGATTCGGCTGACACCTGCATGTCGTCCCCGAGGGGGTCTTCCCCGTCTGTGGGTTCCCCACGTTCCCAACCTGGAACACGATTTCTGCTTGTTCATGCTTCACATGTTTGGTCCTCCTCTCCGGCAAGGCCTTCAGCAAAACTGCATCTCCCACAGTGCACTGCTTCAGGGGGGTCGTGTTCAAAGTCAGCCTTTTGTTTTGTCATGGTACTTGAGAAGGCATGGGTCTAGCATGAGCCTTGCACATGTAATGCACACCTTTGCGATCTTCAGCATCTTCGTACCAGTGACTCTGCCGATGACCCATCATGCCTGGACAAAACAATACAAACAAATAACAACAACAAAAAAAAAAAGCGTTTTGAAGATGTGTGGTTTAATAAGGTCTCGCCAGGAGAATCATTTTTAAATCATCCTCTCTATGAGCCCGGAATTCTATCTCCCTTAAAAATACAACCTGAAAGTTTCCCTTCAGTTACAAGAAGAGAAAAAACTATAACTATATTCTTTGACAAGAAAAGTGTACATAAGAGAAAGAAAAACACACACGAAAATAAATTTTGGAATTTATTTAGGAAAATCTTTATGTGGCCTTCATGACTTAATGAGGCTTCATTAAACGAAAATGAAAAATGGCAGAGCTACTGTATTCTGCCAGGGGCTCACAGATTTGAAGGCATCATTGTGTTTTTTTTCTCTTGGAGAACAAAAGCCATTGATTGGTTCTTATGAACCAATGATCGACAGCTCGTGGCGACTCCGCCCCTCTAATTTGGCCATGGAACTTCACTCTCCCGTCACAAGCAGAAAGGGGGCCCTTGTCACGCCTGTGTTTCAGGCCAGGCGCAGCCAGGGGCACAGACAGGCCTCTGTGCGCCCGAGAGAGTTTTTTTGGGGGCGGCGCCTGGACGCTGGCGGCGATGAAAGCGCTCCTGTGTCCGTCGGGAGCGAGGTTTCGTCAGACGATACGATCCCCCCTGCCGCGCCGAAATGCGAGAGGGACACCTGCTCCGGTGTGTGTGTGTGTGTGTGTGTGTGAGCGACCTCGCACGCGGAGGTCAGTGTCAACACGCAAGTAAAACGCCACACGGCTCAGGTCGCTCAGGAAACGGACCTTCCACTTACCAGGAGTGGAAGTGAAAGGAGGCGTGAACCCGGTGGGGGGGGGTTGGGGTGGCAGGAAAAATAATTTTTCTCCAGCCTTTGTGCGCAAAAGCTCCCAGACTCTCTGAGTAACTACACCTATGACCGATCGACGGGTTGCTTGCAACGTTCAATGAATCTTGTACTGTGCGAGTCCATTTAACAGTGGCAACCTTACAGAAAACTTTCCCACATTGTGTGGGAAGAAAGCTTATGCTGTCAGGTATGGTAGGGGTGTTTTTGTTCTCTCGGGTACAATGTTCCGTCGCTGGGTCGTATTTATGTACCTTAGAATACTAATCTAAAAGCGTGAAGGGTTCAATGGGCGTACCTTTGAGGGTAATGCCCCCAGTGACAAGCCATTGTATCCCGCTAGGTACAATTTTTTACTTTTTTTTCCTGATAGTGTAGGAGAAAAATTGCAGCAGTAGCTCCTAAGTCACCTGATATTTCATCAAGCATATTCATCAGCATAAAGGAGACCGCAGACAATGCACCAAAAAAAAAAACTGTATGAAAACGAGGCATTGTAATATTTCATTTTAATTACAATATCTTATAAGTATATTGAAACATATTGTATACACACAAGCATACAGCACTTGAAATAGTAGTAAATTCTCTCATGCGAACGTCTGTATGGTAAGAATTCAGGATTTTTGGATAGGCAATTTCCCTGAGAGGAGGTCAGTTTTTCTTTCTTCGTTTTTTTAAACTGTTCTGCTTTGGCATTGGATTTTAAGGCCTGAGCCACAGATTGCAATCTCCCATCGCCAAGGTGAGAGCTATCACTTACCAGTCAGCACTGCATGCAAAATGGATCTTACATAAGCAGGGGCGGGACAGGATTCAAAGCATTTTTAAAGTAAACACAAGGCTTATGAAGATTATGCAGCCTGATTAAGAATTTGCCGCTGTGACATTTACAAATTCGGCAATTACGCTGCTGAATCACACCTGTTTTTCCAAGTAGCCTAATGAATCAAGGAGTACATGAACAGTTCATTCAGCACTACAGCTTCCTGAATATCAGCTTCTCTGAAAGTACTGTTGTTATTGAAAAATGTATATCTAAATTGTGCACGAAGGTGAAGTGAGTTTCCATTTATTTTATTTTTTTGCTAGTATATTATACATTTGTATCATACTGAATGCTGAACAGCCGTTAATCCGTAGGCTAGACACTAATGCTTGCCTTTAGTACTGTCTTCCGTGCTGTCTTCTGGTAAGCGATCTGTTATGGAATCGACTAATGAGTAGGCTAATGTAATTTTGGAAATGCGCAGTCACAAAAACCGTTAGTGCGTCTGGCCGCTTCTCGTGCTGTGTCTCTTTAAATACTGTAGGCAGTGCTGTAGGCCAGTGTGGAGCTTTCAGGTCCATCGTCTCAGCGGTGATGCCGATGTGTACCGTGAGCTGCGGGGTTGTGTGACAAGCGGTCTGGATACGAAGAAAAAATAGACAGACAGGTATTTTACGGCAACATATAATGAGGAGACTCTCTGTGACCTGATTAGACGCGGGGTGCGCGGACTCCGAGGACAACTCCCCTACTACCCTTTTCAAAAAATCCATTCTTTTGTTTTTGTAGCGGACTATTCTCCATTTGTTTTTTTAATAAACGCGAGAGCGCACTACGCATACAGACTGGTGCGATTCTGCAGCGTCCGGCTAGCGGTGCACTGAGCTAGACCGAGAGTACAATCTAGCGGCATTGTGAAGCTCAGTGTCAACCGGCAAGCGCACGAGGAGCGGCGCAGAGTCCGCTGTGAAACTGAAAAAAAAAGCTGAAACATAAGCATACATGTTCAAAACGGAAGAAGAAATTTGGGAATGGGGAAGCTAGAGAGCGCGACATTCGTGGTGATATTTCACAAAGAACCAACATCATAATAAATAAAGAAGACCATAACCGTTTTGGAAAGCTTTGCTATTTCAGTTTGAGTTGCATCTCTGCAGTTAGTTAAACGGTTTTTTTTTTTGTTTGTTTTTTTTGAGGGATTTTTTCCGGCAGCGGCAGAACCGATAGCTTCAGCTGTGTTTGCGACGCGTGAAAGGATTCCGTAGATTCTCTGAGGTATGTATCCACGCATAGCTGCTTAATTGGTGCGCAAAGTGAACGCGACACAATGTCCCAAATGGAAAACAAATTGGCTGGCATTGATGACCGAAGTACCTGTAATTGTGGCTAACATAACGAGTACACGTTTTGTGCATGGGAATTAGCCGTTGGTGCCTTGTAAAATAGGAACGCATCTCATCGATTGGCCGAATTTGTTGAGGATAACCATCATTTGTTTTGTAATTGTCTTATAGTAACAAATGCATTGTTGTTGCGATTTAGGATTTTTAGAGACAAATATAAAAGGTTATTTAGTGAATGCAATCAGATAATTGTACAGATGTTAGAAAGCCGTACGTCTGTTGTCAACTTTGAACATAACTACTTTAAATGGTAATTGCATTGTGGAAATAGGGATGACGCTTCAGAACTACTGTATGTGATAATATAAATGTCCAACAAGCTGAACGTCACGCAACTTTTTACGTTTCTCAAACGTAAACGCAATTTTCCTCCATAGCTGTTGTCTTTGCGAGGATAAATCTCGACCATTGTTAACAATATTAGTTGTGGTCGACTCCTTTCTAGAAATCGTTGTCCCATTAAATGGTATACTACAAACATAAATAAGCAAATCAAGTAACCGACGCGGTATTAATTTTAATTCGCTTTCCATCATGTTAGCTGAGTCCTCTAATTATTCCCAAGGAGAAGAAGACACATTCGGAACACTGCATTTCCACTGTAGAAAAAGACATAATGAAAATAATTCATTTAATAGCAGGCTTTAATGGGATAAACCAAACCTGACTCATTACATACTTAATTGGATTCTACTAGGTTACTGCATAAAACCCTTCTTTATGTAGCTCAAATAAGTAGTATTAATTTTATGGGGTCTTTAAACATCATTTGCTGTAAAAATTTGGATTTTATTGCACATTTTCACAAGAAATTCTTCCCTCTTAAACCCAGCCGGCCAAACTACTGTAGTTATATAACCAAAGAGTTTCCGCATGAAATGAAATTGTGCTTTCAACCAAAGGTGTGATTCGTTTTTTGTTTTTTTTTCTTTTTCTAAGACTGTTACATAGATCCTGTTGAAATTTGTACAGGGTAAATGCATTACTTGGGCAAACCGTGCAGATGAGAATACCTTGTGTTGTGTACCTCCAATGAAAATATAAAAGTGTCCTGCAACATCCCCTGACTCAGCATTTTATCCTGCAGTGATATCCTTCTGATGAAATGTTTTTTTTTTTTTTTTTTTTGGAAGAGGTCTTTGAACATAAGGTAGACTCAATAATTTACCACCTCCCCTTCAGTCCGTTTCCCCGGAGTGTGAATCCGGTGCTCTTTAATTAGAACTTTCCTGCAAATTTGCAACCCACATTTGTGACTCGCGGGTCCTCAGCATTGAAGCTCAAAGAAAAGAGAAAAAAAACGTGTTCGCTCTTCAATCTCGTTAATCCTTTCGCAGGCCGAAATTTGTGCAGTGCATCTTATACCAGCTAGAAAAGATAGAAAAGCTATTGTAACGACCAAAACAGCACCGGCACTGTAGGGTAAGGGCGGTTGTTCAGCTGGAATCTGTAATTGCATTGATCCGAGTTGTTGTCTATGGGGTGCGTTTTGTTGAAAGTGCATTTCCTGTCTATTGAGTACAACGTGTGAGTGACTACGGAATCTAATCAGGACTGTCAGACACACCTGGATTAAAAACGTCGGGCGACAGCACGGAGCTCTGCCCTTGTTCCGTGACCCCATCTGCGAAGCGTGTGGAAGATATAATTCTTATTCACAAGGGCCATCTTCAGCGCAGTACACAGGCCTCAGCTACAGGCAAATGCAATTTTAACTTTACAACGACTGGAACAAAGGAAAATATTGAGTGTGAAATAAACTCTGATTGTGAACATTTAGCCAGTAATGAACTCATATAAACTCTGTTAAATTTGAACTAATACTGATAATTTTGTCTGTGTGCATAAAGTACCTACCAAGTAGTATTTTAATAGCTTGTTCAAAATTGACTGCTTTTAATCTGAAAATTACCTATGGGTCATAGCTTTTTCATATTTTTTTGAGTTTTACATTTTTAGAATCATGGCAGTCTTGGATCATATTTCTGGCTTCTCTGTTGTTGTCTGTGGTTGGTTGTGGCATTGGTATATGTGGTATATGTATGGTGTGTTTCAGAGTCTTATTAGAGCCAACTTGGTGGTCTGTACATTTTGTCCTTAAATTTCCATACAGATTTGCTAAACATAGGTAGAGGTTATGGCCGTTTAAGTCTGTGCCTTTATTGGCCTGCGCCATCCACATATTTTAAACTTGGGTAACCTGCTCTTGGTAGAAAAGCTGTGTAATAACGTCTCATCAAGTTTTTTTTATTAAACACAACTTTCCACTTTTCGTTTTTACGTTCTGGGTCACGTCAGGTGAAAATTCAGTTTTTAACAGCTGATTTTTGTGAAGGTAACAGGAGTGTATTTGTGAATTTGTCACAAGGTTTGAAGTGTTTTTTTTTTGTGCGACTTAGTCAGAGATGCAGTGGAGGAATGAAACCTGGCTCCTCTGCTATAACAATAGATTTGTTCCCACCTGTGACACTCGACTCTGCCGGTGATGATAATGGCGGGAATCTCCTTACAGATGACGACGGCGACACACGTGGAGTCATTCAAGGGGGGCGGGGGGTGGGTGGCTTGGGGGGGGGGGGGGAGGGGTTTCCAATCCGGCTCCTCTCAAGTTAACGACGGATCTCACGTTTAAGTGCGAGCGGCCCGTGGACGCACCGCACGAATTAGCCGCCGCTCACTTTGACGAGCGATGTCATATTGCACGGCTCGCTGTCTCCTGCGATTGGCTGTTCTGCGGTGGACAAAGACTGGCTGAGCCCGCGGGCACGGTGGACCAGACGGGGGATATCAGATTTTCGGGGCCTTTTTCTTTTTTTTTTTTTTTTTTTTTTTTTGAGAGCCCGATTGTAGGCCGTGAACAAACCTGCCCTGTTTCTGATAGTGGGGGGGTGGGGGAGAGGTGACCATGCCTTTGGAAGTGCAGGCTTTGGGTAGTGTAGTTTTTTAAAGACAAATGCATTCGAAATTCACCATCGGCTCGGCGCCTCTTCAAGTGACACACAGCATGTACAGCGGATCGTCTCGCATGGCATTGGGCCCCCATTACGTTTAAAAAAACACAGAATGGCGGTGAAAGTCGAGGAGGATGAAAGTCCTGCCGTGGCAGCTCGGTGTCTCCTGACAGGGGCGTGTGATGTAGCGCTGCTGACTGGTGTCATTGTGTACCGTTAAGTACAGGACGACTGCCGCGTTTTCACAAGCGCAAGGCTCTCTCTGACGGATGGGTTTTGAATGCTGTGAAACTTCGTTGGCCAAGCTCATCCACTCATCCTCTTAGTGACCTCCGTGTGACCCCCCATTTTAAATTCGAAACAAGGGGTCTTCAAAGATCACGTCCATATGCAGCACAAATAAACACTTGCGTACGTGCAGCAGTACGAGCGAAATACGGTGGTGTTATTTTATTTATTTATTTTTTTTGTTCCCAGGATTTCTTTTTGCCTTTAGAACATTTATAATGAATCTGTTTTATCATAATAGAAGGTGACAGATGCCTCGCAGAAAAATAATAAATTCGCTTTAAAAACGAGGTATAACTACAGGCGGCTGCGGGTTCAAAGCCTATGTTGCCGTGCAGTCGCTTTGGATTAGCTTGAATTCTCGTAGCGTGGCAATCGCGAGCATTGTTCTTCGGGCTTTCTCCCCGCCGTGGTTTAATTGAAAGTGACATCGCGGAGGGATGCTGTGCCTGTGGAATTATTTTGATTTGATGTGCATCAGTCACAACCAGAAAAAAGAAAAAAAGAAGAGAAAAACTTAAGTGTGCTTTGATTCGAGCCGTTCTGTCTACACCACTCTTCAAGCCGTGACATTTTACTTTTAAAAAAAAAAAAAAGAAAAAGAGAAACAATATGAAATAGTGAAGTTCTGGATAAAAAAAATTTTCTTTAATCTTGGTGAAAAAATAAATCTGAGGGCGTTCGTTTTTTTTTTTAAGGCGTCGCGTTTCGGCAAACTCACCGTATGCGGAAGCCGGGTGAGGCCTGGCGGGTGGGCCAATCACGGGCAGCCGAACAACGAGACAATAATGCGGTCGGCGGAGGGCACGCGAGGAGGGCCTGGAAGCCACCGGGGGGGGCGGGGGGGGGGGGCTCCGGCTGGTTTATCTTTTTCAGGTTTGCTTACGGAGGCTGAAAGGGGGGGGGGGGGGGGGGATTAGCCGTCTGGCGCGAGCAGCGTGGAGGAGCAGGCCAGACGGGGACAAGCAAAACGGTTTCGCAGCCGTCGAGGCACGTACCGCAGCACCTGAAAGGGGTCCTGGAGGAGAAGCCGGGATGAAGTCCTGCTTCTGGGTTTTTTTTTGTTTTTTTTTGTTTGTTTTTTTTTGACCAAAATATGGTAGCTCGAATATGCAGTCAACTCTGACTTGACTTGAGTTGACTTCATCTCTAAAAACCTCAGTAGAAATACACGTACTGTGCCAGTTTTGTGAAAATCAAGTCTATTGGTCAAACAAGCATTTGCTTGGAGGACATATAGTCCATTTTTTTTTTGGTGGCGATATTATTCAGGAGCGTAGCGTCCTTCGCAGGCCGTTAGTGTCTGAGGAACGCGCGCGCCTTGCTGCAGGGATGTCCGCAGAGCCGAGCTTTCGCAATAAATTATGCTGAAGCAACGGCAGCTCGGACGGGTGGCACCGGATCGCCAAGAGCCTGGAAACGGGCCAGCGTGGAACGGCACACGCACTGCTGTGACAATTCAACACGGTGTCATATACATACATATATACACACATATATATATATATATATGTATATATACACACATATATGAACTAGGGAAAGATCTTCCAGGTCATTGCAGCACAGCTGTGTGGGCATTTACAACTAGGTGCCACTTGGAAACAGGAGTGTGTGAACGCTGCTCGTTTGCTATGCAGTGGATGTGAACTCAGGAGACCGCCATTTTTATTTTTTTTTCCCCCCTACTCGTATGCCAGACGTAGAATATGGCCTTTGTTGGAAAAATAAGTCTTGGGGGGGGGGAGTGGAGGAAGAGAAAGTGGGTAGCGTCAGAGAGAAAGGCTTCGTTTGTCGCTCGCGTGTGTGCCGAGTCCCGTTGCAGCGATAATGGCGGGAAAGGCGTTTTTTTTCATCGCTCGGCTACTTGACTTTTTTTTCTTTTTTTACCGGTGCCTTACCGCTCGTATCAGTAATTCATATCCGGAATATCAGGATCGTTCCATTTTCGTCCCTGTAACATTTTCTGCTTCGGAGGCGGCGGGAAAAAAGAGACCGTAACAGAAAACAACACCGCTTCAGCACCGCGGGACCGAACGTCGGGGCCCGTCAGACTTCACGTGTCGCCCCGTCCGCGCGGCTGTTCGGTGGCAGAGAGCGCCGGCGCGGGCCTCGTGCTGGACAGTAGGCGTTTTAAGCTGGAAGCAATTTGGCCAGCCCCAAAATGGAGAGCGACTCCCCCCCCCCCCCCCCCCCCCCCCCCCCCCCCCCTCGCTCCCCTCCGCGAGCTGCAGCCCGCCAAGCGGAATATGAATAAATAAACGGGCTAGGCCAACGCCGCCATAATGCGCTCATTAGCACATCTTACGCCGTTCCCCCCTCTCTCTCCTCAATGCCTTTTTTATGCTAATTCTTTGCTCGATTCCAAAAAGCCTCTTTCTTCACGAAGAAGCAAAGCCTGTTTTGCCATTGGGGCGCAGCACACCCCGGTGATGATGAGGGTACAGTGAGTGTACTGTAGTGTTCTGTCACACCCCTGCCCATGCAGAGTCTGTGAATGTGTGTGTGTGTGTGTGTGGCTGTATGCATGTGTGTGTGTGTGCGTGTGCGTCTGTGTGGGTGTGCGTGTGCATGTGTGTGTGTGCGTCTGTGTGTGTGTGTGTTTGTGTGTTTGGTAAAGCTGGTGGAAGCAGAACTGTCGTGAGTAGCTGGAATCAGTCTATCCGTTCCTGAAAGGCCGTCTGTCTGCTCTGTCCAGATCTGGGCCAGAGATTGGCCATCGGGGACCTGCCACAGCTCGGTTGACGAATCGGCTGGAGGCGGCCCCTGTCGAAAAACTGTTGACCGAAGGAGACTTTGAGAATGGCCAGAGGCTCGAGCTGCTGCTTAGGATAGACATAGCTGGGGTGTAGATGGCATAGTCATTGTTATTAGTCCTGGTTGCAGATGCATTTTGCCACTGCTGTCACGATGCTGGTATTATGTAAATGGACGGTTGGTGGTGGGTTGATTTTGACTCAAGTGATAATTATAATGTGGATTACACATCGCTGTCGTCGTGTACAGTTTTGCGGTAGTGGTCACGCCATTTTATTAAACATTTGCACTTACGCGGAGTGGGTAGGTACAGACTGACCCTTGCCGGCTAAAAGCGGAGGTTGTCGCAGTTTAGTCTGCCTCTGTCAAAGCTGCTGCTGCATTTCTGCTATGTGTGAACGTGTCCCATACGAAGTAAGGAGATTATCTTTACTGGCTAAAGAAACTCTGATGGGTTTCTGGGAGAAGACGCCCGATCCATATTTTTAAACACAAAGGGCGGCCATCGATCTGCGTGCTGCTTAGGAAAGATGATGTCAGCGTTTTCCACTCGCCGGCGGTGCAGTAGTGAGAATTGGGCACCCCGGAGGTCCGTTGTTGTCATAGGCGAGGAGGCACACGTTTCGAGGAGAGGCCTACCGGGCCATTGTGACCTCAGCGATCTCCCTGGCTCCGCCCCGCCCCCCCCCCCCCCCCGGCCAAATGCGGTGCCGGTGTGGATGCTCACGGTCTGCTTGCCGGGGGGGGGGGACAGCTTGGTGGGTCCGCGGCCCACAATGCCGTGCGGCGCTGCACCAGTGAGCTGACATTAAAGAGCTGCTTTGCACAGTTATTGCCTGTGTGCCATTTCCATTTACAGACCTTGGACTGCTTACGTTATTATTTATTTGTTTGGCAGATGCCCTTATACACAGCGGCTGGTTTTTACATACAATCTATCCGTGTATGACAGCAGGGCATAATATATAATTAAGCGAGCTAAGGACAAGTGCCTCGGTTAACTACCTGTGTACAGCAATACACAGCAAAATGTTCAGTATAAAATGAACTCTCATAGAGTACTTTTGCCTCTGTTACCTACGAGTACATATGGTCGCTGTCGGATAAATTCTATTACAGGTAATTTAACGTAGAGGATTTTTTTTATTTTTAACGCTATGCCCCTCCTGGGATTTGAACTGGCAACTTCCACGACTCAAGCCCAATAATGTGACCATTACAGCTGCCACCCTTGACACCCGGTTGGATTGACGGGGGTGGCAGACTGAATTACACAGGTGCCCATCTTCATCCGCGCACTGCTAGGAATCCGGATGCCCACCCCCCCACCCCCTCGCCCCCCCTCGCCTTGCAACAGCTCGAATAACAACGCATTTTATTAGGATTCAGAACCCGGGCCTGCCTTCAGACACCCTGACACGGAGCCGCGCGTGGGTTGAGTGAGAGAGAGAGGCGGCCAGGGGCTTAATAACCCTGTTTTCAGAGGGCTGCCTGGGAGATAAGGCCATTAATGGAGATTAACCTATCAGCAGTGAGGGATTGGTAATCGTCGGGCAAGAATAGCCGGCCCGTGGCGTGTTGTGCGTGCGCGCGCGCCGGGAATCGTTCCGGGCGGGGAGAAAGGCAGACGCCGGGCTTTGTCACCCTGACAGGACTCGGTCCCTTTGCTCCTGATTGTTGTGGGCCGAGGGGAGTTTTTTTTTTTTTTTCTTTTCGAAAACCCTCGAAATCACCCACGTTTACCCAGACCCATTTTGTATGTCTGAGCGGGAGGAGCGTGCGGTTATCGAAGCGGTTACGGCGAGCGCGAAACACCGTTTATCTGAGGCCAGCCCGTGCCCAGCCGCACAGCGCAGAGCCCCATTGATATTAAGCACACAACTTCAAGGAGCCTAACAGGCTTTATGTTCAATTTCACAAATTAATTCCCTGTACTGCTGAAATTAACGCCGTCTAAGACGATAAGCAACATCATTCACCGGAGAAAAAAAAAAAATATATATATATGTATATATATATATATATATATATATATATATAGGTCCATTTTTGGCTGGACTGCAACAGCCCTATAAACGCGAATGTCTGTGACTGAGTGACTGAGTGAGTGATGAAGTTACACCATTGGCCGGCCGAGTTATGAAGTCTGTTAGGTCCAGCCATATACTAGGTTTTGACCTGGTCTTGTTAGCCACAGTTTGGTACAGGACCTGATTGCCTGAGTTCTCTTTCTCTGTAATGCACTACACAAATATTTTGCTGTTTTGCTCCTGGCTTTTAACGTTTTCCCTGATATAACTGCTACCCTATCTGGTGGGGGGACAAAAGGTATTAAAACATATAAAAATCGATTTTTAAAACAAAAACAAGACAATGGGAAGACTAGACACACTAAAACTAGAACGAATAATTTTGAATAATTCAACCGTCTTGAATAAATTCACTTATTCACTGTACTGCAGCTTGTGCTGATACTTACAAGTAATGTTTCAGAAAGAGTGAATGAAGTTCTTGGAAATTACACAAGCTACAGTCTCTGCAGCTTTAATGCCGCTGTTGTGCAGCTTTGTCAGAGACAGGAGTAATAAGCTGCTGATGGAAACTCAGTTTTTTTTCTTTTTTAGCTCCAGGGTTCGTTTTTTTCATTCGAGGATCGAAATGAGCCCCGTAATGAAAATGGAGAGAGGGCGGGAGAGCGCACCTTCGTCTGTCTCTGATAATACGTCAGTATTTAAATTCTGCTCGCGCGGTCCTGGCCTGGACTTTTATCCAGTAGCAGTTCACACGCGAGTCATATGGACAACCCTTGTTTTTTTTTTTTTTTTTTTTTTTTTTTGTTTCTTCTTTTTTTACGGCAATTACAAATTTCAAAATAACGACGTTTCGGTCGTTTTTTTTTTCTTTCTTTGCGGGGATTCCGTTGAGGTTCTAAACTGTGCGTGTGACATCACCGCAGGTGCGGCGGCGGCGGCAGGTGAACGTCGGCTAGCCGGAGAGAGAGAGAGAGAGTGTTATGCCGTGATACTAATTTCCATTATTCAAATTATTAACCTCGTTTCTTCCCAGTAGCGGCGCTTTCCAAGCGGAGAGATAAAGAAGTGCACACACAGCTCCCCTCCCCTTAGCTGCCGCTAATAGCAATCACTTTCAGACATATTTTCAACTGCAGCCCACATCATCTGTGACCCTGTACTTACGGCTTCAGGAACCACTCTATCCATTTGTGAGTGATTCGCATTTCCACAAAATGGTGTCTCAGTACTTGTATATTACATGTAATGATGTTGTCTGAAGTATTAAAAAAAAAAATTCGGCACTTTGCTGAGATGGTCCGTACATTGTCTTATTTCTTCAAATGCTATAATGTCTTGTTTTCACATTTCAGACGTAAGGCATCTACTTCATTCAGACGTCCAGCCCAAACAAAAATTCCACAGAATGCATTGTGACACACTGTAGAAATTCGGAATTTTTCAAACGGATAAATGCATCCTTAGCTGGCTGTTTATGCTGATGTATGAATTGACTGACGGCCCGTGTTGCTCGGAAGGTATAATAAAAAATAAAATAAAAAGTCTGTAGGTGAAAGGTCCACTTTGGAGAACACCGAACAGTCTGGAACCGATGTCTGAAATTGCCTAAATAGCTCCATTTACGGGGTGAAATGGGATGCGCTCGATTTAAGAAAGGTCTGTTCTGAGATGAGATCCGTTTTGTGGGCCATTACAGTTATTTTCATTTCCTCTTTGGCAAGCTGGTGCTGCGAGGGCGCTCGGGATCGGTGTGGATTCGGGTTTTTCGGTGTTTTTTGAGAGACAGCCCGAGACAAAGGTTACCGCCGAACGCTCCTTATTTGGGTTGTCATGCCGACGATGGAGGTTTTGGTCATGTTTCTTTTCCGAAGTATGAGGTCCTGGAGCACAGCGACAAGTAACTACGTGCAGCAGTGATGCATGCCTGCAAGCAATGTGCAGTGAAATTACCGTAGCAACACGCGGCGCCATGCACCAGCAACATGCAGCAGCAACATGCAGTTATATGCAGTGAAATTACTGCAGCATCATGCAGCGCCATGCACTAGCGCCATGCAGCAGTGACATGCGGTGGAATTACTGCAGCAACATTTTGCAGTGCCAATGCACCAGCACCATGCGGCAGTGACGTGCAGCAACGTGCAGTGACATGCAGTGAAATTAGCGTAGCAACATGCAGCACCATGCACCAGCACTATGCAGCAGTGACATGCAGTGACATGCAGTGAAATTACTGCGGCAACATTCTGCAGTGATGCACCGCTGCACTGCAGTGAGCAGCCTGACATGCCGCGTTTGAACGAACGTCTAAACCCAGAACGCGTCTATTACACCTCAGGGTCCTCCTCTCCCTGCTCTGGCCCCACTACCAGTCTTAGTGGCATCAGATCAGATAATCACCTTCAGGAGTCTCTCAGGGTCCCAGAGTTTGTTGGGGGGTTAGGGTGGTGGGGAAAAAATATTAAAAATGTCAAACATTTCAAACGTTCAGGTTCAGAAAACACTTCAGAACATCAATAAGTAACATATATCAGTTATTCAATAATGAAGAAACACCACTAAAAAGTAAATTAGTCACCAGAATTGAGTTTTGATAAAAAAATGAACAGCTCAACTAGGTACCCGTGGGTATCAATTCTTCATTCAGACGAGATAGGTGCAAGTTTGTCATGCTCCTGTCGTCCCTGCCTTATTCCCTGTCGTCAAAGCGTATAATGTGGGAGAGAACATGAAATGTCTCCAGAGACATTGTAGCTGGAAAAATTGCCCTACCAGTGTCAGCATTCCAAAGGCTTGCTGTTGCTTCACCTTTTGACTTGTACACTCCTGCCAAAATAAGCAACCCAATATAGCATTGCTAGTGGGTCACATCCAGCTCTTTCCAATTGTCACCATACACACGCCTCCCCTCTAAGTTTGTCATCTCAAGAATATCCTTTTGCATTGATGGTGTTCAAATGCAGACTTTATGTCTTGTACATGACTGCTAGCATATCTGGTGGGGCCTGGAACCATTTTGATGACATTAGCAGCACTAAGTCTACCCTTTTCCCCTGGATCCCCAGTCTTTCAACTGGGGATCCAGGCCATGGTAGTTCTCCATTTTTGGAAGTAAACATGTCAGTTCTTGGTGGTTGAGAGATGACAGGAGGGTTTGTTGGTGGCTGAGAGGCGACAGGAAGGTTTCTTGGTGGTTGAGAGATGACAGAGGCGTTTCTTGGTGGTTGAGAAATGACAGGAGGTTCTTTTGGTGGTTGAGACATGACAGGACGGTGTAGTGGTGGTTGAGAAACAAAAGGAGGGGCAGAATGTTGTATCTCAAAGGCTTCGCTGCTTGGACCCCTAATAAATCACTCATCCCTCAGTCTCCATATCGCTTTGAGTCAGGCGTATAGGGCGATGGTGTGGGACCAGTTGCCTGGATGTGACCGGTCGGCTGGATGTGACCGGTCGCCTGGATGTGACCGGTCGCCTGGATGTGACCAGTCACCTGGATGTGACCGGTCGCCTGGATGTGACAGGTCGGCTGGATGTGACCGGTCGGCTGGATGTGACCGGTCGACTGGATGTGACCGGTCGGCTGGATGTGACCGGTCGGCTGGATGTGACCGGTCAACTGCTCCGGGATTCCTGCACATCCTCGCTTTCATTCAGGCCCGTCGGAGTGAGTGCAGGGCTTCTCAGGAGCGGCAGAAAAGCTTGCTGCTGATGACTCAGCGTTTCGGCATCCCTTCCCCAAGCACCCCCCCCCCCCCCCTTCCTCTCCCCCCACTCCCCCCCCCCCCCCCCCCCTCCGGGACACGTCGGGCGGGAGCGCTCAGCCCGAGGGGAGCCCTGCGGCGCTGTGAAAACGAGGTGCACTGCGGACGAGCGCTTTGATCTTCCACTGCGGCTCAGCGGTAGAAAAAAAAAAATCCACGTCTTTATTTAATGTGGGGGGGGGGGGGCGATGGTGGATTGGGGGGGCGCTCCTCCATGATCGGCTCTCACACTCACCCACCATATCTTCAGCAACTTTATTCATTTTGCATACCGCTACTGCTTTAATAGCTGAATTTTCTTTTTTTTTCTTTTTTTTTTTACTGAAGCAGTTCAGATTTAAGTACCTTGACCGAAGGTGCCGTGGCAGTGTCCGAACTGATATTTGAACCCGCAGCCTCTTAATTATGAGCGCTGTTCGTAACGGCCCTCGTGGAATATCAGTTTACAACAGAATTGGACGTGGAGAAAATAACAAAGACTAGCCTCACGCAACTGTAAAAAACTGGGTGTCCTAGTTTTTGCTCGGAAACACCATCTGGTTTAATATGGAGTCCGGTTTATACAGAGATACACGGTCTGGTTTAATACAGAGATACACCCGTCTGCAATGTGGCAGGGAGTAGCCACTGTCTGTCACCTGCTGTGTCTTCAGCCTTTTCAAGTTTTAGAACTTAAGTAAAGAACTTATTGTAGCACTTTACAATAAGGTCACATGACCTGGCATTAACTGATATAGTTGTTAGCTTGAATTAATGGTGTACAAATAAATTGATTAAGCATGAAATTAACTAATTGGTTAGTAGTTAACAAATGCATTAACTAACGTATTAGTAACATGATTATTTATGCATTAGATAGGAACATAGGATAAACTTAGCTAAATTAGTTAACCATTAACAAAATGCATAAACTCCTTTTTATTCCAATATGAATTGGCATTAACTAATGTAGGTAACATGAATTAATGATATACAAATACATTAGCAAAGCTGTACGGATTACCTTTTCAGCAGTTACTGTAGTAGTTAAGAACTACATTAGTTAATGCCAATTCATGTGTCCTTACTGTAAAGTATTACCTTTTAATCCTTTGCACATTGTGGTGGGGGAAAAAATGAATGTTTTTCTCTGTGAAACATGAACTGTTCCTTTGATTGTTTACAGATTACAGATTGAACTGAACTTTATGTCATGAAGCCTGCAGCATTCCTGGAAAAATAATAATAATAATAATAATAATAATAATAATAATAATAATAAAAATGTCCAGACGCATAAATGGACTGTGTGTAGTAAAAAATGTTTTTTTTTTTTAAAAGTAATCGGCGAGCGTCGTTTTTTTATAAGAGCAGCTGCTGACTGCTGAAGTGACCGGTGTCATGCTAATGGCTGCATTGTGCAGGAGGACTGCGCAGCTTGAGGGGCTGGTACATGATTGCAGTCAGCTCTCATTGAGGCCGACTTCCTGTTCTGATTGAGGCCGGGGCGAGAGAGAGAGAGAGAGAGAGAGAGAGAGAGAGAGAGAGAGAGACGCGATGTGCGATTCATATTTTATTCATTGCCCCGAAGCCTGCAAAGTGCTGACTTTCTCAGCCCCGGCAACCCAAACAGGCCTTGACAGGTGTCAAATGCTCCGCATCACAGTTACATGCTACCGAGTTTTTTAAAAGACGCACGTCTGGTCCGTCTGTTTGCCTGTGTTGCCGGCAAGAACCTTTTTAAAAAAAAAAAAAAAATTAATTTTTAAAAATAGGAACGTTCTTTTAATTAGAGTACAAAAATATTTAAAATCCACAATGTTCTAAACCGGTAATCATCTGCTGCGACATCATTGTGAAACAGATGGGATATTAGCAGATAAAGAGTAGCTCACTAGTGACACTTCTGTCTGTATGGCCAAGTGTGTATATATATATATATATATATTTTTTAAAAAATATTTTGCGTTGGCTGAGTTCACGGATAGCAGTTTTACATTATTCATCTAGCGCCCGTTGCATTAGCAATGTCCTCCCGCAAATTTGTCAAACTGAAATGATGTCTGGCTGCCTTGGGCACTATCCTCAGTCAGGAAGATCTGGCTGGATGAGAGTGAACGTTGCACAGGGCGAGTCCAGTTTTTCTGCTCTTCAGAAATAAACTAGGCTACGCCGCTTCCTGGGCCTGTGGACAGAAAAGTGAGAGATTGAGATCTTTGTGGGAAACGTACGGTAAAAGGTTTGGATGTGTCAACATTCTCTTTCAAAAAATGACAGCGTGGAGACAGAGAAGGAAGGTAGAGAAGGAAGATGTTTTTATTTATCAAGTGCACAGTATAACACAGGGTCATTCTGAACAATGAAATTCTTGGCAAGCAACAACTACATAGTAAGCAAAAATATACATGTGAAGGACCCAGTAGCGTTAATTATATCAACAGCCTATTACACATGTTTAACAGCCTTTTTTTCTATCCTGTGCTGATAAAACCTTGTTGGGTTCGAATAATTTCTGAGAATATTTACATTCCAACACCACCGACAGGTCTTCATTTTGCCCTTTATTCTTGAAGTGGTACTTGTGGAGACCTTGGTGCTTTGCTGCTTACAGGTGCAGGTTCTGTGAACCTTTTAATTTTGTGGAGTGATCGTCGCTTGTGCATCTTCCTTTCTGAAATTCTTTGAGCGGCAACGGGAGGTCGGGGGGGTTGGTGGGGGTGGGGGGGGGGTGGTGTAGTATAATTCAATTCCACGTGGAGACCTGCAGCACTGGTTCCTCTCTGAGTGGTCCTTTACAAAAAAACAGCCGCTGACTTCCTGGAAGCACTGCATCGCGTTCGGACACCCTTTCTGGATGGGACCGCTCGGCCGCCTGGGTTCGGACGGGCAGCCGGTGTCCGCTGCATGCGTAGAGCGCAGGGGGGATTTACAGTACACGTGGTGCTTAACTCTTTAAGATGTGTGGTAGAAAAACAATCCTCCACGTCCAACCGAATGGGCTAAGCCCTCCACTAATCCCTCCCCCTTGTCTCCCTGTCCCGCCTTTCTCCCCTTCAGACCCCCCGGGGTTCATATCGTCCGGGGGTCGCCCCTTGGAAACCTGTCCTCTGGGCCGTCGCCGAAAGCGGCCAGCCGTCCCGCGAATTTTGACGCGGTCGCCCCTCTCCTTCGTTCGCGTTTCGCTGAGTCCTCTCCACAGCCCCCCCCCCCCCCAGCCCCCCATCCCCCCCCCGCCCCGGCCGCGCTACGGAGGAGGCGACAGAGCCGTTCCCTTTTATGGGAACGCAAGAGTCCCCGGGGAAGCCTCGCTGCTGCTGCTGCTCCCCCCGGTCCCTCGTCCAAATTGCAGCGGGTCACATTGGCAAAGGTGTCGAGAAATTTTGCTGTCAGCAGTTTTTCGTATTACGCCTGGGTAGGAAGTGAAAGACAAAGCGAGCTGGTGGCACGTACAGTGAGCCTGTTACTCTTAACAGGAATAACCTGCGCTTTTCCACCCATAAAACTGTTCTGTGAGGCTGCAGTTTGCTCAAACATGTCTGAGTCTATAATAATTGGAATTGGCGTACATTTACACTGCAATTGCAGCTGCAATCGGTCATTTGATGAAGACTATTTATAATTTATTTAATGTGGCAAATTCAAATCTGGCTTCTCGAGCAACACATGAGGGTATAACTGCAGTGTAATAAGGGTCTTAGTATACTGTGTGTCAGGGATCAGCAACTCACGGTCATCGAGGGCCGAGAACTGCTGGTTTTCTATTCTCCCTTTGCCTGGGAGTCAGGTGTGAAGACAGTCTGGCCAATCAGCAGCACTAATTTCTCGGGAGAAAAGAAAACCAGGGCTGGATTTGGATTTGAGGGCCAGAGTTGACGATCCCTGCTGCATGTGGAAAAGCAGTGTACAACGCAAAACCAATTGCAGGGGACTTCACGTACGTGAATAAATGTCGGATTTATGAGAAAGATAGTCTGGCACTTGTTTTTCGGGAAGAGAGATGGAGGGAGACAGATGGAAGGAGGAGGAGGAGGAGGAGGAGTGAGAATGTAGCGAGGAAGACGACGGCGAGAGGAATCTGTACGGCAAATCCTTCAGCGGGCGTGTAAGTCCCCGCTGGCATGCCGTTCGCGGAGCTACTTCCTGTTTGCCACGCCGTGGGGACCTCTCCTGACCCCCCCGTGCGTACGGGGCCTAGAGCGGGGCGGGAGGATTTCCTCTGTGGGGGAAAGGTTAGGAATTTCTCTGGGTCACAGCACCTCAGCTTCCCTCCCCACCCATAATCCTTTTTCTCTCTGTGTCCCTCCCCCCCCCCAACGCCGCGGCTCAAATGCGCTCCCTGGTGCTACCAACGGCCTCCGTCTGTGCCCTTCGAGGTTCGCCGTCATTTTTCGACGCTCCACAAGCAAGTTTTTTAGTTTTTTGTTTGTGAAATCCATGAATGCTCTCAAAATTGTAACATGCGATTACAATGTGTTATTGACAAATATTGAATCAGAAGGTTATTTGATCGTCACAAAAGTCCTAGCATAGATCAAACACGATAGAATATAACATAAACAGTTACAACTTTTTCACTATCTACTCAACATCTGCGTGTAGAGGCAGGGTGACGTTTTCTTCGTTCCTCAGTAGCTGTCCGACTTCTGGGGTCGTGAAGGAGGCCAAAATAACTGCCGCTTCTCCCGCGTTTAAAATGCGGAGGTCAGAGGCGTGTCATGCAGTGCAAACAGCACGATGCTGTCCTGGGATTTCGGGTTCCTCGGTTCCAACCTTTTGTCGGTAAAGGGCAGGCACTGTGGTTCCATTACAGCTTCTCTCTCGCTGGGGAGACTTTTCGGGAATGAGGAGAACGTGCGGATCGGTTACAGGAGTTTGTGAAAAAGGTGCGTCCTGAAACAGGTCGTTTTTTTTGTTGTTTTTTTGAGTCATTATTGCTGTTGGAAATCTTGAAAACATTTGAGCAAAATCTGGTTAAATCTTTAAAAAACAAAAAAAATCTGCCACAATTAGAATGTATCTTCTATATAGGGGGGCATTTCTGTCAAATTGGGGGGGGGGGGGGGGTGGGGGGGGCGCAAGAAAATGACGCGAGGACAGAGGAATTTACTTCCGCAGAGAAGTATATCCTCGTGTGTCCTTGCTCAAGCATGCTTCGGGTGGCCTCCTACCTCCTTCAGGGAGCATTTGACGAGCTGGAGCGTCTTTTAAAAGATGGCGCGCCTCGATCGATTGCCGGGTCGGTCCAGGACCGAGGAGACAAGGACGGACGAAAATGAGCGCTTCGGAACGAGCCGCCCGGGTGGCCTTCGTTCGGGCGCCCGGGGCCAATCGGACCCCGTCGCTTAGCGCGGAGGGCGGGAAAACGCGGCCGTGCGATAAATCCGTTCTGCCGAAAAGTCAAGCGGATCGTTGGGAAGGGCGTCTCACCGGGGGCTGCTTCCTTTCCCGTCGCCACGGAAACGGCGGGTGTCTTCCTGCAGGTCGATAAAAAAGGTTCGAAAGGGGTCAGGAAGCTTCGCAGGAAGCCAGGAAGCCAGGAAGCTTCGCAGGAAACCCGTAAATCAGCGTTTGGACCTGTCGTCCCCTCCGGGCTCTTCTCCGCTACGCGTCAGATCAACTCCGGCTCTGCATTCAACTCCCGAGGGTGTGCACCAGATCCCGTCTTGGTCTCGCACGTTAAATTAACACTGATCGTTTTTTTCACTGCGCGATGTGTTATTTTGGAGGTGCAAAGAGGCGTCACATGACACCGCATCACCCCGCAGCGTCTTAAATATAGCTGATTAATTTGAGCGCGTCAAACAAACACACATGGGGTTGCCCTGGTTACATAACATGCATGTCAAATAGAGAGGCTCAATACATAAACGAGGGAGATTTATTGGCAGATAATATTTTAAAACAGATGACAAGACATCTTGGTGTAAGACATTGGTACTTTGCTTTCAAATTATATTTTTGTTTGAAAACATGTTAAGCTAAAATTGCTGAGGGGAAAAAAACAAGAAAAAAAAAAAGGCGGGATGGGTTTTTCCATCTGTGTGTGACATCCAAGCAGGAAAAGCCGTGCTGCGCTCTGGGAAACGTAGTTTATTCCGCCGGACTTTGAATGAGTTTTTGTTGCGTTTGCTCGCGAGTGGAGTGGCAGACATCATTTGATACCCCATTGAAGAGGCTTCCGCGTACGACCAGCTCTGCAGATAATTACTTCTTTCAGGCGGCTGTGTAGAAGAGGCCAATTCACTCGATTGTTTTACTTTTCTTTTTTTTTTTCCTCTCCTTCCCCTTCTGTCAATCGCTTGGTCGAGGCGGGGGGATTGGAACTGGGCGGAATCTGTGCTCACGGGGAGGCCCCTGGTAGCCTAAATGATCGGGACTGAACGACACTGTGTTTGGAGACGGTGAAAGGGTAGCTGTGTGGGTGTCAATGGGTCCTCTTTACCCCCCCGCCCCCCCCATCCCTGTTTCCCCGTGGCCAGGAGATATCTGAGGGAACTGAAGGCTTTTATTTATCACCTCTGTTCTGTCAGAGAGAGCCTGGAACAAAGACAAAATGGGATTCCAGAGCGTTTTGTTCTGCAAAGAGTAATCGTGCTGAACTGGGACTGTCACCCTCAGCCGAGGTACAGGAGAGCCAACTGCTGTTTTCTTTTTTTTAATCTTTTTTTTTTTTTTAGATTGAGCTCCTTTGCTATAGGGAACTCGTTACAATCAAAGGAAAACTTTCATAATTTTTTTCCCCCTGTCTTTCTCACATTCTCACTTACACATTAGTAAGTTTCCATGGTAGCATATGCTCAAATGCATGCCCTCCTATAGGTTTCACTCAGCAATGCACAGTGCACCAAGGGCATGGATATGAAGTTATTTTTAGACCCCCTGTTTATACAATCCCTTCACACCTTCCGAAACAAGCTCGCCAACGCACATGACGTTTCACGGAGCATTGCGAGGCTTGCTGTGAACCAATACCAGACGCTGAAATAGCTTTCAATGGGGGCACCTTGACCATAGTGTCCGTTTGGCTTTCAACTTTGCCAAAAACTGCACTCAGCGAAATCTTCGGTCTCGTGTTTGTATTGTATTACTGATTTATTTTTAATAAGTCATGCGGCCATTTGTATCTATCTAATAGTGGAAGTGTTACGTGCAGTAATGTTACAGGAACTGGCTTGTAAGTAGCAAGTTTCAGGTTCTAAGCCACAGGCTGTAGAAAAAATATTAAATATATTAAAACTCTGGGGTTTTTAGTGTTAATCAGTTTAACCTTCAGGGTCCAAGTTGAACTATGCGGTTGTTCCCTGCGCTTGGACCGGTACTTCTCTCTAGGGGTTTCGTCATACTTGTTCCTGGTTATGGTTATACACTTTGTTGTACGTCGCTCTGGATAAGAGCGTCTGCCAAATGCCTGTAATGTAATGTAATGTTTTTAAGACCACGCTTGATATGGTGCTGGATACTATCTAGTTTGTAGGTAACCCGAGCACTAGGTGCACTTTAGTCATAGGAAAATGGCGAACATTGCTGGGCTGAACGGCCTGTTCTCCTCCTTATGTCATGTCATGTCATGTCATGTTAAGAGATGTTATCAATAAAGAAACTGTTGTGGCGTTCCATGGATGTCAGGAACAGGGCCAGGCCGTGTGAGTACGCGTGTCTTGTTTTTCAAAATCCGCTTCGTGCGTCAGACAGGATCCCGTCAGCCATTTTGTCTCTGGCGCCCATTCAGTTGACAGACGGTGCGACAGCACCTTTGCTCAGCCCGAAAGACTTCAAAGTCTCTCCCCTCTCTCCTCTCTCCTCTCCTCCCTTGTCTCTTTCTAAAGTGGTTAGGCGCTCACATCCCGCGGTAAATGGCTCTCGATCCACGGCGGTAGCTTTCTGAGCCGCCCGCGCTCCTGTTTGTCAGGAAAGGATACTGGATACCCATGGCTGTGCCGCTTGCCGTTTCAATTACTATTCACGTCCGTCCCACCGGGGTGGACTCAACCTGTCATCGAAAAACAAGCGAGCGGAGCTTTCCCAGACATCTAGAGCCCTGTAAGTGCACTCCATGAATATGTCATGACTTTACGGTTCCACCCCCGGCTCCCCCCGGCTCTGTAATTTTCCAGGAAGAATGAAAAGGGAATGATTCCTGCGAAATGAAGGCTGGTGTCAACGTCTTAAATTCAAAGGAACGCAATCAGCAAAGGAGCAACGGTTAATTAAAAGGTTTGCCACGGGCCCCTGGAGAGACGGCACGGAACTGTATGCAAACAGGATGAAATGAAAAAACACTATTTACTGTTGCACTACCGTGGAATGGCTGATGCACTGGCAACAGGAATGGACCTGGTTTGGTCATAGCAGGAGCTACCTCTAGCATTAATGCCTCGCGTTTGCCTGGGGTATTTAACGAAAATATCACCATAGCACTACTTCTTAAATATTTGTTCTTCCAATGTGTTATTTCAGAAGAATGAGGGACGCCTTCTCTGTCTCTCAGATGGGCAGTGGTGTGCTTCCAGTGGCTGCCTTAATTAATAAATAATAAATTGCATTGGCCGATAATTTATTTTTTGATATACCTAATGCGAAGTGGATGCAATCTGGAATGTGGGCAGGCTACATTTAGCTTGAACTGTCAACCATGTATACAATGTGTGCCAAGCATGCTGGGAAAGGACATGTGAACTATGATGTCACAAGCACTGCACAATGGTTCAGGAATTGTGGCTGAAGTTTGTGAAGAGAAGCCAAACTTGTAATGAGATTATGTAAGAGCATCGTGAAGTGTTTCAGTGAGGATGTGAATGTGTCAGTACATTCATGAATGCACTGAATATTTTATGCTAATGCAGCCAATTAATTCTCCAGTATTTCTGTAGGAGTGCGCATTAGAGAAATAGGCACAATGTTATAAATAGCCTATTCATCGCTAAAACGTGAAAAAGTGATCTCTCGGTAAATGTGCCTATTTTTAACGCTGCGTACGTGTCGTACGAAGGTCCGCTCTCTTGAAAATGTAAATCCAATCGTGGAAGCCGTGGGATCTCTGTGGATATCCGAAGCCGAACAGAGCGCTAGGAAGTCGCTGCGGGGCGGATGGAAAACGGCCATTTGAAACGCTGAGGGCGCTAGCAGCGATCGCCACAGTTTGCGGACGTGTTGATCTCTCCTCTGACATCCGTCTGTGGTTAACATTCGCCTCGTTAGCAGTCTTCCTCAGCGCAATTATGTCACACTCCACACGATGCACACGGACCGATTGCGGCGTCGTCTGCGCGAGACATCCTGATGTCGCCGGGGTGCCGCCGCGCGTCTGGGCTGTCAGTTCCGCGGCACGGAAACAAACAGCCCCAGAGTCTCCCCCGTTTCGAGGCGCGCCATCTGCTGCGTGTCCACATCGTGCTCGGCAGCGTGAATTAGGCGGAAGCGTGGAATTATGGGTAGGCGGGGGGGGGGGGGGTTAGGGGGGGGGGAAGCGGTATCGGCGCTTTGATGCCCAGGTGGGGCATTGCCGCTGTGTCACATTGCGAGATGACAGGTTGCAGGTTTGCGGCCCAGCTAACAAAGAACGTTCTCGCAGCGTTGCTGCCACGTTGCGGCAACGTTGCAACGTCGACAGAACGTTGTAGCGAGGCTGCGGGAGCGTTCGGTGTTTAGCTGGGTATTTTGAAAGATTGTTTGCAGCAACAACAACAACAACAACAAACAAAAAAAAACAGGTTAAGCTGTGAAACTCGATCTGGAGGATAAACGCGGATGTTTGAGCGGTAGACGGATCTCTGTCGAGCACGGCGTACACGTCCAATCTAGGCAGAGCCCCTAGTTTCGTCGAGCCCAGGGTCCCAGCGGTTAGCGAAATGGGCCCGTAACTCAAAGGCTGCGGGTTCGACTGTCGGCGGGCGGGCGCCGCTGTCGTACCCTCGAGTGAGGTGCTTAAGCCGAACACGCTTCGGTAAACTTCCAGCTGTATAAAAGTGGATTGTGGGTAATAATGTAATCGCTTTGATTCACTGTGGATGGAAGTGCCGGCTTGAAATGGCACAGCGCAAACAGCTGGACGCCTTCAGGTGCGATGTGTGGGAAATACGGTAACCAGTTAAATATATACCGCATAATCCATCTCACTGTGCTTTAAATCAATATAAACTGAAATTTCAGTTTATATATATGAAAAAGAACAGTTACAGTAGTACATCTATAGGAGCTATATTTACATAAATACATTTTTTTTGTGGAAGTAGCTTTTATATGTGAAAATCTCGCATAGGCTACCATATATTATCATATAACGTACACCAGTGCTTGCCATGGATGTACGGTACAGAAGATATTTACATAAATGCTCTGCTTCTCTTGAGGTTTTTTGAAGGGTTGTTGGCTCCAGTGTATTATAATATATAGTGCGGAACTGCAGGCCTGGGTCAAAGGTGGGATTTTTGAAACCATTTTGTCCACAAAATGGCTTCACAAAAGTGGAAAGAGAAAACAATGGAAGAACCATGGAGAACCTGCCGCGGGGGGGGGGGGGGGGGTGGGGGGGGGGGCGTCTCTGCCCCTCTCGGGTTCTGGCACTGGGTGAACGGGACGCGGTGCCAGAACCATCGAGTGTGCACCAGTAATTAATTGAACTTGGCAGCGGGCAGTTGCCAGCAAAACCCTGGTTTTCGGATATTTCTCCCTAATTAAAATGGCTGGCAGGGATTGGCCCGAAACCCCCCACTGTGTCGGAATGGCTGTGGTTGCCAGGTTGCGGGGGGGAAGAGTGGTCCCTGTCTTTCCAAGGGTCCTGCTGGGCAGTTTGCAGAAGCCTTTTGTAAAAACTCTGGCTCTCCTGGGTTCAGCTCGGCCATCTGTGGCAGTACGGTTACGCAGACGACCGCACCGTATTAAGATGCAATTTTTTAAACTTTCTTTCAAATTGGGTGTCAGTGTTTCCAGGGGAATGTTTCAATAAAGTGAAGAAGTAAATAAGGCAAAAATCCACATGCAGGGGTCATTTTGTTTGAAATAACAGTTCCACTCCTCGGCTTGATACGCCAGTGTGTTGTGTGACTCTGGAGTTGCGCACAACAAATGTTCACACAACCTGCACACACACGCACGCACGCACACACACGCACATGCACACAGACAAGCACACAAACGCACATGCACACAGACAAGCACACACACATACACCCACACACACACACACACACACACGCACGCACACACACGCACGCACACACACACTCAAAATAGCGCAAAACATCATGGCTGCCAAACACCGCCAGCACAGCTTGGATCAAAGGCTTCGATTTCACTCAAGATGGTTCTGTCAGCACGACGAGGGCAAGTGGGGGGGGGGGGGGGGGGGGGGGGGTGGGGAGCGATTAAGTGAATTGGGAATTATTACGGGGGGGGGGGGGGGGGTGCACACACCGTTTTGGTACGTGCGGCCGCTCAACATCCAATCACGGCGTCCAGTGTCCCGCTAGCGCCCCCTACTGACACGCGGGGGCGCACTCACGCCCTTAGCTAACGGGCGCGCCTACGGTAACGAGTCGGCTCGGAAAATAACAGGTGCCTCGGCCAGCCCCCCCGCAGCCGGAACTCTCGACAATTCGGATTGCGCCCGTGAGCTCTGAATACGGCCACGCCCCTCTCGACGGAACCCCTCTTGTGAGATTATGGCGCTCTGTCTGACACGCACGCACGCACAAAAAAAAAAAAAACGGCAGCCATTTTCAAAAACTCTTATCAAATTTACTCTTATCACGGTGAAATATGGTCCTGTTACACCATGCATGTGACCGTGGCGAAACTTCCATATTTTATCCTGTCGTCTGCATTTTTAAAAAATAATTCCGTACCGTCGAGGCGAATTTTTCAGTCCTCCGCTCAGCGGCTTTCCCTCAACGTTTGCCTCTCGTACCAACGCACTGCTGAACACTGACGGAAGGTAATTATAGAGGGGAGGAGTGCGGTGGAGAGGGGGGCTAATGCTGGGTGAGATTTTGTGTGGCAGGCTACCCCGGCGCATCTGTACTCCGTGTTCACGGAGGTCCCACGGTGCAGGAAGCCGCTGGCTGCCTGTTATGGCTCGCATCGAATGTAAAACTTTGGTCCTAGCATACCAGGCAGTCAAGGGATCAGCCCCAGCATACCGCCACAAGATCTTCAAACCCTACATGCCAGCCCAGACCCCTTCCGTTCCACTACCTCAGGACGCCTGGCACCTCCCCCTCTTCGCACCTGCGCTTCCCGAACACGTCTCCTGTCTGTTCTGGCCCCGCGATGGTGGAATGACCTCCCCGTGGAGGTCAGAACAGCTGAGACCCTGACCCACTTCAAGCGACAACTGAAGACTCACCTCTTCAGGCTGCACCTCTCCCCATCCCTCCCTACCTCCCTGTAATCTCTAAATTGACTGTAAGCTTCGGGTTGTAACTAGGTAGCTGTTTCGTAGTTGACTTAGTTAATGCGCTCGTGTTTTAACTACTGCTTGTATTTTTGCATAGACTGCGTTGTCGCTGTTCTCGTTTGTGTTAGTGTTAATCACTTTAACCTACAGGGTCCAAGTTAAACTATGCGGTTGTTCCCGACACTTGGAACAGCACTTCTCTCTAGGGTTTTCGACACACTTGTTCCTGGTTATGGTTCTACACTTTGTTGTACGTCGCTCTGGATAAGAGCGTCTGCCAAATGCCTGTAATGTAATGTAATTTAAAGCTACCGGTCTCTAAGCAGGGGGAGAACGGGCTAGCGCGCGGAAGCGAAACCCATTTAGTGCTAACGTAGCGGTGCGGTTGGGCTGGTTACAGAGCAGTGTAATGGGTAAGGAAGTGGCCTTGTGTACTAAAGGTCACCGGTTCGATTCCCCGGGCGCGACGCTGCTGTTGCTCAACCCTTGAGGAAGTTACTTAACCTGCATTGCTCCAGTGTATATCCTAGCTGTAAGTATATATAGCTGTAAGAATGGATGCAATGTGTAAGTCGCTCCGGATAAATGTGTCTGCTAAATGCCTGTAATGTAGTTTATATGCCCAGCAAATAATTGCCTCTTGGGGCTTAGTAAAGTTTATTGAATTGAATTGAGATAGTATGGTGACGTGCTTATCGCGATACAGCCGACGTGCGTATCATTTTAGGGGTGCAGCCAAACCCCACGTTGTCTGAAATGTGTCAAAAATGAAAAGTTTGAGTTGCGTTGTGGTACAAATGTGAGCATGTAAAAAAAAAAAAACTAAAAGAATATTATGTGGAGTATGATGGTGGTCAATAGTGTGTATGTTTTATTTAATGTGGTTTTGTGTAACAATGCACTCTACAGTGTGGATTTTTGAACTATTAGCCAAAAATTGAAAAGCAAACGTTGCATTGACTTTTATATAATGGCTTATTGCCAGAGGGGGAAAATAAGGGTTCAGAAAGTAAAAGTCCTCTCTCGTATTTTTATTCCAACCTCCTGGATTTGCTAATTAGCACAGTTATTCAGCCAGGAGGTGGAACTAATTAGTGAAATCAGCTGGCTGAGTTCATGGGTGGGAGAAACACATGGCGCATGGCTGACCTTTCCTGCCTGAACTTTCCACCTCTGCATGTCGCCACGGTTATCTGAATATTTGTGCTTTTAAAAAAAAGACAGATTCAGGGGTCACATGATCGATAATTACGTCACAAACAGGAAATAAAAGGCTTTCACCAGCCACGTCCTGTTGAGCTTCCTGGAGCCAGGGGCCAAAGACGTCATCTCTTAATAAGAATAAACATCACTGAAAATATTTTATAGAAACCCTTATAGGGTATCAACGGAAGCTTTAATGGTCTTGAATTTGGCATCATGACAGGTTTGAGGAGTGTCATCTTAAAAATCCGGCATCAGGGTTTTTTTGTTTTTTTTTCCCCAGTAACTGACTCTGTGGTTATAACTCTGGGTCTCACAGGGTAAAGGGCCCAGCAAGTCCTGTCAGCCTCACTACAAGTGCTGATCACTGTTTGTGTTCAGTCGCTTGGTCTGGGTCCAGAAGGCCTCCTTTTAAAGTGTCGGTAAAAAAAAAAGGCAGGACTTGCTCTTTTCCCCCGGTCCCTAACTGCACGCGCTTCTCAACGGGCGCCTTGTTTTCCGCCAATTTCCGTACGGCATGCGGCGGCGGTCCGACCGCGGCGGAAAGCAATCAGAGAGAAATTAGCGTCAGGTAACAGGGGAGGGATGGCGGGAAGAAGGGAGGGAGGGAGGGAGGGAGAGAGGGAGGAGGCAGGGAGGGGTAAATCAGTTAAATGTGATACGGCTGGGTTTTTGTTATTGAAACGGAGTGCTTTTCTCGCTGATTGAAGAGCCTTCGTTTTCCACGGAATCTGTTGTCCGTTTCAGGCAATAAGTCGGAAAGTCAGACAAGGTTATTTTAGGGCTGGCAGGAAAGACAGGATGACTAGAAACTGCATATATTCAGAGAAAAAGGAAAACATAGAGGGACACAAAAGGGCCTTTTACCACAGTGGTAATTAATGGAACTTGTATTGTCCCACAGATATCTTTTTGTGTTCTTATTCTTTGGCAATGTCCCAATTAAGAGTAAAATATAGATTGGCACAATGAAATTCGTTTCTGAATGAATAATTTTTTTGAATTTTTTCGAATTTTGGCTTGACACAGTTATGCACAGACACTCATGAAAAGATTATAAAAGCCCTATAAATTTAGATACCCTTTCAGCACAGTCCTTGACCTCTTTTCCTGGTTTTTTATCATCATTTTTTTTTTGTAGATATGACATTTTACGAAAACCCTTGTAAATTAGTTCTGGCAAACGTCAAGATTGGCTTGGATTCGTGTAGACGATGAAGGGCAGTTGTAATTATTCTCACCCGTTTCAATTTATATGAGGTCCATTTTTTGTCCGCAAAAAAATGTAGCCGTGATAGGTGTTTTTTATCCTTCAACTCCAATTTGTTAAGTTATTGTGTTATTTGGACATGGTTGTGATGTCTTTGTGGATGAATCAGGAAACCGATTTGCGTCACTGCCGAGTCATTGTATCTCACACCTTTAGTGGACGCCCGGACCTCATGCCCATATAAGGGCCCCCCCCCTTTTTCCCTACTGCACAGTCTCTGGCTCCAATTTGTCCAAAATGGCAGCGCCCACAAACTGCACTTCCTGGGCTTCAAAATGCTTGTCACCAAGCCCGTGCAGAGTCAATGGGTGACATCACAGTGGACTTGGTCCGTACTTTTTCTACAGTCTCTGGCTGAACCGCGATGGGAGGTGCTTTGGAGGTGCTGGGAGGTGCTGTAGAGGCGCTGAAGTGCCCTGTGACAGATAAAGTATATTTATGGAGGCCCTGTCACCCTCGTACGTGAGATATATCTTGGAGTGCAGCCGCCCGCGCGATGATTAACTTTGACATCCCCCCCCCCCCCACCAGCCCCCCCACCCACCCACCCCCACCCCCACCCCGACCTCCAGGAGCCGCTCTGATTAAATATTTGCCGGCTCATTTAATATGGATGTGAATTAATGGCCAATCGGCAAACTTTTTGGCCCGTCCTGTCAGAGCGGCCGGATCGGCCGCGACATGGCTGCCAGATCTCGATAGCGGTATCGTCTGCGCGCGGTAGCCTGCGGGTCACCGCGCCGGGGGGGGCGGGGGGGGCGTTGGAGTGGGGGGTTCTATGCCCATCTCGGAGCAAAGTGTTTCTCGTTGGAGCGGAATGCCTCTTCCTCAGAACCTGGTTCGCTGGCTGGTGAGGAGGTGTGTTGTTTTTCTTTTTCCTGGTTATTTGCTGAACCTGTGAATTGGAAATGCCATTAAGCGGCCGTCTGGAGGGGCTGTTTATTCAGAGTGCTTTGTCATTCTCCCTCTACCTGTTCTGACAAGACGGATGAACACGAGCGGGGTTTCGTTTCGTTTCGTTTTAACTCCTAGGACTGCTGTGTCTGTGCACTCCAGCGCCTTTGGGTGTTGTGTGCACACGTGTGTGTCTGTGAGTGTGAGCGTGTGTGTGCGTGTGTCTGTGAGTGTGTCTGTGTGTGTGTGTGTGTGTGTCTGTAAGTGAGTGTGAGCATGTGCGTGCGTGCATCTGTCTGTGAGTGTGTGAGCGTGTGTGTGTGTGTGTGTGTCTGTGAGTGTGTGTAGATGTGTGTGTGCGTGTATGCATGTGTGCGTGTGAGTGTGTGTGTGTGCGTGTGTTCTCTGTACTCTCTCTGTGATGTGTCAGTCCTCCTCTGCAGACACGCTCGCCAGTGAGTCACGCCGCACGCTCCTGCCCGCCCGCGCCATCTGTCACCAGATGTGCTCCCACAATCCTCTCTGCTGCTTCCCCGTTACCGGTCTGGAATGTGACTGTTTCCCAGCAGAGCGAGGCCTGCAGCGCCATCTGCCTGCCATGGGGGGCTGGGGGGGGGGGGGGGGCGGCAGCGATGGGGCCGGGCATGTAGTAACCTCTTCACACGTGTAGTTTGCCCCCAAGAAATGTCTCCCTCTGTGAATATTTATGTGTGTGCGTGTGTGCTTGGCGTGTGCTTGGCGTGTGTGCGTACATGCGTGAGTGTGCGTGTGGCCTTTGGCTGTGATTACATAGCCTCAGCCTGGCCTACAGTGGATCTGTTCTTTGGTGCATGCGTGCCTGCTTGCTTGTGTGTGTGCGTGTGTGTGCATGTGTGCGTGTGTGCGTGCGTGTGTGTGTACGTGCTTGTTTGTGTGCATGCGTATGCGTGTGTGTGTGCATGCGTGCGTGTGTGCGTGTGTGCGTGTGGCCTTTGGCTGTGATTATATAGCCTCAGCCTGGCTTACAGTGGATCTGTTCTTTGGTGCATGCGTGCCTGCTTGCTTGTGTGTGTGCATGTGCGTGCGTGCGTGCGTGCGTGCGTGCGTGCGTGCGTGTGCGTGTGCGTGTGTGTGTGTGTGTGTGTGTGTGCATGTGTGCGTGCGTGCGTGTGCGTGTGCATTGGCTGTGATTGTAGGGGCCTGGCCCACAGTGGCCCTGTTCTTCAGTCCCGCCTCTCAGTGTCGGCTGTAGTAAAAAGGCAATTTCGGGAAGGTTAGCTCCTCCTGTCCATCACGGGCGACGCGTCCCGGGGCGCAAGGTGAATCCCTGCACCCCTACCGTGGCCCTGGGACCTAAATCTTCACCAGCTTGGGCCTAAAGGCCATAAAGCCAAACTTTGGAAACCATTTTTTTTTGTTTTCCTATAGTAGAGGACAAATGAAAGGGTATCATCCTGAAAGCTTGGGGGTGAAAGACATTCGGCTTGTTTATTGCATCCGATCGATATGAAATGGAGGTCAGTTTTGTAAGAGAATACAGAGGCCTTCTGTTGGTGGTTTTTTTTTTTTTTTTAAACCAAACTGCCGCTACCTGTATGAATAGCTTTCACTTCTCTAGTGCTGCGTTCTGCTTCCGTTCACCGTCGTGCACCTGCATGTTCTGTTACGAGGCTGACAACAGAGTGGCGATAAAATAGAACGAGAGGAAAGCAAGGAGGAAGGACGCTCCCGTCGAAAGAAGGACTCGACGCACGCCGGCGACAGCTGACGAAAATGCAATTTTCCGTCCCGCGCCGTGTCCCAGTTCTGCCTGCGCCGGCTGATCGAGGCCGGGGACGGTTTTTTTGGACGCGACGACGAGAAAGAGACTCGCGCGGGGAGGCTAAGAACACCCACCCCCCCCCCCCACCCCTTGTACTTTGGGTGGCATCGCTCGCTGAAGGCTGCTTCGTGGCACAGCGGCGGTAAACCGGTCAGGGAAACGGCTCGCCGGTCCGGGCGCGGCCGTCGTGTCCTCGAGCGCGGTGCTTAACCCGCGGTGATCCGGCGAATATCCCGCCGTATAAATGGATTGTGGGGGAAACTCTGTAAGCCGCCCAGGATTAGCGCATCTGCTGAGCAAAACGCCTGTAAAATGCAACAAAAATGCTTCTGGAGCTGGACGCCGCTGACAAAGAGCCAACAGCATTAAAAGAAAAAAAAAAGAACGGACGCCCGGCCGGTGAATTTACATAAGTCAATCATTTCGTGAGAAGCAGTCTTGGGATTTCTGTCTCGTTTCCCTCCTGTATCTGGTCACTGAGTTGCCCTGTTCTCGCTGTGTCTCTTTCTCACAGTGGTCATTTTTTTCATTCTGTTTCATGCAAAAAAAATAAAAATAAAACTTGTGCATAATTAGCTTGTACAGGACTGTACGTGTGTGGTGAAGCTGTAGAGTCGGGCATGTAAGACTCCCCCTCAGCATACGACATAATTTCACTGATGAACACGAGCCAAAGCGTTTGAATCTTTTAGTGTCATTACAGTTAGCTTATCTTAGTTAGCTTCATCATGTAGTTACTGACTTAGACCTTCACACCTCGATACGAGCAAACTGAAATACGAGCACAGCCTGTATTTCGCATTTAAAACGTACGTTGCTTTTCGCGTTTGCTAGGAGGTAAGTGCTCATTAATAGCCAACCTGGAAATAGAGGCTTTGATTGGTCGGTCTTTTCTGGTGATGACCTCTGTGGTGACGTTGTAGAGGTACACAAGACTGGCGTCAGCGCGCAACACCGTTTCACTGCTGAAAGCAGTCTGCCAGAAGTTGAAACCGATCTCAGAGATTTTTACTTTTACGATTTTGTTTCCGCGGTAACAGAGGTGTGCATTCACCCCTTGAGGGTGTCGGAAAGTGAGGGGTGGCTTCTGCGAGCGCGACTGTGTGGTCTCGAGAGCAGCTCGGCAAGCGGCCAAGACGCCCACCACAATAACCTGTGGCACCACAGTGCATGACAACTGCCACTTTTAGAACTCATGACAACTGCCACTTTTAGAACTTTTCACAACTGCCACTTTCTTGTCGAGAAACAGATTTCACTTCCCTCCCGCAGAAACGATTCGCTTCCCTCCCACGGTTGCCGTGACACAGCAGTCCCTCTGAATCACGGCGTTTGTCTGGCAAGCGACCCGAAGTTAAACACCAACTCAACGACTTACGGGAAAGTACGTGAAGCAGCATTCAGCAGGAAAGCTAATTCTGCCTCCGGTTGGGATGGGCAAAACCAGCCGCGGCGCTGTTTGACTCGGATTACGTGAGGCACGGACGCCGCGAGAAGCTGGCCGGTCGTCACCCCGCCCGGCCTCCGGAGAGCCAGGGCCCTGCTGAAACCGGCGGTTGGCGGTTTTTGGCCGTCTCCGAGCGATCTGGCCGACCGCGGGGGGCCTGGGACCCCTGAACATGAGAGGGGTTGGGGGGGGGGACTTTTTTGTGGGGCTTCCCGGAGCGGGCCGGCCGGCGCAGGGGCCAGTGGAGCGGAACATGCCGGAAATTTCCACCGCCGCAGCCACAGCAGCGGGATCCGTTACGCATTTCAATGGAGGTGTTCCGAAACAGGGCTGCACCCCTGCAGACAAAGCCTCTCTTAGATCAGACTGAGAGAAAGGGCTGGGGCGAACGCTCTCTCTCTCTCTCTCCCTCTCTCCCTCCCTCTCTCTCTCTCTCTCTCTCTCCCTCCCTCTCTCTCTCTCTCTCTCTTTCTCGCTCTCTTTCTGCCTCTCTCTCTCCCTCTTTCTCGCTCTCTTTCTGCCTCTCTCTCTCTCTCTTTCTCGCTCTCTTTCTGCCTCTCTCTCTCCCTCTTTCTCGCTCTCTCTCTCTCTCTCTCTCCCTCCCTCTCTCCCTCCCTCTCTCTCTCTCTCTCTCTCTCTCTTTCTCGCTCTCTTTCTGCCTCTCTCTCTCTCTCTTTCTCGCTCTCTTTCTGCCTCTCTCTCTTTTGGTCTCACTTGGTCTCTCTGTACTTCCTCTCCCCCTCTCTCTAAGTCTCACTCTGTCATTCTCTTCACAGTCTCTCTCGCTCTCTTTCTCTCTGTGCCTCTCTCTCTCTCTCTTTCAGTGTCACTCGGTTTCACAGTCTCTCTCTCTCTCTCTCCCCCACTCTTTCTCGCTCTCTTTCTGCCTCTCTCTTTCCCTCTCTCTCCCTCTCTCTCTCTCTCTCTCTCTCTCTCTTTCTCTCTGCGTTTTGGTGCCCTCTGAAATGGAAGCTTTTTGATTTGTGGTCCCCCCACCCCCACCCCCCCGAGGTTTTCCGTGAGCCGCACGTGCACGGTAAAATAAAGCGCACGTGCGTTTTACGGCGACGCGGGGCGGCCCAAGTGCCCCGGCGATAAAACGGGTCGGCGGCGCATGGGGGGGGGCGCGGATCGCCGGGCCGTTTGCTGGGGAACGGCTGTGCCTTCCCAGTGATTTCAGGGGGGCGCGCACTAAAGATGGGAGAGCCTAATCGTATCCAAATCATTCGGCAATAAACCGGCCTCTTATTGGCCATAAGAGGTCCATTAGAAACTGGCCGCGTTGAAAAAAATACCTAAAGCAGATGGTTCGGGGTACACAGGGCAGACCCAACCGGTAATGGCTCATTGATGAGTTGGCTGGCCCCTATTCCCCCCCCCCCCCCCCTCCTCCTCCTCCTCCACCCCACCGTCTTTACCCTGGGGGGTGGAGGAGGGGGAAGCGAAGGATTCTGTGAGAGAGCGACACAGCTGCGTCCCCTCCTCGAGCTGGCCAGGGGGCGAAGTGCTGCCCCTCAGCTGGACGCGGAATATCGAGCGGCTCGGCTCGCCTCCGTCGGACTCCGTCTCTTCCGTTTTGGCGGGAAAACGTTTGAATTTGAATTTTAACCGATTTCACGCCAGTTGGATGCACCCTGCGGCAGTCACTTCAAGGAATCAAGTTACGTGTTTGTAGTCGAAGATAAAGTAAAAATAAAGAGAGTGTGTGTGAAGTGAGCGTATAAAAGAACATCCCCACTCATTTTTTTTTTTACTGAAAGAGTGATGGAGGGAGTATAAGGGGGGGCCGGTAGGCCGTGAACGTTAATGCTGTACAGCATAAAAGTTAATGAGATTAAAAAGTGCTTAACATGGGACATCCGTTAAAATCGGATTATTAGCCTCTCATAATAAATCAGGGTGTTTGGTTAACAAATGTGCTGAGACAGGCAGGGATCTGTGATAGGCCTTATAAACCGCAAACTGTTGATTGACAGCTGAGAATGGGATCATAGGATTATGCTCATGAACTTCTGTGGTTCTTTTTGTACGAAACCCACACAATCCCCGCTTTCCTTTAATTGATGGGTATTTAAGCTTTAGGAGGGGAGATCATTTTCGTACACAGAGTTATGAAAAATGGGATTTTGACTTGAACCGGTGCTTTGGATGAATGAGGCTATTATTTTTATGTAACATTCTCAATTTTGTAATTAGCCGTTCGTTTTTAATTTGACAGGCTCTTTTTGGGATAAAGTCTGTTTAGTTTCGGGCTGAAGGGAAATGTTGAAGAGATTGAAGTGTACAGATGTGTCTTGACCCAATGAACCTGATTTACAATAAATGAATGTGAATCCTAATCCTAAATCAGCCTTCATTTTGTGTATCAGACAAAACCTCATCACAACAACTTCATGTAGGAGTCTGGGACTGAGCGTATGACTAAAAAAAAAATGAAAGGATACGATAACAGCAGTATTTTAAATTTCAGCATATTATACCTTCCGGATGCTGCAGTAGGTAATTAGAGTATTGCTGGGCATTTTTAACGAATGCTTGCTTGATGCACACTGATTAATGGTTATGGGTTTCAGAGTGATTGCTATAGGCTAGCTCACGGTCCTGTGTTTTGCAGTAGAACAAAAAAAATAAATAAATTTTAAAAAAACGTCTGAAGCGGAGCAGACGTTTACCGTAGCTTTCACGGTTTCCCCGTATTGACAAAACCGTTTGTTTCCGTTTGTCTCTCTCCGCTCTCTGCTCTCTCTTTGTGTACGGACTGTCTCTTTGGTGCGCTTTAGCAGGGTTTTTTCGTTTTTGTTTTTTCCCGCAGTGGCTCTCTGTACGCAGGGGCAGAAGGGCCGCGGAGTCTAATGCACTCGTTTTCTTTTTTGGGTTTTTGCTTTCAGGTGGAGAGGATTACACGCCTTTTTCCGGCTTCAACAGCGGCGGCTTTGTGGAACGGTCGCCCCCCCCCCCCCTCTTGAAGGCCCGAAGGATTTGATACCGCCGACCGGAAAGACCGGCGCGCCTCGCTCTCCTGGAGCTCCGAGGCGGACGAAGGCAGGGTCGGGGGTCGGGGGCAGGGGGTCGGGGGTGGGAGGGAGGGGGAGGGGGAGGGGGGTGTGAAAGATGCCCCAGCGACCCCGGGCTCGCCGGCTGAAGCGCCAGCGAGCGATCGCGTTACCCGGCACCGCCGCCGCCGTGCGCCCTGCGCCCCCGTCCTCGCCGTCTTCCGGCCTTCCGGCGGGAACCTGAGGAGGCGTCGGAGGGAGCAGCGGCGCGACAGAACGCCGGACTTGCGCCCGAGCCCGAGGCTCCGCCCACTCTCCGCCCGCGTCGCCGCGGAGACGACTTGCGCCTGCCTCGCTCCCCCGTTTTCAGAATTACTGATGTTCACAGACTGGTCTCTTCTCTGAGATTTGTTTTTTTTTCCTCAAGATTTGAATTTAACTGTTTTCTCTTTTTTTTCTTCTTTGTTTTTTGTTATTGTGTTTTTCAATTTTGAGAAACCTTTTTTTGAGCGACTCGGGCCTGCCTCGTTGCCCCCTGATTTTTTTTACAGACCGGTCCCTTCGCTGAGATTTTTCTTCTTCCCTCTCTATATTTAAAAATTTATTTAATACTTCTCTTTTTTTTTTGTTTTTTTGTATTTGGCGGTTTTGAGAAGCGCTTTTTCTTTTTGGGCGACTCTGCGACCTCGCGGGTGGGGGCGCT